>NC_090938.1:385416491-386617902 GCF_040938575.1 Ambystoma mexicanum
CTACTTGGTGAGTAGCAGGGCAAGCACATGGCAGTGTGATTGGGGGGGTAGAGAGATCCTCCAACTGGGTGTGCATTGGGGGGGGTAGAGAGATCCTCCAACTGGGTGTGCATGGGGGGGTAGAGAGATCCTCCAACTGGGTGTGGCCTGTAGTCCGTTGCACAAATGCACATACAGATGTAATGGGCATCTGTGAGGGCAGCAACGTACTTGGGATGAACGGGCATGCAAGTATATGGCACACGACACAGCTGCCAATCCAAACCCATTGACATTAAAGATCAATCCTCATCCACATTGCACGACACTCCACACCATGGAATGCACATATGTCATCCATGACATCAACATAGTCATGCAGCATTCCTACAGCCCAACATCAACAATGCATTGTGCCCTTGGATGCATGCATTGGGACCCCCCTAGCCATGGCAATGCACCACGAACACATGGCACCACTGAGGCGTTGCCTCTCAGCATGGCAAGATCAATGTCGGAAGCACTGTACACCACCAGTGTGGTACCAAATCTGCCTGGCCACAGGGACACCAATTACCTGGCCTCACCCAGGACATGGGAATTACTGTAGGAGGCATCAATGGGGCATGTCTACTTGCATGCTTGCGCTCACCTTTGCACAAAGCAGTCACACAGACCATATTCATTGATGCAGTTGAATGTGCACATGATGCTCAATGATAGGTCAAAGTATGTGACATGAACAGGCCACACATGTGCCGAAAAGTAACAGGAACCCATTCCTCCCCCCATATAGGTGATGCCAGCTATCCCCTGAAGAGGTGGCTCCTCACACCTGTACGGAACCCACAGAACAGGCATGAAGAAGAATACAATCATGCCCATACCCGTACCCGCCTTGTCATTGAGCAGACTTTTGGACTTCTGAAGTCACGGTTTAGGTGCATAAGCAGGTCTGGTGGCGCACACCTATATGGCCATGAGAAGGTGGCAAAGATCACCACGGCATGTGTCATGCTGCACAATATGTGTATGAGACGGAATGTGCCACTGCCCCCTGAGGTTGAAATGGAGGCACCTGATGAGGATGATGATGGGGATGAGGATGGAGGTGAAGGGGATGCAGGTCATGCAAGAGGGGATGGCCAGGAGGGATGTGCTGTGAGACAGCATTTGATCAACCAATTGTTCTGAGTTACATGTAGTCATACTGTCACCTGTATATGGCTGGTGGGGCACTGGTGTCGGTTTGTTAGCTCACAATGGACCTTGGCGTCAATAAATTGATCAAACACAATGAAGGAGTCCAGGCCTGTGTTTTGCTCAAACAACTGTGTATTAATGAACAGAAACAGAAAAATGTGCAACTCCCCATCCATCCCGCCACCCTTACAACTGTCCCATCACACCCTTCCCCCCACCCCCCACAACTGTCCCATCACACCCTTCCCCCCACCCCCCACAACTGTCCCATCACACCCTTCCCCCCACCCCTCACAACTGTCCCATCACACCCTTCCCCCCACCCCCCACAACTGTCCCATCACACCATTCCCCCCACCCCCCACAACTGTCCCATCACACCCTTCCCCCAACAACTGTCCCATCATACCCTTCCCCCCACCCCCCACAACTGTCCCTCATTAGTCTTCAACAATGCATGTGTTCTGGCATGCACCGAGGTCAATGGACGTTCACGCCCTATTGTTCATTACCAGGGCCAGCATTTGGGGGCTGGCTGGAGGTGCGCCTGGTGGTGCGTGAAGACCGTCTCAGTGGACTCGTCTGCCGCGAACTGCAGGTTGAAGAGGTGGCAGACTCTCCTTGTGTAAATTGGCGCTCCATTGCATCTGCGATGCGTGTCAGCACCTCCCGGACGCGTATTAGCTCGCCACACAGCCTGTCCGTGCAGGACTCCATCCCCTCCCTGGAGTGCCTGGATGTCTCAGCGAGGTCAGCCCTCAGACGGGCAACCTCCTCCTCATGTTGACCTACAAGCACTGTTAGAGCCTGCTGGCGCTGGATGACGGTGGCCAGGTCAAGGGCAGTGGCGGCCTCTGGTGGTGTGTCTGCTGCGCATCCGGATGCCTGCCGGTCTGCAGATGCCACCTCTGGGGGGCTACTGAAGGCCTCTAATGACTCGTCAGCAGTGACGTGTGAGCCAGGTGTGGGGGCTTGCTCTGGGGTTACAGCAGGGCTTGGGGTGTGCATGGGCAGATCTAGATACGTGGGCTCATCCACGTCGGACAATGGGCCAATTGCTGCAGCCTCCCCTGCCGAACTGGTTGCAGCTGAGGGTGGACCCTCGGTGGTGGGGATTTGGGGGGGGGAGTGGACCTCTGGAGCCGGGGCAGTAGGGTGTTGCTTGGCACTGGCAGTGGCGCGCAGGTCTTGTTCTGGAGGCTGCAATCGGGGCCTTGGCCCTTTTCCCCTGGATGTCATTGGGGCATCCTCGCTGGGCTGTGGCCTTCGCTTCTTTTGCACAGGGGGTGTCTGGGTAGTTCCCTCGCTGTCTGAATGCGACCCTGTCGGGGACAAGAAGGGGGATGTCATTGGTTATGGTCGCATTTACTCAATGCAGGCTACATCATGATTTCATTTGGGCCCATTTCAAAATCATTGTGGAGGATGCAGGTGAGGTGTCATTTCAGTGCCTCATCCATGCAGTGTTGTGTGCGGCACTTGGCTCTGTTGATGTATGCATGTGTGGGTGCTGGGCCAAACATGCAGTGATCCCGGGCTGACATTTGTGGGGACCTGTACATTCACATTGCATGCTTGCATCAGTGCACTTACCTCCATCAGATGTGTCTTGCACGCCGTGTTCCATCCTTCCGACACCCTCAATGCATTCTACCCCGATGAGGTTTGCACAAGTCTCTTCCCACTCCTTCAACTTGATGGGAGACCTTGATCCTCCAGCAGTGGCAGTTTTGTGATTCTCGGACAGGATCATCCTGACCCGGAGTCTCAGGTCGTCCCATTTTTTTCGGCAGTTGCGTACGGTGCGCGTGCTGCTGCCAACGGCACTCACTCTGGTTGACACTTCCTCCCAGATTGCTTTCTTCTTTAGGAGGGTCTCCCTCCGCATGTCATTAGCAAAGAACACTCCTGCATTGTCTGCTAATGTCTGAGTTAGCATGACTAACTCCTCAGTGGAGAACTTCGCCTTTCCCTGCCTGTCTGTGGATTTCTTTAGTGCCTTGGGCATGGTAAGGGTGTGACGATGGTTTCCAGGCAGCAGGGTAACACGTACAGGTCCAGGGGGCAGAGGATGGCAATGGATTGTGTTTTTAAAGATGGCCGCCGCGCTCGTTCCCGTTCCTGTGCGATTATGCTATTTCCGGTTCCGCTTTTTAGCGGTCACCGCTAATAGCGGTCACCGCTAATAGCGGACAACGATATTTGCATGCTGCGCGAGGGCGGAGGTGCTATCTGCACCTTTCAGGGAGGCCGGTAAGGGACTTTTTGGTCACTTTAGCGGCATGGCGGTAGGGTCATTAACGGCATGGCGCAATGCTTGTGTCCGCATACTCGTAATGTTACGCTATTAGCGCCCTCTTGCGAGGGTGGACACGTTAATTGCGCCATGCCGCTAATTTACGACTTTTAGTGCACAACGTGTAATGCGGCAGAAAGTAATTATAAGGCTGGCTATGTAGTGAATGGATTGGGCGATGCGCCAAGGTATATATATATATATATGCATAGGAATCTGGAAGTTCCACGTCATATTTGAGCACACTGGACCCCATGAATAGAAGGGCTGGAAAAGTGTGACGCAGCAGAATAAGCCTGGCTGGAGACGGAAGATGAATAAAGGAGGCCAGCCTGGCCCAGTGTCAAGGGAAGAGAAAGCCAAGAAAATAGTTAATTATAATTAGACGATATAATGTATGAGAAGGCGAGAGCCGGACTGCTCTTAAGGTGTAGCGGAAGGACATTGAGTGCCAAGTGTTATTCATATAATATTATTAAATACAGCAAGGAAGCTCAAAATGTGGTCTCCAGTCACATGGTCAGATGAAAATAGACTTTAGGCAGTATACACCGAAACCAGAAGATAAAGTCATGCTCACAATCCCTTTTATTCACAGGAGCAGTACCACTTGCAAGGTCGAGTGCAAAAGACAATTCTCATGGCAGACAGCTTGAGTGATGATGGATGATGGGCTAATTGGGTGGCGAGGCATGACCAGAGCCGGAACCACTAGCACCTGGGGTACCAGCTTGCATGCTGCTAACAAGTGGAGTATTCCAGAAGGGTACAAGCATGCCAACCAATTATAAAGGGCCACGTACCAAAGAGCCCTATAGTTTAGAGGTCCAATGAGACATTGGGCCTCATTACAAGTTAACACCGCCACTAAAACCATACCGGCACCGTTTCCACGTCCGCCCAATCATGACCCGCGTCCCCGGAAATAGCACCTCCCCAAACCGCCACAGCGGAGTAAAGGTCCCCGGAAAATCCGCCTGCACGGAAACTGCCCCGTTACCGGCAATACGAAACACTGCAAGCATCACAACTAGCGCGGACACGGAAACACCACCAGAAACATTGCGTTAAAACCGTGATCACGGAGGCGGTACCGCCGCCACCGCGAACAAGACGTTAAACAATGCCTGCTGAACTGAATCAGGGCACAGGTGCACTGAATCAGCCCAGCTGGACCCAGCAGCCCACTGGGAGCCTACAAAAGGGCCACACCCAGCCAAACACAACACATAAACATGCAGGCAGCAGCTCTAGTAGCACTGGGACTGGGCCTACTCAACCAACAGGCAGCACTGCACATGATGGCAGTAATGGTGCAGAGGAGGAGGCGGAGGCGGAGGAAGCGTAGGCGCCAACCCTGCACCCATGGCCAACCCCATTGTCCATCCGGCACAACCCCGCAGGCAGCCAGCAATACCACGCACCCTGGAACCTTACGCCTGGACAGATCCACACACTATACCGGCTGGACCGTCCCACAATCCTGTACATCACTGCCATGATTGAGGACAACATCAGCAGCCACATAGACACCCCCACCGCCACCCCCCCCTCCTGAAGGTAGTGTCTGTGCTGCATTTCCTTGGCACTGGCACCTATCAACACACGGTCGGTGAGCTGCACGGCATATCACAAACCAGTTTTTTGAAAATCCTGTTCCATGTACTGGATGCCCTGTTGCGCCATGTGTCCGAACACATAGCCCTACCCCGTACCCTCCCCGAGGTCATTGCCACCAAGTTGGCTTCCCATGCCATAGCAGCCATGCCAAATTGCATAGGTGCAGTCGACTGCACCCACATCGAGCTGACAGTACCACGTGCAATTGAGATGGTCTTCCACAATAGGAAACAGTACCACTCACTGAATGTACAGATGGTATGTGATGCCATGCAACTGATTATACACTGCTGCGCACGTTTCCCAGGCTCAACCCATGACTCAATGGTACTGCGCAATTCCACGTTGCCACGGTAGATGGAACGCTATGCTGGACAAAACACCTGGCTATTAGGTGAGTACAGCTGACAATGCTCTGACTCTGTTGAAGTGGTGTGTGTGTCTCCAGGACAATGGGCAATGTGAGTGTGGCGCTGTGACCGCACATGCATCACGGCACCTGCCATCAACCAAATAGATTGCGTATCACAAACATCATGAAGTAAGACATGACAGGTCACCACTGTGTGCCCGTACACACCCTGCCACATGACACACACAGCCGATACTTCCACTGTCCCATACACCTTGTGCCACTGCTAACACCCACCCACAAATGGGACACTGACCTCCCAATGACCATGATGCCTGTAAATGAGACATCCTGCATTAACTACTTCTACACAATGGAGTGACTATGCCATGCGTGCACAGCACTGCACTATGCCATAATCACAATCAAATGTCACCCACAGGTCAGAGTACATGTGCACGTACATGTGTAGGCCAATATCCAGTTGGCTGCATCCACTGTGATGGCCAATAATCACTTCCAACCACTGCATGGCACATATGCATGAATGAACAATGATACAAGATAGCACAGCATCAGGTGAAGACATGATACCACAAACATTGACATGTCCCCCCATCTCCACCCCATGTAGGTGATGCTGGATATGCACTCACGCCATGGCTGATGACACCTGTACGGAGACCAAGGAACAGGCATGAAGAGGCGTACAATAGGGCACATATCCGCACACGTGGAATGATTGAGAGGACATTTGGACTGCTGAAGGCCCGGTTTCGCTGCTTGAGCAGATCTGGTGGGGCACTGCTGTACAGCCCAGTGAAGACGGGTAAAATCACACTGGTATGTGCTATGCTGCACAATATCTGCCTGCGCAGGAACATCCCAATGCCACCAGACGGAGATGAAGAAGATGGAGACGGAGATGGGGATGGGGAAGGGGATGGGGATGGGATGGCACCACCTCCCCCTGGGGGGGCCACATGATGGCCAAAGAGCATGGGATGAACTGATTTGCATCTACTTCTGAGACACAGCACATTCACAGTAATGCATGCACATGCTGATGACAATAAATGATTTGTAGTACTGCTCTTGAAATGATAGATGTCCACACATGTATGTTTAGATTTAAAATGAAGATGTATTGAAGAATTGACAACAGGGAAGGAGGTGGAATGGTAATGGAAACTGTACACCCGTGCCCACCCACCGCCCAAACGTACCCACCCCCACCCATGCCTCAATGCCCAAACACCCAAAACAACCTCCCACACAGCCCAAACGTCCCCACCCATGCCCCAATGTCCAAACACCCAAAACGACCTCCCCCACCACCCAAACATACCCTCCCCTCACACCCTTCAAGTCCGCATGTGTCCTGCAGTGCTCCGCACACATGCCATCACTTCCGTGTGCGCTTCTGGGCTTGTGTATCCTTGCCCGAGAGCGCCTCCTTGGACTGTCAGTAGTGGAGCTGGATGGGGTGGTGGTATTTGATGGCACCGAATCAGGTATGGATGGCATACGGGCAATATTTGCCTGTTGCCCAATCAACAGGCTCTCTATGATCCTGGAGGTGTTATCATTGCCCTCCCGCACATGGCGTGCCAGGGTGACAATAGTGCTGGCAAAGCGTCCTATTGACCTTGACACTCGACGCACTTACGTGCTGTAGCACTCCCTTTGCAGCCGAGATTCCTCAAGCTGCCTCTCCACCAGCTGTGTGAGGGTAGCCTGCTGCTCCTCCATCCGCTGCATGCGGGAATTGAGCTCTGCCATAGATGGGGTGGGTGACCTCAGGGGACTTCTGAATGATGTGGGGCTAAACTCAAGCTGGTGAAAGGATCCCAGGTCATCAAATGTGGCCAACTCCCCCTGAGGGCTAGTATCAGGGTGCTCTGCCTGGGCACTGTTGTCGCTACAGGCCGCCTCAACTGCAGTGCAGCTGCCTTCTGTGTTGGTTCTGGTGACCATGATGGGTTCCTGTGGCACCTGTGTTGGCTCAGGCAGCGTCGAGACGATGGGGGTTTCGGTGGTGGTTGCCGGCACATTTGTTGCTGTTGTTACTGGGTGCAGCGATGCCGAACTGCTGGCAGCATCCTCTTGTGCAGGTGCGGTGGCTTGGACACGTGCCGGTGCAGTCTGGCTGGAGGGTTGTGCCGTGTCACTGTCACTTGATTCAGCTGTGGGTACACAGAGGACATGTAATTAGTGTTGTGGTGGTGCCTGATGTGTGCATCACATGCATCATACAGGCTGATCATTCAATAGTGTTAGTTTCATGCATCTGATTGTTGGGGGTATGCATTGATGTGATGTTGCTGGCCATACGGATCTTGATGGGTCCTTTGGCCCTGTCATGCACTGCCCGGGGGGTGGGGTTGTTAATGGGTCCTTTGGCCCTGTCATGCACTTCCCGGGGGGGTGGGGATTGTTAATGGGTCCTTTGGCCCTGTCATGCACTGCCTGGCCGGGGGGGGTTGTTAATGGGTCCTTTGGCCCTGTCATGCACTGCCCGTGGGCAGGGGGGGTTGTTAATGGGTCCTTTGGCCCTGTCATGCCATCAACTTATTCTCATATGGCATTCATGTTTGCGCACTTACCAGCATCTGCAGGTGGGCTCATTCCTGCCTCAGCCTCCCCAATCCCATAGATGCCCTCCAGGTGGAGGACACTGCTGCAACGCTCCTCCCATGCTTGCAGCCTCAGTGGGGAAGGGGGTCCTCCAATTGTCCCACTGCTGCGTTGGCGGTGTCTGGAGATCAGGTTCCGGACCCTCAGCCTGAGGTCGTCCCACCAATTGTGGCAGTCCTTGACGCTCCTCGTAGTCACGCCCACAGCAGTGCACTTGCGTGCCGCTTCAGCCCACACTTCCTTCCTCCGCTGCTGTGTGGCACGCCGTTGATCGGCGCTGAACAGCATCTCGGCATGCTCAACGATATGCTCCACCAAACCAGTAAGCTCCGCCTCACTGAAGCGCTGTTTGCGCTGCCTCTGAGCTGGAATCCTGGCAGACATGCTGGTGTTCCCTTTTGCCTTCTCACTGTGTGGATTGAGCTTGTGCTGACTCTGGATGGCAATGGATTGTGCTTTATATGGTCGCCGCCTCTCTGTTTCCGGTTTCGGCGATCATGGTATTTCCGGTTCCGTGTCTGTGGCGACGGAGGCAGACACGGGTTTTGCGCTGCTCGTGGCATCGCTATGTACATTTCCGTGGCTTTTTCCGTGACGGCGGTAACAACGTTTCTGCGTCTGAGTGGTGCGCGCGACCGACATCACGTAATCGGACGGTTTTTCCGCAACCTTGCAGACACGGAAACTTTGTTTCCGCTGTCACGGAATCACCGCGGTCCGGACCTGACAGGTTGTAATGAGGCCCATTGTGTATTTGATGACGCTCACAATGACTTGCACTAGGGGTGGGCAGAGTTGTCCCTCTGACAGTAGAGACCCAATCACAACACCAACCCTCATAGAAAATATATCTAGATGCTCCCAGCTATCCAACCACAACCCTCCATAATTTTTCTTAGTTTGACACGTAGTGTGACGTCAATGATGACAGGTTTTCAGTATAAAAGTGTTTTTATGTTTTTTGCGGAGATCTTGCTGTCAGACATCCAACGATGTCCTCTGTACTCCCTGTTTTAGATAGCTGTTATTAAAACAGACCAAGGGCCTCATCACAAGTTGGGCGGTATCCTAGCGGAATTCCCTCTGGGATACTGCCCATGCTAATAGCTATTCACGCCAGATCACGGGTTGGGCGGAATGGGGATTCCCCATTCCCCATTGGCCCAATGGGGAACTTTTGGCGTGACTACCGTCGGCGGTATTACATCACGGGAATCACACCGAAAATCGGCAAATTCGTGGCAGATTTAACCCCAGCTAAGAGCTGGGGTGGTAAATCCTGCCAAACCCGTGTTTTGGCGGACCCTTAAATGCAGCGGTAATAGCATTACCACTGCATTTAAGGATTACTGCCAGACTCGTGATGACCCCGCAAGGGTTTTGCCAACTTCCTGAGTTGGTTATATTATTGATGTTTGAGTAATTTCTCCATCCCCATCCCAATCCACCCTGCAGAGTGTTACCTCGTCTTAAAGAGCCCAAAGAGTTCAGTATATAGAAAGATGGGAATGATCTAGGATTCAAGGGTCAGAACTGGAGGTTTGAGCAGAGTGTCTGCATCTTAGCCTGAATGCTGATGATCTGCTCTGTCATGTTAATACTGAGGTTGGGCCAGTTAGCTTGCATCCAGCTTCTAATGGAGGAAATTATGTTTCCTAGGGTTTCTGTGTCATATATGTCATCTACAAAGAACTAAAGCTGGGAGTTATCAGCATAGCATTGCAAACCTACAACCAAATCTTAAAGTAAATCATGGAAAGGTATCAAATGTACATAGAATAGGAGGTGGGGTTGAGCTGGCCCTTTTCAGCACGCCATGTCTAACTTGGGGAAGTCTCCATCCCTTCAAGTACATGCAATTAAATACTAATGATTTGAATCATAGCATTGAGGTGTCCGATACCCGGGCCAGCCAACACATTCTCTCTATAATGATCATGTGGTCCAGGGTGTCGAACGCAGCAGGGTAGGGGTATGTAGAACACAGCTGAAGGGTCCAATATAACCTAAAGGGTGTTGTGGTGTTGATTGATGCATCATAGAAACCTAAACACAACGTCCCTTTAATCAAAGTTTTGTTTTTTAATGATATTGAGTAGTTTACCGACAGTAGCCATTGGTCCAATATGAACACCACAGCTACAATGGATGCCCACTGAACATTGTTTTACCTATGCCAATCAACCTGATTGGCAAAGGTTTGTCACAAATCTGCTGCGCATTGGTAATAGTGACTCTAGGGCCTCATTATGAGGAAGGCGGTAGGGGGTTAACGGGGCCGGTAGAGCTGCCGGCCACATTAACCCCCTACCGCCTCATTACGAGGTCTCCTCGCTGGACCCTCTAAGGACGCCTGGTAAAACCAGGTGTCCATAGCGGCTCTCACGAGCAGACCAGGATGCAAACAATGGGCCCGTCATTAACAAGCCCGTTGTTTGCATCCTCCACATTCCCACTGAGCCCTATAGGGGCTCAAATGGGAATGTGTATGTACCGGGTTCGGGTTCCCTGAATGGGGAAATACCAGGCCCTCCAATGTCAGAATGGCCCGGTATTTCCCCATTCAGGGAACCCGGACCCTGTACCCGGAATGGGGGTAGCCATGCCGCAAAAAGCGGCATGTTTACCTCCATTCTCGTAATTAGGCCTGGTTACGGTGATTCGCCATAGCAAGAGCACTTTTGTGTGATTTATAATTCTAGCACAGTTTGATGAGTGTGCCTGAAATGCTCCAAAATTACATTGACATGACACAGAAAGTGTTTTTGGTGCAGCTTCCTCAAGGGGTGGTCACTTGGCAGATGACACTTTAAAGGGGACCTACTGTAACCTTCTTGTGGTCGCCTGGCTTTAGGGAGGCTATAGGGTGCACAGGAGGGGTACAGTTTCCATCAAAATGTATTTAAAAAAAGACCATTTGACCGTGGTAGTACATGGCCTACTGGGAGTGTTATTGGCCACAAGGAACTCTAAGTCAATCAACTACTTATAAGTCTCTACCGCGATGTGACTGGTGCACCAGGGTGTTGGCCCATGGTCCACAGGATATACCTGGATATGCATATCGGCTCTCAGGCCACACTAAGGTCAGTGTGGCCACTGGGCCTGAGTGTAAGACTCCAGCCTACTGGCCACTGGCCATGACTGTAAATCATGGCCAGTGCCTGCTCTGCAGGACACACTCTGGGCCTCTATGCCAGTTCTAGGGCAAAATTCCTGCTGTGCAAGGTCTGTGTTCCCAAAGGGTGGTTCAGGGGATTACCGGGGCAGGACCAAAGGACATGCCCCGATCAAATTAGCCTCTGGGCATGGCTGCAGGTCATGCTCAATAGGCCCATCGAGTGGCTCACAGGGGCTTATGTAATATACATTAAACTTAGTTCCAGAGATTGCGGAATGACCATTCATTGAAATAAAGGATGTTTGTTTGTAACATGTTCATATGTGTGTTTGTCAGTAGTGCAGCATGTGGTGGTTAAGGGAAAGGGAGACTGCCAGTTTGGATTTACCTGATGGGTGGGGGATGTAAGGGCTAGGATGTGTGATAGGGTTGGAGTAATGGAGAGGCTGAGATCTCTTGATGTCTAACAGGGTACAAGAAGTTGGTGGGGCTCAGAGACTCTCAATTGGTCATGGTTTGGTAGGTGGGTAGGGGATGTGGTTCCTCGTTTGCATTGTTTGAAAGGGTCAGTAATTGGACCCTGTCAAGAGGGGATGGGCACCCCAGTCAGTCTGGGAGGGGTTGCTTACCATGGTGTAAGCCAGAGCCAATCCTACCTCAGAGGGGAAGATGACAGTTGGGAGGGTCCCAATCCATGTCCCTTCTTATAGTACCAGTTCTCTTGCATACAGTGCCACTGTCAATCACCCCATACCTATCTTGCATGATGCTGGCTAGTTTTTATTTTTTTATTTATTGTTTTGGTTTATACAAACCTTTACAAAACTAAACTTCAGAATTTCATAGCAAGTAAAAATTTAAAACACACAAATACAACAACAAATTAACTACACATGTTCAAAAATCATAATAAGCACTTAAAATGTGATAATTAATCACTGTGCTACACAGTTAATACAGTTCATTCTAAAAGAACATTTTTCTTTCTTTTCTTTTACATAACAAATTGTTCACATGTCATAATACCCGCTGGCTAGTTTTTCTCTCTCTTCCAGAAATCTGTATACCCAGTGAGAAAGAATCATGTGACTTGAGTCGAACCTCGAATGGCCCGGTACCTGTAAGCCCAAACTGGCAATATACTGAAGAGAGTCTACTGTATAATGGAGAGCCGCAGTCAATAGCAGGCAGAACCCTGCACATAGACGGAACACTCACAGAGTACAGCAGAGTGGCTCCCCAGCCAACCAAACGGGCTGACAGGCCTACAATGCCCTCACACAAACTGGGAATTAAATGTCTTGACTTGCAACCGCAGGCCGCCATTGCAAAACCCTGGTGGACATGCACATGAGAAAGAGGCCCAACCCTTATATGTCTTTTTATAACTATGGTGCCTCCTGTGAGAGGAGAGCAGGGATCGACTCTTCCAGGGAACCTGTGGGGAAGAAAGGCCAAGCAGCAGCAAAGGGGGAGGATAAAAAGGGATGTAGGGGCAAAATGTTGTGGATTGTTCTGGTGAGGTTAGAAGAGGCAGAGGCAGACCACGAGGCCAGACAGAAAAAGGACAGTGTAGAAGAGCATAGAGGAGGGTCATTCAGGCTGTGAGCAGGGGGAGATATGGGCTAGCCAGAGGAAGTGGTACTGGAAGTGAATGTGTGTGTGTGAGTGGAGTGGCATGAGAGAGTGGGGATTGAGTGAGAAGGTGATTGAGAGAGTGAAAGAAGGGGTGATTGAGAAAGGGAGTGCAGGAGGAGTACTAGTAGCATGGGAGTGGGAGAGTAGTAGTAGTATGGAGAGAGGGAGCAGTATTTTTTGGAATGGAGAGAGTAGTAGTATGTTGGAGCACCAAGAGTAGTAGTGTTGAGAGGGGAGAGTAGTAATCAAAGAGGAGAGAGGAGTGGTGTGTAAGCTCGAAGGGTGTAGATAAGCAGTAAGGAGAGAGGGAGAGACAGAGGACAGAGACAGAGAGAGACACGCACCAGGAGACCATTGGAGGGACAGAAGAGAGATAGTGTGAAGGAAAGAGAGGAGAGACGGTGGGTGTTGTAGGAGAGAGTAGAGTAGGAGGAAATAAGGGAGTGGTAAAGCGATTTAGGGAGAGGAATAGCAGAGCACGGAAGGCTCAGAGAGGGTAAAGATCTGAGTGTCTGGAAGGCACAAACCTGAAGTCCTTCTTATGGGGAAATCATAGAGAAGGGACTCCTAGATCAGGTGTAGCCATCACCAAAAGGCCGACAGATTGTAGGTAGAGGGGGTTATCGATCTCTAATACCACTTCAGGGCCATGGGATGATTGGATTATGTGAGAGCGACCCTTCCTAGGTTAGAGAGAGGGGGACAGTCATTAGGCCCTGTTCTGAATAAAAAATAAAAAAAAACATTGTACAGGTAGACTGGAAAATCCCAGCCTTTGCGGAACAGATGGGCCGGGAAGTCCTGCACCCAATGACAGAAAGAGTCAAGGTAAATGGAAAAGTTCTGCTTCATTAACAATCCATATAAAGCAGGGATAGCAATAAGCACATAGGTCTCCAAAACAGTTTCAATGGCAAACACTAGGTTTTAACCTCAAAATACGTCATGATTGACGTCACATCACAATCTTGGTTGCAGAAACCTACGGGGATCTGTGATTGGTTAGGGGAATTGTGTACATATAGGTTGCATAGGTGTTAGTTTCTTCATTGGTCACAACTATCTAATGGGCTCACATTGGACCAGTCCTAAAGGGATAAAGGTAAAAAAGACATCGGGCCTCATTAAGAGTTTGGAGGTAGCCATGCCGTCAGGGTTATGAGTGTGACTATTGCGTGACTGACATTTCAAATTCTTAATTTTTGGCTTCTAAATTTTTGGCTACGAAATAATCACATACATCCATGATTGGTTGGTAGTGGTTTTACCAAACTTTAATGTTTTGCCAGATCATCAGCACATGAGCAAAAATAGTGGCAAGGGGGGAGATAACAAGGAGCCACTTTTTCCAATTAAATAAGATGCCTTCCCTGATTCCCTAGGCCACAAGCCAGGAACTCTAGCCTAGAACTTGGCTTTGTCTGGCATTTATTGTTCTGAGAACTCGAGTAGAGTGAAGGCAGCAGCCTGTTTGTGTCTGGAGTTGATGAATAGACACTGTTCTCCAATTATAAGTTACGTGTGAGAAGACCACATTTTATATTATTCTGATCGACTTTTATTAGGATTTTAGCCCATGTTAATGCAGTGTCTTTTCCCTCTCTAGCCACTGGAGACTTGTTCGAGCTATGGTACATCCAGTATTGGTGTCCAGTCATTTGGTCGACTGAAAACTGGTCGACTGCAATTTGGTCGACGCAATTTGGTCGAAAACCAAATGGTTGAATTTTTTTTTAATTTATATATTTATTTTTCGGGTTTTCGTTCTGTAAAAAAAGGGTTTTTTAGCGCAAAAAAGGGGGTTGGGGGGGACCCCCCCAAAAAAATAAAAAAAAAGATTTAAAATAAAATAAAAAAAAATTCGACCATTTGGTTTTCGACCAAATTGGTTCGACCATTTGTCTGGTCGACCAATTTTTTTCGACCAAATGTCTGGTAACCCCAGTATTAACCTTCAATTAATGGGCACCTGGCTTTCAAAGGTTGTTTGCTCTTTTACTTAATCTACGAGAAATTAGTCTTCGCTTGGGAATTATTATCTTCTGTTTTCTTCTGAGTTACCCAAACCTCCCTTTTCAGCAGTAATCTTGGAGGGAGTTGTGTATCCACTGTCTAGTCTGCACAGATATGTTTTTCAGCCAATTTCAGCACATTGAACCTCCCTGCAGCTTCGAGGCTTCTTCGATGGTTTCCATTAACTCTAATGTGACTCCGCCGTCCATTTTATTCATAATGGCCACTCGTTACTGTTGCATTTCTACATTAAGCAAGCTTTTCATGTATATTGATTGCCTTGCAATTCAGCGTATATATTATTATGTGTTTCTAATATCTATTGGTGCAGGTAATATTCTTCATGTCTAAATGCAAGTTTGACCTAATGTCTGCGTTTTTTAATGGTTAGTGCATATTGGCTTCATGTCTAGTGAATCTACATGTGTCAGTTTGGCGGTGAGGTCATTTGCTCACGTCATCTTCAGTTACAGCATGTTCATATCTTCTTGAGCTTGCAAATGCATCTCTTCTTCCATGGTTCCAGGTTAAAGTCAGTAGAGTTGTCTTTGTGAATAACTTCTCTTGTGCTGGTGGTGTAGAGGTGGGGGAGATGTTGACGCCATGAATGATGGATTAATCTGTCTCTCGACAACCTTGAAATGTTTCTGGGAGTTTGTATGTTCCTGATGCCATTTGTCACAATAATTAACAAGAAGGAGCAATTATAAAATTTCAACTTTGTCCAAATAGTTCACACAAACTATATTCTTGTAGGCAACTTCACTGTGTTCAAAAAAGCAAACTACATTCACCTCAAATTTGAGGGGAAAGGTTAACTGCAAAATTGACATTCGTCAAACATGGGGACAAGGTCTAAAATGCCAACTGAACATTCCATTCCCAACATGTGACACAATTTTGCATGTGTCAAGTCAAGATGAGCACAAAGAGATATGGTTCAGGTTTCTTTGCTCTTCATGAAAATATCCAAGTTTTGAGCCTTTTTAGGGTTATTTGAAAATAACAGACAATCAAAATGGGCCCACATAGCCAAAACCTAAGTAACTACATAGCTTTGAGGGGTAGCTTCAAAACTATGCAAACACAATGTTGACACTAATCCTAGAAATCACACCGAGTTGTGTAAAAGTAAAACTATTTGGGTAAAAATCAGGACACCACCTATCGCAGAAAGCCAGCTCTTTCCTCCTCCTTTTGTAGTGCAAACAATGGTTGATGGGTGAGGCGGTTTCTTCCTGATTTATGGACACCCCCTGTGGGTACAGTCCACACCTTGTACAAATGATATGCAGTGATAGCCCCTCCCCATCTCTGGAAGGACATGCCCCTGAATTTAGATCAGTACTGCATACCTACTTGAGAATGCATGAACATTTTAGAACTGGGGAAACCTAAGCAATGATGCTTCAAGCCGCATGGTCCATGTTGAAGAACTTGCTGACACAATTTTAGCCATAATCAGAGACCAAGGATGAGAGCACCCAAGATTGTGAAGGCCCACATCTGATGTGGGCAGCCTCCACATTCCTTGTCTATGCGGCAACACATGCCATTGTTACTTTTTTAGCTCTTGCATAGAGCTTACCGTTAAGCTCTTGTACCTAGTTAGGGTTGGAAATTCTGCAGATTTGAGATTGCAGTATAACTGATTTCCCATCCTACACCCCTCACCATCAATCCCTTTTATTTCACCATCAGCATGCTCCTCTTCATTTCCTGCAGTTGTGGCACCCCTTTTCAGGCAAAGGGCAGTGCACCCAGCTCCGTGGGGTACTTTTAGGAATCCACACTTCATCTTTTATCGTTCCAGCTTTTCAACCCATGAACTTCCCTTTGAAGAACCCCCTGCAGGGATTCAGCATTATTCTAACATTGAGGCTATAGAGGTACTGCAACCCCAGTTGAGTGTGATAGGTGAACAGGGGAGGGGCATTAATTTTTGCCCTGAAACTGTATACGCTGTGTGTGAGGGGACAGCTCTTCTGAGGATGGGTGCCTGTCACACAGTGTCACTAAAAGTCCACACTGGGATGCTTCCGTGAACCATGGACCAGAAAATACACTGTAAAGTGAAGCCCATAGGAGTAAGTGTGATATAAGCTCCTTGCATTCATAACCTGTCCCTACGCATAGAAAATGTACTGGTCCCCTTGAGTTTGTTATTTTATGTTAATTGGCAGCTCTGGTGAAGAAAATCAATATGAAAGCCCACACTACTGGCGGAAACACACAGTATTGGTTTCTCCATCTGCCAGGAGACCACAAACAAACACTTGCAAATGTTGAGATGAACATCATACATCCCACACGTGAAAGGAAATATACAACAAGAAAACTCATAAAACACAAGTCTGAAAATACAGCAAAGGCCAAAGATCCAGATCACAAGCAGATCACCCTGTCACTCCCACCATATCCGTACACTGAGAGATAAACAGTTAACAGCAAGGGACACACATACACTTTGAGGTTAGATGTGCCGAAACACAGCAGACACTATTAACTAGTAACTACATGTTAAGAGTCAACTTAGCACAAACAAGTACATTTGTTAATGAGCAGGACCCAAGAGACAGGGGGCACTGCAGGCAATAGAGTGAGCATTCCTTAGATAAAGCAAGCAGTAAGAGATCCAGACAAATGACACAATGCACTAGCACTTCCGCTAACGCCCTTTAACCTGAAATAGATAGTAGCCAGCAGAACACGCAAGAGGGTACACATTTACAGGTAGGCCTTAAGCCAAATAGGTGATGGCAACAATGATGACAGATGGGTAATTGACAGACTTAACCAGACACACACACACACACACACACCTACACACGAGAGACCAAAAGTAACGAGAAGCACTTCAAGTAGTTATTTGAGTGTGCAGTAGAAACACTAAGGTTTAGAGAATATAACACACAATATATATATGTAAATGCTAACACTTCATAGGTACATACAATATAGTAAGCCTCAAAATTAAAGGTAGTTTGTAGGCCATTTAGATTATGGTAGGGCTGAAAACCTTATGGATTGTTTTCCACAACAAAAGATATTCAGTTTAATTCTGCAAATGAGGAATGTGTTGGCAAGGCCAGCAGCCTTGAACACGGTGTAAAATCGTGAAAAGTGATTGGTTAGAAGTAGGAGGTGAAACTCTTTCCCAGGCACAAGACAAAGGAACGTGACTTAATTAGATGTTGCTACCAGGAGCGGACCTGTGAGGGGAAGATGTAGAATGCCGCGCTGGCTTTGGCTATGAATAAGACTGCTTCAGCCCGGTCTCACACATCCAACAAGTAAAACAAATAACTGATAAAGTTTCCACTCATGTCCCTAGAAGTTGACAAATGCAAGGTCACAGCTCTGGTGGGAACAAGGCTATGTGCAGAGACATGCATAGGGCAGAGTCATTCAGACAGAAGAGGCACAACGCCCCCTGAAGGAAAACATCCACCTAGGAGTGGAGATACATACAACGGATTGCGTAAGCCCTGAGCCCATAGAGAACTCAGCAGGCAAGATTAAGAGAAATCTAAAGACCCTAGCTCATAGCAAGAAGACGCAATAAAGGTTGTACATCGATTACCGTTCTTCTATGAATTATAGAAATGTTTTAAGCAACAAGATAACACATTTATATGCACTTAGAAAATCCATTATTTAGACAGGATCACGGTCTCAGAGTAAAGGGCTAAGGAACACATCGCATTCGGTCATTCATACACACAAAGCATGGGAATGGAAGGAGAGGAGTTACATATTACCAATACGAAGTCGCAAAATTATACTGCCGGTTGAGGAGCCACAAGGGTGAGAACAGTAAGAGGGTGCCAGCGTTTAGTTCTCATGAGAACAGGATGCTAAGAATATTATTGTTGCCACACTGTTCACACCTCACTATTTCTTTGGTTAACAGTGAACAAAGTAGCCTAACCCAGGAAGGCCAAAGGAGCTCCACCAATCAAATGTTTGAGTATATGAAACATGTTAGCACAGTGACTGTACAATCACTGTAGTGAGAAACCAAAAGTACCACCATGAAGTCATTATCGGAAGGTAGCTAATAGAATGGTCACAAGGGTTGGTATAGGCCAGTAGGGCTAGGCATTGTTTTTTTTTTTTTTTGTTTTTTATTAAAATGCATTTGGTTTTCATCTTAAACCTTACATTTATCATTCACGTTCAATTTACATTATCCTACTTATAAAAAAATAAAAAGTATTTTGGCTTTTGTTATTCTTCGATACTGCTACTGCTTTCCAACATAATAGTTTCCCAGAAGTGAATTATGGTTGCAAACATCTTTCTGTTATTTCCGATCAGGATTTGGCTCCATCTTTCTTCTTTTTCCATTTCTACTGTGGCACTAAGATATTTGGCGCTGAAGAGCAGTCTTTTTTTGGTTTAGTGCCTCGCATTCCATAATTACATGGTAGAGAGTTTCTGTTTTTTCTATTATTTGGCAGAATCTGTAGTCGCTATTTGCACTTTTATTTTGACTCCATTTCCCCAGGACTTCTCTTGTTGGTAGCAGGTCCAGTCTGAATCTTAAAAACTTGTCTCTAATTCTTCGATCTGGATATAGTTTTAGGTATTGAGAAAGTTGGTTGAGTGATCGTGCCTCTCCCTCTCATTTCAGAGTCAATTTATATCGGTCTTACTGCTCTTGTGTCTCGATCCAATCAGTTCGGCTCAACTTCTTTTTTGCGATTTGAGGCATCTTCGTCAGTGTCTCTAGTGTAATTCCTTTTTTGTTGCCTATACTCATAGACGCTTCTTTCCATTTGTTTAATGTAGCATCATTAACGTGTTCTTGTGAGGTTCTTAATATTTCCAAAGCCGGTATCTTTTCTTCGCTGTTCATTTTTCTGAATAGATCTAGTATTTTCCATTCTATTATTGATTCTAGTGATTGGAGGCCCAATTCATAACGGATACGTGCCATCGGCATGTTCTGGGGTAGGCTTAGTACTTTCCGCCAGTAGATCGCCTCCAGTTTCATCCATATGGTTCTGTCAAGGTTGATCATAGTTTCAGCACCGTACGCAAGGATCGCTGTCACCTTTTGCTTGTAATATGTTACAGCTGGTATGAGAGAACATTTCCCGAATTTCTTATGGATTTACAGTCCTTGTCTGGCAAGCATTCCGGTTTTAGACTTTAACTGTTCTGCCCATGGCGCTCCTGTCAGCGATTGATTGATCCATATTCCTAGATATTTATAGGTTGTGACCTGGATCAATTTTTCTTCCTGAAGATAATAATTGTAGGCTTTATTCCCTTTTGATTTCTTCTTTGTCAGGTACATAATTTTTGTTTTCTTGATGTTTATTTTAAGTTCATTTTTTTCCATGTATTCATGAGTTTTGTTGAGGGGTTTTTTGTAATCCGCACAGTGTTTTTGCTAATAGAATTATATCATCTGCGTAGATCAAACAAGGTACTGCAGTCGCATTCAATTTCGGCGGATTAATGCTCGGTGTACTTATGGACTCTTTAAAATCCGACGTAAAAAGGCTGAAAAGTGCAGCTGCCAGTGGACACCCTTGCTTTAGGCCTTGCCAGGTGTTGATTTGATTTGTTATTATTCCATCAGATGTCATTCTCACTTGTATTTTTGTGTTTGTATACAAGAGTTTGATTGGTTCAAGGATGTTGCTAGGGCATCTCCATTGTTCAAGTTTGTTCCAAAGCAAGTCTCTATTGATTTTATCATAGGCTAAGCTCAGGTCGACACACGCTACTATTGTTTTCGTTTTTGTTCTTTCAGCTTCCTGTTTCATCAGGTTTAAGATCATCAGGTTTATATTTGTACCGACATTGCGCACAAATCCTGTTTGGCGCACTGCTTGATGGTTTGTTTGTTTTGCGCAAATGTTTAATCTTGTCAGTATAAGATTGGCAAAAATGTTCCCTAACGGATCCAGGAGTGCTAACGGTCGGTAGTTCTTTGGCTCCTTAGATGATCCTTGTTTATATATTGGGATTAGTGTGGCAATTTTCCAGGAATCAGGAAAATTTTTCATACGGTTAATCAAAGCTATGATTTTGCCACAGAATTGGGCCCAAACTTCAAGGTTTTGTTTTAATGTGGCATTTGACATGCCGTCAGGGCCCGGGGCCCTTGATGTGTTTAATTTTTTTATTCTGTTGGTAATTTCAATAATATCGTATCTTATATTCCATGACTTTTGCGTGTGTTGCTGGAATTTGTTCACTACTGTTGATCTTTCTTCGTAGAGTTCTGTGAAGTACTCTACCCACGCTGCTTCTGGGACATCCACTATCATTGCATCCTCTGTGTTTTTATTTGATTTCAATAGTTCCCATAGACGTCTGGTGTTACAGTTTTTAAGGGAATCCATCATGGATTCGGCATTTTCTTGATCTTGCATCCTTTTAGCATTTTTATGCCAGTTTTTGAATTTTTGTTTTGCTTGGCCGATTATTCTTTTTTTGGTTTGTGGGGATTCCGTTTGTGCTCTTTTAATGATGGCTTTTTTTCATGTTTCTTTTCTGCGATAACTTTGTTATATATATATATTTTAGTTCTGGCTTTGAGTGGTTATTCAGTCTCTGCTTCAGTTGGAACTGGTTGGTTAACCATCCATAATTAATTTTACTGGAATCTTCTTTCTTTGAATTCATTAATGTTTCTGTGATTTCATTTAGTCTGTTATGTGGAATTCTCAAACGGTTCATTCTATTTGATAGCGACAGATTGGGTATATTTATTTTGAGTCGTTCTCCTATATTCAGTTCCCATGAGCGCTTTAGTATGTAGTGGTCGCTATGTTCACTAAGTAGATTTTTGGCTTCGATTTTAGTTTGAGTAATTCCCTTACTAGTGTAAATATAATCGATAATTGATTTGGTTTTCCCTCGTGACCATGTTGGTACCAGTGTGTTTGTTGCTACATTGAGTGCATCCCATCTTTCAAAGTTTCTATTGCGTGCCTCTGTTATCCATCTTCGTGCTCTGTGTTCCAGCAACTGGTCTTCTATTGTTTCTCCTTTGTCGTCAAATAGATGCAAGTTGAAATCGCCACATATAATAAATTCGACATCTTGATGTTCCTGTGCGATGTTATCGATTTTAGTAAAGATAGTATCTATTGCCGTTTCTTCTGTCCCTTTCCTCGGGTTCCAATATACATTGGTGATGTTTAGATATTGGGTCCTTGTAGTCGCGTTATTACTCTGTGGTTGTATCATCGCTTGTATTTTGACTACGGTGTTTTGCGCCCAATTTCCTATATTCTGATATTCGATAATTTCTGTTGCCAAGTCCTGACTGATTAAGGTAATAAGTCCTGCTGATGGTCTACCTCCATTGTTGTTAATTGCAGGGTTCATGTGTATGAGAAATCCTTTGTATACTGGGGGAGCTGCTAGCTATGTCTCCTGTAAGCATATCACCTCTACCGAGTTCAGCTCAGGTCGTTCCGTTTGGAAAAGATGCGAGTGTCTCCTAGTATTCCATGAGCATAGTGTTACTGTTCGTTTGTTGTTTTCTGTTCGTTGTTATTGCCTCGATTTTTTTGTTTCCTCATGTCTACTCTTTTCAATACTATTTTGCCGCCATAAGGGGGATTTTTCAATATTCCATCTATTAGGTGTTTTGTCTTTGTGTTGTCTTGGATTCATTCTTTTTTGCTCATCCTTGTGCCATCTTTCTTCCTCTTTTTCATTCCATCCTTCGTTCTCATTGTATGCTATGCTTACAGCACTACTGATGTCAGAGTATGTTCTGTTATTCTCTTGCTGAGTCATGATGGATATTTCTTCCATCTTATTGTCCAATTTGTCGTCATTTGACACTCTGAATCCTCTGGATTCAAGTTCTTTGGCACATGATGATATTAAACTCTGCAATTCCCTTGAACAACAATATATCCAGATTTTGTCCAATCTTTGTTCATCTCTAAACTCGATTAATTTCAGATCTTTTGATTTTAACATTTTCAATTTTGGGATTGCCTTAAAGAGGCGCAATAGATTATTTCTATTCATCACAATGTTGGCCTCTTTTTCCGATCTTCCTTCCAATTTTAATCTGATTACGCTTTCTTTGTAGTAAGGGTCTGCAAATTGTGGTTGTTCTAGCTGTGATCTTTCTTCGTTCCTGTCTTGTTTCTTAATTCGGTCAGATCGTTCATAGCTAGATTTGTTTGTTACTTCAGGCTGTTGGTCCTGTTCTGATCTCTCTAGTCTTGTCGTGTTCAGGGTGCTATTTCCTGCATAAAAATCTTCGTCTGAAATTTCTTCACAGGATAGTTCAATTGATATATATGATCCTGTGATGGTTTCCTCATAACAGTCGATTACAATCATGGATGCAGAATTTGACTGAGGTTCATATTGCTCGTTTCCAATATTGTCTTCATTTTTAACATTCCCTGATTCGTGTATTGAATACGTGGAAAGGTTCAACAGAGATTCAATGTTTCCTTCTTCACTTGTTGTAGCACTAATGGACTGAGTGTTATCGCCAACTCTTATTATTTCTTGGGTTTGGGTGGATTCTTCTTTTCCTCTGGTTCCAGTGTCACTTTCTTTTCTCTTTTATTACTGGGCCAGCTGTGCTAATTTCTTTGTGTTTTTGGGGCTGCGATTTTTTGTGGTTTCCTTAGCGCTTTGGGCTAGGTTCCTAAGGAATGCTCTAGAGCCTCTTTGTTGTTTTTTGGTCAGTTTTTTTGCTACTATCGTTTTTGTTTTGTTTGAATTATTCTGTGGCTGTTGTTCAAATATGCTATAATTCACATTCCCTTGTGTTATTTTAGCGTTATGTTCTATATTATGTGTGGTTGGCGCCACAGTACGATTTGTAGGTTTTTTGCTTATTTTGTTCCGTAGTTCTTCAGGTGTCAAGTCTATTAAGAGAATGTCACTATCTCTATCCGCTTCGTCATTGTAGTGCTTCTCAATCATGGTCTGTGCGCTGTCCCCTCTTGTCTTAGCGGGGCCTGCCTTTGGTGCTCCAGATATTTGATCTTTCTCCTTTTGATTTTTTCCTTCGATGTTATTCCTCGTTAGTGATGTCTTTGTAAACAAGATTAAGGCTTCCATGAGCGTTGCTTTATCCATTCTGTCCTGTCTTGCTATCTCTGCAAGACGTTGTTGCCATATATAACTATTTTCTGCTTCTATGCTAAGCCATTCTTGTATTTTGTGTATCAGTTGTTCTAGATTCTTTTGTTTGGTGAATATGGAGTTAAGTATCGTAGTATGTTCTTTCGTTGTTTCATTGCCTGCTTCTTGTAGCTTTATGTAGGGTATCATTGTTTGCTTGTTACAGCGATCAGCATATTCTGTAAATCCAGCATTGATGTAGCATCTGACTCCTGTTTGTTTCCTGGCTTGGATGGACAGTCGCAAACAGCTTCCTCTGACTTATGGGCTGTTTTCTTGTCATTTGTTTCCATATTTGTTGTTTGTGTCTTATTTACTGTTGTATAGCTTAGATCGGCATAGCTTGGCCAGTTATTGGTTTTGTTGCTTGTTTCCGTCATTCTTTCAGGTAAATTAGCTTGTTTTTTGTTTTTCCTCTTTATTTGTTGTAGTTCCATCAGTGTTTCGATTTCTGTTAAATCCAACGATAGGCGTTCCATTCGACGTTGACTGATTGGAGCAGTTTCTTTTTTAAATCGTTCTGATTTGGTCGCTCTTTGGTAGTACAATTTCCATTGTTCTTTTGCCTTAATGGCTTTTTCTTTCTGCGATAGTAGTGTGTGATCACATTTACTGATATCGCTTTCTTGTGTTGTGATCTTTGAACTGAGATTTTGTTCAATAGCTGTTTCAGGTTCTTTGATTTGCCTATAATCTGTCTTTGTGTCTTGATCCTTTCCCCCTTGCCTCTGAGGGTTAATTTTTTCTTCGGCCTTCATTGAGTTAAGGTTTGTCCCTTTATTGCACTGTTGGTCGAGATTTTGTTGAATAGTTTCACATTTCTGTGTATCACATGGTTTGTCTTTTGAGGGCAGCGATAGGTCGTAGTTTTTTCTGTTCTTGTTATTGTTTCCTCCCTTAACGGTTCCTTTCTCTTTGAGTGGTGTGCTGTCTGGTACTTCTAACTGACTCAGGCTGTGCCCCTCCTCCATGACACTGCTGTTGCTGTCATCTTGTTTCATCTGATTTTCTGACATCAATTTAGTTTTTAGCCTAGTATTTCTCTGTGACAATTGTTGGGTTAATATTGCTTTGGTTTCTTCTGCTAAGGTCGTCATTATTCAGTGTTTCACTTTGTTTTTGCTGGGAGCAGCCTTTACTTGCTCCGTTCCTCTCCGCTCTTTCTCCCCGTTCTCCCTCTGTCCGCTGACAGCTCGGCGTTCAACACTATGCTGTCAGCACGCTGTGGGCGCCGCACGAGTCATCCGCCTCCCCCCCAGCACAGGAGCCCACTCACCCTGCAAGCAAGTCCGCGTCGTGAACAGTCTCGGCAGCCTCGGCACCAGGTAGGTCAGGGTCGGGGGACGATTGTAGATTTCTGTATGCATGTGAGGGTCTTAATTTTATGAGGTGACGTCTGTTATACTGAGTCAGCTGAACTCTTTTACACTTTTACTGGTATAAAGTACGAGGTATACAGTACGAGAGCATATTCTCGTTTCAGCTTGTGTTTATACTGTTTTGACTAATAAAGTTTATATCAGTATTCAGTGTTCACGTTTGAAACGCGAGATTGTGGGATCACCATATATTTCAGGTTGTGTATGCACAGAGGGGTGTTCTTACCTGAGTGGGTCGCATCCTCTGATCCGCTGATCCCGCGGACTCCAGCAGACTCCGCACTCTACCTCCACACTCCGCGGCCCGCTCCGCGGCCAGGAGTGGTAGTTATACTGTTCTTAGCTGATTCCTCCAACAATAGACACGGTAAACAGACTTGCCTCCAGCAGACTCCACACTCTACCTCCACACTCCGCGTCCCGCTCCACGGCCAGGAGTGGTAGTTATAATGTTCTTAGCTGACTCCTCCAACAATAGACACGGTAAACAGACTTGCCTCCAGCAGACTCCACACTCTACCTCCACACTCCGCGACCCGCTCCGCGGCCAGGAGTGGTAGTTATACTGTACTTAGCTGACTCCTCCAACAATAGACATGGTAAACAGACTTGCCTCCAGCAGACTCCACACTCTACCTCCACACTCCGCCTAGGCATTGTATAGATTCCCCTATAGAGCAAGCTTGGTTTACAAATCAGCGAACAGTATTTTCAAAGAATTTTGAATGTTTTGTGATGTCACTCTATTTTCTACTATAAAACACCACCATTATGTATTGTTTGTTGAAGGATTTTTTATTATTCCCGACTGCGGTTGCATGCAATAAACTTTTGTTTTTCTTTTTCTTTTTCTTGCTCCCGTGCACTTTTATTGACTCGCCAGATTATTTTGTTATATTGATTTTTGGGTCTTACCCTACATTTGGTTGACCCCGATGTGATCCCACGATTTTCCAGCAATCTCCTCTGCTGCATTGCCTGGGTACGGGACGCCTGCCTGCGGGGAGCAGAAACTGTACAGAACACAAGGAAGCCAGCAAGCACCAGAGTTATCCATTGGCTTGCCTGATCGCTGGAGGCTGTGGCGCCGCCCCCAGGTGTGCAAGTCTTCTTGAGGTGAGAGATGGCATTGGAGGACCCCGGGAGAACATAGAGAGGGAAGTACACCTGACTCAAGAACAGCAGACGAGAGAGTGAGTATGCGTGCGAAAGTGGAGTGCGTGAAGTGTGAACCACGTGGTGTAAACTTTTAGTGTACGTTTGGATGGGGAAGCAGTGACATCACAGTAGTAGTAATTGAGGTTAGCAAAGTTTTAACATCTCTCAATGAGAGGGGGCAGCGTTGTTTAACTAAGAGTGGGAAGTCCTGCACTGGCGAGGACAGTAGCCCTCTGTTCCGCAGGCAAGATAATGAGAGGAGGAAAAGTACAAATTATGTATGTAAGTGTAAGACTTTTTATTTTGTTGTATACAGTGTAGATAAAAAAGGTTTATTTGATCAAGATGCGAATGTAGTTTGGTCTAAGTGTGGAGAGTGGCCGTAGAATGAGGGTGAGAAGATTATATTGGGGAAAAAACAGTGTTGAAAATGTTTTAACGTGGTTCAGAGACACACAGTGAATTGAATTTTTCTTTCCTTCTTTTTTGTTTTGAGTTCTTTGTGGCAACTCGGGGGTACACCATAGGGGGCAGCCTCAAGAGATAGTGTTGTTGATTACTGGTGTTTTGTTTACTGTGATAATTAGTTGTTGGTCAGTAGGTCATTGTGAGATCCCTATTGTCAAAAATGTGTGCATCAGTTGAGCACATGTGTAGGGAACCCCCGACATATAGGGACAAGATACTTAAATATAATTTAGAGTGGTCAGAAGGGACCAAAGGGAAAATGTTTATACCATGGCCAGCAGAAGGCACACACAATAAGGGCATCATTGAGCATATGTGTATGCACTTGTCATCAATTTACAAAGGCAAAAAATTGAAAAGCACTAGAAGCTTTATTACGAGGTAGAAGGGGAGTCAGTGGGAGCGGATGAAACCAAAGGGAAAACACCTGTTTTAGCCTCTGCACCTCCACTTTGTAGAGACATCACAAGCACGACAAAGGCTGTGATGTCTTGATGCCTGTGCAGTCTTCAGCCCTGCCCCCAGGTCAAGAGAACCCGAGTTTGACATAGGGTTCAGTACATGCACAGCCAATATATACCCCCTTAGCTGGAATCTATCCTGTAAAACCTGCCGCAGGATATACAAATCCCTGGTATAAACCCAGAGCAGAACCAGAACGAACGGCATCACGGGGAGCCACTGGAAACACTAGAGACAGAGATCCTATCATAACAAAGCTAGAAAATAAAGCGCATAGGGATCTAGAGGCATCAATTCAGAAAACAGAGGAGGCGCTTCAGAGGTTAACAAAGAGAAGAGAATGAGAGGGACCATGTCCTGTGATTAATGCTGATAAATGGACAGCAGGGGAAGATTTGTTAAAAATTAATAGAGCAGTGATTAAGGATGTGAAAATAGAGACAAACAATGACATACAGCCGGAAGGGAGAAGCAAGGGAAGCTTGATGTGTAAGCACGAAACTTGACAACCTCTCGACTATGATTCAGCAGTGACAGAAAGTGACGAGGATCAGGGGAAGCCGAGGAAGACTGGGAAACAGAGGGAGAGCAAGGGGAGAGAACACCATGGGGGAGCGGCTTAGGCCCCACCCTGCAACAATAGCAGTGGCAAGAGGGAAGAAAAGGTCTAGAATGCACAGCAAAGGGAAGAAGGGGACCCAATTCCCATTGATACAGAAGGGGCTATAAAGATCGCAATACGTGCCCTGGCCACGTATGGACAAAAACAATTTGATAAAGATGCTTCCCACTCTTACAGCGGGAGCGGGTATGTGGATATACGCACCTGAAAAGCAAACAGCGGGATTCACATTAGCAGTGGTAGACATGTAAAATTGACTTGCTAGCATATTAGGGGAATAGACAAATACTATTTGGGAGAAAGCAGGGTACCAAGGAGTACGACTAGAAAATGACGCACATGACGGTGCTCCATTTAATAACTGCAGAGCCCATGTATGGGATGCTCTGAGAAGGGTGTACCCAGACAATCCTGACATAGGATCAATCATGGCACGCACAATGCAGACTGGCGAAGACCCAGTATTATACATTAATTTGATTCAGGAGATATGGAGAGAAGAGACAGGCGAAGCATGGGATAAAAGTCTTCCAACCGAGGTACAAACGGAGCTAGACAAAATAGTGGGCATTGAAGCTAAAGCATTGGGGGAAATCCAAGCACACATAGTACATTATTACAAGCGCACGCACGAGAAAGAGAGAGAAAAAGAAGAACAAGCCTGGCGAGCAGAAGCAAAATGAGTGCATAAAAAGCGAGCAAAGGTAAGTATGGAAGGTACCGTGGTTAAAAATGCCATACAAGGGCGACAGGATCAGGAACTCCATCAAGGAAAGACAGGTCATATGGGAAATGATAGGAGAAATATGGGAGGGGTAATAGGAGCATGAGGAAACTCCCAAAGAGGCCAAAGCAGAGGATTTGGAGGTTTGAGAACAACATTCTGAGATGCATGTTGGACATGTGGGAAAGTGAGACATGTGTCTCGAGATTGTAGCAGCAGACAGCCAATGCAATAACATCCAGGTGCACCCCCAAATCAGTATCCAGGCTACAACTCATCATATAGGGCACCAGCATATGGGGGATATACCCTGGAATTCCACACAGCCACAATATCCAGGTCCACAGCACATAGGGGCTCGCACACAGGGACAGCCCATCTAGTACCCAACCCCAAATATCGCACAGAACACCACACAGCAGGCACCATCTCATGCAATGACACTGCCTTGGAAACACAACGCACTGCTGCGGGGGACAGTAACACATTAAACAGGAGCGAGTGTCATGGGAGAAATCACATTCCCGCTCCCAGGGACAAACATGTATTCATAATAGGACAGGCCACAGCGAGCCCTGACATGTCCAATCTTCTCTGCCACCCCGGACCCTGAAAAAGAACCTAAAGTGGGAGTGATGATGGGAGACAGGGGTCCTCATTACGAAAATTGAGGTAATGAAAATAGGAGGGCGGAATGGTATTACCGGCATCGTTAAAGGGTCCAGGCCATTACGACATGACAACCCGCCAATACCGCCACTGCCCGTACCATGCCCCTTCCTACCGGCTTGCGCGCGTACACGCGCCCCTTCGCGGAGGAAATACCGGGATACCGGTAATAGGAGGACATCACAAGTTATACGGGCATGCACTTACCGGCATCCCGAAAGCGGTAAATAGGGCCTGCACGACGGCAGCCATACAGGCATCGCGGACCACTCGTAAATAGCAACCTGCAGTGAAGGCAAATGCCACAGGTGCACACAATCAGCACAGGTGGAGTCAATGGAGCCTGTTCCAGTATAAAAGGAGTACACCCACACACCACACCCCTTCCCACACCAAAATGATACCACTAGCTGTTGCAATCATGGGGCTGGAGGACATGCCTGTACTGCTACAACTACAGCAACAACAGCAACTACAACACCAACTACAGCCACAACAAATGGCAGCACAGAGGAGACGCAGGAGGAGAAGGAGGGTGAGACAGGCACAGCAATTACCACCAGTGCAGCCAGTAGTACCTCATAGGCAGCCACCAATCCCTCGCATCAGACCCAGTCCATTCAATCCAACCCCTGAGCAGATCCACACCCTGTACCGGTTGGACCGGGCCACCATCACTACCATTGTGGACATGATACATGACGACATCATCAGCCTCATTGAAATACGCACTGCCATCCCACTGCTACTAAAGGTGGTGTCTGTGCTCCACTTCGTGGCCACAGGCACCTATTAGCACACTGTGGGCCAGCTGCATGGCATATCACAACCACTGTTTTCACGCATGCAGACCCAAGTGCTGGATGCCCTACTGAAGCACGCTAGCACCCACATATCCCTACCACGGACTGCCCAGGAGCTTGGCGACACTAAAGTAGGCTTCCATGCACTGGCAGGCATGCCCAATTGTGTCGGTGCCCTTGACTGAACCCATGTCGAAATGGTAGTGCCTCATGCCATAGAGGTGGTGTACCGCAATCGCAAGCAATACCACTCCATCAATGTGCAGATGGTATGTGACTCCAGCAAGATCATCACACATTGTTGTGCCCAATATCCCGGATCGACACATGATGCCATGGTGCTGCGTAACTCCACGCTATCCTGTCACATGGAGCGACATGCTGGACAACGTGCCTGGCTGCTTGGTGAGTTGCCCAACTGGCCCATGGCAGTGCATCGGGGTTGTGATGTAGGGGGATGCATACTCCACCTGGGTGGGAATGGGCAGTGAGTGGACAATGCACTCAGAGCTAAACACTTCTGACCTGAACCTCCTAACACGAACATGACAACACCACTGCCACACATTGGACAAATGCCGTACATCAATGACAACATGTAAGACGCACAACCAGGCCACCATGGGTATGTCAAACGATGCATGACTAAACATGATTACAACTGTGCCAATGTGGCTAGTGTGATTAGGCACAGAGTAGCATACACTGCAATCATGGGAGGCAAGACATCGTTCTGCATCCACAGTACACCTGCATCAGCATGCAAGTTAACATCCTGCATCATCTGTACAACGCCATCCAGACTAGCAGACCATATTGCACAATGCATCCAAATAATCTTTGTGCATATGTACAGGGACATGCGCATGTCAACAGCAAATAGCTGCGGCCATGGCTGTGAATCCTGAAGGTGGCAGCTCAGAATGACTCACACAAACCTCTTTGGACTCCCATGCAGGTAACGGAGGATATCCCTTGAAGCCGTGGCTACTTATCCCTGTGCGGAACCCGCGGAACAGCCATGAAGAGGAGTACAATCGGGTTCATACCCGTACCTGTGTCATGATTGAGCAGACCTTTGGCCTGTTGAAGGCGCGGTTCCGCTGCCTAAGCAGGTCTGGTGGAGCACTCCTCTATAGGCCGGAGAAGGTGGCAAAGATCACCAAGGCCTTTGTCATGCTGCACAACATGTGCGTACGGAGAAATGTACCACTGCCACCTGAAATCGACATGCATGCACCGGGTGAGGATGATGAGGATAAAGATGGAGGAGAAGCAGCACCCCTGCCAGTACGTGATGCACAAGGTGGCCGTGCTGTATGCCAATCACTAATTGACGAATACTTCTGAACCACAGGGACATTGATGGATATGTGTCAGTGCTACACTGAGCACTGGGTCCATGTGGACATGCACACAGGGTATGTGGGGAGTTGGGCACTGTGCACTGTCATGAATAAAATGAATACACACAAAATGAACAATGTCCAGGCATTACATTATTTTTTACACAACGGGTGTATTAATGTTAACTACAGAAAAGTGCCTCACCCCTCCACCACTCACATGCCCTCCCACCTTCCCCCTCCCCCCCAACACACCAAAACTCCCCATTCCCCCAGTGAACTCCCCTTTCCCCCAATGAACTCCCCATACCCCCAATGAACTCCCCATACCCCCAATGAACTCCCTGTTTCCCCCAATGAACTCCCCATACCCCCAATGAACTCCCCCTTATTCACCTATACACCACCGACACCACCTCCCCCACTCGCATCGTGACCGCAGAGGCATTTATGGTGGCAGTGTTCCCTGCAATGGCCTGAGCGATCTCTCGCTTTGTGTCCTCTCCTTCTGCCACATATTGGCGAACGAGTTCAAGCATGGATTCCTGCCTTGCCTCCACCCTTGATAGCCGTGCCTCAAAGTCAGTGGGAGCAGCAAAGGTTGAGGGTGCTGCGGCTGGGCGTGCAATTGAGGGCTGTCCTCTGGGGTGGTGCTGAGGTCGGAACTGTGCAATGCAAGATCTGCAATGGGGCTGGATAGTGTGACCCGATTGTGGCGTTGGGCGGGGGGCTTGGGGTGTGTGGACATGCCACATGAATTACACCTTCTTGGTCCACATACTCCTTTGCTCCTATGTCAATGTCACTCAGTGGGGCTGTGGCTGCTGCCTCACCCACGGAACTTGTTGCAGCAGAATGGGTTCGACTGGCCTCCCCTTCCACTGTTGTAGGCAGCTCTGTGCTTGCAGAGTCATCCGCAGCTGTGGGGCCCTCATGTGCCGGCATGGCCTGTGCACTCGCCCTGGCTTGTACTGTGGGCCGCGATGCTGCCCCAGAGGTGGTTCTGCCAGTGCCAGGTGGTTTGGCCCGGGGCATGGATGACCTTGTGGCTGGGTCTTCACTGCCATCTTCTCCATCGGTGCCTGTGGGGGGGAGAAGAGATGCAGGGCATCAATGATGGTGTTACATGCAAGATGCCTTAGATAGTGCTGTGGAGTTTTTAATTTCTCATGCATTCATATCTTACAGGTGTGTCACACAGGGTAGTTTGAAGGGGGGGCATTTTAGCACTAGCCGTGATGTCTCAATTCGGTAATGCTGCATGCTAGGTGGCATGCCGTTATATTGGGGTTTGTGTGATGTATGACATGGAAATGGTCCCTGTGTGTTGGTTGTCTGTTGGTAATGGGATTGGCACTCAACATGCATTTCAGTGTGGCAGGGTTTGGGCCTCTATCTGGACATGGATATGTTGATGTGGGTGTGATGGGACATGCATTGCCATGCCTAGGCTCTATTCCACATCACTTGTGCTACGTCATGGTTTGCCCTACTGGGGTTTTCAGGGTCGCTCACCTCCATCTCCAGATGTTGCGGCACCCGTCTCCATCTCGCCGAAGCCCTCAATCGACTCCATCTGGATGGTAGCGCTACATGTCTCCTCCCAGGCCATTAGTTTGACCGGGAGCAGGCAACCCCGCCTGTGGCCATGGCCTCCCGACGATTGCTGGCCAGGTTGTTGCAGAGGTCATCCCACCTTTTCTTGCAGTCTTTAACTGTGCGTGGGGTGGTGCCGACTGCAGACACCTTGCGGGCTACCTCCTCCCATATCTCCTTCTTCCTCTGCTGCGCCTCCCTTTTGAGGTTATGGGTGTTGATCTCATCAGCATGCGCAGCAAGGGTGTCTGCCAACATGTTTAATTCCTCATCAGAGAAACGCTTCTTGCGCAGGCGGGGGTTGGTTTTGACATGTTCTTTTCAATGGCCCTGGTCTCTCCTATGCAACACTTGTGGTTTGGGAGGATTGCAATGGATTGTGTTTTTAAAGATGGCCGCCGGCGCATTTCCCGTTCTGACGCGATGACGTTACTTCTGGGTCCGGTATTAAGAGCCCGGTATTTACATGGTGTTATTACCGGGTCGGTAGTAAGGGGTGGCTCCTAGGTGGAGGCGGTATCGGGGGGTCCCGTGAGGCTGTTATCGGAGGGTTGGAGGGCCTTTAGCGGCATGGTGGTATGGCCATTACCGGCATGGGGGTTCGCGTGTGCTCGCGCACTCGTAATCAGCCGCTATTAGCGGCGTCAAACGAGCACGGACCCACTACTTCCTCCATGCCGGTAATGACCCCGTTTTTAGCGCACTTCTCGTAATGAGGCCCAGAATGTTTACCATCATGGTGCATGCAGGAGCTACAATGGGCCTCATTACAAATGTTGCAGTCTGGAAACAATGCACCAGTAATTCTGATTGCCAGCACCATTTCCGGACTGCAGCACTACAAGAAAGATGCAGTAACAACGGTGCTGGTAACAGCGGATACTCTGCTAACATTGCTGGTAGCATAGGGAACTGAAACAGCAGGAGCCTCCGAATCAGTGCCAGAAACTTTGGCACCACGGAGAGAAGGTGGCATTACAACAGCAGTTTTCCCAGAAACACTGGCACAAAAATGCCAGTGCCACCAGAAAAACCATGCTGAAAACACTGACACCGCAGAGCAGGCGGTAACCAGGCCCAAATGTGGAGGAACAGGCCACACACAAGTGTACCCAATTGACCCAGCTACACACAATGAGCACAGGGACTGCTGAAAATGACTATAACCCCCACCACAAACACCTTCCAACACAACCATGCTGCCTCTCGTAGCAGTAGTCATGGACCTGGAAGTGTTGCATGCAGGAGTGCAGCTCTATGAGCAGGAGCTGCTTCAGTGGCAACAGGCCGACAGGCAGCGGAGAAGGAGAAAGATGAGAAGGAGGATGCAGAAAAACAATGGGCAACAAGTTGAGTCCTGGAGGTGTGCACCTATACCCCGCACAAGGACCATACCCTGGTCCCTGACTGACAGTCAGATTCACACACTATACCGTCTGAACAGGGAGACCATACTGGAAATATTGGATCTCATCCAGGCGGACATCCAGAGCATCATAGGCATCTGGACTGCCATACCCCCCTGTTGAAGGTGGTATCTGTGCTGCATTTTCTTGCCACAGGCACGTGCCAGCACACAGTTGGGGAGCTGCATGGCATCTCCCAGCCAGCATTTTCAATTGTGCCCATGCAGTTCCTGGATGCCCGCCTGGGTTATGTGTCCCAGCACATTGCCCTACCAATGACACAGGCACAGGTGAAAGCCACCAAGGTCCACTTCCATGCCCTTTTGGGCATGCCTAATGTATTGGGAGCAGTGGACTGCCCACACATAGAGCTAGTGGATGCCCATGCCACAGGGGAGGTGTATTGAAACAGAAATCTGTACCACTCTTTGAATGTGCAGGTCGTCTGAGATACAGACCTGACGATCACACTGCTGCGCACGCTTCCCAGGATCAACCCATGACTCCATGGTCCTGCGCAATAGCATGCTGCCTGGGTACATGGCGCGTTATGGTGGACAGCGGACCTGGCTATTGAGTGAGTAAACCAATCAACACACACACCACATTGCAAGTGCACCAGGGCATGGGGGATGATCACTGGCACCAGTGCATGTCCCACAGGCACCATGCAAATACAGGGTCACATTCTGCGACTGGCATGTACCACATGAGTCAACAGATGGATGCACCATCAAAATTTGGGCACAGATGTATGCAATGCACTACAGGTACCAGAATGCATCACTGCCATGTCACAAAGCAACGCATATCCCGACTATGCCCAACCCACCACCACCAACCCATCCTTGGGAGTCAGATCCTACACATGGCCTTACCAGCATTTCCTGTCACAGAGTGCAGCAAGGTGATTGAGTGCCTGTAGGAACACATACCCCGATGCATGTGTCACACACCCACATGCCAGCATGTATGCACTGCCCAGTCACCTCAATAAAATAGCCCTCCCTGTGTCCCATCCCATGCGTGATTCTGGCTACCCCTTATTACCATGGCTGATAACTACTCAGAGATCCAGAGAGCCACCAGGAAACAGCATACAATCGTGCTCACATCAGAACAAGGACGACAATTGAGCAGACCTTCGAACTGTTGTAGGAATGGTTTCAGTGCCTTCACCTTTCTTGTGGGGCACTGATGTACAGGCCAGTGAAAGTGGAGAAGATAGTCCTGGCCTGTGCCATGTTGCACAATATGTGCATCAAGCGGAATATTCCCCTGCCACATGGACATGCCTCCGGCAGACGATGATGATGATGATGACAGTGATATGGATGCAGCTGCTGACATGCGACAACACTATAACAGGATTGTTAGGGATGGGCATGCAGCCTACCAGGAACTCATAGAGAACTACTTTTGAGTACACAGAACCTGCACACGACCCATGGCACACACTGCATGTGATATTGTCCAAAAATAAAGCACACCACTTTACAAATTGAATGTCCAGACATAAATTCATATACAGGACCATGTGTATTTTTGAAAGAACAACCAACAACAAATGTGTGGCCCACCACCCCCTCCCCGACTAACGCTCCCCGCCACCCCCTCCCCAACTAAGCCTCCCTGATTAACCCTCCCCAACAGCCCATCCCCAACTAAGGCTCTCGGACTAACCCTCCCTGCCACCCCCTCCCCAACTAAGCCTCCCAAACACACTGTCCAAAACACCCCCCCCCCCCCAAGGTAGCATCAGTGTCACTTGAAGTCTGGAACTTGCTCACTTCTGTGGCCTCTTAACACCGGACCTGCACTTTTGTGGTGAGCTTGACAGGCGCAGGGATCAGCGCCTCGGGCTGCTTTGCTGTGAGCTGGCAGGTGTGATGATGGTTGAGGGGTGGGGGGGGGTTGGAACCTGCTGTTTCCCTGCGATCTAGTGCCGCCTGCAGGGAAGGGTGAGGGACTCATCCCTATGCCATAATGGACAGCATTGACTAAGTGCTGAGAAACCACTGTGCTGACATCACTAGTGACACCACGATGTAGCTGCCTTAGTCATGAAGTATACTCGCAACAATACACAGCTCTACACGAACGCACACTCGCATACACCAAGAACACGCTTACACAGTTCTGTAGATAGGGGACAGATACACATACATGCTGTCAAGCTTTTATTATTCTCCTCATTGGCCAAGTGCAGCAATGCTAAACGCAAGGTCACGGAGAAGACACAGAGCAAGCTTGCAGATGCTTATGGCAATTAACCCTATGGAACTACAGGAGTACATAAGGAGCCTGGTAGGACCACGTGTGACTAACCTATAGGAAACATAGAGCAATATAAGTACGTAGAAATCATATTATGAGTCTAATGAAAATCACATAAGGCCTCAAACCACAGGACAAGGGAGGAAAGGGAGCAGGACCAGGCTGCACAGATCAGGAGGGCAAGAGCTCACAGCGAAGGTCAGAGCTGAACAGCGCTTTCCAAACTCAATACGACAAGGAGCCACCTGCAGAAGAACCAAATAAATCCTTATAATTGCAGGCAAGAAGAGCTTGATTTTGTGGTCCTCAACCACGTGATGCAGCCGATCTAGACAATGGGTATTCACCCGCGGTGGGAAGATGAACTGTTCTCAGCCACCCAGACGAGAAACGACACACAGACTATTGGACAATGTTGCAATGAGGAAAGCGCGCTCATAGGCAAAAGTGGTACTGCTAACAGATACATTGGGAACACATAATCATTGCACATCACATTGAAGAGGTGCACAGAGGGCTGGGAATCGAACTCGGTCCCAGGAATGAGGAGACTTGTTCCAGCCAATCAGGGGACATAAATCCTGGGGTGGATGGCAGGGGATAAGGGCCAATGGTAATCCTGCAACAAAGTAATAGATAGTTTCAGGGGGAAGGGGCAGATCCGCCACCTGACATGAGAAGGACAATCAGACTAACATCTATAGGTGAGTCTATACTCCCTACCACTCCAAGCACCCAACCAGAAAAGGGATATGTGTTTTGGGGAAGGGCCCATGTTGTGACGCTAGTCTTCCACAAAAAGGTTCAGCACAGGTTTGGGAGTGGTGATTCTGGGAAATCCTTGTGACTGTCCTGTATGATCCCTGTCGGTTTTTTAAATAAACGACAGTTCTAACTTGCCCTGGGCCGAGTCCTCCGTTATTCTGGAGAAAGGAATGTTGGGCCCTTGGGAGAGCAATCCCCAGACCTCTGGCATACCAAAACCCCTCCAACAAGTTGGTAGCAGAGGATCGGTTTTGCTACACCGGCTCGGCACGAAGCTGCCTCTCCCGCCGCAGCGCCTGAAGGGCTGCAGTACGCCTCTCGAGTTACGAGAAGACAAGGAAAGCGCACCCCCTGCAAAGGCCGCCAGGAACCAATTTGGAAATATCCTGCCCATTGTCAGTGAGGAGTCCAGCAGACCATAAGGATGGCATGGTAGCTTTGGGAAACCCGGCAGCCATCAGCAGATCACAGAGTGAAAGTATGGACTCAGCCACATGGCAACTAAGGGGAGTGGGGAAAGTAACAGGGGTTGCGAGAGGGGGATTGAGCATTGTTGAGTACCGCTGGAGTATTGTCGAATATTGTCTAGTAGTGCAGAGTATTGTCAAGCCTAGTAGGGAAAGGAGCAGAGGTAGATATCATTTATGTGGCTAGGGAACATTCGATCTTGAGGTAAAAGGTTCTGGTAAATAACCTAGACTATTGATTTGAGGACACAGATGACAGAAGTTATGTGAATATTAGATTTCCTGTGGTTTGGGCATTGTAGCTTGGGTCATAGATGACGGTATCCCCGTAAGGTTTAGGAAAGGGAGCTGTCCTAGAAAGCGGAAGGTGTTTGTCTGGTTAAGTAGCGAGGAGGCATTTTATTTGCAAGGCAGTGCTGCAGATACAGATTAAACACAGATAATATTGGTATACCCTGTTAGAAGGCAGGAACACAGCTGTGGGTTCATGTGTTTTTTTAAATAAATGTCTATGTAAGAGACCTTAGCATTGTGTGCGCTGAAAGTGATCTTTAGCACTTCCTTATTTAGTGCGTTGGTGATGTCACCCATAAGGTCTGTGCATAGGACTCTGAGAACAGAAGGTGTTGTTGAAACGTTGTTCAGAAACTTGAGATTGACAGAGGAGGTTGTCCAGTGGTGGTGCGCGGAAGGCGCATGAACAAGATTGGAGGGTGTGCCTTTGGAGGTGGAGAGCTACAGGATCGCGTTGCTCGGAGCACGCCTGACAGGTTGTTTTTGGGCCAGAGAGGCTCCAGAATAATTGTAAAAACTGTTATATTGTGTTTGTGTAACAGCAGAATCTTGAAAGCCTCGACTTGAGGTCAGGCAAGCATTAGAGTAATGTACCAAGGGAAGTGCGGGGGGACACGCCCCTAGAGCACTTATGTAAGACCCTTCTGCCCTATAAGGACAAGATATGTAAATATAGCACGGAATGGACAGAAAGCACAGAGGGTAAATTGGCTAAGCCATGGCCACAATGCGGAAGTTTCTCGAAGAATGTACAGCAAACACTACTCAAACACTTGCATGACACTTTTAAGGGGAAGAAGTTAGTCATCCGCATGTTGATATTCGAGCTTTGGCTTATGTTTCAGGAGGACGAGGGTGAGGTAGTGGGGCGTCAATGGATGCTGAGCCAACAGGAGACATTGGGACCAGCATCGGCAGGACGAGCAGGGGCTATACCCACTACAGGAACTAAAGGCTGCAGAGGGGTACACAACCCCAGTATTTCAACCTCCACCATATACCAAGGAGGAGGGGCAAAAAGGGGTTGGGGAAACAGAAAGCGGTAAGGGAGCATGCAGAGAGGCGCAGACGGTTACTAAGGAAGGGCTAGAGGGCATAGCCTTGAATGAATGGGTAGGAGGGCAAATCCTCCTGAAGCTAGATGGGAAGACAATGGGAGAAGGAGCGGGGGCAACCAAAGATATTGAAGGCCCTAAGCGGAACAGCAAGAGACTGGGCGGAGATAATGGAAGAAGTAGACAGAAGGGAAAGGGAAGCAGAAGAGAGACAAGAGAGAGCGTAGAGACAGGCAAAGGGAGGAAGAGAAAGAAGACGAGCAGCGAGAAAGGAGGAGGAGGGAGCTAGAAGAGAGCAGAAGATGAAGAGAGCATTACCGCAAGGAGGAGGAGAAGCGTGTGATCAGAGACATAAGAACAAAGTGGGAGACAGGCATGGGAGACAACAATATGAGAGGAAGCAGGCGAGCAGAGCCAAACAACACAACTACACAGGCTAGGACCACCACATTATCCAACAGGACGGGCATGGGGCCCTGTGGGGAAAAGAGTGGCATAGATTTGATTGACTTCAGAGGGAAGCCTGGTGAAGGCATGATCCCCAGGAGGCTGAGCTTCGTGGATGAGTTTTGCAGTGATATGGACACCGACTCAGAAGAGGACGTAAAGGGAAGTGGGGATGAGGGGAGAACGTGACCCAAGCATAGATCGACAGGGAACAGTGTCGAGAAAAGTATAACATGCGGAGCAGGAAAAGAACAGGTGGATCTAAGGGGGACAGGGACGATTGGTCACCACGGACCAGAGACGTATCACACAGTTTTGACGACGTGCTCGCATATGTGCAGAGACTTAAGGATCTCCCAGGAAGGAAAAAGGGGAAGATGGCCATAGCCCGTACAGATACAAGAGACTCTGGGGGATCGAATAGGCAGATCCAATTGACATGAGGAGGGAATGGGGAGATCGGGTTCACACAACTGCCCTTACTGGAGAAGGGAGGGGGCAACCTCAATATATACCATGGAAACATATACACAAGCAAAACATGAGGTGTAGACTACCCTTGTTAACTGCAAATGTGGGGAAATGGATACACGAAAAGGAGAGAATGACAGCGGGACAGAAATTAGCCATGGGGGACGTAAAGGGACTACTAGTGGTGATCCTCTGGCAGGCCGCGGATGACATATGGAGAAGGGTGGGTTACCCAGGAGTAACCACCCAAGACACAGCACACAATGGCTTGCCATTTTCAAACTGCCGAGCAGCTGTATGCCAAGCTCTAAGAACTCAATACCCAGAAAAGTCAGACATTAGTGAGATTATGGCAGGCAAAATGGGGGAAGACGAAGACCCCCTACATTACATTCAGATTATTCAAGAGCTTTGGCGCCTTGAAACACGAGAACCGGACGACAAAACAGTAGAGTTATTCTACCATATATTATGCCAAAGATTACCAGAGCCGGTACAAAAGCAACTCAAGAAATATGTGGGCATGGAGGCAAAGCCTTGGCCAGAAATACAGCTCACGATAGAAAACCATTGTAGGCTACTGCAAGAAAATGCGAGGAAAAAGCATGAGGAATGGAAACAAGAGGAAGCAAAGTTAGTGCAAAGGAAGCTCTCCAAAAATGCCATGGAAGGGGCAGTATTGACAAGCACGGGACGACAAGGGGCACCTCAGACGCAGTATGTGCCACCGCCCATGGGGGGGATTCATGGGGCGGGGGAATGTGCAACATAGGTTTCAAGGAAGAGGGGGGCCACCTAGAGGATGCAGCAACGGGCCTCAGATACATCATAACCAAAGAGTATTACCAGGGGGGGCTTTCAAGGATATGGGCAGCAACCGCAGCAGGACCCAGGAGAATTGTCTGGAGGGGTCCAAGGGCAGGGGAGAGAACCACCCCAATGCTGGGTGTGTTGAAAGATAGGGAACATTTCAAGAGTGTGCAGAAGCAGAGGAATACCACAGAATGGGTGAATGCTATATCAGCCAGCGTACCAAGGGGAACAGGATGAATGTTACGCACAGGACCAAGCACCATCACAGGGACAGGCGATGATACATCGCACCAAGGGGGTGTCCCAAGAAAGTTTTGAGGATACAGGGCACAGGTGCAGAAGGGACCAGGGGACTATGCAGGGGCTTTGCAAGGGAAAGGTAGGGAGCCACCACAGTGGTGGACATGCTGGCAGATGGGGCACATTTCAAGAGTTTGCAGAAACAAGGGAATGCAGCAGAATTGGGGAGCACAGTACCAGCAAGTGTACCAAGGAGATCAGGATAACTATTGCACACAGAACCAAACACAGCAACAGCAAGGACAGACACAGAGTGAACATCTACTGGCACACCAACCCATGACACAGATACCACAGATTCAAGTACCCATACCACAGTATTTGCAATCACCCCAGACTCGAAGCAGCATGCAGCAGGTGCCACAGATACAGAACAGCATGCAGCCACACGACAGCACAGTATCACATCCATAGCAATGGCCCCCATTAGAAACCTGGGGGTCACCATGGTGGGGCACGGTCCATTTTCTGTGAATGGGATGTCCTTATAACCTCAATAGGACAGCTCACAGACTGACTTTATGTGTTCCATCCTGTCAATCACCCCCAACCCTGCGGAAGAACCTTGCATAGGGATGGCGATAGGTGACAACATTTTTCCTTTCTTGTAGACACAGGGGCGATTAGGTCGGCATTCGAGAGGGAACATTTAGGTTGCCAGGCGATGCCATGAATACTCAAGGAATCTCTGGGGCTAGGGAAGTGGTTCCTTTTACAGAAAATTGGACCTCATTACAAGTTTGCTGGTCCGGAAACATGGGTGCCGGTAAGCTCACCCGTACCCATGTTTCCAGACCAGCAAACTACGGGTATGCCTGCCGGGCACCCGACAGGTCTGATCCTGCTGGGCTCAGCAGCCACGGTAGGAAGACTCTTCATGGAAGCGCCAGCTCCATTACCAATGGTGCCGGTGTATCCGAGACCCCACTCCCATAGAGTCCTGTGCGACTCTATGGGAATGGAGACTAACATTTTACTGGCGCCTGACTTCCTGGGCTGCCGGATTTGTAATGTCGCAGTGGCACTGGGAAGTCAGGCCCCAGTAAAATTTAACAAGCCTGGTGGCAAACCACAAGTAGCATCGGCAGGGGTACCACCAGACTCGTAATGAGGCCAATATCTCTCTTTCCACAGGGGAACACAACTTATCTTTGCCCTTACTTTACTCCCCACAGAAACCTGTAAATATACTGGGACAAGACATTATGAGCAGACTAAACATGACAATTTCATTCTTAGACAAGGGGATAGTGGGCTCTACACCAGGGCTACACTTTCTCAACATAAGAGAGATCATTCAAGCCTATTGTGGACGGAAGATACAGAGGGGAGTTCCAGTAGACGAAGAGCTGTTCCAGTACGGGACTGAGATTGCAATTGCATAGCTCCCAGGGATTCAAGGTAAGATGCGGTACCTTTCAAATGAGTATTTGCTCAGACCAGAGATACCATTGGATGAGGCAGATGGCACAATAATACCACTAGAGATCGAGGCAGTGATTGTGAGGGATAAGTGAATAGTGGTACATGGGATGGATGAAACAGGACGACCATGGCGAGAAGTGATTGTCGTAGCTGAAGGGTACAGGCTAACCACAGTGACAGGCGAAGAACTATTCAAAGATGAACAATAAGAGCACGAGATGGTGTTCGAAATGAGTGTGACGTATCTATCTATTTTTTTATTTATTACATTAATAAATCGCACAAGGCAGCCCTTGGGTATTGTAGCGCTGTTACAAGAGGGCTTACTTAGTTATAGGAGAGAAAAAACAGGCATGACAAACTGTGAGAGAAATACAAAATGACATTGACATTATCATGGTATGCATACTTAATCATGAAGGTTCCAGGTTACAGGGGGAACCAGCTGGATCTCGCTTGTGCTCAGTTTGGCGGGGTGGTTGAAGATACACTGCAGAGGGTGGTTGAAGATACACTGCAGAGAGGTATCACAGAGGATTGCATGTCAGGTGGACGGGAGAGCACTGAAAGCATGGTAAGGAGGGGTAAGCGCAGAAGTTATGTCTGTTCATTAATCCCCTATGCCATGAGTGCCTAAAGAAGGTTCATAGCAACTGAAATACCAGCAGCAAGAGTCCAATGCCTGATGTACCTGTCCATGGTGACAACTCGAGGAAGATTTCAAGGGAAAATAGCAACATTGAGATGGATGTCCCGAGCGACATTCCCGTACGAAGACAGTTACATAAAGACCCTTGACATCAACAATTATTGGCAGCTAGACGAAGCTATATAGTACATAACCGACGGGCCTCAGAGCGGCAACACAAAAACAATAACATTAAAGGAAAAGCCCCGCCCGAAGAGGAAGGTGAAGGAAATAGGTTGAGAACCAGGATATTGGGAAAGACCACAGATGCTTGTGTATGGCCAAGTATACACTGAAGAAGGATGGAAGGATGGAGAAGTAGGAAGCAGAGCACACACCCTAGTACAATCGCCAGTGAATACACTACAAGGAGAAAATGATGAGTGTCTGAAGGAATGGGGTGTGAGTGTAAAGCTGATCACTTGGGCAGAAAATATAGCCATACCAATGCCTGTGATACCCCTGAAGAGACCAGCATTGGGCTACAAGAAGGAAGAAGAAGTGAAGTTTGGAGATAACACAGAGTGTAGATACACTGAGAAGCACCCAGCAATGAAGATAGGCACTGCAGTACTGATGGATCACTATTGGGCATGCGAGAAGCTGCCAACCAATTGGGGAGGAGTTTGCTCATTGGTACATACCAATATGCCATCACTGATAGTGCCCCACAAGGACATAAAGCTTGATGACTTCCCAAAGGTGGACACCAACTCAAGAAAGAAGAGGTCAGTGACAACAGAAGCAAAGGGAAGTGAGAAAGGTCTGAGGAAGTGAGTAGAGTGAAAAGAAAAAACTATTTCTCAGATGCATCAGAAACATCGCTAGACGATGTGCCCCCATAACATAGGTTATTTAGCAGAACAGATTTTTTGTTTTGCATCAATAGTTCCAGCAGTTCAGACATATGCTAAAACAAAATGGCTGCAAATTACCAGGTGGGAGCTCATGCTGACAATAAACTCTATAGTGAATGGATTCAACGCAATGAAAGAAGAGCTCCGAGCAGTAAGGTTGATGGCGCTCCAGCATAGATATGCTCTGGAACTGCTCACGGCAATGGAAGGAGGAGTTTGCATGAAAATTGGGAGTTTCTATTGTATATAAGCACCTGACAATGACAGAGAGAAAGGCACTCTGACAGAAGCAGTCACCCAACTGTCGAAGATGCACGCCAAAATGGAGGAAGAAGCCAAGGGGACCGGAAAAGATCAAAGCTGGATAGCATACCTCTGGTCATGGATGCCTTCATGGCTAGCAGATGGACTGAAAGTATTACTAGGGGCACTGATACTCGCACTAGTAGCACTGTGTGTGTGATCAAGATCTGCATCACTCAATGCTGCAAGACGACAGAGAAATCGGTAGGAATGAAGGTGTTGATGGATGTGAATATAGGAGATACAAAGGACAAGATAGTGGAGGAAAGGGACAAGCTGAGAAAGAGAATAGTAGAATGTCCACTATTACGAGGCGATGAAGCTAGATAATCCATTTGACGGTAAGAATTACGAAGGAAAATGGATATGGTGCAACCCAGAAGGAGTGTGCAGTTATATGTCGTGGTCTTTTGACGACCATGAAAATTATTATGGACACCTCTGAGCGATAGCGAAGATTTGGCAACCAAGGGTGATGATCGTACAATATGGGGATGTGGTCAACAAGTTGACCAGAGGGAGGACAGAAGAGAGGGTCCAGAGAATGCCCCTCCAAACTCCCAGATTCATCACAGGACGAAGAGCCAGGAAAGCTTGCAGCCACCCATCTTATTTCGGACAAAACCCAAGTGCATTGAATGAGGACACGTACACGGAAAGATATTCTCTCAATCAACCATACAGACCCAATCAAGTGCACATCCTTACAGGTATAGGGGAGACCACAGAGATCGTGGATGGGAACACCCTAATGGACGGTCTCGATTAAAGCACCAAGAAGGCACAATGCCGACATCACTAGTGACACCACAACATAGCTGCGTTAGTTATGAAGCACATCCGCACTCCTGCATCGCATTACACAGACACACACTTGCATACACCAAGAACATGCTTACACAGTTCTATAGCTAGAGGACAGGTATATATACATACTGTCAAAGCTTTTATTATTTTTATCATTAGCCAAATGCAGTCACGCAGAAAAGCAAGGCAGAAAAGAGATCCTGAGCAAGTTTGCAGATGCTTAACGCAATTCACCCTATGGGGCTACAGGAGTATATATGGAGCCTGGAAGTACCATATGTGACTAACTTATAGGTTACCTAGCATAGCATGAGCATGTAGAAATCATGTTATGAAGTTTAAGGAAAACTACAGAAGGCATCAAGCTACAGAGCCTAAGATGAGAAGAGCTGTTCAGGTGGCACAGAGAGCAAAGCAGGCTCACAGCCAAGGTCAGAGATACACGGTCACATTCCAATCTTCAGATGACAAGGGGACCAGCTGCAGAGAAAGGGGATAAATCCTCATAAATACAGATCCAAGAGCTCAATTTTGTGGTCTCTAAGCACGTGATGCAGCCAAACAAAACAATGGCCATTTGCCCATGGTGGGAAAGCAGAGCCAGTCCCAGCAAAGCCAGACGAAGGAAGCAACAAGTGTTGCAACGTCAGAATGCACTCCCATAGGCCAAAGTGGTACACTACAAGTTACAATAGAGACACATAATTGTTCACATCACCTTGAAGAGGTGCACAGAGGGCTGAGAACCAAATCGAGTCCCAGGCCTGGGGAGATCAGCTCTAGACAATCACAGCATAGAAAATCAGGGGTGGATGGCAAGAGACAAGAACCAATGGTAAGCCCATTAGTCTGCAAAAATGTAATAGATAGTTTCTTGGGGACGGGACATGCCAGCCACCTGCCTGACATGCAAGGGCCAGTAGAATAACCTCTATAGGGTACTTCCATAGGTATTATTACCTTTGATACCCAATCAATTTTGGTGATAGGTTTGGCGGCGAAGGGCCCATGAGATGATGTAATACTTGTATGAAACTAAAGCGCACACCATGGAGAGCTGAGAAGTACTGGAGAATCTTGGAATCTTGATTGTCTTGTATGATCCCTGTTGGTTTTTGCAATAATCCGCAGTTCTAACTTTCCATTGGCTGAGTCCTCCATTTATTCTGGTATACCTGGGAAGACTACCCCAACACGTCTTTAGTCTTTATTCGACTACACCCAGACTCACAGAACTTGACTTAATTTCTATATAAATATAAGAAGTGGAAACATACAAGACTTCCTCAAGGGTACTGTGATTCACCCTCCATATTTAATAGGGTCATTCTGATGGACTTAGGCAGTGTAAAGATGGAGAGCACGGTCATACAGTACATAAATGACATATTTATCTGCAGCACGACAGAAGAACAGTGTAGAAATTACTCAGTACACATGCTGACAGTGTTAGCCGACAAGGGATACAAGATGGACAAGGCCAAATTATAATATTGTCAGACAGAAGTGCTAAACTTCTGACAGGTGATCTCTCAAAATGGCCGACAGGTGACACTGGAGAGGGTCGAGGCAATAGGAAAGACAGCAAAACCCACAACAGTGAGAGAAATGGAGCAGTTCTTGGGGCTATGTAATTACTGCAGGGCGTGGGTCTTCGATTACAGCACCTACACCAGGCCTCTATTGGGTGCACTGAAGGAAGCCCAAAAGAGGGACAAGACCATACGATGGACAACAGACATGACTGAGGCATTTAATTAGCTGAAGGAAGCGATATGTACAGCTCCAGTGTTAGGGATCCAGACTACCAAAAGGAATTATTTTTGTTCTCACACTCAGACGGAGTAGTGATGACAGCAGTACTGACACAGAAGACCAGCATGGGGCACAAGCCACTAGTAAACTACAGTGGTAAGTTAGACCCAGGAGTGAGCGGGCACTATCCATGCGAACAAGCTCTGGCTGCAGCGGCATTTGCGGTGGACATGTCAGAGAGTATTACCATGGGATGCAGCACCACTCTTTACATGTAGCATTCTATCTCCGCAATACTGGAAAGGCCAAAGAGCACACTGACAACACAAAGAGCATCAGGGTACAAAGTGCTGTAATCCAAAATAGCTCTCAAGGTAGTGATATGTAGACTTGTTAATCCGACGACTTTTCTCGCCAACGTTCTAGAAGAAGGTGACTACGCACAGGACTCCACAGCAAACTTAGCAGAATGCAGTGACACTCGCAAGGTACAAGAAAATGCACTTGAGGGGGGAGGCGTGCTTTATATTGATTGGTCTTTGACAATTGACCAGGCAGAGGGGGTAAGACATACTGGGACAGCAGCTGTGAGACTAAGGGAGGACAGGACAGGACAAGTGAGGTAGTGGTCAGCGCATTATTACCCTTACATTATTCAGCACAAGCAGCAGAATTAGTGGCCTTAGCATTGGAGCACAGCCAGAAGAAGGAGGTGACGATTTACTCACATTTAGCCAACTTGACATCCAGAGTGCATTCTCAGCTGCCACAGTGGATGAAGAGGGGTTTCAAATATGTGGATGGGTCACCGGTACATCATGCACTCCTATTGGGCAGACTAGTGGACGTCATCCATTATCCTGAGCGGCTAGCAATTGTGAAATGGTAAACACACACAAAAGGGGAAGATCCTATCTCATGGGGAAATGAAGCAGCAGACGTGGAAGCAAAATGCACGACATATTTTGGGGAACTTCACAAATGGAGGCTTCATCACATGCCTGTGATTATGCCGAGAGCAATGATACTCAAATAGGGGTATAACGTACTGTCAGCAACACAAATCATGGAGCTGCAGGGAGCTGCACCCAGGGAGGAAGGTAATTGTGGCTTAGGAGGGGATGTACAATACCTCCAACAGATGCCCTATGGCGACAAAACAACACTGGGAAGGTGATTATGCCACTCATATAGTTGTACACAGCACTGACACAACTGCATTATCCAACACATACAGGGAAGGAGGTGCTTGCCGCCCATATTGGAGAAACATGGTTATTTCCTTACTTGGCAGAACAAGTGGCTGAGTTAATGAGTAATTGTTTGACTTGTAAGCAGTTTACTGCAGGGCATTCATTGAGAGTTGTTAGAGGAGCCATACCTCGCCCAGTTGGTCCATTCCAACATCACTACGTTGACTATGTCGACATGATCCAAGTCTGCCAAGGGTACCTCTACATGATAGTGGTTGTATGTCCATTCTCCCATTGGATCGAGTTGGGTCCTTGTTCTCATCCTGATGCCCTTAGAGCGGCAAAATTCCTGGTCTGGGAAGTATTCCCACAATGGGGCATACGTGAGGTCCTGCAGTCTGACAATGGCCCTCATTTCGCCAATGAGATGTTTCAGCATATTACAACATTACTAGGCATCACACATAAATTCTCCTGTGCTTATCACCCACAAGCGAACAGGTTGTGTGAATGCCTCAATGGTTTGCCTAAGAAAGCCATAGCGAAAACCAAAAATAGCCTCAATAAGAATTGGATACACTGCTTGCCTCTAGCCCTATTCGCATTGCGCAACAAGCCCGGGTCTGACTACCCTTTAACCCCACACAAGGTGATGACAGGACGGCGCATACAACTTCCCCTGGCTCCTCCCACTAGGGCTGTGAAGGATGCACAGAACGCTGCTAATGTATTGGGTCAGGAAAAGTATGAATATGTGACTTCCTTGATTGCTAGTGCCTCTTTTATCTCTCGTCAGATATGACGACACCAGGAGTGGCCTGAAGGCGGCGGGGAAAGCAACAACATCACAAGCCCAGCCACATGTATAACCAGGAGACCGGGTTCTCCTGAGGAACTTTAACTGGTATTGAGATGTACCAAGGTTCACGGGTGTTAGGCAGAATTATATGCAGTACCCTTTGGGAACACCACACACAATTAAGACTACAAGTGACAGTACAATGTCACCTTTGGTACAAGCCTGTACTACACAGTAAAGTGGTAGCGATGGCTGAGCAGCCAGACTTATCTCTAGAGTAAAGTGAGCAGTATCAATAGTTACACAAAGGACAGCAATTACTATAATTCAAACAAATACTGACTCAAGGTTTCTGAGAAAAAGAATATACATTTATTTATACACCAGTAATTAAACATTTAACTATTATCAAACAGTTGAAAAATCACGGTTCTAATACACTACACCACACCCAATAGATTCTGGACAAATTAGGCTCAAAATGAAGTGTGAGCAAAATGGCACTCCAGCAATTTAAAAGGGAGGGAAAGACAAAGTTGAGCAGCACCAACAAGTAAGTAAGCAGGGCAATCTAGAAAAGGGAACTACAGTGAGGAAATCAATTCAAGAGGCCAGGGCCAAAGTCAGTGGACGAAAGTCTTTGCAGAGGATCACACAGTTCAGGGTAGTTTGCAGTTAAGTGTTTGCCAAGAGTTCAGAATGAAGTTGGTCGGACGAAAAGTTACTTTAAAGAATAGAGAAGGACAAGTCCTCGGATTGGCGAAAGATTTCACACACTTTCACCGCAACTTGACGAAACAAACAACCAGGTTAGCACAGTACCTTTAGAGCAGAATAATGCTGTAGCTGAGGCAGACGTTCCTGGCAGGTCCTGCAGGCTTACGGTTCCTGAAGCGACTGTCGGACTGAAAAGAAGGAGGAAGACTGGAGGGTCCTGCACTGCCCAGGGAAGAAACCAGCAGCGGAGCAAAGCGACGAATAAAAGGTGCACTCCTTAAAACCCAAGCAGGGTCCGAACCTCCTGGCTATCCGGTTCACTGTAGCTGTGCACAGCAAATCTGACCAGAGGAGGGAGACCTGGCTTGCAGCTTGGCGAACTGGTTGATCCCACCAGCTCAAGGGGAGAAGATTCCTTGCAGATCTTCCCTGTCGTTGAAGTTTGAAGATTCGGACCCGCAGCAGGGCTTCACCGGGAGGTTCAGTCGTGGTAAAGGTCCTCTTCTGTCAGCTTCTCTTCAGTTTTCTCCATCCAGTGGCGACTCTGCCTTCTCAGTCCCAGAGACCTGCTTTTTATGCAGTTTTCCCCCATTCACACAACCTGGCTGTCAATCACACAGCAGGGTGTCTGTCCTGCCGGGACAGACACCACAGCCAATCATAACCGAGTGCGACATGGGTCTCCAAGGAGACCCTGTGCAGGGAGTCTCAAACCCCTCCCTCACATCCTGTCCCCCTCAGACATTCAGGCGCCTAAGGAGGGCTTCTGTGCAGGAGCCCGCCAAAGATCGGCGAACAAAGGAATCAAACCTGGTTTGGCACGCAGAGTAAAACACGAGAAAGACTTTTACAAAAAGAAATGGCGAATAAACCCCCACCGGAACCGTATAAAAGTAAATATGGTCAAGCGGGTTTAAGTTCGAGGTTACCAAGATAGCCTAAAACAATACCAAGGCTATTTAAAATAACTACGGTAGGAAAAATAGGTTAGTTACCAATGCCACCAGCCAAATCTTAATGAAAATGGAATGAAACAATGTTCCATGAGAAACAGACAAAAGGGGATAAATATTAACCCTTTCCAGAACTCTATGTAAAATAGTTTGTACTAGGTCTATGAGTTTAAAAAGACTAATAAAGTAAATAGCAACTGTACATGTTCTGGGAGACAGCAGTCAGTCCCAGAAAATGGAGTCGGAGTGGGGAAGTCTAAAAAGACAACCCTGTGTCACTGCACTGAAGGTGCTGTGTAACACACTGTATAAAGATGATGCCTATGAAGTAGGTGAAGCTCCACAGTCTATAAACACAGGAAATGTTAAACACACAAAGAAAAACACATGTAAGAGTGTGAAAAAGGATCACACTCTTACCAGGTGAAAAAAAATAAATCTTAGAAATCCAGTAAAGCTGCTGAGGGACTCAGTAAGTAAGGGAAATTAGCCATTTTGGTGGTGACATCCTGCTCTGTGCTCAATGGTGAAATCAAACCCTTGCAGGCAGATTGGCCATCTTAGAAGTTTTGGGTTCTCCCCTTTCTTTTGCATTAACCATCTCAAGGGTTGGTGGTCAGTTTTAATCACAAAAGTAGATCCATACAAGTATGGTCTAAACTTCTTCAAAGACCACACAATGGCAAACATTCACGCTCCATGGTGGCCCACCTTGTTTCCGGTTCCTTCAGTTTCCTACTGATGAAGCAAATGGGGTGCTCCCTACCTTTCTCATCCAGTTGACTAAGGACTGCACCTATACCTGAATTGGATGCATCTGTCTGCACAATGAAGGGTTGGTGATAATCAGGAGCTCTTAGGACTGGAGCTTGAAAAAGGGCTTTCTTCAGGTTTTCAAAGGCTTGAGTGCACTCCTCATTCCATCTAACCTTTTTAGGGAATTTTGGAGAGGAGATCACATTCAAGGGAGAAGCTATGGTCCCATAGTTCTCTATGACGTTCCTGTAGTAATCAGTGAAACCTAGGAAGGTTCTCACTTGGATATGAGTAGTAGGGGTGGCCCAGTTTTGTACCGCTTGTACTTTGCTAGGCAATGGCCTTATTTCACCTCCTCCTACCGCATGACCAAGGTAGACCACTTTGCTCTGACCAATTTGACATTTGCTTGCATTTCTGGTCAGATGGGCCTTCTCAAGAGGCTGCAAAACATATCCTAAGTGATCAACATGTTCTTTCCAAGTATGGCTGAACACTGTAATGTCATCCAAGTATGCCATGCAGAAGTCCTCCATCCCATTCAGAACTTGATTGACCATCCTTTGGAATGTAGGAGGTGCATTCTTTAATCCAAAAGGCATACCCTTAAATTGGTAGAGGCCTGCCGGGGTTGAGAATGCAGTTTTCTCCTTGGAATGGTCTGTAAGGGCTATTTGCCAATAGCCTGACGTTAGATCAAATGTACTGAGGTACTTGGCTGCACCAAGTCTATCCACCAGTTCATCTGTCCTTGGCAAAGGATGGGCATCAGTCTTGGTGACTGCATTTAGGGCTCTATAGTCCACATAGAATCTCAACTCCTTGGATCCTGCCTTTGGTAATAGAACAACTGGACTAGACAATGGACTTGTAGAGGGCTCTATAACCCCGAGATCAAGCATCTTGTTGACCTCTCCTTTGATGTGGGATCTCACCTGTTCTGACATTCTGTAATGTCTGCTTTTCACAGGTAAACAGTCACCAGTGAGAATATCATGCTGGCCCCAAGGGGTCAAGCCTGGTGAAAGTGAAAACAGGGAGGCATACTGATTTAACAGAACTTTACAATCCTCCCGTTGTTCACATGTCAGTTGAAAAGAGAGATTGACTCATATGTTCCCATCTAAAGGTTGGCCTCTGAGGAGGTCAGGTAGAGGATCACTCTCCTCCCCCTCTTGAGCTGCAGCTAGAAGCAAAGCTCCCACTTCTGGTCTATAGACATATGCCTTAAAAAGTTTGTAGTGAAAGACACTGGGAGCCTCCTTAGGTCTGCCTAAGTCCACCAAATAGTTCACCTCTCCAGGTTTGCCCACAACCTTGAAGGGTCCTATCCATTTGTCCTGCAAGGCCCTCTGCCTTATTGGTACCATAACTAATACAAGCTAGTCTTGAGAAAACTCAACCATGCTGGCCTTCTGGTCATGCCAATGTTTGACCAGAGCCTGACTGCTTTTAAGTTATCACTAGCTTCTGCCATCATGTGTGACATTCTCCTCCGGAGACCTATCACATAGTCAGCCACTCTGACTGGCTTGGGGGAAGGAGCACTCTCCAACCCCTCCTTAATCAGGGCCAAGGGACCTCTGACTGGATGGCCATAGAGAAGCTCAAAGTGACTGTAACCAACTACCTCCTGAGGGACTTCTCTATAAGCAAAGATAAGGCATGGCAGTAGAAGGTCCCACTTTCTTTTAAGGGGTTCCTCTGAAGCACCTATCATGCTCTTCATAGTACGATCAACTCTCTCTACCAGTCCATTTGTCTGTGGATGGTAGGCTGTAGAGAACTTGTAAGTGACACCACAGTTTTTCCACATGGCTTGCATGTACTGGGACATACAATTGGATCCCCTGTCGGATTTCACTTCCTTAGGAAACCCTACTCTGGTAAAAATACCAAGTAGAGCCTTAGCCACAGCCTGAGCCTTAACAGTCCTCATAGGTATTGCTTCAGTATACCTAGTAGCATGGGCTACTACAACCAGGATAAACCTGAAGATGTGGAAGGGTGAAGGGGACCAACAATGTCGATGCCCACCCTCTCAAAAGGAAGTCCCACCACTGGGAGAGGCACCAAGGGTGCCACATTCTTGGCTCCATTCTTGCCAGAGGTTTGGCAAGTATGACAGCTCCTACAGAATGTGTCAACTTCTGAACCCATTTTAGGCCAGTAGAAGTATAAGAAGAGCCTTTCCTTGGTCTTTTTGAAACTCAAATGACCAGCCAAAGGTATCTCATGGGCCAACTGTAGGAGCTGGAGTCTGTTTGCTAGGAGCACTACAATTCTTTTGCAGTCCCCAAGGATAGACTCAGTTGGTTCACTGTAGAAGAGGCCATCTTCCCATCTCAACCTATGCTTTCCAACTTCTTGCCCATCAAGTTGAGAAGAAGCCTGTTGTCGAAGACCTTCGAGAGTAGGACACTCTCTTTGTCCTCTGCTGAAGTCTGCCCTGTTGGGTCCACCATCTGCCAGTAAAGACTGCAGCTCAGAATGGTCAACAGGGTCAAGATCTCCAACCAAAACAGTGTCTTTCTCCAGGTCTGACTCTTCAGAAACTGGATCAACCACACAGGGTTGTACCTCACACTCTGCCTCAGGAGGTGGAGGAGTCACAGGTGTGACTTTGGACAATATTCGGGATGTCCTTGTTGGTAGCACAGGGGTGCCATCTATCTTTTTCTTGGAGGTCTTGGGTTTCCCCTTTGCCTCTTTCTTTCCAGAAATATCAGTGAGCAACTCCTGCGGAGTGGGAGTGATAGCTTCCTCTATCTCCTCCTCTGGAGAGCCTCTCAAGGTCCTCTCCCTTGCAGGCGTAGTGAGCTCCTGTTTCCTTTTACTGGGAGGCCTGGGTGTACTAGACACAACTCCAAGAGTTTTCAGGTCATTACCCAACAGGACTTTCCCAGGCACTTCACTCTGCACACTAACAGGTATTTTTGACAATGATATCATTACACTGGATGAGAGCTGGTAACTGGGGAAGCATTTGCATAGGGCCTCCAGCTAACTTGGTGAGGCGTTTGGGTGCCTTAGCAACATCTTCCACCTTGAAAAATTATTCATCCACCACAGTTATGCTGGCTCCAGTGTCTCTGATAGCAGGAGTCTCCTGGTCAGTCACAAGAACACTATCTTTATAATACTCTTTAGTATTATCTGGGATGGAATTATAGACATCTAAATTCTGTTGTTCCCACAAGCCCAGGGACAATAAAGAAACACTAGCTGAGACTCTCATGGGGTCATCAGCCAGTAGGTCTGACTCTTCAGAAACTGGATCAACCACACAGGGTTGTACCTCACACTCTGCCTCAGGAGGTGGAGGAGTCACATGTGTGACTTTGGACAATCTTCGGGATGTCCTTGTTGGTAGCACAGGGGTGTCATCTATCTTTTTCTTGGAGGTCTTGGGTTTCCCCTTTGCCTCTTTCTTTCCAGAAATATCAGTGAGCAACTCCTGCGGAGTGGGAGTGATAGCTTCCTCTATCTCCTCCTCTGGAGAGCCTCTCAAGGTCCTCTCCCTTGCAGGCGTAGTGAGCTCCTGTTTCCTTTTACTGGGAGGCCTGGGGGTACTAGACACAACTCCAAGAGTTTTCAGGTCATTACCCAACAGGACTTTCCCAGGCACTTCACTCTGCACACTAACAGGTATTTTTGACAATGATATCATTACACTGGATGAGAGCTGGTAACTGGGGAAGCATTTGCATAGGGCCTCCAGCTAACTTGGTGAGGCGTTTGGGTGCCTTAGCAACATCTTCCACCTTGAAAAATTATTCATCCACCACAGTTATGCTGGCTCCAGTGTCTCTGATAGCAGGAGTCTCCTGGTCAGTCACAAGAACACTATTTTTATAATACTCTTTAGTATTATCTGGGATGGAATTATAGACATCTAAATTCTGTTGTTCCCACAAGCCCAGGGACACTAAAGAAACACTAGCTGAGACTCTCATGGGGTCATCAGCCAGTAGGTGAAAGTTTCTACTTGCCATAGGTACTTCTTCCTCTGGGGAGAAGGCTAAGGAGACAGTGTGGACCCCTGAAGGTTTACCCTTACATCTGGGATCCCCTTTCACACTCCTCCCCTAAACTGCCAGAGCTGATGGTCGGAGTCTTCTTCCATCGGAAGTCTGTCTTCTTGTGAAGGTATGGTCTACCACGGGAGGCCGCCACTGTGACTACTTAATGAGCAAGTAGTACAGTGGACAAGGTCCCTTGGTAGCCTAGTAGGGGAAAAAGCCGGATCGGCATAAAAAAACCCTTCAATGTTCTGGATGGGATCTTGAAGTTTCCCCAGGATGTTGTGAAGAGGTAAGCACAAAGTTCAGGAAGAAGCAATAGCCTATTGCATGAGTGAAAATCAAACCAGAGGGATAAGTCTAGAAGGTATTCCAGTGAATGCTGGAGGAGCAAGCAAGAGGACAGTCCAGGAGGACTTTAAACACAGCTCGGGAGACACAGAAAGCAGAGTAGGCAAGGAGCCCAGGTAACCAGGAGAGAAATTGAAAGGGGCGGAGAAAAGGGAAGAAGAGGCGAAGGCACGAAAGGGAGAGAGAGCGGGCTGCGGGCACCCGGGGACAGGAGCAAAGAGGAGAGGAGTGGGAAGCCGAACCAGGAAGAAGCAAAATGACTGGAGAGCAGCCGACAAAACACACGCTGCAACTAACAATCACACAGGCAGAGAAAGAGACGGAAAGGAGGAGGGCCGTCTAGAGAGACGGGGAAAGATAGGACAAGGGCTGGGCTAAGCAGAGCCAAAAGGAGAATAGCGTTGTGGCCCAAAGGTGAGGCAAGACTCGCGGGGTTGAAAAGCGCCGACTGCCTGGAATTGCAAGTTAAATGCAGCCCGGCGGTGGCCATGTTGGAAATAAACTAGACCACGGCAGACGTGCCGAGGAATAGCGTGATGACACAATCATTGGCGTCTCGTTCGCCATCGGTCCTACAGTCTCCAGGGGCGCATGACACATGGTCAGTTGACCTACAAACATAACATTTTCCAAATGTTTTGATGAATGGGGGTTTGTTCTGACTTCCATCTGGTTTGGGTCCAGATGGTGCACTAGCCTGATTCGGTTTCCCTTGTGGTTTACCCTTTTGTTGCTGTTTGTGGCCCTCTTTTGGATTGGAGGTATTTGAATTCTCATTGTTATCTTTCTTTGGCTGCTTTCCATCATTCTTCTTCGGAGTTGCCCCAGAATCCTTGTGAGTAGCCCTGTTGGCAACCCACAAGTCAGCAGCTTTAGCTAACTTCTTCGGATCTATCTCCTTAGAATCAGCCAAGGGCTGTCTGAGCTCAGGAGAGCAGACATCATAAATTGACTCCAACATAACAAGATTTCTCATACCTTCATAAGTGTTCACTCTGTAACCCTTAACCCAACCATCTAAGTGTTTCAAACATTCACATACCCAGGTAGACCAAGGGGTATCATCATGCTTTTTGAGGGTCCTAAACCTCTTAAGGTACTGGGAAGGGGTATTCCCAAATCTAGCAATTAAAGCTAGCTTCACACACTAATAATCCATCCTATCCACCTCCCACCAACTCCATCACAACATCAGATGCAACAGTGGGTAGCCTAGAGAAGAGCCAAGGAAGCAACCAATTCCTTATAATGTCTTGAATCCCATGGTTATATTCAAACATTGCCAACCAATCCAAAATATCAAGCTTAACCTCATACATACCCACAATTTCTTTAGGCATACAGGATCTCTTAGGACTGGAAGACCTAGAGGACTCTGGGAGAGAACCATTTTCAATAGACAACTTTTTCATTTCTAAGGCATGTTTCATCTCCATTTCCCTGAGCTTAAATTCTTGATGCTTTTGTTCAGTTTGAGCATTTAAATGTTTGAATTCCAATTCAAGCCTCTTCTTTTCTAGAGCAATGAATTCAGGACTGAGTGTAGGACCTGTAGGGGTCCCAGTGGACAAAGGTTGAGGTTGCTGAGTAGGCAGAGGAGCAGTAAGGCTTACATTGTAGGACCCATCTGCCTCATCTAACTCATCAATAATAGACACATTATCATCCTCATCATTTTCCACATTTGCTGAGGGGTTAGGTATTTCAGACCAACCCTCCAGACTTAGTTTCTCTAACAACTTTTCAATCAATTCAGACTTTTTGCCTTTAACAGAGAGATTCCTTTCTCTACACAGATTTTTCAGATAATCCACAGTGTAACTAAGGAGGGTCTCCTGACTGTAGCTTTCCATGTCAGACATGATTAATATTGCTTTTTAGTGATGTTTAGCCTTGTGGTTAGTTGATCCAAGGTAATAGCAGCACTCTAAGTGTAATCACTATACTTGACCCTCACCGTTGTACACCAGTGTTAGGCAGAATTGTATGCAGTACCCTTTGGGAACACCACACACAATTAAGACTACAAGTGACAGCACAAATTCACCTTTGGTACAAGCCTGTACTACACAGTAAAGTGGTAGCGATGGCTGAGCAGCCAGACCTATCTCAAGAGTAAAGTGAGCAGTGTCAATAGTTACACAAAGGACAGCAATTACTATGATTCAAACAAACACTGACTCAAGGTTTCTGAGTAAAAGAATATACATTTATTTACACATCAGTTATTAAAACATTTCACTATTATCAAACAGTTAAAAAAATCACGATTCCAATACACTACACCACAACCAATAGATTCTAGACAAGGTAGGCTCAAAATGAAGTGTGAGCAAAATGGCACTCCAGCAATTTAAAAGGGAGGGAAAGACAAAGTTAGACAAGAGCTGAGCAGCACCAACAAGTAAGTAAGCAGGGCAATCTAGGAAAAGGAACTACAGTGAGGAAATAAATTCAAGAGGCCAGGACCAAAGTCAATGGACCAAAGTCTTTACAGAGGATCACACAGTTCAGGGTAGTTCGCGGTTAAGGCTTTGCCAAGAGTTCAGAACGAAGTTGGTCGGACGAAAAGTTACTTTAAAGAATAGAGAAGGACAAACCCTCGGATTGGCGAAAGATTTCACAGAGTTTCACCGCGGCTGGATGAAACGAACAACCGGGTTAGCACAGTACCTTTAGAGCAGAGGAATGCTGTAGCTGAGGCAGACGTTCCTGGCAGGTCCTGCAGGCTCATGGTTCCTGAAGTGACTGTCGGACTGACAAGAAGGAGGAAGACTGGAGGGTCCTGCACTGCCCAGGGAAGAAACCAGCAGCGGAGCAAAGCGACAAAAAAAAGGTGCGCTCTTTAAAACCCAAGCAGGGTCCGATCCTCCTGGCTATCCGGTTCACTGTAACTGTGCACAGCAAATTCGACCAGAGGAGGGAGGCCTGGCTTGCAGCTTGGCGAACTGGTTGATCCCACCAGCTCAAGTGGAGAAGATTCCTTACAGATCTTCCCTGTCGTTGAAGTTTGAAGATTCGGACCCGCAGCAAAGCTTCACCGGGAAGTTCAGTTGTGGTAGAGGTCCTCTTCTGTCAGCTTCTCTTCAGTTCTCTCGATCCAGTGGCAACTCTGCCTTCTCAGTCCCAGAGACCTGCTTTTTATGCAGTTTTCCCCCATTGACACAGCCTGGCTGTCAATCACACAGCAGGGTTGCTGTCCCGCCTAAGGAGGGCTTCTGTGCAGAAGCCCGCCAAAGGTTGGCGAACAAAGGAATCAAACCTGGTTTGGCATGCAGAGTAAAACATGAGAAAGACTTTTACAAAAATAAATGGCGTAAACCCAGCCGGAACCGTATAAAAGTAACTATGGTCCAACGGGTTTAAGCTCGAGGCTACCAAGATAATACCAAGGCTATTTAAAATAACCGCGGTAAGAAAAATAGGGTAGTTACCACTGCTACCAGCCAAATCTTAATGAAAAGGGAATGAAACAATGTTCCATGGGAAACAGACAAAAAGGGATAAATATTAACACTTTCCAGAACTCTATGTAAGATAGTTTGTACTGGATCTGTGAGTTTAAAAAGACTAATAAAGTCAATGGCAACTTTACATGTTCTGGGAGACAGTAGTCAGTCCCAGTAAATTGAGTCGGAGTGGGGAAGTCTAAAAAGACAACCCTGTGTCACTGCACTGAAGGTGCTGTGTAACACACAGTACAAAGATGATGCCTATGGAGTAGGTGAAGCTCCACAGTCTATGAACACAAGAACATGTTAAACACACAAAGAAAAACACATGTAAGAGTGGGAAAAAAGGCTCACACTCTTACCAGGTGAAAAAAATAAAAATCCTAGAAATCCAGCAAAGCTGCTGAGGGACTCAGTAAGTAAGGGAAATTAACCATTTTGGAGAATTCTACTTAACAACGAGTCCCCATACTGTTGAGTGACTGAACAAGCCATTAAGCTAGTAGGGAAGACAGTTTGGAATTATATCGGTGACATCAAGCCCTACAAAGCTGTGGCCTCACATGGCAAAGATATCGACAGGGCCAACAATTCTCAATACCCAGATAACAGAGACAATTTGGAAGCAGCACAGCTGAGCAGAGGACACCCAATGGTTACTCGCTGACTGGCAGCAGAGTTTGGGCAAGGACTTCCTACATATCCAGAGTGAGGGTACACTCTCTGTTTGTTATTTTCCTCTCTACACACATTCATCGTGAAAGTGCAACTGTTTTTATTGCATTTTTTATGTGTAAAGCATCATGTTGCCTCTTGTCATGTTCATATAACCATGGTACTAACCCAGGTTTGTCCAGGTTTTTTCTCTTGGTGCCCATGCAAACCAAGCAGATCACGCTTATTCGTGTGTGGATATTATCTTATCATGCGCAGGGATTGCTTCTATTCAACCCTTCAATTGATTAGGAGCCACTCCCAGAATAGTCCATTTATTGTTTTCTTTAAAAAATAGAAGGTTAACTTTTAATATTTTGAAATTTCTTTGTGGAAATTGTTGCATGTCTCAATCCACTAAATATAGCAATGTTGTGCTGTCTCTTAGCTTACCTGGTCTGAGAATTTATTATAGAGCGCATTTCATGCTAGTTTGGTGGTTCCTTGCATGTGGTGCTGCACTAATTATTTCATGCCTCCCTCAAACATCACTTAATATTCATTCTACAATAGCAAAAAAATGCACTTGAATCTCGTTAGTGATTAATTAATAAATAATTCTTATTATTTAATATTGAATACACCTATCAGTGAGCTCTTTCCAAGTGCCAAGAGACCTTGAAAAGGGGCATTAAAAAAAACGTAGAAACATAACGGGTAAAAAGGAGAATGTGGATTTTGCTGGGTTCTCTACTACTCTCAGCCGGAAGTAGATAGAGGTTAGATTTTGACTTCCTTTTGAAAAGTGTGAGTCAAGGGGTAGAAGAGACAGATTTCGAATTCTTCTCACAGGATGGGTATGGGGTGTGAAGATGGGGCTGGGGGATTTGATGGGTGTGGAGTTTGCTGCAGGATACCCTTTTGCAGGTTGGGCGTGTGCTCAGGGGAGAGGGAAAATGAGGAAAATGGCGGATGGGAGGGATGGGCTAAATGGAGGTGTGGCGTGTTGGAATGGGTGAATTGAGCAAGGAGTGGTAAGCGTGAAGATGTGCTGCGGGACCTGCGAGATGTAGGGAATTGAGACTGCTGGTAGCGGGTTGGGGTTAAGAAGGTGTTGGAGGAGAATTTAGTAAGTAAGTGGGGGAAGAGGGGCGGGGATGTGTGGAGGGCTGTGAGTGGTACAAGACAATGGTAGGTAGTGGTCTAGAGGGCCACCAGCAAAGGAGCACCAGAGAATGAGATAATGTCCATAAAGAAACAGATCTATTCCCACTGCAAGTGGTTGGGGCAATAAAATAACATGTTACATCGGCCAGCATAATTCCTTGCACCGCCCTGGATAAGGGAGTGGACAGAAGGGATAGGTGATGAAGGATAGGGTACTGAAAAGGCTTGGATGCTGCTGGGTGGGTGGAAAGGCAAAGGGTGCCTGGAAGACAACCAAATAGATGGGAGCGTGGGATTAGTAAAGGGGTGTACAATGTGGCAGGAGGTGCAGTGATGTGGGGCGTCAGAGTATTGGAGAAAGCAGAGGGTATGGTAAGTGGGGTTGGAATTAGCAAGCGAGTAGGCACAGCCCCAGGGAGGGTAAGGCGATAAAGGTTGGGGGGAGTAGGTAAGAGGAATGAGGTGTGTGTGCGAGGAGGGTTAGTGAGGGGTACAGTGACAAGGAGAAGGTGTGAAGAGGGGAAGGGGCAAGCAAAGATGAAACTAGAGCTATTTAGGAATTATTTACTTTTGTATTTTTTTTCTTTGTTGTATCATATTGAATGTAGTTGATAATGTAATTCTGAATAGTTTTGTAAAGGTTTATATAAACTAAAACAATAAAGGGGGAAAAAAGAAACTAGAGCTAGGAGGGGGCAATCGACGTTAGTAAAGTTGAGGTGCAGAAGAGGGTTAAGTAAAACCTGTTAAAATGCAATGAGCCACTGTGACTTATCGGGGTGTTCTGGTTTCGTGTAAAAAAATAAATAGAACATCAACATCTTGTAAATGGTGTAGTGGTAACAAAACAAAAAAACTGACATGCAGCAAAATATAACCACAACCGACGACTTTATATAAGAGCTGTAAAAAGCATCTGGGGTTTAGAGTTTGGGGAGGGGAGTTGAAATCCGCTAAAGCACTCCCAAAACGTTGGGATAATGCACTGTACCGATTGCATTTGAGAACCTGTCCTGTTTTGCTGTTTTTTAAACGTTGTGCGGCTTATACTGGTTACAAAACAATGAAACGAAATCAAATGTAACTATTCGATACTTACCTCTACAGTGCCTGGAAACATGGACACAACCTAACCACGGTTATGCGTTTCCTTTTACCCATTTACACATGATCACTGTTACAAAAGCAGTAACATTCATGAACGTATTACATTTGGTCTCAAAGGTATGTAAATCGTCTTACCTAGTTGAGGAAGCCCCCTGTGTCTTGTCTCACTGGCGGCCGGGACTCAAAAGACTCGAGGAGCAGCTTATGCTCAGGTCTGCAGCCTCATATCGCTCCCCTTCGGCTGCCACTATTTCACCCCTTTCGGAAGAAAAAATAACCCGAGTGGCTGCCAACTGGGGCATTTCGACATAGCACGCCCTCGCCCTCGTCTGTCAATGTCAAAAGTATTTGTACCGCGCACCTCACCAGCGGAGTTTTGTCCCCAGGCGCTCAGGCGGGTCTGAAAACGAGAAGGCGCGGTGGGTTAGTTAAGGAGAAGAGCGTTAGTTGCAAAATGATGCATGAAAAACAGTTTCAGCTGCGATTCGAGGCATGTTTTTTTTTTCTCCAGGTGGCTCTTACTTGGATATGGCGTCTGATTTCCTCCCGAAGAGAGGCAGTGGAGCCCGAGCCTGGTGGCTGCTCGAGCTTCCATCTAAAAGATTCCCGCGTTACCCCGACAAATAGAAAGGGAAATGAGACTTAACACCTGAGGGATGATGCCAATGGTACGGAAGACTGCCTCACTATACGCAGACACCAGTCTTATGTAAAGGCAGGTATCACACAGGATTGCATATGATAAATGTTTTAGGACTGGCAGCGGTCAATGCATGCTGGCAGGACGCCAGCCTGTTTAGGACCTATATACTGAAAGTGTTGACCTGCTGGTGAGAAGTAGTTTACCGTAAGGCCTGGAAAGGTGATTCAGTCACTGGCCGAATAAGGCCATGGCTTTGAGATGCGTGTGTGGTGTGAGAAACCTAATGAGAGGATCATGGTTTTTCATTTTGTGGCTTGCAATGTGATGTAAATGGTTAGAGTGATAGAGGCCTATCACACCCTGACAGATGTCCTGAGCAATATGATTTTGGAGTCCTGGGCAACCAGTCTAGGTCCTGTCCTGTCCAGGTGACAGCAGGTGCACAACAAGGAAGGCCTGGACCCATAAAAGCAGTGAAAGTGACCCCTCCCCATCCCGCCTACCAAGCCTCATTTACTATCTCCTCGTTGTGCTATATTTATTTATGTAGTTTTCTATATTGTGGAGCAAAATTCCACAGGGCCTGAAGCCACTTTATAGATATCTGATAGAAAACATCATAATCCATTAAAGATTATTGGCAAGAACTTTATATTTTTGAGGTTTTCAGGGTCTTTAACCCCAAACAAACTGTTTTGATGATGTTGGTGTTGATGACGAGATTATATATGATCATTCTCATCACTCCTGGTCTACCCCTCTCCTCACAATTCTAATTAAGTGAAGGCTCCATACCTCCAAGACAGACAGAAATCAACCAAGTTGTCTAAAAGATCAAAGAAGTTTTCCCTCCGAAGTAAAGGGGTATGCAACCTGCCCTTCCTTGTTCTCTTTCTGTGTTTTTATTGACAAGAGGGCAGAAGAACCCAGGGGGAGAGCCAGGTGGGATTTAAGGACAGGAGCCAGACAGATGTGCCAGCAGTAATGAGGATTATCATACGCAATCTTGCCATTATCTCCCGTCCCCCCTTTTCTTGTCATAGTACTTAGTAAGTGAAGACGTAGAAAGCGCTGCCTTTTTATACTTCTTCCAAGTAGCAAGAACTTGTTACACAAATGTACAGCACCAAAGACCTGCACGACAAACGGCCGAACGGTTCCAGCTCCACTGATGAACTATCAAATTACAATGTACCAAGGTACACAGTGCAGAAAGACACATTACCAGGTCACACTGCCACAAAGCATAGAATTACCACGAGCCATGTAGCTAAATCAGAGCCGAGTAATACTGTAGAGAGAGGAAAGTGGATCCATCATCCCAAGAAAAATGAAAAGCAGCAGTTTTACACTTTACACCCCAAAACAGGTGAACATTTCTATGCATGCCACCAGATTAAGGATCAGAGGTTACTGCTGCCTCGTTCAATCAACAAACTTCTCCCATAAACAGCATGAGGCCTCACAATTAACAACTGTTGCAGCAGTAATAGGTAGGACGTGTCATAACCTGCAATGAACTCCTTGCTCACGGAAGTAATGTGTTCCATGAACTACGAGGTGAGGGGATTGGTTACGGGGATTGAGTACATAAGCATTATATAAGGGTTACATTTCTGATTGGGTAACAACAATCTGATGGCTCCTCCTGAGTCCACCTCTAAATTCATAACAGTAAAAAGACATAGGGCCTCATTACGAGTCAGCCGGTCTGGAAATAACGGTGGCGGTAAACCCGCCGCCACTGTTGTTTCCAGACCGGCTGATCTCGAGTTCTGCAGGCGGGAGGTGTCACTCCCACCAGGTCTGACAGCATGGTGCCGGTGTTTCCACTTTCGGAATGGGAATTTACCGAATTCCGCCTGCGGAATTACCGGGTCACCGCCGGACTCGTAATGAGGCCCATAATCTCTACAATAGTCTATTGGTTCACCTAATGCATACTGGACGGGCTGGCATTGGGAGTTTTGATTGGTTGGCTTCATACTGGCCAACCTTGGACAACTGACATGTTGTCAAGACATGGGCCAGACAAGAGTAGGGGGAGAGAGGTCCACAGACTGCTGTCCTCTCAATGAAAGAAGATACCATCCCGTATTCCTTGGCCACAATCGAGGGAGGTCTCTTTGTAGTTAATCTTGTATGGCGTCTCGTGTCTGGGGATGTGTGTAAGGAATGAGGCAGGTGTCCTATCTGTAACTAATAGACAGTGTTCTTCATTTATGGGTCACATGTGGTAAAACAGTGTTTGGAATTATTACACCCTGCATTTTTTTGGGATTGTAGCTAATTGTTGTGGTTCTTTTTGCCACTGGGGACACTTGAGATAGTCTTCAGAGAGTCTTATTGTCCTGCACCTGGCTTACAAAGGCTGGTTGTACATTTAATGAATCTAAGAATATATGGCTTATGCTTTGGGAATCGTTATCTCATGCTTTCACTGCAACGTTCGGACCTTCCCTAACTTCCCAGTAACCTTGGCTTGGATTGCTAGCAACCGTCTGAGCTCTGCACCGATTTGTATTTCTGTAATTTAAGCATCTTGAGTTCTCATGAAGCCTCAAGGCTTTTCATTTACATAGAAGCATGCTACTGTTTCCATTTTGGAAAAGATGGCTGCCTATTACTCTCACATTTCTATGTTAGTGAGCTATAGTTGCATGTAGTTCATGTTGCTTTCAGCTTATACATTGCTTATGTTAGTATTCTTCATCTATTTGTGGATGCTATCTTAATATTCTTTATGTTTGAATTCATATTTGAACCAGTGTGCAATTTCTTGATGGTGAGTGCATATTTGCTTTGTATGTAATGCATGCACATGTAATGTAATGCTACAACGTTTGGTTGGTTTTGCTTGTGCCATCTTTAGTTCACATTGTGTTTGTCGCCTGCTGTGCCTGACTGGGATATGGGCGGTATGGTTGTTTTAGGGAGTAACGCTTCTCACGTGTGCGATATTGGGTCAGGGGAGGGGCAGTAGCTATGTATGATGTGTCCATCCGCCTCTTAACATCCCCCCTCTGGTCGAGTCCTCGACCACACTACTATTCCTGCCCTGCTCCACATGAGGTATTTTGGGTATCCATACTTTAGTCACCCCCATCAGGGTGCCTGAATGTCTTTTGTCCACACTCCAGGTCATATAGCAGCATTCCCCATTGGAATTTCTATATGCCCAATGCTCACTGTAATTGGGAGGATCCTGAGGATAAGTAAACATTGATTCTGGAGGGGTAATAGTACTTTCCAATGCCTGGGTAGAAGGCAGAGCATCTGTCTGGGTATACTGATGCATGTGAGCATCCACATTTATTACTTTTTTCATTGCAACTGCCCCTTTTGTGGCCTTTTTGCAACCGTTTATTGCTATTCTTAAACTGCAGATAGCCAATAGTATCAGTACTACTATGGCTATTAGTATTTTGAATGCATTAGCCAGCCGAGTGGGTATCCAAGTGAACAGGTAGCTGAAGCAGTCACCATTTTCAATCTCATCCACCTCCTCTATCATTTTTGTGTGTAGTTCTGTTAAGGCGGCTATGGCTTCTGTGAGGGTTCCATTCTTCTCATTGTGGGAGGATATGTATGTAGAGCAAGAAGGCCCCATTTTCGCACACATGCCACCCTCCATGGGCATTATTAAATTGAGGACATACCTATTCTGGAGGGTCATATGTCTTATGTTCCTCAGCTCCTCTTTTGTAGCATTAAAGCCTTTCACGGTTGTATTTATTGTTTTCAACAACTCTCATCTGGTTATTTGCAACCATTTGGCGTTCGTATTGGCCTGCAAACCGGGAGCAAAGACAGACGTAAAAAACGCAGTTGCCCTATTGAAAAATGTATGCTCATCTGGTATGTCATCAAAATCCTCCATTGAAGGGACACGACGCGTGATGCAGTAGATATGAATTTGTAGCACCGGCTATGTTACCAATCTGATGGGACTCTTTTCACTCATTTGGATACGTTAATAGAGACTTTTTTGAACACCAAAAGATAGCAACTTGTACCTTATTGCCCAGATTTGAAAAAGGCACGTTAAGGGTGCAGAAACACGTGTTATCAATATGGGCCACTAATAAAATATGGGGAAAAAGCAAAATCTATGTGTGGCGCAGTAATAGATGTGTGCAGAATCCCATTTTCTCTCACCTTTGACAAACGAAGTAGGGGAACTCTGTGTCTTCGTTTTCTACACACATCATTGCGACACAGAAAAGCTGGTATCTTATTATTAGTCGTGGAGGTTGAAGAGTGAGGTCAAAAAAAGTCCCCCCAAAGTTTGCTTAGCTGAAACTTAGTTTTGCCTTTTACTGTGTTTAAGGGTAAGGAACCTTTTTTTCCTTAGGTGTGCATTCATTCGGGGGAAATCGCCAATTTGTACTTCACTTTGAGGTACTTCTAAGGTTGGTTTACTTATTACCACCAGGGAGAACAGCCCTCCCCAATTCAGAGGGATCTGCATATAAACTTTTGAACCTCAGGCCCAATAGTGGTCCATTGAAACAGCGGTGCCTATTTTCATACCTGCCAACTCCAAAATACATTTGCACCCCTTGTTTTTTCCCACCTTCAAAAGGGCAGCATTCTTAAAATATAATGTGGCATTTTTTATGGGTATTCTGGGTAGGATGCCTGCTCAATCCTCCACCCATGTGAGTAAATTGGAATATTCAGTACACTCTTTGATGCATACAACATTTGCAGTGCACTACCTCTACTGGTACTGTCAGGAGTGCTTGTGCTTTGCACCCCATAATTCTTCAGCCCAACATTCTGAGGTAAATGCATGTCCAAATATTAGTAAATATTTCCCAGCACCCAGGTGTCCCAGCCCCCCCCTCTCTCTGCAACATTTGTGCATTGTAATAGCTTATGGCCTGTTTCTCTAACTTCTCCTTTATTCAGACTTCTAATATGTATTGTATCACCTTATTTATTCTCCATGGATCATTCATCATAGCTTTTGTCTTTATGTAGCTATCTTTGTAAGGGAACGTCTTTTTTGCCATTCATCACAGGGTAGGCCATTTCTCTTGGTATTATCCCCTAGTTGTTCAGAGCTCTAAGTGAATTAAGCAGTCTGCTCTATTTGCAGGTATCTGTACGAATGTCCTGGATGTACTCATGGAGTAGAGGATAAGGGAACACACGTAACAGCTCTCTGAAGACTTCTCTCTCCCTATTCGGCTCATGTGCTGATACTACATATTCTTAGTGACAAATCATTAGTGACCTGAGCAGAATCTATTATATATTTGTTCATGTGCCCAAAGTCATCAAGCACACTTCTTTTCAGTCTTTTTATTTGTGTGCTTACTATGGGGAATTCACTTGTTGCCATTACACTTATCATTGTAACCGTAGTCATATTTCTGTATGCTTGCCTGGCTACATTATAAAGAACCAATTCTCTTGATGTAAACATAATTAAAAAATAAAGGCTATAAATTGTAAAACTTTTTGCTATAAGCATAATTGCCAATGTGTCAACCTTTTGCAAATTATTTGAAGTGTTGTTTCTTCTAGATGCTAAGAGAGAATATTTAACATGATTGAACAATCCCATTCTTTTCACCAAAAGGAAGTACTCTTTTCATTTTTTCCAGGAGTAAATATTCACAAGAAAAAGGGGCAGGAGTGTGGATAGACGAAGGGATGGCATAGTGGTCGGTCCAGATGAGTGTTGTGGGATGGGATATATAAACCAGGTCATGGGAGCTGAAAATTGCATGAAGGGTGTGCCCACCTGAGTGGGTTGGACCAGTGGTATGATGGGAGAGGTTGAGCGCATCAAGACTGTCAACCAGCGGATGAGTCATGGGGTTGTTGGGGATATTAAACCAGGTATTGAAGTCTCCTAGGAGTAGCTGTAATGGTAGCTATTGAATCACAGAGGTTGTTGGTGAACTGTCTATCGTATCCAGGGTGTCTGTAGATGAGTAGGAAGCTGTTCGAGAAAGTTGATGGTAGCAAGAGTTTTACTAGAAGGAATTCACAGGATGCAATGCATGTCTGGGATTCGACGAGTGAGACAGAGAAATGAGGATTGAAGAGGACTGCCACCCCACCACCTCTGGAGAGTTTATTGTGGGCGATGAGTGAGTAGCGAGGGGGGAAGGCTTCATGTGCTACAGGGACAAAGCCATCAGAGAACCAGATTTTGATGATAAAATTGAGGTTGGGCTTGTCAGCGGATAGGAGGTCAAAGATGATGTGTCTGTTTCTTGCTACAGAGCGAGCATTAAAAAGGATGCAAGTGACTTTGTGAGGGGATGTGGTTTTCGTGGTGCTCATCCAAGTGGGAGCTTGAGGGACATGGGTGCCTGGTAGGGTGGTGGGTGTGGTATGAACATTCAGGCTGGTACAGACAGTTTGAGGTGGAGTATGGGAGGGGCTGGGTGCCTGTGGGCTTTGAGTGTCAGGTGAGAGGGTTACGTCAATGGGGGCGGGAAGAGGAGCTGGGCGAAGGTATGTATGTGAGTGACAAGGGGTTGGGTCAAGGGAGGTTGGGAGGGTGGTGAATGTATCAGTTGGTATGTGGAGGTTTAGGCAGGTAGATTTTGGAATGAGTCTGGAGGGCAATGGGGGTTTAAGTGTACAGGGTGAGAAGTCAAGAGAAATGGGGTTGGAAACTGGGGGAGGGGAGAGGGAAGTGTAAGGCGGTAGGGGAGGGAGAGGCTGGGAGGTTGGGCTGAAGCAGAAGTGTTAAGGAGTAGAGGGTCGAGGGAGAGGACCAGTCACGTTTTCTGCATTGTGTGGGTTTTGGTGCCGTAGGGGTGTGATAGAGGGTGGGGGATCAGAGGGTGAAGGAGATGAGGCCTCTGTTCTAGTAAGGATGAGACGCTCTACTTTCAGAGAGGGGAAGGGATATGAAGGGGGTGGTTTGTTGACTGGGGTCGAGCAGGGTTTAAGGGGGAGGCAGTTGGCATCATGGGAGGTCAGAAGAGAGTGGGGGGGAGTTCCTCAGAGGGCACAAGGATGGAGTGCAAGTGGAGGTGGATTTGCGATATTTGGAATGCCAGAAGGCTCCCCTGATTTGGGAGTTCAAAAAAGGGTCATGGTGTATGGGTGGGGGGTATCAGGATGTTCTCAATAGATGTCAGAGGGAGAGTGAAAGTCAATGTGTTAGGGCGGGATGGTGGATAAGCGCTTGAGGAGGCAGGTGTTTGGTGTGCCAGAGTGCTCCTCTGATCTCAGAGTTAGATGAGGGATGATGGTAGGAGAGTGGGCGGGTGGTGTCTGGGTATATTGATGTACAGGGGAGGTGTCGTGGTTTGCGATCAGGTGTGGGATAAAGGGGGATTTGTGAAGTTGGGTGCTAGAGCGCGGGCCATGCGCCGAGAGGGGTGAGCGATGGGGGGGGATTGCTGCGGGGAGGCTAGGGATCAGGACGGGTCAGAGAGGGGGTATTTGATGAGCTGGGATCTCCATCCCAGGGTGAGGTCAGGACAGTACCTAGAGATTGATGAACTAGTAACAGTAGATTTAGAGGCCATAGATGTACAACCTGCGTCTAGATTCTGGACACCAGGGCAGTGGGAGAGGGCCAAAGAGGGTAGAGGTAGGGTGGAGGTCTAGATGCAGTAGCGGCACCTAAAACATAGGCAAGTAAATTACAGTACTATCTCAGGCATCACTTTCTAGTTATAAATCTAACGAGTGAGAGCAATTCTAATTATGCAGCGTAGGCAAGCAAATCACAGTGCAATCTCATGTGGTACTTTCAAGATGTGAAGCATGGTAGCTTTGTAGATGTGAGTCAATCTAACAAGAACAATTCCTAAGAGTGTGGGACAGGCAGACAAATCAAAATACCATCACAGCGGGCACCCTCTAGATTTGAATCAATGTAACAAGCCAAATTCTAAGTGAGCGGCACAGGCAGGCACATCACAGTACTATCACAGTGGGCAGCCTCTATTTGTGAATCAATCTAACAAATAGAATTTCTTGGTTAGTGGTACCGGCAAACAAATCACAGTACTATCTCGTGTGCACCTTCCAGAGGTGAATCTGACCAGCAAGAGCAATTCCAGGTATGTAGTGCAGGCAAGTAAGTCACAGTACCATCTCATTGGGCACTTTCGAGGTGAGAATCAATGTAACTTTTCAGGTGTGAGTCAGTTTAACAAGAACAATTTTTAGGTCACAATGGATGTAACAGCAACGATTTCTAACAGAATTGATGTAACAGGAACGAATTCTAAGTGAGCGGCAGATGCAACTAAATCACAGAATATCACAGTGTGCACTTTCTAGATGTGCATCAATGCAGCATGAACAGTTTCTAAGTGTGACCGGTGCAGGTAAGTAAATCACAGAGATAACTCAGTGGGCACCTTCTGGATGTGAATCAGGCTAACAGGAACAAACTCTAAGTGAGCGGGGCAGGCAAATAAATCACAGAACTATCTCAGTGGGCACTTTAGATGTGGATCAAGCTAACAGGAATAGTTTCTAAGGATGCAGGACAGGCAAAATAAAATTACTGTCACAGTGGGCATTTCCTGGATGTGAATCAATGCAACAAGAACAATTTCTAAGTCACAGTGGGCACTTTCTAGATGTGAATCAATGCAACAGGAACACATTTCTAAGTGTGTGGTACAAATAAATCACATAATTGTATAGCTTAGGCAAGTAAATCACAGTGCCATCTCAGGGGGTACTTCAAGATGTGAATCAATGTAGTTTTCTAGATGTGAATCAATCTAACAATAACAATTCCTAAGAGTGTGGGATAGGCAAGTAAATAAGAGTACCATCACAGTGGGGCCCTTCTAGATTTGAATCAATGTAACAAGACAAATTCTAAGTGAGTGTCACAGGCAAGTAAATCACAGTACTATCTCAGTGGGCACAGCAAAGTAAATCACAGTACTATCTTGTTAGGGAGAATTCTCTTCTAAGGCTAATTCCCTTACCTATAGAGTCCCCCAGTGGCTTTGCTGGATTTGAAGGGTTTATTTTCTTTCTCCTGCTAAGAGTAAGACTCTTTTTCCCACTCTTAGACATACTGCTGATGTGTGTTTTAGGCTATTTTTGTGCTTATGGTCTATGGGGGTTTTCTCACCCTCATTGGTATCATCTTTTTACATGTGTGTTACCCAGCACCCTCAGTGCAGTAACACAGGAGTGTCATAGTGACCCCCAAACATAGACTCCATACCCTGGGATTGACTACTGTCTCCCAGGGCATGTAAAGTCCCCATTGACTTTACTAGTCAATAGTTATGAACCAAACCAGTACAACCCATCTTACTATGGAAGTACTGGAAAGGGTTAATCATTTTTCCCTAGTGTTCATTTTCGAGAGGGTACTGTACAGTCCCTCTCCAAAGTTTCTGGCTGGTGGCAGTGGTTACTACCATAAATATTCGACCGCAAATATTTTCCTATGGGATTTTCCCATTGTTCGAGGCTACCACTTTTATTGACAGCCTCTAACAAACCGCTGGTTTATTTTATTATTAACTTTGCTCGGGTAGGTTTTTATTGCCAGATCTTTGATATTATTTCTTTCTCGTGTCTTTCTCTGAAATCCTAACCCGGGTCAGGGATCCTTTGTTCGTCCTTTTGGCGGGCTTCTACACAGAAGCCCTCCTCTCGGTGCCACTGAGTCTGGGGTAGACAGGATGTGTGGGAGGGGGAATAGGCACCCTGGACAGGGTTAACTGGGCAACCCAACTCACACTCTGCTCTGATAGGCTGGGGGGGTTATCCCACCAGGATAACCACCCCGCTGTGTGAGTGACAGCTAAGCTGTATGAATGGGGTTTTTCTGCATAAAAGCAGGACTCTGAGGACTGGAGGACAAGACGTCGCCACTGGAACTAAGAAACCCAAAGAGGAGAGAAGCTGAAGACTTCTGCAACGACTGAACTACCAGTGAAGCCCTGCTGCAGAGCATCACCACTTTTCTCCGACGACTCGAGAAGATCTTCACCTGCAAGAGTCCTCTTCCCTTGAGCTGGTGGGGCCAACCAGTTCGCCAATCGCCCTCCAGGACCTGCCTTGGTCGAATCGCCAGTGCCCTGCACTCGGAGACCGGATAGCCAGGCACCCGTCCACCACAACCGTGATTTAAAGGAGCGTACCTTTTATTTTGTTTTGGCAGCACCGCAACTGGCTTCATCCCTAGGCAGTGCAGTGACTCGAACCTTCCTTCACGACGAGAGCCTCTCTTCCTCTGCTGGATATCCCGAACTGCAGGAACTGCCAGGAACTACTGCCACCGCAGGAGCCTCTTCCACTTTCAAGGTACATTGTTCTGCCAGGCCTACCATTTCGTGGGGTACTGCTAAAGGTGTTTTAAATTCTTTACTTACCTTCTGGGTTAGCCGCCCCTATCGTCTAACATTGGGCCTGATCACGACTTTGGTGGTAACGCCGGTGGTATTACCGCCGGCGGTAATAGATAACCGCTGAACTCACCGGCGCTAATAGATCAGTTCGGCGGTAATGTAATTCCCCATTCCCAATTGAGCCCATTCGGGAATGCCCCATTCCCCATTGGGCTCAATGGGGAACATTTGCACTCTTACCGCTGGCGGATTTCCCGCGGACGGTAATAGCGCACATTTTCGGTGGATTTCCCCCCAGCCAAGAGCTGGGGTGAAATCCGCTGAAGTCCTGATTTGGCGGACCCTTAAATCTGGTGGTAATAGTGCGACCGCCGGATTTAAGGGTTACCGCCAAAGTCATGATGAGGCCCATTGACTTTTACCTTCTGCAACCACCTTTTCAAATCGTTAAACAAAGACTTGACTGCAGCTACTAGAACCGTTTAATCCTGGGCACTTTGCCTTGCACCACTGACTGGCACAGGCCTTTTGACTCTGGCTAAATCTGTTACAACTGCTTTCTCTAGATTGCTTTTCACCAAGAAATGTGTTGAAGCACCTAAACTCTTAAAACCACCTTTTACTTCCCCTCTTTAATATTAAGATTTGCCATTCTGCTCGATTTTCACCTAAGTATTGCCTATGCTAAAGTACTGTCTTGCCTAAACTTGTTCACAATCCAACTGGGAAGTGTTGCTGGTGTGTTTTAGAGTCTAAACCTGTATAACTTGTCCTTTCCCTCCCTTTTGAGAAATTGTTAGAGTGCCATTTCTGCTTGGTTTACACTGTGCCGTTTTGCTCAGTTTTCACTCTTGCTCAAACTTGTCTACAATTTAAATAGGGAGTTGTGTATATTTTTCCTGACTGCTTTAACTTGCTTTAATGATAGAGATTTTTGTGTTGAACTTAAGAGTGTGTAAAATAAATATATATTCTTTTTGATACAAAGCTTTGGAAAGTGTTTTCTTGTCCTATAATACTGTAGTCCTATTGTGTAAACCCTGAATACTGCTCATCTCCCTCTTGAGATAAGTCTGACTGCTCAGCCACAGCTACTTACTAAATCTTTGTGGTACAGACTGGTACCAAAGGGGATTTATTGCATATACCTGTAGTCCTAATCTTTTGTAGTGCGCCCTAAAGGAACTGCATAGGATTTTGCCTAAAATATCTCAGTGGGCACTTTCTAGGTGAGAATCAATGTAACTTTCTAGGTGTGGGTCAGTCAAACAAGAACAATTTCTAAGTCACAGTGGATGTAACGGACGATTCTAACAGAATCGATGTAACAGGAATTAATTCTAAGTGAGCGGCAGAGGCAACTAAATCACTGAAATATCAGTGTTTACTTTCTAGAAGTGCATATATGCAGCAAGAACAGTTTCTAAGTGTGACCGGTGCAGTTAAGTAAATCACAGAGATATCTCAATGGGTAGCTTCTCAATGTGAATCAGGCTAACAAGAACAGGTTCTAAGTGAGTGGGACAGGCAAATAAATTGCAGAACTATCTCAGTGGGCACTTTAAATGCAAATCAAGTCAACAGGAACAATTTCTAAGTCACACCGGGCACTTTCTACATGTTGAATCAATGCACCAAGAAAAATTTTCTAAGTGTGTGGTCCAAATAAATCACAGTATTATCTCAGTGTGCACTTTCTGGATGCTAATCAAGCTAACAGGAACAATTTCTAAGGGTGCGGGACAGGCATAATAAAATTACAGAACTGTCTCAGTGGTCACTTTCTAGATGCAGGGAGAACAATGGCGCTGAGAGTGAAGAAGTCACTGCTACAATTTAAAGTAAAGGCCGTGGACGGTCTCTTGCAAATTTTCACTCACCTGCTCGCACAAAAAGAAGCGAACAGGGAGGTCAGCTGGCTGGTAGGCCTGGACGCACTATGTGCTTCCTCCAATCAGGGGAGATGGGTGGGCTGGGATGCGGGAGGGATCAGGAAATAAGCAATTGGATGTGAGAGAGGGGTGGGAGGGAAGGGATCACAATGGTGCTGAACGCACTGAATTCACTGCTAAAATGTAAAGAAAAGGCCCAGGAAAGTCTATTGCAATGCTTCACTCACCTGCTTTGCACAAAAAGCAGCCCTAGAGACATAACTGCTTTCCCAGTGCTGTGTGGGGAACAATGGGCACCCCCTTTGTGTCCACAACTTTTGCTCTTCTAGTAGTGCTGTTCCCTGTAATTCAGTAATTTTTGCTATGGGTAGTGCATTAAACCCCCCTGCATTACCATGTTGCGTGCATGTGTATATTTGATTGGTGCAGTTGCAAAGTCAGACATTTTGGAAAAGTATGCTGCTCTTTTTGCTTCAAGGTCGGCAGCCTCATTGCCGCGAGTAAGCAAATCTGCACCCTCTGTGTGCTGCGTACTGTGGGAGATTTTTATCTTTGGGGCTATTACCTGATTTAGCAGTATTTTAGTATCGTGGTATTTTGGCAGTAAATTGGCCTTACCTCATTTTGGGTGGTAGTTTAGTATTACCCTATTTTGGTAGCAGTTTGCTATTATCCTATTTGGTGGTAATTTAGTGGTATCTTATTTTTGTGGTAATTTTAGGGGTGAGCATACCTTAATTAATACAGCCCTATGATGAGACAAACCTTCCCTCTTTATAAATATGATACACTTCGGGCGGACTGTGGACAACCCCCAGGCTTAGTACATTTTTTAGAGGACCCAGTAAGATCATAAATAATGTAACTTTTTGCATGCAGTTTGTGTCACTGGTTTATTCACACCAGAGACCTATGCTCCTGTGAGAGCACTCTGCTCCCCCTTTTAGCATGCAGGTTGACACACACCCCCCATATAGCTTATCTATTTATATTTTCCTTTTTCTCTAACAGTGCTTCATGTGGTAAATAAGGCAGTGAATATTTTGTCACTGTGACATAAACACCAGACTCTCCCAGTTACTTTTCCCCCTGAAATAGTGACCATCAGATCTATGAAGCGAAACAAAAACCAAACACCAGCCTTGTTTCTGCTATGGCAGTTATTATTATTTTCTTTAAATGCAGCGATATGTAATCAGAAACCAAAAGTTACATTTAATGATACCACAGTCACAGTTTCTTACCAACAGCTGGCACAGCTTTGGCTCTCTAAGAGATAAAATACAAACACATGGCAAAACATGGAGAGCATTTGTTAATGTGACATGCTGTCCTCTTTAAACATGTATAAAAAGAAATAAGAAACAATATAGCATTTTGTTTTAAAAATAGACCCTTATGCTGACTGATAAAGGACAGCACTCATCACATGTACTCCTCAGTTTTAAACTTCACTTACAATTAATTTATGCAGTCTCTGCGTTTCGCCTGGATAATCTTTCTGCCGGGGCTTATCTGCGCAAACCCTGCACTGCCCCTGGGCTCAGCCTTGGGATCCCAGCACTTCAATGCCAGAGCATCATCTCCCTTCGCACTGTCTTCAGCCCAGGAGCCCAGCACCTGGCAATGGTACAGGCAGGAACAGAGAATGCCCAGCCTTTCAGTTCAAACCTCTATTTAATTTCTTCCCCGTCCATCAAGAATAGCCCTGCCTTTCCCTTATGTGGTTTTGACACCTCCAAAACTTTTGACTTATACTGACCAATCAGCTCGTGCTGTGATCTCATCGACACTAGCAGTAGTTTCATGTGCCAGTCTGAAGCTTACGTCTGCTTCTGCATACTATAACACCTGTTGCCTTGGCTGCACTAGTACAAGTAGGAATAAAAGAAAATGGAAGACACATACAATGGAGAGGACGCGCATACGAACAGACACTCTACGTTACGTTTAAGTGTCAAATTAAAAAACATCATTAAGCTCTGTTCCCCCAGCCCACCCCAACCTCATACATCCTATGTGTGAGACCAGTGCCGGATGAGTCCAGTTCATTTGGTGTCCCAGATAGTCCACACTCAGTGGCAATGAGACAACTGCACTGGCCTTTGTGAAGCCTAGCTATGAAGCTCAAGCAAATAAGCCCAGCACCCTAGCACATGCCACTCAAGCTCTTGCAAAATGGGCTCCTTTGTGAGTGTAAGCTGTTTTAATTAGTGGCATGTGGTGGAGCTGGGCAAACAGTTACATTTATCTGTTCATGGGAAGTGATCGCTAAGCAGCAAGTCATGGAAACAGGATAACACCGTGATGCTTTATTAATGCACCAAAAACCAGTCCATTTACAAGAAATAAGGAAGTGCGCCAAGTGCCAGAAAAACCAGCAGTATTCACTTTAGTAAATAACAAAGTATTGTCCGGGAGTCAAGGAAGTCACAAAAAAACTCAACAAGCCCACATCGGAATGAGGATTATAAGGCAAGAAACCACAAGGTTTTTCAACAATACATGTTATATTTTCTAACATAATAATTGGCTACTTCAATCAAAACCCCTATAGATACCTATACATTGCAGTTTACCATTGGCTTATCCATTATCTACACCCCACCCAGGTCCATCCCCCAAATATAGTCGTCATTACAATCACCTCACTATCACATGATCTGGTTGATTGGCACGATGCATACTGACAGGCAGGGCCGTCACGAGGAGAGTGCAGGAGGGGCAAACAGCCCCGGGCCTCGCGCCTGCTGGGGGCCTCGCTGCACCCTGTCCTAAGCAGAAGGCAGCACAGTCCACCCGTGTCCTTTTATTCACACGGGAGACTGTGCAGCCCCTGCAATGATTTTACTATTTGTTCCGAAGCCGTTTGGCTCTGCAACAAACAGCAACATAATGGGAGACAGCAGGGCTCAGAAGTGAGCTTGGCTGCCTCCCGTCATTGAGCTGACAAGGTAGACATGCTGATTGACAAGAGATTACTCCTCTCCTGTCAGTCAGTGTGTTCACGTTGCTCACCCTGAACATGCTGACTGATAGGAGAGGAGTTCTCTCCTGTCAGGCACCATGTCTACATGTCGGCTGCATGGATGCTTTTGAAGGGTGGATGGAGGAAAGGTAAGTGTTTTTTATTTGAAATTAAATGTGCACATATGTGTATTTAAATTAAATTAGTACGTATATGTGTATGAATGCATGCGTGCATGTTGGTGTTTATGTTTGTGTCAATGCTGTGTTTGATTTTATGTATGCATGCATGTAAGTAGTTGTGTAACTGGTGGATGAATGCATGGGTGAAAGTGTTATGTGAGTGTCTGTTCAGCCCCACCCCTAAATGTAGCCGCCCTGGGGGCCACTTCATTAAGGGGTGGGTTCATGACATCAGAAGTGCACCTAGGCTAAAATATCTGAGGGGGCTAACACTTCAAATGTTAGGAGAGGCGCTAACTTCAGAGGCTGTGAGGGGGGCAAACTTACTTGCGTGGGGGCATCTCACATCTTTCCACATTGGAATTAGACTATCCTGGTGAAGCTTTAATGCTACAAGCAGCTAACTCTTGCTTTCATTTCTGAAACATCACACTTAAGGACTGCTGTGAGAATGAGATGTGTCATGTCACCACTTCCCTTCTAATCACTCCCCTGGCATGCAAGTGCTAACCCAACATCACGATTTCAATTACCTAAAAATGTATGCATATGATTGCAGGTGGTAACAGTGAAATTTTTTATGTTAGTTATTGCAGGGCCTTTGTTAACAGCGAAGCTCAGGCACATTTAACGTTTGTGTACTGTTCCGTCTGGCCACGGCTCTGTCGGTCAATCCGGCAGGGGCTGGATGACAGTTTTGAAAGTGGAAAGTGAGTGGGGCCAATAAACCCATTGTGCTGTCGGTCTCCCCACTGAGGGATGGCATCTGGCCCTTTCAGCTTTTACCGTTGAAATTGCCCCCCCCCAAGTAGTTGCCCCCATATTGGCAGTCTTATGACACATAAACCTAATGATAATCTGCAGCTTTTAACCACCGTGCTGCATTATTTTGACTTCATTATTGATTTAAGCACTCCACAGGTGCCTTGAACTATTTTTCCAATCAGTAAGGCAAGGGGTGCCTCAAATGTCAAAAAGAAATGGGCCCCCACCAGCCCTGACAAATCTTCAGCCAGCCCTGCTCCCTTTTCCCCTCCCAATTCCCGGACCCCAGCTAGGAAGCCAAATAGCTATTGCACCTTCCCTTTGGCCACTAGTGGTACCTTTCACCCCAATTCAGAGGCTGTTTACTTTCATAATGCTATGCTAATCTCTAGAGAGGTGGGCTATCTAAAAGCTGAGACCAGAAGTTAAGACTTTGGTTTTTATCAAAGTGAGTCTGTTGATATCGCATGGATAGGTTTTTGTGTTCTGCATGTTTGAAACTGATGCCGCTCCTTAATGATCTGCTCAATGGTGTTGCGCCACTGCACAGCATTCTTTTTGTTTGGGTTATTCGGTGTGCCACCAATAAGCCAAAACTATTGCTTTAGCAAACAGACAGTGGTGGAAATGGACTTTTTTCCTGAGGCATCCCTCCGACCACAGTAAAAGAGGGTCAAGCTACGGGAGGATTAGGAGGGTGTAGGACAGGTATTTTGGTCATCCCATGAACATTTGCCTCTTCCCCTCAGAGGATTTATCATCAGCAAAGTTCAAAATCTGCACCCCTTTTAAACCTAAAAAATGAACATCAATATTTCCAGTACACTGCAACTTTGACAAGTGATTTCACGGGGCTCCCGCTCAGACCCTCAAGTGATCTTGTGGGGAAGTGTCTCACTTTGGAACCTAGTGTTCAAATCCCTGCCCAACATAGTTTAAAACACAAACACACCACAGCATTCTAAAGTAAACATATAGTGCACATAGATTGCTCAGATTGTGGAGCTGTAGCTGAGATCTGGTGAGTAATTATTTGCTGGATCCTGGATCTGGGAAGATCTGTCGCAATGACAGGATTGAGTACAGATAGGAAGAAATGGCACATGAGGAGGGACACAAAGCTTGTAGATGTTATTTAGTTATTTGCCCACACATTGACTTCTCATGGCCATGCTAATCCCTATGGCAATTCTCTCCCAGTTCCTGCCCTCCCCACTCAAAACACCTCCTCATTGGAACTCTGAGCTAGCTTTAAACAAGCCTTGCCATCAAATGCTGCTCTCAATGTGCTGCATGTGTTTTCTCAAAGGAGTCTTCTGAGAGTTAATGACTTCATTGCAGTTGTAAACACTGAACTGGTGTAATCAAAATGTCTTGACAAGGGCTGCCTTCGGCCACTCGATTTAAAAGCACCCTGCATGTCTTTAGCTGAAGTCCTGTGTAAAACAAGCATTGGCAAAGCCAACAGTTTTGGCTTGTGTATAAATATGAGGCATTTGCCAGGCACGGCTATTAGCTGCTCAGGTACTCAAACCATTTTTCCACCTGGCACCATCAACGGCCAGCTAATACCAATACAGAAGTGCCTTTCCCATGCCTACACTAAAGCCCAAACTGTTAGCATTGCCAATGCTCTTTTTGCTTTACCCTTGATGCACAGGACTATGCATCAAGGTTAAAGCAAACATATTAATTGGCTAAATCGGCCCACATTGAATTTAGGCCAATCTAGCAAGTAATAACACTTATGGTGCTCAGTCAGCCTGGATATACTTTCTGTGGCATGGCATTTCTACTGCCTGGGAGTTTCTGTGGCATGGCATTTTTACTGTCTGGGAGTCCGTACATGGTAATAATGGCACATATTGATGCAGCCTGCATGGATATACATGAGAACAACAAGCATGAATATATTTTTATACTAGCATATGTTGTATGTGGAAAGGTGACATGAAATGTATTGGAACATGTTTTTGTGCACGGTTTGTAATTTGCAACTATTGGGATTTGCCATGTGCTTCCATACAAAACCAATTGCAAACTGTAAGGCTTTCTACCCAATTTTGCAAAGAAAGTGCTGTAAAATGCATAATTTTAACCCAATGTTTAAAACATTTTCTTGTGAGTGAGAACCCCCTTCAAGCAACCCTTGTCCGTTTTGGTCTCCCTTACTGTGCTCTGTTGATCCTGCATAATTGGCACAAACATTTAAGCCACAAGTTCAGAAATGTACAAGCCTCCACTGTACATCATTTGTCAATGTGTATGATGTGTGTTTTAATGCACACATAGGCGCAGGGTGCTCCTTAATGATATGATATGGCATTTATAACGCGCCTGTACACAAGTGTTTCTAGGTGCGACAAGGCAAGGAAGGGGAAACAAAGAAAAAGGACAAAACACTGATCTTACTAGGACTTTTGTCATTCAGATCGTGCAAGGGCATGGAAGGGGGAGGGGAGATGTTCAGAGGGTGGGGTAGGATGGAGAAGTGCAGGAGCAAAGGAAAAACAAGACTGCAGCTAAAGGGTGGCAAGTGCGGTTACTCATAAGTGCAGCCAATGCGTGAAGAATAAGTGCAAGAGAGGGGACTGTAGGGTTACAGATACAGACCACAAGTGCAGGAGAGTCAAGAAGCAGTGCGGGATTGTAACTGGACAGGCAGGGACCTGGGCACAAATTCAGAGGGTAAGCAGTGCATGGATCAGGCAGGTGATCAACAAGGGAGAGGAAGAGAGAAGGCAGAAGCAAAGAGAAAGGTCTTGAGTTGCTTCTGGAACCGGAGATGATTCTGCTCAAGTTTCGGAGAGGCAAGGTGGCTGTTTCCAGAGGGTGGCCCCAGCCGAAGAAAGAGATCTGGCCCCAAATCTTTGCTTGGAAACGTGACAGAGAGTTGGAGGTGGCAGAGTGGAGAGCTCATGCCATCCTATATATAGTTATGCATATGATAAAAAAAGTTAGTCTGTCATAAACCTTTCTTCAGTAGAGAAATCTAACTTTGCTGTAGTTGATTTGCAGTTGTAGTAATAAACCATATTTGGGATCCTGCACACAAACTCAAGGAGTGATTTCTCGAGTCTCCTATTTGTGGATGTGCCACCGCTGGCCCAGTGCAAAATATTGCAAGGGGGCCTCACCAAATGTTTTGCCCCGGGCCACTCCACATCTTGTGACAGCCCTGCTGACAGTCATTAGAATACTTCCCTGCCATTGGATGGCACCTCTTAAGATGTCCTCAAATGTTGCAACTGTCCTATATAATCAAATGCATTATTTGATTTACTGACTGGGAATAGAACGTTCAAAACCCCGCTTCCAATAACACAAAGACACTCCCATCTCATTTTGCATGCCAGCGCCCCATTTTTTCAACTCAGTTTCCCCAACCTTGAATATTCTGGTTAGCAACTGTTGTCTCGATATTCGCCGGGATTGTGTCTGTTGGGGATATTTCTGTAATTAGTACAGTGTGTAGTGGCACTAATTGGCCATAGATGGCACTGTGTATATAACTTAGTTTAGTATCTTTGGCAATGCGCCTTCTTGGGGCACCATGCACCTGGCGATCAAGGCATTTGGACCAGAAATAATTGTTACATATTGTAGGAGTGGGCCCTTGATCACCATAACACAAAGTAGGCCCACCACTTAAAGAGTAAGTGTGCATTTGTCCATAAAGCTACTTTATTGTACAAATGACTTGGAGGGGCTAGAGGACATCAAAGAGTCAAACTAACCAGAGTCTCCCGGAACCACACACAGAACACACATTTTACACAATTTGCAACAGTTAAAACACTCCCACAGGTTTTGTAACAAAGTCAACCCCCCACATATGATTGGTTAAGCCTATACAATGTAACCATATTCCCCTCAGTTCCCACACTTCTCATTGGATACATTCATTTATGCACCATCCTCTTTACACTTATAATTATATGTTTCATATTTATACTACACCCACTTCTCCCGGGTCCTTCCATATTTAATCACAGCTCCAACTCCTAGTCCCACGGTTTACACAAATTACAGTTTCAGTTATTGCAGGTTCCATCTGGTTGGAAACCTTTACCCCTACTTGTGATGCACACAGTATAGTAATTCAATTGATGTGAAGAGGGGGGGAGGGGGCAAACAAACTTCCTTTGGATTTATTGTTGCTGGGTTTATCTCCCAAACTTGTTGGTGGCCACATTTCATTCTAAACTATGCGACTTTCCATTCCAGCCCACATGATCCCAACCCATACCCTGACAACGCAATTCAAAATCCATGATCTATTGGTGCACCTTCCCCGCAAGCAACACTTGCATCATGTTAATTGTCCGTCCTTTAAACCCAGCCATACCAGGTGGCTGAAAACCCTCTGTCATTCAAAAGCAGGCTAAGTAAATTCAGGCAATACCCTGAGCCTCCCTAATTATAAACAGACAGAAAAAAGCATATACTTAATTAATGCCTTTACATCAAAAATATTAAGTAGATTAATATTGCAATCCCTGGTATGGCCCCAGGTTGGTGAAATTGAGCATGCTGCCTTGTAATCACGGGATGATAGCTCAGGGGCAACGCGCTCGTCTTGGGTGTCGAATCACCTATATGTGACCCACAATTTGAATCGATTATCCGCGTGAGTTCCCGGCATTGGAAATGGCACTTTATGTAAATATTTCATCATTTGACTTTACCTGGTTGTGAACGCCTCTGTAAAGGCTCCTTTCTCATTTCATCTTTTTTAATAGGATACAATCCAATGGTTCAATGGTGTGTCTCACTCAGCTCCACTTCACATTTGAATGAGGTAGGAGATGTAACTTCACACCCACCCTTAACTTTCATGCACCTGAGGGATGCATGGGAGGATAGCTCAGGGGCAACATGCTCGCCTTGGAAGCAAAACGACACAGAGCAATGCAAGTTCGATCCCTGGGTCCGCACTTAGAAACCTTTGGGTATTAAGCACGTTATAGATAACCTATTACAATTAAAATATCACAATTGATGAAGCATGATACACAACTTTTTGGCATGTAGCATGACAAGTAACCTTCATGGTGTAACTACCCGCCACTAGGAAACAGGTGTCTTGCATGCTTGGTTGTTCGGGCGTCACACAGTACCAAACCACCCTCGCTTACTTTTTTAGTTTGGCATGTTATAATGAAAGAATGTTGAAACATGTCTCTGTTTTTGCTCATAGGGGCATACTAAATTGTTATTATTGTTTTCAAATCGAACCGTGATCCTGTTTTCCGCTGTTTCAAATCTTGGTATGTACATGGTACTCATTGACAATTGCATTTGTTTATTTTGATTTGTCACAATGTGTGCTTAACCTTTCTTTTACCATGTATGGTATGTCAAACGATATGGGTATTTGGTTCAATGGCTGCCTTGAGGAAGACCTAGTGTTGAAACACGTGATGAAACAGGTGTTAGCTGCAACTTGTAAACTCAAGACTATTGTGAAGTCTGGAGTCATTTCAAGACTACTTTGCAAACTGCTTTTTTTAGACTGAGTAATGCTTGAAATCAGTCCTTTGGGAATACATCTATTATATTTTTGTTTATGTATCAAGCCTCTATCATTTGCATTTACTTGCTTGAGTTATCAGAGATTGTAATATTAATCTACTTCATATTTTTCGAGCAAGAGCGTTAACTAAGTATAAACATTTATCTGTCCATGTACTTACAGAGATTACATCTGTCTTCCACAATAGGAGTAGGCCATAAAACAGGCTTGGTCAAAACTGACCACGGCTCTCCCTCTCAGCCTTCAATCTAGTTTCCTGGCCATTCAAAATGTTCACCTCGCAGCAGATCCAAGCTTCAGTGATTCACACAAACTCCCCACAATGAGGGTGCACACAGAATAATGTATTCATAATATCCCCCATAGCTCCCAACTATCCTAAAAAGCTTCCAGTGTATGTATGTTCATGCATGTGTGTGTTATCGACTACTGTGTTGCCTCATCACAATCTCCATTCACAACCTACTATCATGCATGCTCATGTTTAACTCTTTGCTTCTCATTAAGTTCTGAGTGACACTTCATGCATTTATATGGTATCTATATCATATCAACAAAGTTGTCATTATATTGCTGCACACATGCAAATCTAAACATTTATCAACTTTGAACTAATAGCCCTAAAAGTAACATTTATCCCATTCACATTAACTACACTATATTTGTGCCAATTTGCAACCTCGCCATCACCCCAGTCCCCAATATGGCACGCCCAATTCAAACTTCTCTTTACCTGTGGGACCTTTATTAACTACCCCAACAATATCTTCTCTTGTGCCATGGGAATAACATCTCTTCACTGCTCCAGTGAGCACTATCTTGTACTCCCTTACATTGAAATCTTGGCTGTCTCATACTTTCAGGTGAGAATGGGCTTTTATAAAGTTGGACGAGTGTAAGCACTGCTGTGCAGCAGCTCTAAAATTAAACGTGCAGTTTCTAATGGGGCCTTTGCTGGAAAATCGCAGAACCTTTGCTCATTGTTACATGGTAATTCATTAGGAATACTGTTTCATCATGCATTGATTCTTTTATAATTTTCTCAGTGTGTTCTGCAACCTATATTCCTCAGTGATCTTCTAAGGGTATTCTGCAACCTAAACTCCCTCACTGTTGCACAGCTACCTATAGTGTTGCAAACTAACTCTATTCTACTTGTGTTCATGCTTCAACAGCAACTTAATAAAACAATTGTCCCTATTCTACTTGTGTTAGTGTGTTGCTTGTTTTCATGCTTCTTGAAAACAGTCCTAGCAAAAAAAGGCCTACATTTGTTCATTCATTAAGTGAGTTTACTTTATATTTACGTTCACGTTTAACGGGTGTGGGGGGTGGTGTGTGATGTGATATTTGTCCCATTTGCACCATCACAGTGCGCAGGGCGGCAGTGGGTAAGTGCACCTTATCATGCTTAAAGAGCAGGCATCCAGATTACGGGTATTGGCTTGGTTCAACAGTATAGACAGGTCTGCATTGCTGGAAGTTGGTTATTGTAAATCGTGCATTTACTGTTGTAGGAAACACAAAAAGTTCCTTTTGGCCATCATGGGAACCATCCCGGGTTCTACACACTCAGGATTCCCCAGTGAACGACACATGAAGTCTGCCGGGTATTGCTGGAGCCCAGGATGTATGTAATCCGAAAGTCATGTTGCAAAAGAAAGTATGCCCAATGGGCCTGCGGAGAGTCTTGCATTGCATAGCATGTAAATGTTGCTTGTGTCTGTGATTGGTCTTCACTGCGACCAGAAAACAGCATCCTAACAGATGATGTCTCCATTCTGAGAGGGTGCTTTTGATGGCTAGCAGTTCCTTTTCGATAATGGCACAATTGACTTCATTGTGGGTCTTCTTGCATGAGAAGTATGCCAGAGGATGCTTGCATTTATCCACGTTAACAATTTTGCATAATGTCTCCAGTAAGCAAGACATATATTGTTCAAGTGTGCAACCGTTTCTTTCACTAATCCAGCCATTGCCATCTTCTTCATTTTTTAAAGTCGTCAACAAACACTGATTTTTCTTCCCAGTTTGTATGTGCCCAATGTCCCTGAAATAACCCTCTACTCCTTCATAAGGCAAGATGAACTAAACAGTGTGCCATTTCTGCTTTTATTTCCTCTGGTATAAACAGTCTGGGGGCACCTGTGGCATGAGGGATTACAGAGCACACATAGCACGTTCTATTCAATCTCTCTCTTCCCACTACTTGCATGTGCCCATACCACATATTTTCAATCTCAGTAGAGAATCCATCATTTGTACCTCTCTCAAATCTTTCAGGGTCAAAGACCTCCCCTTTTGTTCTGGTCATTCTCCCAGTTTGGTTTTGAAAAAAGGTTAAATCATGAACCCCTTGTTGTGCCACCATCAATTTATATTCCATCCAAATAAAAGAAAGAGAGAAAAAAGAAAAACAATAATAAATGTTATGCATGGCACCATTTACGTGAGTCCTTTGCATCGCCGTGCTGTGTTATAAAATGTTAGTTAGTAAGCAAATGCATAGAGTTTGAAATTGTTATATTATATCTTATGGCACTTCCCTTTCACCACCCTCCTTGTCTTCAGAAAGGGGGGCACTGCTCTTGTCTCTTTTGACATCGGAAAGATGGACCCATCTCTTACGACCATGTAGTTTCACTGCAGTCGCTGTGGCATATTCAACCACGAATGGACCACGAAAATCCAAGATTATTCCATTTTCTCACAAAGTTCCTAATCAAAAACGGTCCCCCGGGTAAAGCTGCAGTGGTGGTTGCAGCGCTGATGCATCCGGCAGTGTTCCCTCTTCTCCAGCAGCTGCGGCCAGCCGTTGTTGTCGAGGTGTTATCTGGTTTGAAATTAACTGAAGATAATCAGTCGTAGCCCTAAGATATTCATCAAATGCATCACCTAAAACAGTTGCAGCATTTTCAGCATTTAAACATGCATGTGCAGGTGTTAGTGGAGCATGCATTCTTCTACCAGTTACCATTTCATGCGGCGTACGATGCATGTCAGAGCTTGGCTTATTCCGCGGTGAAAAGAGGGAAGTTGGCAAGCAGTGCAGCCAATTTTTGTTCAGGATGACACATAGATTCCCAAGGTGCTCTTTAAGCAAACAGTTGAGGCGCTCCACAATCACGTTGGCTTGTACGTGATAGACCGAACACAATTTATGTGTTATGCCCAATATAGGTGTTTTCTCTGAATAAATCATTGAAAAAATGCTGCCCATTATCTGATCGCAGTACTTCACAGATACACCAGTGGGGGAATACCTCATGTATGAGGAATCTCGCTGCTGATTTTGCATCACAATGGGTACAAAGACCCACTTCAAGCCAATGGGAGAAGGGGCAGAACACAACGATCATATAGCAATATGTCTTACACCTATTTCCCACACTGACATAGTTGAAATGCAAATGGTGAAAGGTCCCAGATGGGCAAGGCAATATTGTGTGTGTCCTGCATTATATTGTTGACACACTGCACAATTTGTTATAAATTCGGACACCTTCTACTTTAAATTAGGAACACACCACTCTTTTTTTAAATCGGCTGCTACATATTCCTTTGATGTCTGTGTAGGATAGTGAAGCTGCTCAAGGGCAATTGTCAGTAGTTCCAGTAGCATAACAGGATTCCCTGTAATCCTCTGTCCCCATACAACATCAGTGGGTGGAAATATGTACCCGCTCCTAGTCCACAGTTCCTTCTCATGTTGGCGGACACGTCGCTGCAGCTCTATTGTTTGTATTAGAGGTAGGGCATTAAAGCATTCAGTTATCTGTACTTGCTGTTGTGTTACCTTTGTGGGTATCACTGCAATTTCCAATATCTCAGGCATGTACAATGCTTATTTCGCCATGGAATCGGTTACACTTTTACTGCACGCCATTATGTCTGTTCCATTAGTGTGGGCGGTGCATTTTGCCACTACATCAGGGCTTGACAATGCTTCATTTAATCTGGATAATAATTGAGCATGTTATACTGCACACTGTCAGATTTTTTAAAACCTCTACTTTTCCATCGGGACAGTCCTGAATGCACTGTGGAGGTGACGTACACAGAATCGGAATACATTGTTACCAGATTACCAGAGTATCTGGATACATTTCTAATGTTATGTTATGTTATTTTGCATTTATATAGCGCCTTATGTACCATTGGTATGGTCTCAAGGCACTGGTAGGTTGAACACCCTCGGGAACCGAAGTTCAAGTCAGTAGAGAGAGGTAGAGGGAGTCAAAAGGCACGTGTGAGCACCAGTTATGTGTGCAGCTGGTGAGGTATTTGTGTGATAGCTGCTTCATAGCGGCAGGTGTGGTGGTTGAGGGATCAATAGTATGTGTTCGTTCTGGCAGCTTGTTATCCAGACCGATACTGGCTGCGTTAGGCCTGAGGAGAACACCTAGGCTGGAAGATGTATAACCAGCAGTGTTTAGATAGGGTGATGGGAAGTATGAGGCAGAATGATGGTATGAGAACAGCTATACCGAATGGTGTCATAGTATCGCTGTGTTCTAGATGAGTGGTGGTGTAAGGAAGAGAGTAAGCGTGGAGATGTGATAAGGTGGTTTATCTTAGGTGCTTGCGGTCACGCTCACTCCAAAGGTTAGATGTATGCCATCCGTTCCATGTACTCAGACTGTTCTACGCGTTTATGACTGTTTCAGGCGCTCAAAGCCATTCGTATCAGCCATCCGCACTATGCGCTCATCCGGACTACACACTCATCCGCTCTGTATACTCGTCCGCTCTACCAACTTGTCCGCTCTACGCACTCATCTGCTCTACTAACTCATCTACTCTACGCACTCATCCGCTCTACGCACTCATCCTCTCTACGCACTTATTTGCTATACGCACTCCTCTGCTCTACGTTCTCACCCGCTCTACGCACTTACCAGTACTACACATTCCTATGCTCCACGCACTCATCCCCTCTAAGCACTCATCCCCTCTACGCAATTGTCTGATCTTACGCAATCGTCTGTTCTTACGCAATCGTCTGTTCTTACGCACTCATCCGCTCTACGCACTCATCTGCTCTATGCACTCATCCACGCTACGCACTCATCCACTCTATGCACTCATCCATTCTGCGCACTCATCCACTCTGTGCATTTATTCACTCTGTGCATTCATTCACTCTGTGCACTCGTCGGCTCTAGGCACTCATCCACTTTACGCACTCATCCACTCTACGCATTCACCCTCTCTACGCACTCACCCTCTCTACTCACTCATCCTCTCTACGCAACTCACCCTCTCTACGCACTCACCCTCTCCAGACTCATCTGTTCTAGGGACTCTTCTGCTATACACATTCACCCGCTTCACGCAATCATCAACTTTACGGACTCATCCGTTCTACAAAATCATCCGTTCCACACAATCATCCGCTCTATGCAATCATCCGTTTTTACACGCTCATCAGCTCTACGCATTCATCAGCTCTATGCACTCATCTGGTCTCCGCACTCATTCGTTCTAGGGACTCATCCGCTCTAAGCATTCACCCGCTCTTATGCACTCAACCGCTCTACGTAATCATCTGCTCTACACAATCATCCGTTCTATGCAGTCATCCGTTCAACGCACTCATCTACTCTAGGTGCTCAACCATTCTTCGCAATCCTCCTCTCTACGCACTCATCCGTTCTAGGCACTCAACTGCTCTACGACTTCATCCGTTCTACGCATTCACCCGCTCTACGTACTCATCCGCTCTACACACTCATCCGCTCTACATACTCATGCGCTCTACAACTCATCCGCTCTACGCACTCATCCGCTGTACGCACTCATCACCTCTACGCACTCATCACCTCTACGCACTCATCACCTCTACGCATTCATTCAATCTACACACTCATCGGCTCTACGCACCCATTTGCTCTATGCACCCATCCGCTCTGGCGCTGATCCGCACTAGACACTCATTCGCTCTATGCGCTCAACCGCTCTACACACCCACCCGCTCTACACACACATCGGGTCCACACACACCTCCGCTCTACATACTTATCCGGTTTATACACTCGTCCGTTCTACACACTCATCCGCTCTACACACTCATCCGCTCTGCACACTCATCCGCTCTGCACACTCATCCGTTCTACACACTCATCCGTTCTTTACACTCATGTGGAGAGCACAGCCTTCAATTCACTCATCCGCTCCACCTACTTCATCCGCTCCATTCACTTCATTCATTAATCCTACATAATCGGTTCAATGCACTCATCCGCTCCACCTACTTCATCCACTCCATTAGCTTCATTCATTAATCCTACATTATCGGTTCAGTCGATGTCACTTGTCGTACGCATTCAATTCGTTTCGAGTTCTCGATCAGTCCCAGGTCCTACACCCGTGTCATCTATTCGAATCATCTATTTTCTACTTTCCATTCATACCATGCACTCACAGAAGCCATGCCATCTGTCTCTGCACTGATCCCTCTCCAGAATTTCTCTTTCCTTTTTTTTTTTTTTTACCATTTCATTGCTTTGATCTGGTTTATTTATTGCATTCTGCGTGTCCTTTTTAGATTACATTAGAGGTTATTAGTTTTTGATTTCTCACTTTGTTCATGATGTTGTATTACTCTTTGTTTTAGTGTTAATTAAATCTAGTCGTCTGAGTTAGTTGACAAGTTGCTATCTACTTTATTCCTCACGTCCACATCGATCCTTTTATCCATTACATTTATCTTTTAATTTCATTAATTTCAGACGCATTGCTGTCTTACAACTTATTCTTTTTATTTACTTTACAGGTATGATCGTTTTTACTCAATCTATTTTGTTTGTCCTTTTTAGCTAATCAGTAGAGGTTATTAGTTTACGATTTCTTGCTCGGAATCATGATACTGCATTAATATTTATGATCAAGTATCTTGGCAACGTCATTGAGGTGCTGTTATCCAGTTTAAGTTAGATTGAGTTCGGGGTCGGTTTTAGGGGAAAAGCCAAGTTTTCAGCAATTTGCGGAAAGACATAAGGTCTTTAGTGAGTCGGATGTGGGGCGGGAGTGCGTTCCACAGCGTGGGGGCCAAGGCTGAGAAAGATGATCCGCCTAACCTGACTGAGTTTGTTTTTGGTATGACTAGGAGGCCTGCTGTGCTAGATCTTAGAGTACATGCAGGGTGATAGGGTTTTAGTTTGTCTTGAAGATATTGTGGTCCGGTTTTGTGCAGCACTCAGTGAGAAATGCATAAGGTTTTGAAAGTCACCATTCGGTCGACCGGAAGCCAGTGCAGAGTTTTGAGGGCTGGGGAAATGTGGCCTCTCGGGCCAAGCGCTAGTAGCTGTTTGGCTGCAGCGTTTTGTGCTCTTTGTAGTTTAGTCAGTTGGTATGCGTGGACTCCAAGGTAGAGGGGGTTAGCGTAGTCCAGTCTTGATATAACAATTGACTGGACAGCAGAGAGTCTGTTTGGAAGGGAGAGGTACAGAAAAATGCGCTTAAGAGTTTTAAGGTGGTAGTGGCAGGACTTTGAGATGTTGTTGACTTGGCGCGAGAGTGTTAGGTCAGAATCTAGGAAGCAGCCAAGGTTTTTTACTGATTTAGAGGGGGTCGGTGAGTTGCCCATGGCCGATGGCCAGGATAGTGGGTGGGGAAGAAGTTTGGTGTTGCCACATACCATGATTTCGGTTTTGGATGAGTTTTGCAAGAGGTGGTTTGTGGTCATCCAGAGCTCTATGTCGAGGAGGCAGGAAGCGAGGTCAGGTCGGCAGTTGGGGTTTGAGTTCAGGAGTTTCAGAATTAGCTGAGTGTCATCGGCGTAGTTGTAGCACAGGATGTTGTGCATGCAAATTATTTGTGGGAGGGTGGCCATGTAGAGATTGAACAGGAGGGCTGATAGGCATGCTCCTTGTGGAACTCTGGTGTCGACTGGTCGGGGTTGGAAGGAATAGGTTGAGAGTAGGGTTATTTGATTCCTGTTTTTGAGGAAGGACGCTATCCATTTGAGGGCGGTTCCACAAATTCCTAGGGAGTGGAGGCAGTCAAGAAGGATTGAGTGATTGATTGTGTCGAAAGCGGTGGATAGCTATAGGAGGATTAATGCGGCGCAACCCGCAGAGTCTGCTGTGTTTTTGAGGTCATCCCAGATTGAGGTTAGTGTGGTTTCAGTTCCGTGTCGGGCTCTGAAACCTGATTGAGCAGGGTCTAGGATATTATTGGCTTCGAAGAATGCATTTAGTTGGGAGTAGGCAGTTCGGTCGGTGAGTTTGGCAAGGAACCTGGTGTTAGAGATGGGGTGGTAGTTTTTGGGCTCAAGGGGGTCGACGGAAGTTTTTTTATTTGAGGTTTGACATTAACTGTTTTGAATGCGTCGGGAAAAATTCCTGATGATAGGGAGTCATTTATGATTGTTCTCGCGTGTTCTCGTGCGCAGGTCGAAGCGAAGATTTCTTTGAGGGTTGTGGCCGGGCAAGGGTCAAGCGGAGAGTCGGATGGTTTACGGGCAGAGAGAAGTTTGAGAAATTGGTTGGCAGATATTGGACTAAAGGAGTCGAACGTCGGTTGGGTAGTGGTCACAGGCGGTGGGTTGGCCGGTAAGGAGGGTGGGTTGCCTGGTGGGTGTAAGAGAGCTATTTTGTTGGTTAGAGCGTTTGTTCTTTCGAGAGCTGTAGTGAAAAAGTGGAGAGAGAGAGTGAGTAGTACATAGATTGTGAGGCTGTTGCGGCGGTGGTGATGCATTAAGGTTTGGTGAATTCAGTGATGATTTTGTGAAGTTCTTTGCTGGGGTTTTTACAGTTTAGGATTCAGGAGTTGTAATAGGCTTTTTTTGCTTTACGGATTTTGGCCTTTTACGCCATTTGCGTTCTAGTTATTTATATAGTTGTTTACTGGTCTTCAACTCAGGTGTGAACCATCTAGGAAAGATGCCACGGCGGGCAGATGGTTTACAAGAGGGTGTGAGCCGCATTAGTGCCGTGTTGAGCCATTAGTCAAAGGCGTTGGGGGTTAATTGATTATTTAGTAGGCAGGTAGGCTGAGGAGACTGGAGGAGTGCCTTGGCTAGTTCCGGAACGATTATTAGTTTCTTCCTGCATTTGCGCAGATTTGGAGGTTCAGGTTTGGGTACGGGAAGCGGGTTGGGTGAGCGAATGGCGAAAGAAACAATGAAATGATCGGACCAGATGATAGGGATGGGGGGGTTTGCTGTATCATGTTGTGGGAGCTGAAGATGGCATCAAGAGTGTGTCCTTTATAGTGAGTCGGGCCGTTTGTGTGGGGTTGGAGGTTAATTGCGTCTAGGCCGTCAACCAGCGAGTGAGTCATAGGGTTGGTGGGAATGTCCAGCCATATGTTGAAATCACCTAGAAGGGTGAAGTTGGGATGGTTTAGTTTGAGGGTGGCAATAGAGTCACAGAGGTTGTTTGAGAATTGTCTATCGTAGCCAGGGGGTCTGTAGATTATTAGGAAGCTGTGTGAGGACGAAGGGGAAAGGGATAGTTTAACGAGGAGTGACTCGCAGGAAGGAATAGAAGGTTGGTTGTCGATGATTGAAGCGTGGAAGTGAGACTTGAAGGCCAAAGCTATTCCTCCTCCTCTAGAGGGACGGTTTAATGGGAAGAGGGAGTAGCCGGGGGGGGGGAGTCTTCATTGGCGATAGGGGCGAAGTCGTCAGAGAACCAGGTTTCGGTAATGAAGACCAGGTCTGGTTTGTCAGAGGCGAGGAGGTCAAAGATGCTGTGTCTATTTTTTGCTACGGATTGAGCATTAAGTAGGATGCAATTCACTTTGGTAGAAGAGATTGATGTCAGAGCTGCAGTAATGGGGGGTGGGGTGGGAGAGGGTGGAGACTGCAGAGCGAGAGGGGAGGGGTGGGTGATGGTCGATGGGCAGAGTGGGCGGGCAGTAGAGTTGGTGGGTTTCGCATGGGAGTGGTTGGACGCGTGTGTTGGGATGATTTGGTTTGGCACGGGGGATTTGGAGGTGGGGTGTGTGTGGGTAGGAGTTTCGGTTGTGGTTGGTGAGAAGTCGAGGGCGAGGGGTTTTAGGTAAGGTGAGGCATAGTGGGAGGGTGGTGAAAGGAGGATGCGGTAGTGGGTCGAGGCAGGGGAGGTGATGAGTGCTGAGAGATTGAGGGGGACCAGCTATATTTCCTCTTTAGTGTCTTTGTTGTGATTGGTGTGTGTGAGAGGGTAGGGGGTCAGAGGGGGAGAGGGATGAGGCTTCGGTTCTTGCTACGGCTCTGCGTGCAGTTGTAAAGGAGGGGAAGGAGTGTGGTGGTGTGGGATGATGGTGGGAGTTGGTGGGAAAAGCGTGGGGTGCATGATTGCTGGGCAGGGGGTGCCAGTGAGGCTAGTGAGATGAGCAGGTACGTTCATAGCAGTTTGTTCGGTGGAGAGCATCAGGGGAGCAGTGGTCTTTGGGTGTTTGGCTCCCCATCGTAACCCTCTGGCTTGGTGTTTGGAAAGGGGTAGGGAGGGGGATGTGGTGGTGGCAGGGATGATTTGGGAAGGTTGGAATGGGAGGAAGGGTTCGCCGGACGAGGGGGTGGTGCACAGCAGTCGTTTCCGCTAGTCCTCTGTGGATCGGGTGCACTCATGGTAAGTAACTGCGATATTATTGAAGGTTTCTGGGTTCAAAATTAATAGGTATACTTCTAAGATCGGCCAGGGTACTCAATTAGGCACACTTCTAAATTCAAGTTTGCACAGAGAAGATATTAGGCACACTTCTAAGTTCAGTTTTGCACGGGGAGGATATTATGCACAAATCTAAGTTCAGTTTTGCACCTGGAGGATAATTAAGCACACTTCTAAATTCAACCAGGGCAGGCTATTAGGCACACATCTGAGTTAAACTTTGCACAGAAAGGATATTAGGCACACTTCTAAGTTCAGATTTGCACAGGGAGGATATTAGGGACACTTTTGTTCAGATTTGCACAGGGTGAATATTAGGAACACTTCTAAGTTCAAATTTGCACAGGGAGGATATTAGGAACACTTCTAAGTTCAGTTTTGCACGGAGAGGATATTAGGTAACCAGATTCAATTTTGCACAGAGAGGATATTAGGCACACTTCTAAAGTCAACCAGGCCAGGTTATTAGGCCCATTTCTAAATTCAGCTTTGTGCAGAGAGGATAATATGCACACTTCAAAATTCAACTTTCTACAGGGAGGGTATTTAGGCACACTTCTAAATACAACTTTGCACAGAGAAGATAATGTTTCTAAGTTCAACTTTGCACAGAGAGGATATTAGGCACACTTCTTAGTTCAACTTTGCACAGGAAGGATATTAGGTAACCAAGTTCAATTTTGCTCAGAGAGGATATTAGGTAACCAAATTCAACTTTGCAAGGGAGGATATTAGGCACACTTCTAAGTTCAACTTTCCACAGGGAGGATATTAGGCACACTTCTTAATTCAACTTTCTACAGGGAGGATATTATGCGCACTTCTTAATTCAACTTTTCACAGAGAAGATATTAGGCACACTTCTTAATTTAACTTTTCACAGTGAGGATATTAGATATACTTCAGAATTCAACTTGTCATGGAGAGGATATTAGGCCCACTTCGAAGTTCAACTTTGCATAGAGAGGATATTGGGCACACTTCTGCATTCAACCAGGGTGTGTTATTAGGCAAATTTCTAAATTCAAGCAAAGGAACATTTCTCAATTCAGTTTTGCATAGAGAGGATATTGGGCACACTTTTAAGTTCGAGCAGGGCACACCTCTAAATTCAGCTTTGTACAGAGGGGATATTAGGTACACCTCTAAACTCAACTCTACAAGAGAATGACATTAGGGACACTTCTAAATTCAGCTTTGCACAGAGATGATGTCAGACACACTTCTAAATTCAGGTTTTGCACAGAGAGGATATTTAGGCACACTTCCAAATTCAACTAATAATTCAATTCTAATAGGTACATTTTTGCACAGAGAGGGATATTAGGGACACAGAGAGGATATTAGGCACACTTCTAAGTTCAACTTTGCACAGAGAGGATATTAGGCACACTTCTGCATTCAACTAGGGCGCGTTATTAGGCACACTTCAGGATTCGAGGAAGGGACACCTCAAATTTGGCTTTGCACAGAGAAGGTATTAGGCACACTTCTAAATTCAAGTCTACACAGAGAATGATATTATGGATTTCTAATCAAACTTTGCACAGAGGTGATATAAGGCACACTTCTAAATTCTAGTCTTGCACAGAGGGCGTATTAGGCACACCTCCAAATTCAACTTTATACAGAGGAGATATTAGGTATACTTCCAAATTCAACCAGGGCACGCTTATTAGGCACCCTTCTAAATGTAACTTTGCACAGAGAGAGTACTTCTTGAAGGAAGCAAGGCACGCTATTAGGCAGACTTCACAATTCAATTTTGCCGAGAGAGGATATTAGGCATACTTATAAATGCAAGCAAGGCCCGCTATTAGGCAGACTTCAAAATTCAACTTTGCTTAGAGAGGGTAGTAGGCACACTTCTAAACTGAACCAGGGTACGTTATTAGATGCAACTTCACACCGAGGGTAGTAGGCACACTTCAAAATTCAACTTTGCTTAGAGATGATATTAGGCACACTTCTCAATTCAACTAGGGCATGCAGTTAGGTACACTTTGAAGTGCAAGCAAGGCACGCTATTAGGCACACTTCTAGGTTCCAACTTTGCACAGATAGGATATAAGGCACCCTTCTAAACTCAACCAAGGCACACTATTAGGCACACTTCAGACTTTCTAAATGCAATTATGCCTCTGATATGCTATGGGACAGAGTTTCTAGATGCAATTGTGCAACAGATATGCTACAGGGAACAATTTCTAAATGCAATTATGCCACAGATATGCTACAGGGAACAATTTCTAAATGCAATTATGCCACATATATGCTATAGGGTAGAGTTTCTAAATGCAATTATGCAGAAGATATGCTACAGGGAAAAACTTCTAAATGCAGTTATGCCACAGATATGCTATAGGGTAGAGTTTTTAAATGCAATAATGCCACAGATATGCTACAGGGTAGAGTTTCTTAATGCAATTATGCAACAGATATGCTATAGGGTAGAGTTTCTAAATGTAATTATGCAGCAGATATGCTACAGGGAACAATTTCTAAATGCAGTATATGCTATTAGGCAGGTTTTCTAAATGCAACTATACCACATATGTGCTATTAGGCAGGCTTTCTAAATACAACTATACCACAGATATGGTATTAGGCAGGCTTTCTAAATGCAACTATACCACAGGTATGCTATTGGGCAGGTTTTTTAAATGCAACTATACCACAGATATGCTATTAGGCAGGCTTTCTAAATGCAACCATACCAAAGATATGCTATTAGGCAGGCTTTCTAAATACAACTATACCACAGGTATGCTATTAGCCAGGCTTTCTAAATGCAACTATACCACAGATATGCTATTAGGCAGGCTTTCTAGATGCATTTATACCACAGATATGCTATTAGGCAGGCTTTCTAAATGCAACTATACCACAGATATGCTATTAGGCAGGCTTTCTAAATGCAACTATACCACAGGTATGCTATTAGGCAGGTTTTCTAAATGCAACTATACCACAGATATGCTATTAGGCAGGCTTTCTAAATGCAACTATACCACAGATATGCTATTAGGCAGGTTTTCTAAATGAAACTATACCACAGATATGCTATTAGGCAGGCTTTCTAAATGCAACTATACCACAGGTATGCTATTAAGCAGGTTTTCTAAATGCAACTATACCACAGATATGCTATTAGGCAGGCTTTCTAAATGCAACTATACCACAGGTATGCTATTAGGCAGGTTTTCTAAATGCAACTATACCACAGATATGCTATTAGGCAGGCTTTCTAAATGCAACTATACCATAGATATGCTATTAGGCAGGCTTTCTAAATGCAACTATACCACAGGTATGCTATTAGGCAGGTTTTCTAAATGCAACTATACCACAGATATGCTATTAGGCAGGCTTTCTAAATGCAACTATACCACAGATATGCTATTAGGCAGGCTTTCTAAATGCAACTATACCACAGATATGCTATTAGGCAGGCTTTCTAAATGCAACTATACCACAGATATGCTATTAGGCAGGTTTTCTAAATGAAACTATACCACAGATATGCTATTAGGCAGGCTTTCTAAATGCAACTATACCACAGGTATGCTATTAAGCAGGTTTTCTAAATGAAACTATACCACAGATATGCTATTAGGCAGGATTTCTAGATGCAATGCTAACACAGTATGAAGATTTTTACAATAGTTTAGCTTCCAGGGTTGAGTGGTAGGGTAGTATGGCGTGAAGTAATTGCTTCAGTCCCTGCCCTTGCCACACTTACTTATTGTTGGCTTCTTGCCTCTCCTGTGGATACCTACAGATACAACCTGGAGCCGTTGTTGAAAGAGCCGTCCTTTGCCTTGGTCCTTAGCCGAGGGGCTGCACGGGCAGAGGGCTGCCCTAGGATGGTCAGTAATGGCCTGGGTGAGGTGGTCCAGGGACCAATCAGGGCAGCGGGGGCGGGTTGGGAGGTGGGAGGGCTTGGAATCAGGAAGCGGGTGCGGGGTGGGAGCGAGGCCGTGGAAGTGGGAGAAAGGGGCTGGGGGGTGAATCAGGAAAACAAAATGGGGGCAAGGCAGTAGTTACACGGCAATGGGCATACAGACTACTTTCTCAAGGACACGGATGGTAATGCCGAAATCAGAACTATTAATTCTGCCACTTGCAGTATAATGTGCTAGCAATCTTTTTTGAGCCACTATTTCAAGCACCCCATCTTCCCATTTTACCACTGCTGCTCCTGTGTGAATTATCATGAACATAGGTGTGTGTTGAACAGTCATGTAGGTAATCTCCCTTCTCCAAAGGCTCTGTTAGAAAAGTAGCCGGGTTGACAATACGGCATCTCACAATTTTAATAGAGGAATTTTACAGAGTTACCACATAGCATGAAGCACGCTGTGTTGTGAGTGTAGATTTAGTTTTTTGCAAAATTGTGAACAGTGCATGCTCTACATTAAGAGTTATTGAGCAACCCAAAGATCTTGTTGATGATTTTTCTATTGCAAAGGCAGCTGGGAAATATCCTTGCATTACTGGATCTAAATTACAACTGTAAAATGCCAGATGTCTGTGCCCTATTGTAGTTACCTGGGTCAGGACAGCTGTCATGGCGTGACCATTAGAATGGAAGAACAATGAAACTCTTTTTTGTAATTAGCACTGGGCCAGTGCTAATTGCATGTTTCAGTTCATTGAATGCTTCGGTCATCTCTTCTGACCAAACTTTCCCCTTCTTTTGCACATCTTCTAGTACTTGTCAAAGGGGCCTGAAGCATAATATACTATCTAGGATGGGCAATAAATGCAGAGCCCAAGTGACTGTTGCATTTGTTTTACTGTAGCTGGTTGTGGTGTGTTGTCCATTGCTTCTGCTCTCTCTGGTGTCACTCTTATTTGGCCCAAATATATCACATCTTTTTGGCAATATTGCAGATTTTCTTTATCTACCTTTTACACCTTCTCTGCTAATGGCATCAGGAGACTCACTGAATCATTCTTGCATTCATCTTCTGTGGTGCTGCACACCAAGATGTCATGAACATATTGTATCACTTCACTCTGTGTCTGTATATTCCACAGGTCCACTGTGGCACTCTGTTAAACACACTGGGTGATTCACAGTACACCTGAGGTAAACAGGCATGTTGGAGTCGTTGGCTGCGGTAAGTAAACACAGTCGAATATTGTGTCTGGATGCAATGTTATGGAAAAGAAAGCATTTTTGAGATCTATAACTGTAGAATACATTGCACTAGAATTTTCTCTGGACTTGGAACTATTTGGAATTCTGTTTCCACTATGTTACACAGAGGGTGAAAATATTGTGTAAATCGCGAAGCCCCTCCTTTTACCTTTTTTACATAGTACACAGCTGTGTTGCATGAGGTTTCTGATGGTACTATAATGCCTTGCTGCAATAATGCTTCAATGGCATCATATATTCCCTCACCTGCTTCTCTGGATATGAGGTCCTATCTCACCTGGGGTAATAATGCTCCTTGTTTTAACTTTATTCTCACCACCCCTACTCCTTTTAAAAGACACATATCATGGGGGCTACTGGTCCATAATTATTTAGGCACTGTGTCCAAATCTGCCTGAAAATATGGTGCCAATGTTTTTGCCAGCAATACCTTCTGGGGAACTTCCCTATGCTCTACTGGTAACTGGTATGGTATAAATACTTTAAACATTGCCTCTCCATCATCGTAATCTCAGAATAGTTGTTTGTCAGTTAAATCAGTAAAACGCGGTGTTGGGTCAATGCACAAGACTGAGCACCATTCAATACCCTCCTCGTCTACTCCATGGAATATTACTGATGTCCCTTTATTATCACTGCTTCTAGATGCAGTGCAATGATTTTCCTATGTGCAATCTCTCCAGGGGCTGCTGGTGTAAACAGAAATTCTATGTATAAACAAAATGTCTTGCCCTTAATTCTGGGCACCCATTACAATAATACCTGCATTCCATACAGAAATAAATCGGGGTCTAGGGGTTCTCTTCTCAAAAAGTGCTGCCCACAAAATGCCTATATTACTGCTCTTGCTAGCGCATAGTGTATACCTGGACTGGAACACACTATTCCCTTTTCAGTAAATGATATGGTCATGTTTAATTTCCTCATGATGTCTCTGCCCAATATGTTCACTAGGGTATTTCATAAAACAGTAAAGGTGCTGTTATTTCGTGTTTGCCTACCACTATGGGCACGTCTGCTGTAAAATTAATCATCACCATTACCCCAGAAAATCCCTGCGTGTCCATTATGATGTCTGACAAAGGAAATCCTCTTTCCCTTATACAGCATTTGGTAGCACCTGTATCGGCTAGGAATGACAATGTCCAGTCTCCTATCTTCACTCCAACCCACGGTTCCTCTTCTGGGCCTGGGGTTACTGATAGTATCAGGCACATCGGAGTCATCTGTTGGATGTCCTATCATGTCTATGTACAGGTGCTTGAGGGTGTAAAAGGGTTCCCCCCTCCCCACACTTACTCTGCCAAAATGTGGTACAACACCTTGTGGTATCAAGTTCTCGTTCCACTGCTGCACGGGATTTTGGGCATGTGCTTGCAGAAGATTTGGAGTGTGTTTCTGCATTAGTGCATTATGCTTAGGGTTTTGGTAAAATCTGAAAAAAGCCATAAAAAAAGCCCCCCGAGATTGCTCTTCCCATCCTCTGAGGAATGCAGAAAACACTGGTTTTAGTGGAGCTTTGTGTGTCTCACAGCCAGTGCTGCCGTGTCAGCTGTTCCCTGCACCACTTGCCCCTGCTGCTTTATTAGCACAAGAACAAAACATAAGTTCTTGCTCCATCAGTGACCTGGTGCCTTCCTCACTAACGAAGCAGCAGGGGTTGGTGGTCGGTGGTGCAGTAAACAGCATGTGGTCCTAGTTACCATTGGCTAGCCCTGCGTTTTTTTTTTATCTAAGATTGCTTAGCGTGCAACCACTTCTTTTACTCCAATTGTAGGTCATCATGCTTAGTGGTGTTAATTAAAAATCCAGCCCTTAATAAAGAGTTCTGCAAGCATACAAATATCTATGCAGGCACGGATACAATTTGGGCAGAGCTCGGGGCTGGTGAAAAGAAACGTCTCTCTGAGCATGTTCACAGTGTTAGTGCTCTGTGTTGATATACTGTCACAAGGGGAGATGATCAGGTCCCTGCAATTCTAACGGTGCTGTGGGTGATTTTGAGAGAAAAATCGGTATCAGCAGATCTGAAGTCTGAGAGAGATGTAGGATCACCAGTCTGCCCATAAGAAAGGTTAAACAAACTGACCCTCACTCAACAAATGCATATATTAAATGAGGAAAGTCAACAGCACAGCCCAGTGCCCTTGGGGAGACTACTTTAAAAAGAGGAAACAATAACAATGTTCCACAACCAGCAATGTACATAACATCATGTTTCTACACAGTGCTCCTTATTGCATTCTGCCACATCGGAGCATTTCAGTTAATGTTGATAATGGTACTCACTTTATCAAACCTTGAAAACTGATGGGGCGAGTTGGCCCTACCTTAGTTTCAAACTCGTGACACTACTACATCCAATCTCTGGCCCAACGCCCAATTCCCGACCAATCTTACCAGCTTCAGTGTGGAAAGTCACAAGAGCAGGCACGATGCTATTGGAAACTGCTCTCAAGAAATCTGTTGTTTCCACGCAGAGCTGTTTCTTACTTACCAGCCACAATAGCGCAATGATCGCTCTCTTCATTTTATTGGAATTTCTGACGTTTATGACTGTCTTTGGAGATGAAGAAGTAATATTGTGTATTTTACTTAGGGGTCCTGCAGCCACTAAATCTGCAATAATTTGCACCATTGATTTGGGTTATGTACATATTATCTATCCATCCTTGGACAGATGGAGAACTGAGTGTACCTCCATGTCGGATTTTGCCCTTGTCACTGCAACTTTTTGATCATACAGTTTCCCCTGGTATTGGGGAACGTTTGAGTTTCTAAACCAAAGTTCAACCTTTCTGTTGCTCTATTGCAAACTTGTAGTGCAGTGGCACTATATTGACACTATATTGATTGCTTCTGTGATTTGTAAGGCACTACAATGCAAGCCAAATAAGGTAGATCAAGTAACCGATAGGGAATACATGGTTATCTTATGTTATTTTGCATTTATATAGCGCCTTATGTACCATTGGTATGATCTCAAGACACTGGTAGGTTGAACGCCCTTGGGAACTGAAGTTCAAGTTAGTAGAGAGAGAGAGAGAGTCATAAGGTGCGAGTGAGCACCAGATATGTTTGCAGCGGTGATGAGTTCCTGTGATAGCTGCTTCTTAGCAGTAGGTGTGGTGGTTGGGAGATCAAGAGTATGTGTTTGTTCTGGCAGGTTGTTATCCAGACCGATTCTGGCTGCGTTAGGCCTGAGGAGAACACCTAGGCTGGAGGATGTGTAACCAGCTGTGTTTAGATAGGATGATGGGGAGTATGAGGCAAGTGATGGTATGAGAACAGCTATACCGAAGGGTGTTATAGTATCGCTGTGTTCTAGTTGAGTGGTGGTGTAAAGAAGAGAGTAAGCGTGGAGATGTGATAAGGTGGTTTATCTTGAGATCGAGCACACTCCAGTAGTTCCGTGCACCTCAGCCGTTCCATGCACTCCAACCATTCTATGCATTCCAACCATTCTATGCACTCCAACCATTCTATGCACTCGCACCATTCTATGCACTCCAACCATTCTATGCACTCCAACCGTTCTATGCACTCCAACCATTCTATGTACTTCGGTTGTTTTATGCACTACAGATCGTTCCATGCTCTTGAATCATTTTTGTAAGTGTCCACTCCGTGCCCTCTGTCTGTTCCGTGCATTCCATCCGTTGTATGTACTCGCTCAGTTCTAAGCAAACAATAAGTTTGATCAGTTCTATGTATTCCTTCTAATCAATGCACTTCGTCCGATCTATACAAGTTATGCTCATTTCCAAGTTATCTGTTCTCTATGAATCATCCATCCACCTCCTGACCCGTTCCATATACCCAGTTTCGCCCGTTCCATCCACATACATCATCTGTTCATCCACATACGTCATCCGTTCATCCACCCACTTCATCCGTTCAACCCTCTTCACCCGTTCATCCACCCACTTCATCTGTTCCACCCTCTTCACCCGTTTCATCTACGCACTTCTTCCGTTCCACCCACTTCACATGTTCCAACCACTTTACCGGTTCCACCCACATCAACGGTTCCACCCATTTCACCCTTTCCATCTACATTCTTCATCCGTTCATCCACCTACTTCATCCGTTCCACACACTTCTTTCATTTCATCCACTTCACCCGTTCCACCCACTCCACCCATTCTATATACACAGTTTCGCCTGTTCCATCCACATACGTCATCTGTTCATCCACCCACTTCATCCGTTCCACCCATCCTTCTGCATACTTCACCCATTCCATCCATCAATTTAATCAGTTCCATCCATCCACTTCACCCGTTCCATTCACATACTTCACCCGTTCCAACCACATACTTCACCCATTCCATCCACATACTTCACCCATTCCATCCACATACTTCACCTGTTCCATCCACAAACTTCACCCATTTCGTCCATCCATTTCCCTCGATTCATCCACATATTTCACCCGTCCTTCCACATACTTCACCTGTTCCATCCATCCATTTCATCAGTTCCATCCATCCACTTCACCATTCCATCCACATACTTCATCCATTCCATCCACATACTACATCCGTTCCATCCACATACTTCATCCGTTCCATCCACATACTTCACCCGTTCCATACACATACTTCACCCGTTTTGTCCATCCATTTCCCTTGATTCATCCACATATTTCACCTGTCCTTCCACATACTTCATCCGTTCCATTCATCAATTTCATCAGTTCCATCCATCCACTTCACCCGTTACATCCATCCACTTCACCCGTCCCATCCACATACTTGACCTGTTCCATCCACATACTTGACCCGTTCCATTCATATACTTGACCCGTTCCATCCATCCTTCCGCCTACTTCACCGGTTCCATCCATCAATTTCATCAGTTCCATCCATCCACTTCACCCATTTCATCTGCATACTTCACCCGTTCCATCCACATACTACACCTGTTCCATCCACATACTTCAACCGTTCCATCCACATGCTTCACCCATTCCATCCACATACTTCACCCGTTCCATCCACATACTTCACCTGTTCCATCCACATATTTCACCCGTTTCATCCATCCATTTCCCTCGATTCATCCACATATTTCACCCGTCCTTCCACATACTTCACCTGTTCCATCCATCAATTTCATCAGTTCCATCCATCTACTTCATCTGTTCCATCCACATACTTCATCCATTCCAACCACATACTACACCCATTCCATCCACATACTTCATCTGTTCGATCCACATACTTCAACCGTTCCATCCACATACTTCGCCCGTTCCATCCACATACTTCACCTGTTCCATCCACATACTTCACCCGTTTTGTCCATCCATTTCCCTTGATTCATCCACATATTTCACCCATCCTTCCACATACTTCATCTGTTCCATTCATCAATTTCATTAGTTCCATCCATCCACTTCACCCGTTCCATCCATCCACTTCACCTGTCCCATCCACATACTTGACCCGTTCCATCCACATACTTGACCTGTTCCATCCACATACTTGACCCGTTCCATCCACATGCTTGACCCATTCCATCCACATGCTTGACCCGTTCCATCCACATACTTGACCCGTTCCATCAATATACTTCACCCTTTCCATCATCCCATTTTCTCCGTTCCTTCCACATATTTCACCCGTTCCTTACACATATTTCATCCGTTCCATCCATTTACATACTTCACCCTTCCCATCCACATACTTAATCCGTTCCATCCTTACACTTCACCCATTCCGTACACCCACTTTCTCTGTTCCATCTACCTATTTCAACCCTTCCTTCCGCATACTTCACCTGTTCTATTCACCCATTTTCTTCGTTCCTTCCACACATTTCACCCATTTCTTGCACATACTTCATCCGTTCCATCCATCTACATACTTCACCACCCGTTCCATCCATACACTTCACCCGTTCCATACATACACTTTCTCTGTTCGATCTATCTACTTCACCCGTTCTTTCCGCATACTTCACTATTCCATTCATCCACTTCCCCCGATTCTATCCACCCATGTTGCCCGATCCATCCACATACTTCACCCGTTCGATGTATTTCACCCGTTCCATGTACTTCACCCATTCCACATACTTCATTCATTCCACCCAGTTCATTCGTTAAACCCAGTTCATCCACTCTACATAGTTCATCCGCTCCACCCAGTTCATGTATTCATTTTTCCATCCTCTCCACTTTATTCTTCTTGTCCATTTTGTTCCTCTCGTCCATTACATTCATTTCATCAATTTCATTAATTTCAGCCACTTTACTGCTTTCCTACAATTGATACTTTTTATCCTCTTTACTGATTTGTTCCACTTTACTCATTCTATTCTGTTTGTCCTTTTTAGTTTACATTAGAGGTTATTAGTTTTCGATTTCTTGCTTGGAATCTTGATGTTGGAATGTTATTTATGTTATTGTGTTTATGATCTAGAAGTTTGGGCTAGTTGAATTGCTGTTATCAACTTTATTCCTCTCGTCCACTTTGATCTTGTCCTTTACATTTATTTCATCCATTTCATTAATTTCAATCACTTTACTGCTCTTGTTCAATTAATTATTTTTATTCACTTCACTGCTATGATCCTTTTTACTCATTCTATTTTGTTTGTCCTTTTTAGTTTACCTTAGCGGTTATTATCTTTTGGTTTCTTGCTCGGATCATGATGCTGGATTGTTATTTATGATCTAGCATTTTGGGCTAATGTCATTGAGTTGCTGTTATCCAGTTTGAGTCATGGGTCGGTTTTAGGGGAAGAGCCATCTTTTCAGTAGTTTGCGGGAAGACATAAGGTCCCCGGTGAGTCGGATGTGGGGTGGGAGTGCATTCCACAGAGTGGGGGCCAATGCTGATAATGATGATCCACCTAACCTGACTGAGATTGATCTTAGGGTACAAGCCGGTTGATAGGGTTTTAGTTTGTCTTGAAGATATTGAGGCCTGTTTTTATGCTGTGCTTGGTGAGAAATGCATAAGGTTTTGAAGGTCACCCTTCGGGCAACCGGAAGCCAGTGCAGAGTTTTGAGGGCTGGGGCGTTTTGTGCTCTTCTTACAGTTCATTCAGTTGGTATGTGTGCACTCCAAGGTAGAGGGGGTTAGCATAGTCCAGTCTTGATATAACAATTGATTGGACAGCGGAGAGTCTGTTGGGAAAGGAGAGGTATGGAAAAATGCACCTTAGAGTTTTAAGATGGTAGTGGCAGGACTTTGTGATGTTGTTGACTTGGTGCGAGAGGGTTAGGTCAGAGTCTAGGGTGCATCCAAGGTTTTTCACTGAATTAGAGGGTCAGTGAAATGCCCATGGTAGATGTCCAGGGTAGTGGGTGTGGAAGAAGTTTGGTGTTGCCACATACCAGGATTTCGTTTTTTGGACGGATTTAGCAAGAGGTGGTTTGTGGTCATCCAGAGATCTATGTTGAGGAGGCAGGAAGTGAGGTCTGGTTGGCAGTTGGGTTTTGAGTTTAGGAGTTTTAGAATTAGTTGCATGTCATCGGCGTAGTTGTAGCACATGATGTTGTGCAAGCAAATTATTCTTGGGAGGGTGGCCATGTAGAGGTTAAAAATAGAATGGTTGGAATGCATAGAATGGTTGGAGTGCATGGAACGGTCAGAGTGCATGGAACGGCTGAAGTGCACAGAACTACTGGAGTGTGCTCGATCTCAAGATAAACCACCTTATCACATCTCCACGCTTACTCTCTTCTTTACACCACCACTCAACTAGAACACAGCGATACTATAACACCATTCGGTAAAGCTGTTCTCATACCATCACTTGCCTCATACTCCCCATCATCCTATCTAAACATAGCTGGTTACACACCCTCCAGCCTAGGCGTTCTCCTCAGGCCTAACGCAGCCAGAATCGGTCTGGATAACAACCTGCCAGAACAAACACATACTCTTGATCTCCCAACCACCACACCTACTGCTAAGAAGCAGCTATCACAGGAACGCATCACCGCTGCACACATATCTGGTGCTCACTCGGACCTTATGACTCTCTCTCTCTCTACTGACTTGAATTTCAGTTCCCGAGGGCGTTCAACCTACCAGCGCCTTGAGATCATACCAATGGTACATGAGGCGCTATATAATTGCAAAATAACAGAACATAACCATGTATTCCCTATCGGTTACTTGATCTACCTTATTTGGCTTGCATTGTAGTGCCTTACAAATCACAGAAGCAATCAATATAGTGTCAATATGGTGCCACTGCACTACTAGTTTGCAATAGAGCAACAGAAAGGTTGAACTTTGGTTTAGAAACTCAAACGTTCCCCAATACCAGGGGAAACTGTATGATCAAAAAGTTGCAGTGACAAGGGCAAAATCCGACATGGAGGTACACTCAGTTCTCCATCTGTCCAAGGATGGATAGATAATATGTGCATAACCCAAATCAATGGTGCACATTATTGCAGATTTAGTGGCTGTAGGACCCCTAAGTAAAAAGCACAATATTACTTCTTCACCTCCAAAGGCAGTCATAAACGTCAGAAATTCCAATAAAATGTAGAGAGCGATCATTGCGCTATTGTGGCTGGTAAGTATGAAACAGCTCTGCGTGGAAACAACAGATTTCTTGAGAGCAGTTTCCAATAGCATTGTGCCTGCTCTTGTGACTTTCCACACTGAAGCTGGTAAGATTGGTCGGGAATTGGGCGTTGGGCCAGAGATTGGATGTAGTAGTGTCACAAGTTAGAAACTAAGGTAGGGCCAACTTGCCCCATCAGTTTTCACAGTTTGATAAAGTGAGAACCATTATCAACATTAATTGAAATGCTTCGATGTGGCAGAATGCAATAAGGAGCACTATGTAGAAACATGATGTTATGTACATTGCTGGTTGTGGAACATTGTTATTGTTTCCTCTTTTTAAAGTAGTCTCCCCAAGGGCACTGGGCTGTGCTGTTGACTTTCCTCGTTTAATATATGCATTTGTTGAGTGAGGGTCAGTTTGTTTAACCTTTCTTATGGGCAGACTGGTGATCCTACATCTCTCTCAGACTTCAGATCTGCTGATACCGATTTTTCTCTCAAAATCACCCACAGCACCGTTAGAATTGCAGGGACCTGATCATCTCCCCTTGTGACAGTATATCAACACAAAGCACTAACACTGTGAACATGCTCAGAGAGACGTTTCTTTTCACCAGCCCCGAGCTCTGCCCAAATTGTATCCGTACCTGCATAGATATTTGTATGCTTGCAGAGCTCTTTATTAAGGGCTGGATTTTTAATTAACACCACTAAGCATGATGACCTACAATTGGAGTAAAAGAAGTGGTTGCACGCTAAGCAATCTTAGATAAAAAAAATGCAGAGCTAGCCAACGGTAACTAGGACAACATGCTGTTTACTGCACCACCGACCACCAACCCCTGCTGCTTCGTTAGTGAGGAAGGCACCAGGTCACTGATGGAGCAAGAACTTATGTTTTGTTCTTGTGCTAATAAAGCAGCAGGGGCAAGTGGTGCAGTGAACAGCTGACACGGCAGCACTGGCTGTGAGATACACAAAGCTTCACTAAAACCAGTGTTTTCTGCATTCCTCAGAGGATGGGAAGAGCAATCTCGGGGGGCTTTTTTATGGCTTTTTTCAGATTTTACCAAAACCCAAAACCCTAAGCATAATGCACTAATGCAGAAACATACTCCAAATCTTCTGCAAGCACATGCCCAAAATCCCGTGCAGCAGTGGAACGAGAACTTGATACCTCAAGGTGTTGTACCACATTTTGGCAGAGTAAGTGTGGGGAGGGGGGAACCCTTTTACACCCTCAAGCACCTGTACATAGACATGATAGGACATCCAACAGGTGACTCTGGTGTGCCTGATACTATCAGTAACCCCAGGCCCAGAAGAGGAACCGTGGGTTGGAGTGAAGATTGGAGACTGGACATTGTCATTCCTAGCCGATACAGGTGCTACCAAATGCTGTATAAGGGAAAGAGGATTTCCTTTGCCGGACATCATAATGGACACGCAGGGATTTTCTGGGGTAATGGTGATGATTAATTTTACAGAAGACGTGCCCATAGTGGTAGGCAAACACGAAATAACAGCACCTTTACTTTTTCATGAAATACCCTAGTGAACATATTGGGCAGAGACATCATGAGGAAATTAAACATGACCATATTATTTACAGAAAAGGGAATATTGTGTTCCAGTCCAGGTATACACTATGCGCTAGCAAGAGCAGTAATACAGGCATTTCTGTGGGCAGCACTTTTTGAGAAGAGAACCCCTAGACCCCAATTTATTTCTGTATGGAATGCAGGTATTATTGTAATGGGTGCCCAGAATTAAGGGCAAGACATTTTGTTTATACGCAGAATGTCTGTTTACACCAGCAGCCCCTGGAGAGATTGCACATAGGAAAATCATTGCACTGCATCTAGAAGCAGTGATAATAAAGGAACATCAGTAATATTCCATGGAGTAGACGAGGAGGGTAGTGAATGGTGCTCAGTCTTGTGCATTGACCCAACACTGCGTTTTACTGATTTAACTACACACAACTATTCTGAGATTACGATGATGGAGAGGCAATGTTTAAAGTATTTATACCATACCAGTTACCAGTAGAGCATAGGGAAGTTCCCCAGAAGGTATTGCTGGCAAAAACATTGGCACCATATTTTCAGGCAGATTTGGACACAGTGCCTAAATAATTATGGACCAGTAGCCCCCATGATATGTGTCTTTTAAAAGGAGTAGGGGTGGTGGGAATAAAGTTAAAACCAGGAGCATTATTACCCCAGGTGAGATAGGACCTCATGTCCAGAGAAGCAGATGAGGGAATATATGATGCCATTGAAGCATTATTGCAGCAAGGCATTATAGTACCATCAGAATCCTCATGCAACACAGCTGTGTACTATGTAAAACATATGCAGGCATCCTTTTTTCACCCACCCATACATCTCCTCTCACTTTCATTCACACTGCATTCACAACAGGCATGCACCCAGAGCATTCACACACACAATCACATTCATACCCATTTACCCACCAGTCACTCACCCATATACATTCTCTCCCATACACTTACACTAGCACCCACCCCCAGATAATTTCCGCACACATACACTCACATTCCTGCTCACTCTCCCACCATTCACTCACCCATAAACCTCTCAGGTCCACTTATAGTGCATTCTCCACACAGGCACGTACCCATCCAAAACACTGAACACACTATCACATTCATACTCATTCACCCACCAGTCACTCACTCATACACCTTCTCTTACATCCACTCTCACTGCATTCTCTACACAGGCACACACCCACCCACCCAGAACATTCAAACACACACTATCACATTCATACTCATTCACCACCACTCACTGACCCATAGCACATACATACATCTGACACGCACTTCACACATGTATAATACACATCATATTAATACACATACCTTTTTTTCCAGCTTCGCTCCGTCACTCAAGGGCACCCTCGGCTCCTCCACGCTGCTCACAAACAGGAACCGTTCACCCGCGAGAGTCGCTGGCGTCCTTAAACACAATGCAGCCCTCTTGTTTGGGATTTGGCCTTCTCCATGTGTCTTTCACTGCCTTTTGGAGGCAACAACCTCCAGCAGGGAACTCTTGTGGTTCTCCACCCTTTGCTCTCATCTGTCGGTCCGTTGCTCTGCTCCAGTATGTTCGCCTTTGCCCTGGAAGTTCTACTCTTGCTCATGTTCCACCTTGCTCAGGGTGTGTCTCCATGTTCTGCCTTTTATCCGTGAGGAGAGCTAATTGGTATCAGATGTAGGCACTTAAAGTCAAGCGCTTGACTTTGCCTGACCCAATTAGCGGGACATGTCCAATGGGATATGTAAGGGATAGCCTCTTTAGTCTCAGTCACTCTGTTCCTCAGCGCCTTACTCCATGCTGTCTAACATGGGGAGGAGAGCTGACTCAGACCCATTTATTCTTTATATTTGAACACTGACTTTCTTACATATTCTCCTTTACACACTTTTTGTACAAGAGAATGGGCAGGTATTAGGTTTTGTTAGTATAGGCCATTTTGATTTGACAGACTCAACTAGGACTGTTTTATTTATTATTTGATGGTCAAGACTACTCCCATCTTAGTTATAGGGCAAAGTAGGAGTTTTTCCAAACCCAGAAACTTAAATAAAGGTTTTACAAAGTGTACCTTTTGTGTCAGTGCGATACTTGTGATAACATGCCTCCCTTACATATGGTGTCATGAGTGGAATACGACTCAATTGAGACAAATTAAGGGACCCTAAAATTCCAGAAACTTAGTCACAGAGCCTCAGACCCATTTACCTTTTGCATACTTCACCCGTTCCATCCACATTCTTCACCCGTTTCGTTCATCCATTTCCCTTGATTCATCCACATATTTCACCTGTCATTCCACATACTTCAACCGTTCCATTCATCAATTTCATCAGTTCCATCCATCCACTTCACCCGTTACATCCATCCACTTCACCCGTCCCATCCACATACTTGACCTGTTCCATCCACATACTTGACCCGTTCCATCCACATACTTAACCCGTTCCATCCGTCCTTCCCCATACTTCACCGGTTCCATCCATCAATTTCATCAGTTCCATCCATCCACTTCACCCGTTCCATCCACATATTTCACCCGTTCCATCCACATACTTCAACCGTTCCATCCATTTCATCAGTTCCATCCATCTACTTCACCCGTTCCATCCACATACTTCACCCGTTCCATCCACATACTTCAACCGTTCCATCCACATGCTTCACCTTTTCCATCCACATACTTCACCCGTTCCATCCACATACTTCACCTGTTCCATCCACATACTTCACCCGTTTTGTCCATCCATTTCCCTTGATTCATCCACATATTTCACCCGTCCTTCCACATACTTCATCCGTTCCATTCATCAATTTCATCAGTTCCATCCATCCACTTCACCCGTTCCATCCATCCACTTCACCCGTCCCATCCACATACTTGACCCGTTACATCCACATACTTGACCCGTTCCATCCACATGCTTGACCCGTTCCATCCACATGCTTGACCTGTTCCATCAATATACTTCACCCTTTGCATCATCCCATTTTCTCTGTTCCTTCCACATATTTCACCCGTTCCTTCCACACATTTCATCCGTTCCATCCATTTACATACTTCACCCGTTCCATCCACATACTTAATCCGTTCCATCCTTACACTTCACCCGTTCCGTACACCCACTTTCTCTGTTCCATCTACGTATTTCAACCCTTCCTTCTGCATACTTCACCTGTTCTATTCACCCATTTTCTTCGTTCCTTCCACACATTTCACCCATTTCTTCCACATACTTCATTCGTTCCATCCATCTACATACTTCACCACCCGTTCCATCCATACACTTCACCCGTTCCATACAAACACTTTCTCTGTTCCATCTATCTACTTCACCCGTTCCTTCCGCATACTTCACTATTCCATTCATCCACTTCCCCCGATTCTATCCACCCATGTTGCCCGATCCATGCACATACTTCACCCATTCGATGTATTTCACCCGTTCCCTGTACTTCACCCATTCCACGTACTTCATTCGTTCCACCCAGTTCATTCGTTCCAACCAGTTCATCCACTCTACACAGTTCATCCGCTCCACCCAGTTCATGTATTCTTCTTGTCCATTTTGTTCCTCTCGTCCATTACATTCATTTCATCAATTTCATTAATTTCAGCCACTTTACTGTTTTCCTACAATTGATACTTTTTATCCTCTTTACTGATTTGTTCCACTTTACTCATTCTATTCTGTTTGTCCTTTTTAGTTTACATTAGAGGTTATTAGTTTTCGATTTCTTGCTTGGAATCTTGATGTTGGAATGTTATTTATGTTATTGTGTTTATGATCTAGAAGTTTGGGCTAGTTGAATTGCTGTTATCCACTTTATTCCTCTCGTCCACTTTGATCTTGTCCTTTATATTTATTTCATCCATTTCATTAATTTCAATCACTTTACTGCTCTTGTTCATCTAATTCTTTTTATTCACTTCACTGCTATGATCCTTTTTACTCATTCTATTTTGTTTGTCCTTTTTAGTTTACCTTAGCGGTTATTATCTTTTGGTTTCTTGCTCGGATCATGATGCTGGATTGTTATTTATGATCTAGCATTTTGGGCTAATGTCATTGAGTTGCTGTTATCCAGTTTGAGTCACGGGTCGGTTTTAGGGGAAGAGCCATGTTTTCAGTAGTTTGCGGAAAGACATAACGTCCCCGGTGAGTCGGATGTGGGGTGGGAGTGCATTTCACAGAGTGGGGGCCAATGCTGATAATGATGATCCACCTAACCTGACTGAGATTGATCTTAGGGTACGAGCCGGTTGATAGGGTTTTTAGTTTGTCTTGGAGATATTGAGGCCCGTTTTTATGCAGTGCTTGGTGAGAAATGCATAAGGTTTTGAGGGTCACCCTTTGGGCAACCGGAAGCCAGTGCAGAGTTTTGAGGGCTGGGGCGTTTTGTGCTCTTTGTAGTTCATTCAGTTGGTATGTGTGCACTCCAAGGTAGAGGGGGTTAGCATAGTCCAGTCTTGATATAACAATTGATTGGACAGCGGAGAGTCTGTTGGGAAAGGAGAGGTATGGAAAAATGCACCTTAGAGTTTTAAGGTGGTAGTGGCAGGACTTTGTGACGTTGTTGACTTGGTGCGAGAGGGTTAGGTCAGAGTCTAGGGCGCATCCAAGGTTTTTCACTGAATTAGATGGTGTCAGTGAAATGCCCATGGTAGATGGCCAGGGTAGTGGATGTGGAAGAAGTTTGGTGTTGCCACATACCATGATTTCGTTTTTTGGACGGATTTAGCAAGAGGTGGTTTGTGGTCATCCAGAGATCTATGTTGAGGAGGCAGGAAGTGAGGTCTGGTTGGCAGTTGGGCTTTTAGTTTAGGAGTTTTAGAATTAGTTGCATGTCATCAGCGTAGTTGTAGCACATGATGTTGTGCAAATGAATTATTCTTGGGAGGGTGGCCATGTCGAGGTTAAACAGGAGGGCTGATAGGCATGCTCCTTGTGGAACTCCGGTGTCGACTAGTCAGGCTTGGGAGGAATAGGTGGAGAGTATGGTTATTTGGTTCCTATTGTTGAGGAAGGATTCTATCCATTTGAGAGCGGTTCCACGAATTCCTAGGGAGTGGAGGCGGTCAAGCAGGATTGAGTGGTTGATTGTGTCGAAGGCGGCGGATAGGTCAAGAAGGATTAATGCGGCGCATCTCGCAGAATCTGCTGTGTTTTTAAGGTCATCCCAGATTGAGGTTAGGGTGGTTTCGGTTCTGTGTCGGGCTCTGAAACCTGATTAAGCGGGAGATTAGACAGTGACAGATGTTCATATTGAACACCAAAAAGCATTTATTTCTGGTAGAATGCAATCTTTTCATCACATCATAGTTTTATGAACCTTGCATTTTTCAAACACTGAAACACAAACAACTAACCCTTTCACACCTTACATTTTGTTATAAGCCTTGAAAATACATTTTCAAAACTCAAAGGCTATTCTTTTGGCTTTTGCTGGATTGCATTCTGGTATTTGTAGTCTCCCCGTCAAGATGGGGGGAATAATGCCACAATTATACGAGAGGTTGCAATCCTGGACACTGGTGCAGCTATTTTCTCCTGATTGTGGTAGCTTTTCAGGACACAAGTAAAGGACACGTGGGGGTGGACAGCTTAACCTTTTTTCAGAGGGTGGACGCAACCCCTTGGTTTTTTTTGAGGTTGCCAAGCTTGCTCAAGTATTTGGCGACAAGGATTTTACTCAGGTTGTCATGTTCCCAGTGCATATGCCTACCCACTGGACCATAAGCACTTTTCTCGAATTTGGATTTTGTTTTACAGGGAATATTTCACTACACATTGCTGAGTTTAAAAGCTGAGCACCTTTTATACTTTGCCATGAAATGTATTGGAACTTTTCTTATCTCAGGTTATTTTTCTGGTGTTCATTACTTTTTTTAAAGTACAATGCTCTTTCGCCTTGCACACTTTCTTCTAAGGGAAAGGCCAATTGAATTACATTTGTATATTTAACTTTTAAGATATATGTTCACTTACTGTGCGTATATTCATGGTTGCCAGCATTTGAATTCGCTGTGGGTGCAAAAGACATAGGCATTTGTTATTCTTGCAACCAGCCATTGTTTCCCCTTTTCCGTGCTGCTTATATGCAGTTATGTGCGGTCCTGTAATGCATTACAACAGTCACCAGCCATAAAACAGGGGGATTTTGGCATGCTGCTTAACCAAAGTGTGTGATCCTTGGCAAATCATTTCATCTCACTGCGCATTGCCTAAAGAAATTATGAGTTCTCAAAGTCTGCCAGATTTTATACATAACGATACCAGTGTCAAAACAGGTCAACATCAGTCTGTGATTGATGAATATCTTTGAGCGATGGTTGCATTAGGGTGGATCTCGAGGTTAACCTTTCATACCTAGGCATATTTTATTCTGTTATTCGTGCAGTCGGACATGAGAGATATTACCCTACCTATTCATGCAATGAAACAATAAAAGAATATTTGTGTGTTTTCACTGGAAAAAAACAGTTATCCACAATTTGTTGAAGAGGGCACATGGGAAAACACTGATAAACACAGATTCTGAAAAGGTTTTAAAAACACTGGCAAACACCCCGGAAAGGAAAAAGGAAAAAAATAAACCCCTAAAACAGAAAACCCTAATTATGCGGTCACATAGCAGTGTATTGCACTTGCTGCGGTTGCGTGGTTATGTTGAACCTATTGTATTTGCTGTGGGGTATTGCATTTGTTTTGGTTGCATCATATTCTGTGCATTCGGAAATGGGTATTGTGTCGTCTGCTGCATAGTATTCTGCGGGTCAGGTTGTGTTGTAGCTATACTGTGGATGGTATTTAAATGTATTCTGTGCTGGCACTGCCCCCTACTCCATAGGTACCTGAACCATAAAATGCTGCCCCTCTGCTTCTACATGTTCTGCATAATGTCCTGGCGTCCCACATGTCCAACAATGTGCGCTGGGTGAAGGCTATATCGGGAAGGATGGTAGGTACCTCTTCCCTTTCTGCTTCGATAATATGTGTCTCATCAGCCTCTCCAAAGCCTACGTTACCTCTCTCAGTTCCCCTCGGTTCAATTTCTTCCACAAAATGCGGAAATAGAGCCTTCTCAAGAATTCCCTGTGCAATTTTCAAACGGGGTCTTGCCATGGTTCTGTAGGAGAACCTTTATGTCTGCCCCAAAGTCTGGATCTATAACACCGGCTAGGACATATGGAACAAACTTCTAGGCCAAGGCAGATTTTGGGGCCAATGTTATATAACAGCCCGCAGGGGTATTAAAACTAAGTCTGTGGGAATCATTCCTCTTTTCCCCTGAGGGATGGTGGTTTCTCTGCTGCTACAAATGTCAAAGCCTATGGATTCTTTTCTGGCGGTAAATGGGTCTGAGGCTCTGTGACTAAGTTTCTGGAATTTTAGGGTCCCTTAATTTGTCTCAATTGAGTCATATTCCACTCATGACACCATATGTAAGGGAGGCATGTTATCACAAGTATCACACTGACACAAAAGGTACACTTTGTAAAACCTTTATTTTAGTTTCTGGGTTTGGAAAAACTCCTACTTTGCCCTATAACTAAGATGAGAGTAGTCTTGACCATAAAATAATAAATAAAACAGTCCTAGTTGAGTCTGTCAAATCAAAATGGCCTATACTAACAAAACCTAAACCTGCCCTATCTCTTGTACAAAAAGTGTGTAATGGAGAATATGTAGGAAAGTCAGTGTTCAAATATAAAGAATAAATGGGTCTGAGTCAGCTCTCCTCCCCATGTTAGACAGCATGGAGTAAGGCACTGAGGAAGAGAGTGACTGAGACTAAAGAGGCTATCCCTTGCATATCCCATTGGACATGTCCCGCTAATTGGGTCAGGCAAAGTCAGGCACTTGACTTTAAGTGCCTACATCTGATACCAATTAGCTCTCCTCACGGATAAAAAGCAGAACATGGAGACACACTCTGAGCAAGGTGGAACATGAGCAAGAGAAGAACTTCCGGGGCAAAGGCGAACATACTGGAGCAGAGCAACGGACCGACAGATGAGAGCAAAGGGTGGAGAACCACAAGAGTTCCCTGCTGGAGGTTGTTGCCTCCAAAAGGCAGTGAAAGACACATGGAGAAGGCCAAATCTCAAACAAGAGGGCTGCATTGGGTTTCAGGACGCCAGCGACCCTCGTGGGTGAACGGTTCCTGTTTGTGAGCAGCGTGGAGGAGCCGAGGGTGCCCTTGAGTGACGGAGCGAATCTGGAAAAAAGGTATGTGTATTAATGTGATGTGTATTATACATGTGTGAAGTGCATGTCAGATGTATGTATGTGCTATGGGTCAGTGAGTGGTGGGGAATGAGATGAAATGTGATAATGTGTGTGTTTAAATGTTCTGGATGGGTCGGTGTGTTCCTCTGTAGATAATGCAGTGAGAGTGTATGTAAGAGAAGTTGTATGAGTGAGGGGACTGGTGGGCGAATGAGTATGAATGTGATAGTGTGTGTTTGAATGTTCTGGGTGGGTGGGTGTGTGCCTGTGTAGAGAATGCAGTGAGAGTGGATGTAAGAGAAGGTGTATGAGTGAGTGACTGGTGCGTGAATGAGTATGAATGTGATAGTGTGTTTCAGTGTTTTGGATGGGTACGTGCCTGTGTGGAGAATGCACTTCAAGTGGACCTGAGAGGTTTATGGGTGAGTGAATGGTGGGAGAGTGAGTAGGAATGTGAGTGTGTGTGTGCGGAAATTATCTGGGGGTGGGTACCAGTGTAAGTGTATGGGAGAGAATGTATATGGGTGAGTGACTGGTGGGTAAATGGGTATGAATGTGATTGTGTGTGTGAATGCTCTGGGTGCATGCCTGTGGTGAATGCAGTGTGAATGAAAGTGAGAGGAGATGTATGGGTGGGTGAAAAGGGATGCCTGCATATGTGTGTGCCAGTCTAGCCATTGCTTACAGTGGCATTTATTACTTGTCATCTATGAAAAAGCAAGCAAGATAAGTAGTATTACCTCGTTAGACTGACGTTTTGGTGTAGCGGCCTGTATATTTCTTACTATTGCATGACATTTTACTAACTGAGCTATGATGAAGCAAGGATGATAAGTGTTCTTATGGGTTTAGACTGACTTACATTGGAACCAGTTTGGACATTTTTTCTATTGTGACATGTCACTTTTAATGGCAAAACCAACGGGAGTATTTCCTTACATTGGAGTACTGGCATATATTGCCAGAGACAACGTTGTGCCTAGTGCCAGTAATGATACTATACAAAATATCTCAAAGCAAACATTAGTATGTTCTTATATGGGAATAGTAGCAGATGTTGGTGGAGCCAGCATGGAAATGTATGGGCACAGCCACCATGAAAATGTTTTTATACTGGCATATATTGAAGGGACCAGCATGGTAATGCATTGGGAAATACACGTGTGCTCTTTTGGTGATTTGCATCTTTTTGTACTTTTTTCCATAAATTACCCTACACCATAAAAAAAAGATTGGTAATTATCTTGCCTTCAACCCAAATGTTCACAGAAAGTGTGCTTTGTAATGCGCCATTTTAACCAATTTTTCAAAACATTTTCTCATGGGATGGGGAAGAATCCGCCTGAGCCTCCCCAAACACATTTTCAATAGTTCAGGCCCCCTCGCTATGCTCAGTCGAAATCGCATATTTGTGGAAAATATTTACATCCTCCAATAAAACAACTTACCAGCCACCACTAATGGCTGGTATATTTTGGGACCAGATACCACCCCCTTCTTTGTACGGTAGGTGAAATATTTAAGCTTTGATTAAAAAACACATATATTTCTTTCCCTTGGAATAGTGCATACCTCTGCCCAGGCATAATCATCATGTGCATTGCGCACACGTGGTGGTCCAGGCCGGCCCAGGGTGTTGCTTGCCCTGTGCTTTGTTAATGAGCTTCGGGGCGTTGGCTCAGCATGGCTCACGGGCCCCCCAAATTTTGGGCTATGCAGCTGATTGGGCTCTGCTCACCTTGAACTCATTCAAATGTGATGTGAATGGTTGAGAGGTGCCGCAGACTCGATCAGGAGTGTGCTCCGGGACCCCCAACCGGCCCATAGAGTCAGGGTTTGCCCAGAAGCACTTTAAGACAAGATAGCAGCACCCGTGAGATGGATGAGGGTGCAGATTTAATACTCCAACACCAATCAATAAGGACAGCTCAACGGTTTGGCAAAGGGAGTCCGTTTAATGACAAGTACAAAAAACGGGGAGTCATGAATATCAGCAATGGTGCGATCTTCCTTCTCTCTTCAACTCCAATGAACTTCATAAAAATCCTAACATTTATACTGAAAACTCGTCATCATTGACGTGTAACACTCAAAAGTTGACATGCAATTCTATTGGTTCGGAAAAGGTAACTTTACTATAGGTACTATATCTGTATATGGTAACAGAGTGAGGGGATTGTGTAAACACTGTCAGGTGGGCATCTAAGCCCTTCCTTCAAAAATGACTACTACAGACATCACTAAAAGTACGACGTCCTATTGGTTCTACTGACTATAGGACCCTAGATTATTTGGTCCATTGTGATTGGGTTGGCACCAACCCCATGCATACTTTTTCCACTTTGTTTAGCAGCACACAGAATGGTCGGCCAGGTGCAGGGTCCCCCTCAATTCACCCGGCCTTCCTCCAATCAATCATCACTTTAGTGGCTATGTGTCCATTATTTCGCTGTGGTTGGCCTCGAAACTGCATCTTCTGCCTAGATATCTTCTGTTGTCTCACAGCCATGCGTTGGTGTGTGGGGTCTTGCTCTGTTCGTTCGGCTGGTCACGTGATTCAGACACAGTGGATTTGCCTTTTCCTCAATAAGTCATGTATTTAATTTTATGTTCACCCACCACCTGCCTTCGCCTTCTTATCTTGCCCCTTCAAACCAGTATATTCTGGTCTTTGTTTCAGTTGATTGTAGCTACTGCTCGTTCATTTTGATGGATAGGACCTCGGTCCCCTAGGCACGAGTTGCCTCTGCTGAGTTTCGTTTCTGCCGCTCAGCTCCTGATTCTGTTGAATGTGAAACCTTTCTCGAATGGTCTTAGTGATTTTTGTTGATTCTGCTTTTGTGCAAAGTGGAAGTATACTTCATATAAAGTGCTTTACTTGAGATATATATATATATATATATAGCGCTTGCCGCACTATCTTTATACTAAGCATAGCAAGCCGCACGATTTTCTTAGCTTTCTTGTGGTTCCAAGCATATGTACAGGTGTAAACTGGTCAAATATCTTTGCCATGCTTACAGTTTAAGCTTCTTACATTTGACATTGCCTTCACACTCCAAGTTCATGATATCCTTTTCATGGCGTTTCGTCTCTTTATGTAATTCCCTGGTCGTCATTTCTTCTACGTGCGAGTCAGGTTTAGGTTCTTGTGACGTCACCACTCATCTTCCATTAGGACCTTTTTGGTTTCTTCAGGGACTGTACTCAGGCGATCTTTGGTCCGTCTTATTTGTTGATATGGCTTTCTCAATGGGTACCTTACTGTCCATGGTTTTCTCGGTACTAGTACTTCAATAGGTATCGTTCTTCTGATAGTTACTGGACAGAGCCCCACCGCAGCGCCCTGCTGGTTTATTTGCTCAACATACATCACATATCTCGGTGTGAACGTTCCTGGTACTTCAAAAAGGACGGATTTAGTACGGCCTGTATTTGGGACCTCCTCTACAGTCCCCCCTCTGTGCGATTCATCAACCACTTTCACCTCATTTTTTGGATCCATCTTCTTTGACTCCTCTGTATTCACCTTCACTTCATCACCTGGGTCCATTCTTTATTCATCTTCTATGTCTATACATGATGGTCTGAAGAAATGTCTCTTTGGAGTCCATATTTTTATGACTCCTTTTAGACTTCCTGCTGTTCTCACGTGTTTGTCTTTATTCCATGTCATCAGTTGACACTGTCCATTTGGTTTACAGTAAACCCATCTTCCCACATACTTTCTATGCTTCTTGGGATATAGAAACCTTGTTCCTTCTGGTGCATGAACGCTAGCTTTCACAAAGTCTCTTATTTCTTCATCAGTCAGGTCTTTGGGTTTCCATCCTGGTCTGACATCAATCATGATCTTCATCCCTATGGCTTTCTTTGCAGTTTTCTGGCACTGAGAGATTATTATCTTGATAACACAGAATCCTAGCAATATCATCACTAGCAGGGCTCCTAGAAACTTGAATGCATCTGCCATCCATTGTGGAACCCATGAGAATGGTGATCCAAACCAACTGTCATTATCAACTTCGTCTGTCTCATCAATCGTCTGGTTCTGCAGTTTTGTCAGCATACTTATGGCTTCTGTTAGAGTTCCATTTTCCTCATCGTGAGAAGGTATAAATGTGCAACATGGTTCTCAGATTTTTGCACAAACTCCTCCATCCATGGCTGTGATCATGTCAAGTACATATCTATTCTGGAGGGTCATAAACCGGACTACTCTTAACTCCTCCTTGATTGCGTTGAATCCTTTTATGGTTGTGTTGATGGTCTGCAGTAACTCCCATCTGGTTATCTGCAACCATTTAATATTTGCTCCAACTTGAAATCTGGGCATGAAAATAGTTGTGAACACTGATGAGGTAAGGCTGAACAGCCTGTGTTCATATGGGATCGCGTGAAAAGCTTCTTCTGATTTGGCAGAAAAGTAATTCTCTCTCTTCAGTCGGGTCATCAGTTACACAGATCTCTTCTTCCTTAGGTGCGCATCTGCTTTTGGGAAACTGTCAATATTCCGGTCACTTTTCGGGATCTTCAACGCTGCAATGTGGACATTCACTATTGTGCATATACCTCCCCAGTTTCTCTGCAGTCTGATGTATGCTTTGGATCCATATGCCCAATAATGATCCATAATCACTGCAGTTACATGCATCATTCCTGGAGCATCAAAGATTCGTCCACAGTTCTAATTCTCTCCCATCTTCCTTGTGCGATTATTCCTGAAGCACAATTATGAGCTCTCCAGTGGTACTATCTGCAAGGGTCCTCCTCTGTCTTCGACCCATGTCAGCAGTTTTGCAAGTCTTGGCCATAATGTCTTGCATATCCTTTGTGAATTTTGAATTGCTTCCTTGCAGGCTCGGAGGACCATCCATGCCCTGCAAATTACTACTCCTTTCTCCCATCAGTCTGGTGAAAGCACTGTTCCCCAAATCTGCATTTGGCCTCTGTTCTTCCAACTTTGAGCCTCTTCTGGGGTTTTTCCTTGGACATTTAGTTTCTGGTTCACCACCCATCTGATTTCCGCTCCTTTCACTCCAGGTTTCTCGTACCTGAACACATGATTCCTAGTATGAGCTTGGTCTCTTGTCTTTATGTCTTGAACATAATCATCTTCATCAGGATCATTTTTTCTCAGTTGCCCATTTCAGTGAGGCATCACTACCCATGAACTGGCCTCTGGTTTTGCACATTGCTGAATGCGGAAGACAGTGTGCTGTCTGGACATCAATTTCTACAGCTACGAAGATCTTGGACTTCCCCATGCTGTATGGTAGGAGTGCACAAACAAAGCATTCCCCTTCTGAACTTCGTCTTCCAACTTCTTTCATATGCTGGTACCAAATGTTGTTTCCCAAATGTGCTGTGCTGTCCAAGTAATCGTTTTGTTCGTTGTCGTCTCTGTGCGTGCTTCTCTTGATTCTTAAGGTTTTCATGTAGTTCGCTATAACTACATCCCTGAATGCATCTATATGGCTCTTTCTTACTGAAGGATTCTCATGTATCCCAGTCCATGGTGCAGGCCTTCTAATCTGCGCCATTTGAGTAGACAAAAGTCAGGCAGCTCCTCCCTTGTCCTCATATATCTTTTTCTTTCTGGTTAGAAATGTCTGCATCCACTCTGGCTTGGGTTCAGTGTATGGCTGTACTGTACAAGACCCTTTAGTCCCTTTTACTGGAACATATATACTTGGCAATGTTGTCTCTGTGGGTTCATTCTTCAGCTCTTCTAGTCTTTTCCTTTCTCTGGTTATGAATGGCTCTACTGCGTCTGCTATCAGTTGTGCTCATGCAGAGATTTTCTCCAAGTTTGCTCTTGTCTTTCTTGGTGTTGGCTCAAGAGTTTCTGATACAGCTGTTTCTGTTGGCTTTCTTTCCAACTCTTCTTGTCTTTCCACGACGTCCGCTTCCTTCATTTGGCTCCTTACTTTACTTGTATCGAGGGTTCCCATAGTAGGCAGTCTTTTCTTCTCCCATGCTTTGGATTGTGGTTCTACAGTCATTGACACTAGGCCTGGTGTATGTGCATTCAATGCTTGCATGCGTGTGGTTGTCAGAAACCTTTTCACATTCATACTTTGACGACCCTGTCTCTGGCTTTTCGATTTGCTTGTTATCACAAGTGTGTGTCTGTGTCATTGCTAATCAAGTCCATCTCAAGTTCACTCACTCCATTATCAGATCTCCTATGGACTGGAATTACTATAAAGGGCCTGGGTGCTTTTGTGGGTATCATACGCACATCATTAGGTGGATGTACTGGGGTTGGAACGCTTCATACACCAATAAAAAATACAGTTCTGATCATTAGTGGCAGTAAAATGATGATGAATATAATACATAAATACATTATGCCCCTGTAGGTGAGGTGGCAGCATTTATGTCCAGGGAACTGTGACCGTCTCTCCTCCTGCGGGAGGACTAGAGTACTGTTCTGGACCCCCATCTCGATCATCTGTAGAAATGTGTTAACTTTTAATACAAATTCTAAATAATATTGTCTCTGGATCTTGTTTGTTGTATTTGTGAGCTTTAGAACTTAAACGATTGTCTCTCCTTGTCAGACCACTGGATTTGTCTATTAGTTCTGGATACAGTTTTCTTGTTTAGGCTATGGGGAGTGTCAAAATCAAGCAATAAGTCAACAAGTCCCTTTACTGTGCATGTTCAAAATATATCAGCTCCCAGTCTACGCCTCTGATCTGCTTCATTCCCGAAGATTTGCTGTGCCCTTGTGAGTACATAAAATAAAAGAAAAAAGAAAACAAATGAAATCTTTGACACTGTTCGCTCCATCTGTCCCTCGGCGGAAAGTTTAAAATGTTCTCATATAGTTCTGCTGATGGTTAGAAAGTTCGATTTGGATCACAATTCCATGTAGGAGCATGCCTATATCTGTGGAATTTGCTGGGTCTCTGATGTATGTGAGGACATCAACATCGATCGGTCTCCCCACTAGCTCTGGAAAATCCTGGATTAGGTGGAAAAAAACATTACTCGCCAATCTGCTGTCTTCTGGTGACAGGGACATTTGTCCTGTCTTGCTGAGTTTCAGGACTGAAGACTCTCACTTCACTGTGAACAGTGTCTGCACTTTCTGTTTGTGTGGAGAGCAACTTGAATGACTATACTATTTAGGATTATGCTCAGACATTCTGTATTTGCTGGATCTCAAATAAAAGTTAAAACAACTGTCGTTCTCCCGACAAGTTCTGGACACTCTTCGATTAGGCGAAAGAATAATACGTTGATAAGCTCATTTGCTTCCTTCTCCGATTGTGACATTTGGCTTTTCCTCGCTGTACTCAGGAAGTAGGAGAAACTGCTGGGCAATCACAGTGAGCAATCTCCTTACAGTCTTTTCGTTTTCAGGATCCTGAAGAAAGTCAGTGACACTGGTGAGCCTCCCCACCACTGATGGGTACGATCTTAGCACTAGATCGAAGTATGTCACCACATCTTTGGTGATGTCGCTCCTGTGGGACACCGTGGGCCTCATTAAAATACCGGCACCGCCTTGGTGGAAAGAGGAATTACCGCCCTATTCCAAGGTTGGTGGGGCGGTAATTCCCCCTTCCCCCATTGCCCTTCCCCATTCCCATTTTTGCCCCATAGGGCATAATGGGAATGGGGAAGGTGCTAATTACCGCCCCGCAAATTGCGGTACCGTAATTAGGTCCCTGGTCCCTTTGCGGGTTGGTTTTTAACGCCTGCCTGCAAAAAGCAGGCGTTAAATTCTCCAACCCGCAAAGGAACCTCGTAGTAAGGCCGCCTACCATGTAATGAGGCCCCATAAGTGATTCCGAACAAGGTTATTGTGTGGAAAGAGTCAGGATACTGGTTTTTCTTCCAGTTTATGTGTTCTCGATCAAAATTTACCATGTTCTCTTTTCCTTAATAAGGCTTCAGTTTGCCTCAGTCCAAAGTTCAAATTTGGCAGGCTATGTTGTGGTTTATAAATGCAATTTTCTTCTTCACCCTGCAACTAGGATGCACAGAGTGTTCGTTTTTATGTCCTTATCCCCCTTTTTGATTAGAGGAATGTCCAAAGTAAAACCACAACTTTTTCACAAAAGTTCCTTGTCTTTGCTTTGCTGCTGCTCATGCATCCTTCTTCCTCGTCATGGATCTTGTGTGCATGTTCTGTGGTTCTTCCCCGTTATCTGTAATCTCTTCATGCTGGGGTGCATGCAGGGGGCATTCTCTGATCTATGGCTTGATGTCACCCAAAAAGATCCAAGCTCTTCTTCCTTGTAGTTTTACTGCAGAGGGAGTGCAGTTTCCACTGTAAGGGACCATTGAACCTGGGCTTGTCCCACCTTTTCCTCGTATGTTTTTTTTACCAACACGGTGTCTCCGGGGAAAACAGATGGAACACAAAGTCCTTGAGCTGTGCCTTCAGTAATATCTCCTTTTGTGTTCTGTGCTGCCCTGCACCCTGTTCGTCGTTGCTGCAGCTGGCCTGAAATTACAGTAAGACAAGATGTCATGCAATTTAAGTAATCTTGCATTTCAGACCCTAAGATTTCTCCTGTTGACTAGGCATCACATCTAGCTCTGTCTCGGGGTGTCAGTGGAGTGCGCATTCTTCTTCCTGTGGCTATTTCGTGCAATGTAAGATGATGGTCGGAACCGGGTTGATTCCGGAGTGCATACAATGCCAAAGGAAGGCAGAGCAACTATCCCTTTCTTAGAGTAAGCTTCAACTTCGCTATCCTTTCCTTTAATAAACCGTTGAGCTTCTCACATAATCCGTTACCTTGCGGATGATACACTGACGAGAACTTGTGCTTTATACCAAGCAGCAAGCTAATCTGTTCAAAAACCTTGTTTACAAAGTGGGTCCTGTTATCTGATCTCATGACTTCATATATCCCCCACCTGGGAAATACCTCTCTTACTAGAAATTTGGCCGCACAGGTTGAGTCTGTGTGTTTGCATGGACCTGCTTCTATCCATCTAGAGAATGGACACACCACAACAATGAAATACCTGTAACCGTTACATACTTGAATCATATCGACATAATCGACATGCAAGGGTTGAAAAGGTCCGTTAGGCCTTGGGATGACTCCTCTAATTAACTTCAGTGTGACCAGCTGTGAGCTGTTGGCAAATTATACAGTTCACCAGAAAAAGTGCAACATGCTCCACTAAGTTCAGTATGAACCAGTCTTCCACGAGCGTTGCTGCTAGATTCTCTTTTGTCATGTGTGCCAGATAGTGTAACTGTTCCAGCACTAATTTTAACAGGGCTATAGGCATTACTGGTTTACCAGTGCTGTCTTGTCGCCACAAGCTGTCAGAGGGGTTTAAAGAACACCCTCGCCGCTTCCATAAGTTTTTTTCTCCTGTGGTGGTTCCCCTTGGAGTTCCATCAACTGTGATTGTCCTACATTATTATAGCTTTCAGGTGCAGCCCGTGCAACCATCATTTTCTCATTTGTGTGGGTGACTTTCACTTCCATGATTGTCTCACTCTTGGATGCCATACACTTGGCTTCCATATCTGCTGGTTGATTTCCGCATGAGATAAAATCTGTCCCTTTCATGTGGGTGGCGTATTTCATGACCACTATGCCCACTGGGAGCTGTAGTGCCTTGATCAGCCTGTCCAATAAGGCTGCATGCTGTACTGGCGTGCCGTTCGCTCGGAGGTAGCCCCCCCTTTTCCAGTGCGCAAAGCCTGCGTGCACCTTAGATGTCACATAGGCAAAGTCATTGTACACAGTTACTTCCTGGTCTGCGTGATTCTCAATAGTGAGTATCAACACCAATAATTCTGCAGCCTGTGCTGAATAATGGGATGGGATTCGTACACTAAGGAGTATTCGAAATTCTCCATTGGCTGTGTGCTTCATCACAGCAACGCCTGTGTATCTTTGTCCATCGTTTTGATTGATTCTCGAAGAACCATCAATGAAAATAATTTCTCTTCCTGCTAATGCATTTTCTTTCCCTCTGGGGATTTCATCATTGAATTCTTCATAATTTGCGCAGTCATGTATTGGCTCTCCTTCAGTGACTGGTTCGGCTATGAACATAGCTGGGTTCACTATTTTGCATCATACTATTTTAATCAATGGATTTGATATGATCACTTCATAAGCAGAAGCTCTCTGAGATGTCAGTGTGTCTTTCGGTTTCTATAGAATAGCAAATAGCGAGTGCTCAATGTATAATGTCATTGTGCATCCAATTACAAAGGTTGTAGCCTGCTCGATGGCGAACGATGCGGCAGCTAAACTTTGTTTGCAAGGGAAATGGCCTTTCATCACTGGGTCCAAATTTCCACTATAGTATGCTAGGGGCTTGTACCCTAACGTGGTTCTCTATGTGAGTACTGCCGTCATAACGCTGCCATTCATGTGTGAGAACAGGTAAAATTCCTCTGCATAATTGGGGATCCCTAAAACCCGTGCTGTGCAAATGGCTCTTTTGAGCTCAGAAAATCCTTCCTCCATGGCCTCAGACCATTCAATCTTTTCCTTTGTCACTTGTGCCTTTTTTAGGGCCTGAAGCAAAGGCCTGGTGTAAGAGCTGTAGTCGAAGACCCATGCCCGGACATAATTGCACAGGCCTAAAAAGCTCTGCATCTGCTTTACCGTGTGTGGTTTGGCTATGTTTAGTATGGCTTCAGCTCTTTCTGGGGTAACTCTTTTCCCCTTGTGCGAGATCAGCTGACCTTTGTACAGCACTTCTTGTTGACAATATTGTAACTTCTCTTTGCCAACCTTAGATCCTTTCTTTGCCAGTATGGTCAATAGCTGAACAGAATCGTGTCTGCATTGCTCCTCTGTCGTGCTGCAAATTAAGATGTCATCCACATATTGCAAGTACCACTAGGGTAGAAACGTGCTTTTCAGACGCATCTTTCTGAACGTGAATGACGTTAAATCTTGTGAGTCACGGTGCAACGGGATTGAGAAAAATGCATTTTTTAAGTCAATCACAGTAAAATATTTTGCCTCAACAGGTATATTACATAGAATTGTAGCCGGGTTCAGGACTAAATGGAACTGAGCCTCAACAATATCATTTATCGGCCTTAGATCTTGAATTAGCCTCCAACACCCCCCTGTTGATTTTTTGATAGGGTAAACCGCGGTATTACATGATGACTCTGATGTCACTAAGATGCCCTGCTCCAATATAGCCAAAATTGTTTTACAAATCCCATCATCTTCCTCCCTGGACATGGGGTATTGCCATGCTTTTGGTAAAATTGCTCCTGGCTTCAATTTGATTTTCACCTATCCGACTCCTTTCAATAAGCCTACGTCATAGGGGCCTGTAGTACATACTGAGACAGGCACCTGGGCCATGTCATCATCAAAATATTCAGAACGGCTCCGTGCTAACATCATTCTCTGAGGCACTTCTCTTTTGATCATTCTCACCCAAAAGGTGAGGCTCACTTCAACTGTTGTCTCTCCCATATCTGCTTGCTCAGCAAACAGATCGTCATCAGTGACGTCAGTCAATCGGTATCCTTCTTCAATGGTGATTATTGTGCACCATTGTCAGCCTTCATCGTCATAACCATCAATCAAAGCCATTGTCCCTCGTACTGCAGCTGTGTGTATCACCAAGGGAACTACTTGTTCCTTTTCCTCGTGCATAGGTATTCTTGGCCTGAATAGAAATTCATCTGGAGTCCTCATGATTTTGTCTGTAAGGCCTGGCAGCCCTGACATTAGCACACGTTTTCCGCATGCGAATATTTCGGGCTCTAATGGTACAGCCCTCATGGCTGTGTTTCCTGCGTATGCTACAATCATTTTGCATACATTTGAACAGTGCATTCCTGGAGTTGAACATACTATGTCCTCCTCGGTGAACGAGATTGTCATATTTAACTTCATCATTAGATCTCGACCCAAAATGTTTACTGGGGTTTGTCGTCAGTATAATAGAGGCACATTCATTTCACATTCTCCTATAGAGAATTCTCCTAGAGACTGGAAGTGTGTTTGTAAAGGGAACACGACTTGTAGCTCCTGTGAAACTCTGAGTATTTATGGCATTGCCGGACAAGGAAAACTTGCTTTCACATATACAAGAACGTGTTGCACCCGTGTCAACTAAGAAGGAATATTTTTTATCCCCTATAACGACATCCACCACGTGTCACTGATAGGATAGAACACATCAGGGTTCTCAGTGAGCTGTCCTAGTCCATATATAGGTTTGGCCCACCTTGTGTTGATGGATTTCCCCCATTATCAGTGTTCCCCTTATTCCAGGGTTCACAGCCTGTCCTGTACTCACTGTATGTGACAGTTGCATCAGTGACTGTTGGGACTGTCCTTGTGGAAAACTCACTACATTTTGAGGTTGTGGGCTTTGCTGTGCTCCTGGCATTTGCTGTTGCATCGTGTGATTCTGTGCAACTCTCTGCTGTACAAACACAGGTGGATTCACCATGCCTGCTCCTCTTCCTTGGCCATTTTGCATCATGCCTTCATTTTTGCATGTGCGCGCTAAATGCCCTATCTTTCCACACAACCAACATACTGGCGGTGGTCGGATCACTTGTCCATTTGATATATCTTGATTGCCATTTTGCATATTTTGAAAACCTCCTTGATTATTCTGGAAACCTCCCTGATTACTCTGCCATCCTCTTCCTCTAAATCCTCTTCCACTGGGGTAACACCCAGTACTGCCGTGATTATTCTGCTGTGGAGTATTGGCTTGTTGCATGCTCGAGCTGTTTGTGCTAGTTATCATTGCTCCTTCAAGAGCATATTTTGATAATTTCTTCTGGACTAATTTTGCCTCTTCACCCTTTCGTGCAGCTTCTTTTTTGCGATTCTTTTCTTGCAGAAGTCTGCAATAGTGTGCGATGGTCAACTGTATTTCTAACCATGGCTTGGCCTCGATTTCTACCAATTTCTTGAGCTGTTTCTTTACCCGCTCTGGCAGCCCTTGGCACAATATATAGTAGAACATGGGTATACATTTCCACCAAGATTCACAAGTCTCGAGTACCCATGCGTCTTGAAAATTCTGTATATAAAGTAACGGATCTTCTGACTCCTTCATTTTATGTGTCATGATAGCTCCCATGTCGGAAGTATCTGGGTATAGCACTCGTAGTGCTTTCCAAACCGCAGCTCTGCATTTGTTAAATGGACCTCTGTCATGCACGGTATTAACTGTAGTCACACCAGGGTAGCCTGCCTGTGTCCACACATCGTCTGGTCCCTCACCAAGTATGGCGATTAAGAGACCCTTGATATCCCCTATAGCAAACCTGTTCCCTCCCGTCATTTTTTCTAGCTCGTGTATCCATTTTCTGGCTCCCGATGGCAACATTGGAAGCTTGTTTTTCAAGTTTTCTCGATCCATGTGTGGCCATGGAATATACTCTGGTCTCGCCCCTCCTTTCTAGAGCAACGGAAATTGGGATGCATAGCCCTCTCTCTCTTCTCCAATTGTTCTCCTGTCTATCGCAGGGGTAATATTTCCGCATCACCGCCTGCCTGGCAATGTCCTAAGCCTGCTCACAGAGGGTGGTGGAGACACCCCCTCTGACCGTGAGATACTTCTCTGTGTCGGTCTGACGGTGTATCTAAATCTGATGTCCTTGGTGCAAACTCACTAGTGTCTGACCATCTTATCCCTTTTCCCCTTGAGAATTGTCTTTCGCATTTTTTCTCTTTCTCTTTTTCCTCGCGCTCCCCTCTTTCGGTGTCAGACATTGTCTGCCCCCACCCAACTCGTGCAACTTCTTGCGTCCTCTTTGTTCTTGCTTATTTCCAGTCTATCTAGGGACAGTTCTCTGTTCAAACTACTTTGGGAGATATCCTCAAGGTCATAAAGCTGAGTGCTCTCCAGGCGCTCGTCTTCCCCCTCCCCTTGGGGTATTTGTTCTAGCCCCATTTCATCATATATTCTATCAATCATCTCTCCGACGCTTCTGGTGTCGTAGTCATCCTCAATATTTGACCTAGACGTATCTGGTACTGAATCGGACCCAGGAAAGAATTCTTCTATGTCCTCCAAGTCTACCACTGGATCTGGTTTTTTAACTTCTCTTTCCAGATATTCCAGATTTCGTGCTTTCTGTCTTCGTTTACGTTCTACATCGTCATCAAATTCTTTGCGATTCCTCGCCTCTTCTCTGACCCTATCTTCTTCCTCTTTCTTTGCATCTCTACGTTCATTTGCCCTTCGGATTTCCTCATCTCTTCGTCTTCTTTTCTCTCGTATTCTTTGTTCTTCCTCTAACTTTTGCTGCTCCTGTCTGTCTTAATCATTGGCTGCTCGCTGTTTACGATCAAGATGCCTTTCTTACTCTTCACAATATAACTGTTCTCATCTCTGTCTATCTTTTTTCCTTATTCTCTTGTCTCTTAATCCTTTTTCTTTTTCCTTCTCCTTCCTCTGTACATCGTCTAATCTCTCCTTTTGTTTTGTGTCATCAATGCCTTTGCCATCGAGTTTCAATAAAATCTGCCCTCCCATCCATTCGTCTTGTGCGAGTGCTATCTCATCAATTCTATCCTCGCTTCTTTTCCATCTTTTACCTTCTCTCTCCTTGTCAAGAGATGTACTTGCCTCTGTCTGGTCTCTTTTCTCGTCCATGCGTCTCTCCTTGTCCCTTGGGACTTTGGAGGTGATATTCTCTCTATCTTTATCTTGATTTTCGTCACTACTTTGCGTAGGTGACTCATACGCTGGGTTGCTATACCCCATGGCTGCTTTGAATTCTCTCAGCGGGTATAACCCTTCGTCCTTACTGTTCTCAATCTTTGTTTCAGAGAGGACAGGTGGCGCTGTGGGCGCCTCACCCCCCTCTGTGCATACATTAAGTACCCACTCTGATGGCGGTTCCTCTTCCTTGTCTTGTTGATACATTTTCTACAACTCTAGACTAGCTAGGCGTTTGTCTAACGTTTTGCCTGTGTATGTGGCATGCAAGTATGTCGTCATATGTTGCAAAACTGCTTTAGGTAATGTCCCTATCTGTGGCCAAGATCTGTGCCCATTTTGTGGCAGTTCCTTTAACCCATTAGGCACTGTATTTCTTCAGTTTAGGTTCATGTTTCTGCAAATGTTTGCATAGGTGTGCTAATCGAGTTATGTCCTCCATGCTCAAATCTGTTCCCTTTCCCCTTATATAACACTTGTCAAAGCTTCACATGAATTTCAACAATATGAGCCAGCACCAATCACTGCAAGCTCCAATCCCGATTTTTCCACCAAATTTTATCTCTACTATTTTACTCAATAAACATCAGGTTACCTTCTACAACCTGCCAAATGTCTAATCACACAGTTTTTATGCTAGTTCCTCGAAGGAAAACTTTCCGTCCTATGACGTCACAACAATCAACACATAAGACAGACGTTTACAGACTAGACAAACTCCAGCTGGTCACATGCATCTCTGCCTCTAAATTACCCCGACATGGAGTTTAACATATCCCTTTCACAGCGTCTTTAATCGCTGTGGTGGCCTATTCGTTTCCCTTTATTTGGGACTCTGGATACAAGTTTCTTCTAGCTGCTTGTATAAAAAGCATAGGAATAAGGCGAATATTCTCTCTTCTCGGGTGTCCTCCCCGGTACCCTCTCTCTTCTCGGGTGTCCTCCCCGGTATCTTCCCTATATATATATATATATATATATATATATATATATATATACACTCTTCTCTACTTCTAACTATATTTTGTTTCCCGCCTCCCTCCGTTACCTTTTCCCTCATTTGTTCTAAGGCATGCACTTTTGCCAAAGCATTAGTCTTTTTCACTCACTGTTTGCATGTTTCCTGTCTGGATCCTCAGGATCATCGCCTTCGTCACTGCCTTCTCTGGCTTTTCTCCCGCTCAGCTGCCCGTAGGAGTGGGAAGGGGTTAGGTGGGTAACACGGGTCCCTTCAGAGCTCGTTCTACAGATTTTATTTTTACTCTAACACTGTCTACGGGGAGCTTCACGGGCTACGCATCCAAATGGCAAAGGACTTGTGATATTGCCGAGGACCTAGAGTTACTTTATGTTGACGGTCAATGGGTGTCTTATTCTAATTGATAATCGATAACCATCCTCTGCTACCAAGTGTGCTCTAGGACCCCCAACCGGCCCATAGAGTCGAGGTTTTGGACTATGCAGCTGATTGGGCTCTGCTCACCTTGAACTCATTCAAATGTGATGTGAATGGTTGAGAGGTGCCGCAAACTCGATCAGGAGTGTGCTCCGGGACCCCCAACCGGCCCATAGAGTCAGGGTTTGCCCAGAAGCACTTTAAGACAAGATAGCAGCACCCGTGGGATGGATGAGGGTGCACATTTAATACTCCAACACCAATCAATAAAGACAACTCAACGGTTTGGCAAAGGGAGTCAGTTTAACGACAAGTCCAAAAAACGGGGAGTCATGAATATCAGCAATGGTGTGATCTTCCTTCTCGCTTCAACTCCAATGAACTTCATAAAAATCCTAACATTTATACTGAAAACTCGTCATCATTGACGTGTAACACTCAAAAGTTGACATGCAATTCTATTGGTTCGGAAAAAGTAACTTTACTACAGGTACTATATCTGTATATGGTAACGGAGGGAGGGGATTGGTTAAACACTGTCAGGTAGGCATCTAAACCCTTCCTTCAAAAATGACTACTACAGACGTCAGTAAAGGTATGACCTCCTATTGGTTCTACTGACTATAGAACCCTAGATTATTTGGTCCATTGTGATTGGGTTGGCAGAAACCCCATGCATACTTTTTCCACTTTGCTAAGCAGCACGCAGAATGGTCGGCCTTCTTATCTTGCCCCTTCAAAGCAGTATATTCTGGTCCTTGCTTCAGTTGAGTGTAGCTACTGCTTGTTCATTTTGATGGATACGACCTTGGTTCCCTAGGCATGAGTTGCCTCTGCTGAGTTTTGTTTCTGCCACTAAGCTCCTGATTCCGTTGAACGTAAAACCTTTCTCGAATGGTCTTAGTGATTTTTGTTGATTCTGCTTTTGTGCAAAGTGGAAGTATACTTCATAAAAAGTGCTTTACTTGAGGTAGATATATATATATACGACGCTTGCCGCACTATCTTTCTACTAAGCATAGCAAGCCACACAATTTTCTTAGCTTTCTTGCGGTTCCAAGCATATGCACAGGGGTAAACTGGTCAAATATCTTTGCCATGCTTACAGCATAAGCTTCTTACATTTGACATCACCTTCACACTCTAAGTTCACGATATCCTTGTTCATGGCGTTTCGTCTCTTTATGTCATTCTCTGGTCGTCATTTCTTCTACGTGTGAGTCAGGTTTAGGTTCTTGTGACGTCACCACTCGTCTTTCATTAGGACTTTTTTAGTTTCTTCAGGGTCTGTACTCAGGCGATCTTCAGTCTGTCTCATTTGTTGATATAGCTTTCTCAATGGGTACCTTACTGTCCATGGTTTCCTCGGTACTGGTACTTCAATAGGCATCGTTCTTCTGATAGGTACTGGACAGAGCCCCACCGCGGCTCTCTGCTGGTTTATTTGCTCATCATACATCACATATCTCGGTGTGAACAGTCCTGGTACTTCAAAATGGACGGTTGGAGTGTGGCCTGTATTTGGGACCTCCTCTACAGGACCCTGCTCTGGGGCAACACTGTTTAAGAAAAAAAACATTGGACAAGTGTCTCAGAAGAGAGAGAGCCATGTAGTGTCCCACCCCTCCACCCCCCCCCCCCCCACTCAAACTCCTTCTTGGAATGGGCTTTGTGGGAGCTTCATTCACAGGTCGGTCCTGGGTTGGTCATAGAATAACGCACCTTGTACATAAATCGAGAATTATAGATGCATTGAGCCCCACTCTTGAAGGAAGTGCAGTCCTCCCTCCCCACACCTCACCCTGTTAAAAAGGATTGAAAGCCTAGGATATTAAGGTGTTATGTTCAGCTCTGAGTTGTGGGGAACAACATGTGGTTGCTTGTCACATTACTTAAAGGTAAATGCACACAGAGATAGATGGCCTCAGCTTACACCCGCACAATAGGTTTCTTCTATCGTAGTGATAGCTGACTCATAGATACATTTATAACCAGGGAATTTTGTTCATACTAAATCCTTGTTAATGATTTCATTTTTCAGGCCTTGCTTGTGTAGCATTTTGCTCCTGGGTAAACAGACAGGTCACGCCTTCCCAAGTCAGTGCTTTTGTGGCTTGTTTAACACATCAATGCCACAGATAACGAGTACTTCTGTGCTCATTGATCTATAGATGTTTGATACACTAGCTGCAGCCTGTGTTAGAGATTTTGGTTACCGTGTTACAAGTACTGCATTATGTATGTTTTACATATAGGCGCGATGTCGAATCTCGAAAATTACATTCCCTAAATGTGTGATCGTGGACAAATCACACCTCCCTCTGCACCTTGGTTCTTATATCTGGCTGAAATTAGAGAGTCTGGATACACAGGTGTTATACGCATCTGAAGGTCGCGTGCCATCACTTTCTGTGATGTCAATTGGGGCGGGCCAAATGACATCACTTCCTGTGATGTCATCAGCACTCAAGGGCCATGTGATGTCACTTCCGATACCCCTGGAATTTTGGTGAAATTACATCCCTCATTTACACATGTATACTAGTGGGAAGTCCATTTTATTTTAGATATAGCAAATTGGAATCCTTATTACCCAAAGCTATTGTTCACATACACCCCACTCTCAAACCTTTCACTCCAAATACTGTGAAAACCACCAATAAACCACAACCTACAATATACTTTCACAAAAAACACATATTATACAAAACACATTTATCAATAATAACACAATTCAATTCTACCCCTTCTTCTGCTTCTATAATGCGAGTGTAGCTACACCTCCTCACGCCCCTTACCTGGGATGGAGGGAAAACCAAACCTCTTCTGCTTGTAAAACGTGAGGGTATCCACACCTCCTCATGCTACTTTTCCCAGAATGATTGGAAAATCACACTTTCATTAATATTCACCCTACATTCTATGCAGCGCTGCCCTTCCCCTTACAGAGGAGTATCCACTTCCTTAATATTTCACCATAAACTCACCATAATTACACCATGTGATCTTCCCCATTCACTGAGAGTATTCTCTTCAACTCAAAATTCCTCCTCCCCCACATTAATGAACCCACAATTGTCTATGCTGCTGCATTTTCCATGCATGGGCACACTCACGTTCTATGTTCCTCCGAGATTCACAATGCCGAGCCACTTCTCGCAACTGCCTGCCTGACCCTGCTCAGTGGGCCACCAGCGGCATCATTGCAGACCTTTGCAGAACTCGGCGCCCGCTCTCCTCCTCTTTTGTGCGCATGGAAATCGATCTCGACAGGCCAATGCTGATGGACAAGGAGTGCAGCGAGGAGCCCTCTGCCTTTCAGGGATGCTGGGGTCCCTTCATGGTCGCCAAACGTATTAATGCACACAAAACCAATCCATTTACAAGAAATAAGGAAGTCCCTAAGTGCAAGAAAAAACAGCTTTATTCACTTCATTAGTGTCGGCCAGGAATCAAGCAAGGTACAAAAAACTCAACAAGCCCACATCGGGCTGAGGATTATAAGGCAAGAAATCACAGGATTTGCAAAGTTACAAAAAAAAACAAATACATGTGACATTTTCTAACACAATAATTGGCTACTCTAATCGAAACACCTACGGATCCCTATACATTGAAGTAGCATTGGCTAATAATGGATTACACACCACCCAGGTCCATCCCCCAAATATAGTCATCATTACAATCACCTCACTACCACACAATCTGGTTGGTTGGCACGCTGCTTACTGACAGTGATAAGAATACTTGCATGAAATTGGATGGCACCTCTAAAGGTGTCCTCAAATGTTGCAACTGTCCTAGACAGTCCAATGAATTATTTGATTTACTGACGGAATAGAGAGATCAAACCCCCACTTCCAAGAACACAAAGGCACTCCCATCTCATTTCTCATGTCAGTGCCCCATTTGTCCCAGACAGTTTCCCCAATCTTGAATATTCTAGTTAGCAACTGTTGTCTCGATACTCGATACTAGATATAACAGTCTTTCTGGGACTCCGGGGGATAATTTCTTCTATTTTACTGTAGTTGGTACAGGGTGTAGTGGCACTAATTGGCCATAGGGGGCACTGCGTATACAACTTACTTTAGAATCTTTGGCAATACTCCTTCTTGGGTCACCATGCACCTGGCAATCAAAGCTTCTGCGTTTTTATTGAATTATCGTTTGGACCAGAAATAATTTCTACATATCTACTCTTGTGCATTGGGAATAACATCTCTTTGCTGCTCCGTCCAGCACTATCTTGTACTCCCTTTCACTTTAAACTTGGCTGTCTCATACTTTCAGGCGAGAATGGGCTTTTCCTAAAGTTGGACGAATGTAAGCACTGTGCTGTGGCAGCTCTAAAATAACACGTTGTGCAGTTTCTAATGAGGACTTTGCTGTAAAATGGCGGAACCTTTGCTCAATGATACATTTTAATTGATTAGGAATACTGTTTCTTCATGTATGTATTTCTTAGTAATCTTCTCAGTAAATTATGCAACCTATATTCCTCAGTGATCTCCTAAGGGTATTCTGCAACCTAAACTCCCTCACTGTGGCACAGCTACCTATAGTGTTGCAAACTAACTCTATTTTACTTGTGTTTATACTTCAACAGCAACATCATAAAAATACATTGGGCCTGATCACGGGTTGAGTGGTAGCCCTTAAATGCAGCAGTAACTCTATTACTGCCACATTTTAGGGTCTGCCCAATCCAGAGTATGACCAAATTTACCTCCAGCTCATAGCTGGAGGTAAATGCACCATTGGGATGGGAATTTTCGGCGCTATTATAGCCGGTGCAATTTGCGCCGGTGCTAATAGTGCCCCAGCCCCATTGAGTTCAATGGACCCAATGGGGAATGGGCAATAACCAGTAGCCCACTACATGTGATCGGGCGCTAATAGCACCAGACCAAGTAGCGGTAATGCTATTCAGCCTGGAGGTATCCGAGAGGTATGACCGCCGGGATACCGCCAGACCCGTGATCAGGCCCATAGTCCCTATTCTGTGTTAGTATGTTGCTTGTATTGTGGCGTCTTGAAAACAGTCTTGGCGAATAAAAGTCTTAAAACCATTAATTAAGTGAATTTTTGTACTTTATATTTACGTTCACGTTTTTGGGGAACGGGCATTGGTGCGTGATTCGATGTTTGCCCCATTTGCACCATAACAGTGTGCAGCTCGGTAGTGGGTACGTAGACCTTGTCATACTTAAAGAGCAGACCATCCAAATACCGGGTATCGGGTGGGTTCAACAGTGTAGACAGGTCTTCATCGCTAGCAGTTTGTTGTTGTAAATCGTGCGTATACTGTTGTAGGAAACACACAAAGTTCTGTTTGGCCATCATGGGAACCACCTCGGGTTCTAACCACTCAGGATTCCCCAGTGAGCGACAGATGGCGTCTGCCTGAGTATTGCTGGAACCCAGGATGTATGTACTCCGAAAGTCATTTTGGGAAAGAAAGTTTGCCCAATGGGTCTGGCGGCTAGTCTTGCATTTCATAACACGTAAATATTGCAGGTGTGTGTGATTGGTCCTTACTTCAACCAGAAAACGGTATTCGAACAGATGATGCCTCCATTCCAGGAAGGCATCCTTTATGGCTAGCAGTTCTTTTTCGATAATGGCATAATTTATTTCACTCTGGCTCATCTTGCATGAGAAGTATGCCACAGAATGCTTGCACTTATCCACATTAACAATTGTGCCTATTGTCTCCAGTCAGCAAGACATATATTGTTCCAGTGTGCAACTGTTTCTTTCACTAATCCAACCATTGCCTCTGCTCTGCACCCGATTACCCATTCTTCCCATTTCGCTCTATGAAAGACATCCCCCATTATGTGCATCTGTGGTCTCTGTGTGCACCAAGGAAGCACTTTCTCTTGTGCATTTGTGCATTTTTAATACTCATATTTCTAAATGTAACTCCCCCTTGTGTGGACACTCCAATATATAATGCATTCCGATATCTTTTGTTCCTAATCTATCCGTCATCTTGCATGAGAAGTATGCCGCAGGATGCTCTGTCTGCGTGGTTGCGCCAGTTTGTAACACTGCCGTTATGACAGTGCTGGAAGTATCAGATTTGAGAATAAATGCACTGGAATTATCAGGATGCCACAGCACTTGGGCTGACATGAAGGCTTTCTTGAGGGCTAGGAAGGCGGTTTCTGCTTTTCTGTCTTTCTGAAAGTGCATTTTGAAACTAGTGAGTGGAGTTAGGTCCAGAGTTATATGTGCGAATCCATATACAAAGAGGCAGCAGCAATGTTCAAAATCCATAAACCGCTGGAGGGTTTTTACCGACTAAATTCTATGCCATTCCTGTATGGCCTGCCCCTTATGTGGGTCCATTTGCACCCCTTCCACCCTGATCAGAGACCCCATGACCTCAAGCTGCAGCTGGTGAAAGAAAAATGTCTCCAACTTGGCATATAAGTAATGATTTTCTATCCTGGACAGAATGGCCTACACTTTTAGTACATGTTCTTCTAATGAGGCAGCGGACACCAGAATATCATCTAGATATACATATACAGAAAGCCCCAATAGGTCTGCTAAAATGTGGTGCATACAACTCTGCAATATAGCTGTCATGTTGCAAAGCCCAAGAGGTATAATCCAGTGTTCATAGTATCCCAGTGGTGTTTTGAAAGAAGTTTTCAATTTGTCCCCTGCTTTAACTTGTTGTAAATGCACCACTGAAATCCAGTTTAGTGAGTAAGAGAGCAATCCTCAGGGACTCCACTATGTCTCGTATTAAGAGCAAGGGATAACTGTCTTTCTTCGTTATGTTGTTTAGGTTTTGATAGTTCATGCACAGCATAAATGTACCCTCCTTCTTAGGGATGAAAACTAGAGGAACACCTGTGGGTGTCTCAGATGGTGCGATGTATCCCTTGAGTAGGATATAATTGAGATATATTCACAATTCTTGCTTTTCTTGGGATGTCATAGAACATATCTTGCCATGCAGGATCATGGCTTTCGGGGGTCAGATTGATGGACACATTGTACAGCCAGTGCATTGGGAGGAGCTTGGCTGAAGGATTGGAGAATATTTTTTCAATCGTGATACTGCAATGGCATCTCCATCAATACACCGAGAGATGGTTTGGAAGGTTGTTCCAGGTGTTAACCAACAGCTTTCATCTCTGTTTGGGCACAACAGTTGAGTGCACCTGCCTGGTGAAAACAGGACAGAGTGAGGCATCCTTCTAGAAAGCCTGCCAGCATCACATAAGTAGAAAGTATGGCAAGCGGATTGGTGCAAAACCTGAGAAGCTGCTGAGAACCGGAGCGCTGCAAAATTGTAGGACTCGAACCTACTAGTGACCTCGATTAAACTGGCAAAGTTTGGTCTGGACTGTGCTGAGGGTCGGTGAGTACTTGCATCACTAACCAGTGGCCCCCGGCACAACCCATCACTTTTACCCACAAGTATCCTTTAAAGGTATTTGATCTTAGCTGAGTTAGCCTGCGCTCCCTAGCTATTCTCACCTTTTGAAAACTGTTCTGCCGCCAAGGGCAGACCCTGCTCGTATAGTAGGAACCAATTCTTCATGGCCTCAAGCCCCTTCTGGACTTGCCTCCCAAGAAGACCCGCTCTTTGCTTCACCTGCGCGATTGTGCGCTTTTACGCACAAACCGTATCATTGAGCACAAGGCTCCACTCTTCTTAGGGCTAAACTCAAAAGTTAGGGAACAACTCCAAAGAATTGCCTAATGCTATAAATGTGTTAATTCAACCCTCCATTTACAGGTTGTGGCTGTATTTTACCACTGTAGTGCATTAGGAAATGTAATGTATATATATTATATAGTATAAGGATTTTGTGTGATAACTGTTTTTGCATCACTAAAGTTTACTTGTGTCTATTGGTCCAACTGACAATAAATGTATAGATATTTTTCATATACACCTGTCTAAGAGTAAATTGTGGTTCGTTACTGTGTGTGCTCATTTTGGGCTTCCGATCAATCTCACCCTTCCAGAGACTTAGTCTTGACTGCATGCCAAGCTACCTAAATTGGTCTGGCTTGTCCAGAAGGTTCCCCTGTTTCATTAAACCAAGGGTGGCCTTCTAAACTTCTGCCCACAAGGTCAGAGTTTAGAAATCAATCTTAACACAGAGCAATGGGCCTCTTCAGATGACAAGCCTGTTAGCTTCCCAATGATTTAGGTAGTCGTAGTGGACAGGCACTCAATAAATGGCCAGCTCACCGAAATACTAACAAAGTCTATTAGCTTCTTTTCTTTTCTGCCTTAGATAAAGGAACCTGAAGAGTGCCTAATTTAATGGGTTTGCTGGATGCTTCGGGGTGAGTTGTCTTTGGTTCTGGGAAGGACCATTGCAGGGCAAAGTGATGTTCTCCTCGTCTGCATTCTCACTGTCTTTCTTCTAAAAGATGTTTGGGGCGCAGCACCTGGTCAACCATTTTTTGTAGTATAACAGCTTCAATGATATGCACCAGTTCACCATTATATTCTCAAACTGTGCCAAAAGTCGGGAGAGGCTGATGTAGGTAATGAGGTCTTGTTTGCCTTGGTTGATGTCCACCAGTTGATTGTATGCACTGGAAATGAGATTCTGGGATTGGAAGGCTTCCAAGAAAGTTCTCTCAAATACAGAAAAGTCATTCAATATCGTACTGTTCACTGAGATATGTGGAGCCACCCAAGCCAGATCACGTCTGGTCAGGTTGCTGAGGATTAACCCAATCGTTTGGTCCTAACAATGATTTAAAAATCCAGTTAATTTCCTGGGGTCCCCATCAAACCTTACAGCTTCAGAATGGGCATGGCACTTTCCGGGACACCACACTTGACAGGATACTGTCAAGTGTGGTGTCCCGCTTGCACTGAGTACCTCTGGTCTCCTTGCTTTCGCATAGGTTTGTTGGTGTAGCCGTGGTGGAAGCATGGTATTGGTGACAGCGGAAGCCCCCCAAGCAAGCCCCAGAGGACAAAACACTTGTGGACCCCTTTGATGAGCTCCATATGCCACACTATGGCTTTCCCTGTATTTTTGTGGCACAGGGACAGTGTACAGCACTGACAGGGGGGGCCTTTTTCAGGAGACCACTGCATGGACCAACGAACCTCAGGTAGTTTTGGATAGGAGACAATCTCCTGGAAAGCATTGCGTGGCAGGAGACCAAAGATCAGTACTGGATGGGTAAGCAGTGGCGAGGCAGGTACCAACAAGAGATAAGGGACAAGCAGAAGTGAGGCAGGTACCAACAAGGGCAGAAAGGTGAGTAATGGTGAGACTGGCAAACGAGAGGAATGGTCTGGGCCAGGAGGGACGGAAGGAGGAACAGACAAAGGAGAAAGAGGGACCAGGAAACAAAAGAAGCCAGTTGAATCCCAGGACGCAGAAAGGCTGGAGGAGAATAAAAGCACAAACAAAGCAGGCTCAAAGAAAACACTAGGCTGCCAGGGAGCGTTAAGCCGCACCAGCCTCCGGTTCAGTAATAGCTTTTATCACATGAGAAGGCTCTTCCCCCACGTCCTGGTGCAGAAAGTATTGCCACAGCAACCGGGGATGCTCAGTTGCATTCCATGTAGCTGACTGGCAGGGCTTCCGCCACGACATGGCACAGCAGTCATGGCGGCACCTGCATTGGCTGCCAAGCGGGCCTCCTCCTAGGCTTCGACACTGCCGTGCTCTGCCCGGTCCTCCCATGGCAGCCAATTGTGGAGGGAGCCGCCAGAAGCAGTACAGGAGCCTGGACCCACCAGGTACGTGAGGAAGTGCCGTTTGTGGGCATGCGCCTCGCCTAACAGTAATTAGAACTTATTAGATGGCCTTTTCACAGACGTACGTTCTCCTTCTCGATTGACAATAGAGTACTTGATAACCAAAACAACGTGCGGGTTTGAACAATAGTTTCATAATATGTACCCAACCCAGTTCTGTTTGCTAAATTTCACGCACCGTTTCCAATGCTGCTGTCTCTTTATAGGAAATGGTGGGCCCTAGATGCACCAGTTACATTGTGTTTGCGTGTGTGTGCACCTAGTGAAACCCCATTTCATTATGTGTCCTTATTCTCTCTCTAAAGAAGGCTAAGTAATAATTGTTGAAGCCCATGTTAAAATCTGATGGGATAGAAACGCTTACTGTGATGTATAATCTTTGGAGGCAAACAAAGAGCCTGACTGTATATTACATTTATTTGGCCAGCCTGGCTATGCGAAATAACTTTAGTTCAGGATACTCTCTTACATCTACCCTTTGATGGCAACCCGCTATTCCATGGCACAAGTTGTGAAGTGCATGGGAATTCACTGGAGCTCTTTAGACATAATACCAATGTTAAATGACATTATCTTTATGGTTCTACACACTGTTTTCACATAATACTATCGTTAAAGGGTATTATGTTACCAGATGTAACACACCAGTCGATGGGGATGTTAGAGGATGTCATGCCACTCTTTGTAATTGGTACGCTACTTTTTGCAATGTATGTGTATATTGTCAAGATGTTTGAATGTAATGTATTTATGGGTATAACTGATATGGTTGTATGTTGGCCAACTTATATTAGACCAGTAAAATGAACTACTACTGTCACATGCCATCAGGTGCAGCACTGTCCTCTGCTGGCAGAATATACTATGGTGCAGTTGCCTCAGCTGACCAGTTAAACTGACCACTGGGAGTCATGTCACTGTGCTGCAGGGAAGAGCAAACGATGAACTGTACATCTGCCAGGAAGCAGCCCCCAGGGGCAAAACCCACAAACATACTTTCCTCTTTTCGTTTTTGGGACATGGCATCCATTGACGATTTTATTCTTGTTGATGTTGGGGTGCAAGTAGGCCCTAGGCCCAGTTTCAGTCGTTTTGGTGTTGTGTACCTGATATGATATGATATGATAAGGCATTTATAACGCGCCTATATACATGTGTTTCAAGGCGCGACGAGGGGAAACAGATGGAAGACAGAGACAGCGATCCTGCTAGGCCAGGTGACATTGAGATTGTGCAATTGCAGGGGAGGGTGGAGGGGGAAAGTGCAGGGGAAGGCGGGGCAGGCAGTGCAGTACATAGGATAACATTAAAATTAATAAGACAATAAATAAGAAATAAAAGTGCGGCCAGCTGGTGGCAAGTGCTAGGGTAAGTGCAGACATCAAGTGTCAAGTGCTAGTAGGGGCTGTAGGGATACAGAAACAGTCCCCAAGTGCAAGGGTTGCCAGGAAGGCAGTGCAGGTGTGCAGCTGGGGGGAGGGGACCTGGGCCCGAGATCAGAGGGTAGACAGGTGACCAGTGCAGTTTCAGATAAGGTGGCATGAAGAAACGCAGCATGTAATGGTGGGTGGTGGGCAGAAGTTGTGTAGAAGATCCATTTAATGAATAGCTGGTGAAGCACAATCGGACACCGTCCTGACGTCAACGCTCTGCTTTAACTCACGCCCACACACGCCCATCGATTTCAATTCCAATCAATCAACATCCACACATCACAAACAGGGCCATGAGCGTGCTTGCTGGACTCACTCACGTGCAAGCTCAGATACACACTGGCTCTCACACAATAGATCACCACAGCAAGCCCCCCCCCCTTAACGGAGAATTAAAAGAAGAGTAAAGGATACATTAATGATACATGATGTAGTCCTTCTCAATAAGAGAACCATTAAGGATGCATCACATAGTCCTTGAACCTCACCAGGAGCCTCAGATTGCTTGGCCTGTCTGGCATCACTGAAGAACCTTCAGGTGGTGAAGAATGAACCTCAGGCTCTTCCCCAACACATTCGACACAAGGGCTTTTGGGCATCTCTGAATCCAGTACTGTCTGGTAGGGAGCAAGATTGAGGAGAATACCCGAAGAGTGAACCGTAACTCCCACTCTGCACCCCTCCTGGATCAGCATCACCATTTACGCAATCCGGTTGCTTATACGCAGCTCATAACACCACAGACCATCGTGTACCTTAAGGCCAAAGGCTCACATTTGTGACTGCTGTTTAAGCCCCCCTAGGAAATTGGCGTCAGCCATCTTGGGTACTTCTTATTTCTAACCTTTCTTCCATGCTTCAGCTAAAAAAAGGAGTGATGCCATTTGATAGATTAGAGGAGAGTTTGTGAGCTCGCATTCTCAACTACACTGAACACAGAACCGTTTGGTTTTCTGCTCATTGTACACATTCTTTCAAAAGAAACCCCAACCTGACCGTTGCACTGGGATGATAGATAATACTTTTGCAGTGCTCAAATCTGTTGGACTGCAATCATTTCTACATGTCCACGGACACAAACTGACACTCACTATTACATTAGGAAACACTTTGCACGTAAATACCTTTGCCAACAAATCAATAACTGATTCAGTAGTCGGGTAGGCCATAAAGCCACTCTGCACCCATTTTGTGAAACAGTCTTCTAAGACTTTAGCATAATCTGTGTCATGCGCTGAAATATGGAAAGGTCCTAGGAAGTCTATTGCCAGGCACTGCCATGCTGGCCTCTGTGGGAAGGAGCAGAGTGTGGTAGGTTATTTGGGACTTGTTGGCAGAATTCACACCAATCACCTTGTTCCTGAACCTCTCTATTAGGTTGAGGCAATCAATACCTGTCCTGCACCTTGTACAGGGTCATAGTAGAACCTAGGTGCCCTGAATGTGCAGGCTTGACTATCTTGTTGCGTACTTTTGGTGTGATAAAAACGTGTCACCATGCAACGACAAACGGGCTTCAAGGGACAAAGATGTTTTGGGACACCCTCGGGGACCGAAGTCCGTGTGTGAGAGATTCTGAGAGTTAAGTTTAAGATGTGTGTGTGCATTCTTCCAGGTTAGGACTTAGGAGGGTTGACTAGGCCTCAATAAGCAGCCTGAGGTCAGGCACGTGGATAGGTGCTGTTTGTAGGTTAGGATAGGGTGCTAGGACAGGAGATTCGATGTGTGCCCAGCTAGACCGAAATCTATTCCATAGATGGTCACTGTATACTAATGGTAGAGGTGTGGACGGCTATGCAAGCAGTTGACTGGATTTGCAGAGCCATAGCTGCAGTATAGAGTGCATGGATGGAGCGCCACACCTGCGGCATGTGTCCACAGATGTGGTGTGAGTTATACATACCTCCATTTTGGATGGATTTTTTTGTTCTGTGTCGTTTCTTATGTCTCTCAAGATGATAAATCGGTCATTTAAGTGCATCTTTGGTGGTGTTAGCATACTAGCTTGTGGACGACCTGGCTGGTGCCTTTCTCGGACTATGAATTCTAGCTGCGCAGAGCGTGTGCCGAGGGCATTGGTGGCCTGGCAGAGAAACATAGTGTTCACCACGTTATCCACTGTCTTCACCACAATAAGGTTGCCAATCACATCCACAGTGTTGGGAAGAAGCTGACCGCTCACTGTTTTCCATTCATATTTGGTTGATGGGGGGTTTTCCGCTGGCCGTACATATCAGCTCAGCCTGCTGTTGGTTTATGTACCAGCTGTCATCGTACCCACTGATGCGCACTTCTGTGGGGTATTGTATAGAAAGCACTACTGGGATATTTTGGGGGACGTTGCCGGTCCTGTCGGTGATGATGTAGGTGACAGTCTTCCCGTTCGCCTCAATTGTAGGGAAGATATTGTTGTGGCTGTTGACAGTGATGGTGCCACCCGTGTTGTTGATACATGGGCAATCATCCTTCATGTATCGTGCCACACATGAGATTTCATGATGATCCTTGACAGCATGTACCCACCCATCACAAAGCACACAAAACTCACAACCATCTAGAATGTCCTTCAATCCTCTTCATCTCCTTCTGGATTAGCAGACTCTGGCTCTGGCAGTGGCAGGTGTGACAAGCAGTCACATCTCTGGACCCTCCACCAGAAATGTGCTGAATTGTGAAGTTATATCTATAGCACTTCATCACTATTCTGGCCAGGCATGTTGAGACTTTTGACATTAAAAGTGAAAGTGGGAAGGGAATTATTACCAACCTCCCCATCTACATGCAAGATGAACTGGGCCCTGGAAATCACCTGCACCAGAAATGGAAGACCCAGCCATAAAACAAAGTTTCACTGTCTTTATTACAAATTCAATTACATGGATTGTGGAATGAACAATGGAATATTCTCCAAACGCTCTCAGTTTCCAGGCATCTGCCATCCAGTTTTGTTGATGTTTGAAAACCTCTCGAGGTATGCTGACCAGTGCTTATGTATGCTAGCTAGTGTACCACACCTACAAGTCTTCACTCTGATTACCCATTGCTATTTTAGCGACGTGCTGTTTGCAATAACTTCCACTGAGTGCCCAATGTTTATTGTATCCCGTGCCTCACGTATAACCTGTCTGTATGCTTCTCATTAATATCTCTCGACAACCTCTCGAGGTATGCTGACCAGTGCTTATGTATGCTAGCTATTGTACCACACCTACAAGGCTTCACTCTGATTACCCATTGCTATTTTAGCGACTCTCTGTTTGCAAAATCTTCCCCTGTGTCCCCAATGTTTATTGTATCCGCGCCTCACGGATAACCTATCTGTATGCTTCTCGTTAATATCTATTACCATATTCTAATGCTTAGTGGATGGTCCACCATATTGCATGTATGACATCTACGTGTTCTATTCGCCATCATATGCAAACACATTGTCTCACCGTAAGCTCCTCGTTGCCATGTCTACCCGACTCTGAAATCGCTCCACTTAAGATGCAACAGGCAAGAAGGTTAGTAAAACCCACACCCGCCCACCGCTAGTCCTGTACAGCTTGACGGTGCTCACAAGAGGATCCATAGGATACTATTACTTGACAAAGTGGACAGGAAAATCACAGAAAATGAACAGCCAGTCATCTTAAGTAGTGACCTTCAACCTTCCAAGATATATGCTCTGGTAGCATATGTGGACAGTGGTGCGATTGGGAAATACATGGATTACGAACTAGCAGGCGAGATGGATATTGGAATGCACCCAAAGGCTCTGATAGAAAATGTCACCGTATTAGATGGCACTCAACTAATATCCGGACCAGTGACAAAGTGTACTGATGTTTGCACCTTGCCTTCCCAGGAGGGACATCGAGAAAAGATCTTGTTTTACCTAATTAGTGCTCCACAGTTTAAAGTGATATTAGGAATTCCATGGCTAGAGAAACATAATCCATAGATTTACTGGCATGCCAAAACCTTAGTTTTTACAGAGGAATGCAGGTATTCCTGCTATGTTCAAGGCAGAACCTTTGAAAAAGAAGTTCCAGTGATTTTAAGAGAAAAACCCACCTTAGGGTTAATAGGAACTCTTCAACCGGATTATCAACATTTTCAAGAAGTATTTGAAGAAAAACAGGCTAACGTGTTGCCTCCTCATCGGCCATATGATTGTCAAATTGATTTGATCCCTGGTTCAAAAACCCCATGCAGCAGAATTTATGCCCTAACTGAACAAGAAAATATTCATTTGAAGACCTATTTGGATAATGACCTTTCCAATGACTTTATTCGGCCCTCTAAGGCCCCCATGGCGTCTCCTCTGTTTTTCATGCCCAAGAAAGAAGGTGACCTTCGTACTTAAATAGACTACCATGCCCTCAACCAGATCACAGTCAAGAACCGGTACCCCCTTCCACTTATTACAGTGTTAATAGATCAAGTTAAGGATGCAAACATTTTTACTAAACTAGACCTTTGAGGAGCTTACCACTTAGTGACAATCAAAGAAGGAGATGAATGGAAGACTGCTTTCTGCACAAAATATGGCTTGTACGAGTACCAAGACATGCCCTTTGGCTTATGCAATGCCCCAGCAGCTTTCCAGAATTTTATAAATGATGTTTTATACAAATTGCTAGATGTCTGCACTGTAGTGTACCTTGACGACATTCTCATTTATTCAAACTCTATCCAAGTACACATAACCGTGTAAGAACAGTACTCCAGAAACTGCGACAACACAAGTTATTTGTCAAACTAGAGAAATGCTCCTTTCATGTGACCTCAAAGGAGTTTCTGGGATTCGTCCTGTCACCTATGGGAATCCAAATGGACAACCGAAAAGGTGACGCTGTTCTAAATTGGCCTTCCCCTACCTCAGTGAAAGGAGTCCAAAGTTATTTAGTACTTGCACATTTTTACAGATGCTTTGTAGCAGAATTTTCACAACTAGTCCACCCAATAACTTTCACAACTAGTCCACCCAATAACTTTGTTACTGTGAAAGCACAATAAATTCTCCTGGACCAAGTAAGCAGAAGAGGCTTTCCAGACATTAAAAGAAAAATGTACCACCGCTCCCATTTTAAGACACCCAAAACCCGAACTACCATTTGTAGTGGAAACTGATGTGTCCAGTGCTGCAATGGGAGCTGTATTATCCCAGAAAGATACTGAAACTGGACAACTGCATCCAGCGGCCTTCTGGTCTAATAAGATTTAAACAGCAGAATTAAATTACAGCATCACAGATAAGGAATTGCTAGCAATAAAACACGCTTTCAAAGAATGGAGACACCATTAATTAGGGGCCATGCATACTGTCACAGTTTTCACAGATCTTCGAAACCTGCAATATTTACGCAACGCAAAGGCTCAGTCATCCCGACAACTCAGTTGGGCGTTATTTTTCGTGGAATACGATTTTGTTATCACTTATCGGCCAGGAGTACATAATGGCAAAGCAGATGCCTAATTCTACTTAACATGACCACTTCAGAATTAGAGTCTTGGGAGTCAAGAGGACCTAGGTTTTGCATTCAAGAAGGATTACCTTATTTCCAGAGTCGGCTTTACCTACCCAATCAGGAGTTACAAAAAAAAGTTATGGCAATTCACCATGGAGCCACATTGGAAGGCCACTGAGGAATTACTAAGACCACGGCCAAAATCAAAAGACATTTCTGATGGCCAACATGATGTAAGGATATCATAGATTTCATTCAGACTTGTGGTATTTGTGCTCAAAAACAAAGGCTAAAAGCAGAGACCAGCAGGACTGCTTCAACCGTTACCCCTCCCACTGGCACAATGGCATGCCATTTCTATGAACTTTATCACAGAGCTGCCCCCTTGTTCAGATTATAACACAATCCTTGTAGTGGTGGACTTATTTTCCAAAATGGTGCATTTCATTGCCCTTAAGGGGCTTCCTAATTCCTCAGTCTTAGCAAAGGTGTTCCTGGAACAAATTGTACATCTTCATGGATTTCCATCTACAGTGATCTCTGATAGAGGGAGTCAATTTGTATCCAAATTCTGGAGAAAATGTTATGAGTTGGTTAAAATTGAAGTGCGTTTATCTACCGGTCACCATCCATAAACTTATGGCCAAACACAGAGAACCAATCAGACTCTTGAACAATACCTTCGATGTCTTCGCCATCAGATAGATTGTTCTTGGGTGGAAGTCCTTTTGGGAGCAGATTATGCTTATAATAACTCTGAACACACTTCCACAGGTTATACTCCTTTCTACATCCATAACGGTTCACATTCTCTGACCTCCACCTTCGATCCAACAGAATCCTTAGAGATGCCAGCAGTACAGAGTCTTCATGATAACATTACCAGAGTACAGGAAGAGGTCTACGACATTTGATGACAGCAAAGGAAAGCCAAAAGAAATTTGTATGTAGACTTTGAAGAACATTTCCAGAGTATAAGTGGGAGACAAGGTATGTGTAACGCTCACCTGATTCCCGCAGAGGCGCCGGTCTTGACTGGGTGAATGCCGTATCTTCAAAGGTGATGTGTAACACACGGTTGGCTCTTTGGGCTGGACCTCTGTGCACTGTATGTCTGACTCGAAGAGTAATATGTCTGCAGATAGAAAATATGGGATTAATGAACTGGGGTTATTGGGTGCCTCTCTCCTCTTCCCTTTCTCTTCTCCTGTAGAACCCCAAAGGTTAACACCCTCACCTTAGGTAAGTGAACGCCGAGCTCTCCATCTGCCTCGGGGCAGTGTGCCGTAACCAGTTTCTTCACTGGATAAGGGTGCAGGCCTCTTGACCTCAGAGGACTGCTGTCCGTCGTTAACTGCACGAACGGTAAGTACTGGGCACTTCAAATGTCTTAAAAGTCTTTTGTAAAGATATCTCTTGTTTTGCAGGGTTCCGGCGATGGCGGATGGCGGGCTGATGAGAGTTGAGGATCGAACCCGCGTGAGGAATAGAAGCGCCTGGAAGCACGTAAGTAAGCGCTTGTAGCCTGCTTCACGATGCGCACTAACTGTCCCTTTTATCTTGCAGGTACAAGTTCGGAGCTTTAGAGAAGCTGAAGGGTGCTGGAATACCCACTGGATTCGGAGTGGGAAGGAGTAATGGCACGTGAGTAATAAAGTTGCCCAATGTCTTTAAACGCACCTTCTTTTGTCTTTCAGATGCGGGATGCAGCGCCGAAGGCCTCCGGAGCGTGCGAAGAGCTGGTAAGCTTTTGTCTTTCAGATGCCGGAATGCAGTGCGAAGACCTCCGGAGCATGCGAAGAGTAGGTAAGCCTTTGTCTTTCAGATGCCGGAATGCAGCGCGAGGCGTTGGTGACAGCCGATGGACCAGGTAAGAGATGCGCTGCCACTGAAGACCGTAGTGCTAACCTGTTCTTTCTTTGTCTTTACAGGTGCTGCTGAAGACTGGATTCCAGGATGGTAAGCCTTTGTTCCCTTAGGCCCAGGATCAGAAGCAGAAGACACGATGAGCGTTCTGCTGCAGAGAATGCAGAATAACGCAAAGCAAGATTCATCCATCGGGTGTGGTTTAAATAGCCTCCTGTAGTGCTTAGGTGTCTCCTTCCACAGCCACGCCTAGGTAAGAAAAGAGTTCCTGCTTTCCAGAAGAGTTCCAGTGTTCTGAACCTAGGGAGTGGCTCCTGCCCCACCCAACAGGAAAAGTAGTCCCAAACAGAAGAGGATCAGGGGTTCAACTGGCAGGTAAGTAAGCAGCATGGTCTGCTGCAGGTAAGTCCACCCAAGCATTATGAGCCCAGCGCTTCCAGCGCTGGGACTGGGCATCTTTATGAGCCTGGTGCCACTGGCGCCAGGACAGGGTCCAAAAGGTCCCAATTGGGACTGGCTGGCACTCGGAACCGGGGTTATGGGTCTGCTTCCAAGGGAGTCGGGCAAGTCCTGATCTTTTGGAAGCAGAGATCATGACAGTATGGTTTTCTTCTAAACACATTGTACTTAAAGGCCCACGCACATTCCAACCTAGGTTTCTGGGCCCATTCCCTGTGGAAACCATTGTCAATCCAGTAGCAGTAAGATTGAACTTGCCATCCCACATGCAAATTCATCCGGTATTCCATGTTTCTTTGATAAAGCCAATGAATCCAGGGACCAGATTACAACCACCACCAAAACCCCTAATCATAGAAGCTGAACCAGAATTATTAGTAAAAAGAAATCTTAGATTCCAAGATTGTCAAAAGGAAATTATTCTACCTTGTAGATTGGAAAGGGTTTGGTCCACAGGACAGAACTTGGGAACCTAGCTCAAACATTCATTACTTCAGAAGTTTCATCAAAACCACCCTACTAAGCCAGGACCGGAGGGTTCATCCTTGGGAGGGGTCTTGGGGGGGAATGCCATGATCCCAGTAAATGAACACAGTTCCCATTCAGGCATGCAGGAGAAGCAAGGGACATCACATAAGTCAGCAGGTCAAAAGTGGGTACAAACCTGGCACAAATGGCATTTCTACCATTTATAACATGTGCTCCCATATACTTTCATAGTTCTTACAGTAGTCTCATGCACTAAACATGGCTGCCGCCAGGTCCATTTATAACTTACAGCACATTCTATACCTATTGCAGAGGGAGCTACTTAAGCCCCGCCTATACCAGAGCGCTCGCTTCGCTTCTACTCCGCTGACAGCGGGTAACGCTACTGGTCAACCTGTCAAAAGAATAATAACAGAGACATTAATTTTCACAGAGAAAACAATATAATTCCATAGTTACAGTAAAGACTTAACGAACCAAAGTATCTCCGAAGCATTTCGTCAGTCAGCTGTTTTTGTTCGTTTCCTCAGCATCTTCTGTCAGAGGTTCTCTCACAGCCACAGCATCTTCAAGCAGCAGTCTTTGTTTGCGGTCGCAGAACCTTCATCCAGAATTTTCCTCAGCAGCCTCTGCATCTTCCGAAGATATTACTTCCTCAGCTTTCCAAAAACCTGCACACAAATAGAAATAAGAAAGAAGAAGTTTATGTAAGTTACATGCCTGAGGTTTCTTCAAGTTTTCACCGCTTAGTTATTAATGTGCTCTCCCCTGAAGGCTGCAATTACTCCTTATAGACGAACTTACGTTTGTTAAACGTTTCTTCATCCCGAGTAACGTTGCAGTCATTCCGCAGCCATTAACCTTTCCGAATTCCGAACCTGCAAGAATAAGGAAAAATATTAGAAAGAGAGATCTCTCCAACGTAGGGACTATTCAAAATCTAACAAACTATAGTATTTTCAACAAATACTTACCAAAGACAATTCTGGAAAAGAAAAGACATTATAAGACAAGAGTTTCTTGGACACCACAGCTTCCAAGTTTTGAGTTCCTTGATTCCAGCGTGTCCCTGTAGAATAACAGGATGGAGAGCTCCACAAGACATACACACAGGTGAGAAGGGAGTGATTATCAAAAGTACAGTTATATAGTAACTTCTCACACAATAGATATTATAGTAGTTCTATTGTTATTGTTGTTGTTTACACAGAAAAGGAATCCTAAAAGCGCCCAAGTAACAGATCCACTAGCTGAGAAGGCATTACGCTCCCGAGGAGTACAGGTAAGCGTTACAATGCCTTGGACCCATAGGCCCAGTAATAATCCATTAGCACTGTGGAACTGACCATCATGGCTTGTATCTTCGATATTTGTTTGCATCCCCAATTTTCTTCAATCCTTACTGGACCGTCATTCTGGAAACATAAGGGAGCATCCTCAGGTGGTATAATTGGCATAGGACCTGCTTCATTCTCTGTGTGCGCAGTTTTGCACTCACTGCCCATTCCTTGAGGCAATCGTCATTTTCTGTCTATACCACTTCAACTGGGACTGTCAGGAGTGTGTGTGCTTTGCACCCTACCATCCCTTCCTTCCATCCTTCTCCTGTGACTATTTGTCTGTATGCTACCAGCTGAGGTCTTTCCCAGCATCCTATCTCCCTTTGTCCTGTCCTTGGGCATTGCAACTCCTTTGGCATCACTATTCTTGCTTCTCCTTTGTTCGGGCCATCAAGAACATACTCTACTGTCTTGTCAATGCTCCAATAGTCATCAATCATTTCTTGAGTTTTGATGTAGCTATCTTAATATGGGAATGTCTTCTGTAACATCCATCTTAGTGTAGCCCATCTTCCTTGGATTCGGCCTCTTGTGCAGAGAGGCAAATACATAAGGCATTGTCTTGTAGTGGGGGTTGCGTTTTCAGTTGCTATGAACGTTCTGGAAGTACTCTTGGCATAGGGGATGAAAGAGCACACATAGCAGCTCTCACTCGTCTCTCTCCCCACCTCGGGCAGCACTGGTTATCCGCCCAGGTATGGCATCTGTAAATGCAGGAATATGCGTTGTGTTAGCAGGTACCAAAGCATATGATATGATGTTGCATTTATAGTACACATGTACACAAGTGTTTCTAGGCGCGAAGACACTGAAATCTTTCGTAATGCAGTGAGAGTAAAGAGGTAGAGATAGCAGAAGGCAAAACATATCAACACAATGGATCTAGCAGCAACTTACGTTTCCTGTAGTGCTGAATTTCTTTTATATTGTCCATAGAGTCCATGAGATCACTTGGAAAAGTCTTTGAAATGCATTATTATCAGTGTGTTATATTAATTAAGCTCTCCTGCAATAGTGCTTAGCTAATCCTGCATTAAACAGTCGCGTCGCTCACAAACAAGTCGCACCTTGGTACTATTGAGCAATGCAATAACAGGTGTATCGCCTTGTGGTAGTACTGGGTAAGAATGTACCAGATAAAGAAGAAAAGCGTAAAAGAACACCTTCACCTTGGGTGGTGTCATTGGTCCAAGTACTGCTACAGCCTTAGAAACGGGCTTCTCAAACTTTGTGCAGGTACAAAATTATTTGTCTGAAACCAGTCCAACTTTCACGATGATTACCTAGTGTAAAGAAATGTGCCTAAACTAATGTTTCATTCTGTTCTTGTCTAACTCTAGTCTAGATTTGATTTGTATCCACCAATGTGTTTCCTCTTCTTCTTCTTGCATCTGATCGTCTACGTGTTGGGTTGAGGGGGTCTCACTTCTGCAGGGCTTGATGTCTCCAATATCATTCTAGGCTTTTTTGCCTACTAGCTTCATGGCTGCATCCGTTGCTTTTTCTACAGAATAGGGTCCCTCAAATCTGAGCTTATATCAGGGCCTGACAAACCTTCGCAGGAGAACTCGGTCTCCTGGATAAAGAAGGGGTTGCTTCAGCAGTTCAGAGTTTTTTACTGATGTGTCATCTTCCTCATCCTTCTTCAACCTCCCCCGCCGGGACTGGAGCTGTTGAGAGATTGAAGCAAGACAATCAACCATTTCATCACCTAGGACAGTTGCTATACTCCGGGCATCTGTAAGCGCTCTAGTGGGAGGAGCAAACGGAAGTCACATGCGTCGTCCTGTCACCACCTCATGAGGAGTTAAATGGTGGTCGTATCCAGGCTGATTACGCAATGTGAACAAGCCATTGAGGCATTCACAAATCCCATTTGCTTGCGGATGAAAGGCACAGAAAAAAGTATGCTTAATCCCCAGCATGGCTCGATGTGCTTAATTTACGGAGTGAGGTCCATTGTCTGAACATTGGACCTCACACCCTCCACATCATGGGAACACCTCTCTGATGAGGAATTACGCCACACTGAGGGCATCGGGGTGTGAGCATGGACCAGCTTTGCTCCAGAGAGAAAAAGGTCATACCAACACAATCATGTATTTATACCCTTGGCATGTTTGGATTGTATCCACATAATCCTTGTGGAGATGTTGGAATGGCCCATTAGAGCACAGTATTGCTCCTCGCACTACGTGCATCGTGTGACCTGCATTGACATTTTTACATATTATACAGGAGTCCATGAAAGTGGCAATAAATTCCGCCAGGTTGGGACAAAACCAATCTTCCCCAATATGTGCAGCAAGAGCATCCTTACTAAGGTGAGTGGTGTAGTGCAGCTGCATGAGCACAATTTGCAACAATGCTACGGGAATCACTGGGGGTCATTCTGAGTTGGGCGTTAAGGGTTAACGGGCACCAGTAAGGAGACTGGTGCCGGTAAACACTTACCGCCCAATTCCAAGGTCCCTTAGCGGGAACCGCAAAGAACGTGTGGTGTGACCACACGTCCTTTACGGTTCCCGCTAAGGGACCAGGACGCTAATTACGGGCCTGTTATTTGCGGGCCCATAATTACGGCCTTCCCCATTCCCATTGAGCCCTCTGAGGTTGGTTGAATGAGGACTTACCCGGTCGGCACAGGTCAGAAAGTCCCGGTAAGTCCCATTCAACCAGACCGGACACAGACCCGGTATTGGAGGCAGCCATGGTGCTAACAGCACCATGGCTACCTCCAATCTCGGAATGAGGCCCACTGTCTTCCCTGTACTCTACTGTCTCCACATCTGTAAGGGATATTGAACATCCTCTCTTCATCCAAAATTCTTTCTCTTCTATCGGTGCTCACCCTTGAATCTCTACTATTTGGGTAACTGGTCATGAGCTGTACCCTTCTCTCACTATCATGCTGAGTGTGCGTTTGCGGGTATAAGGGTGGGGTGTGAAATTCATTTATTTTGGTAAAGTATGCTGCACACTTCGCTTCTGTGCCTATGACTTTGTTGGCCTGGGAAATCACATCCTCCCCCCTTTGTGTGTGCTTGGCACTTCACGACCGCTACAGCTGATGGGAGTTGTAGTACATCTATGAGTCTGGCCAATAGGGGCGCCTGCTGCACTGGTGTGCCATCAGCACGTCGGTAGCCCCTCCTCTTCCAATATGACAGTCCTGAATGTACTGTTGACATCACATAGGCGTAGTTGGAGTATATAGTGATCTCCTAGTCTTTATGTGATTCTAATGCCATTATGAGAGCTACTAATTCTGCCGCTTGCTCGTAAAACTGTGAAGGCAATCTCTCGCTCGTTATTACTTCAACTGTCCTGCTCGTGTTTATTTTTACTACTGCCATCCCAGTACGTCTTTCCCCTGTCGTCTGGTCTATGGTTCAAGACACGTCAATAAACAGTACTTTCCCTCCTTTGGGGGCATTCTCTCCTGCTCTGCAGATATCGTCATAGTGTTCTGTGTATGTGATACAGTCGTGCACATAATCTCCCTCCTTTACTGTTTCTGCTATTAATGTCGCTGGGTTTACTACCCTGCATCTCACTAATTTTATGGCTCGATTTGAGATAATCATCTTGTATCCAGACTCTCTCAGCATTGTCAATGTGCTCTAATGTTTTTCAAGGATAGCAAAAAGATCATGCTCCATGTACAACGTGGTACTACAGCCCATCGTGACATTTGCTGATTTCTCGACTGCAAATGCAGCAGCAGCCTATGTTTGTTTGCATAGGCAGTGTCCATTCATCTTCTGTGTGAGCACCACCCTCATCAATACTCTGCAATTCTGCATTGTAAGTAGGGTTCCCTAACAATGGGGCTGTGCATATTGCCCCTTTTAATTCCTCAAATGATTCAGTCATTTCCTATTTCCATATTAGGTTACTGTCTCCTCTCTTATTCTCCCAGAGCCTGCTTAAACGGGGTCTTGTGAATGTGCTATAATCAAACACCCAGGCCCTGCTATAGTTGCAAAAACATAAAAAAATTATTGCATTTCCTTTGCAGTCCATGGTTGTGGCGTTCTAAAGATCACCTGCGCTCTTTCTGGGGTTACCTTCTTACCTTTCTGTGATATTAACTGTCCAATATACATAACCTTGCCATGGCAATATTGTAGCTCCGCCTTGTCCACCTTGTAACCCTTTTCTGCCAATACTGTCAACAACTGTGCAGAGTCTTTTTGGTACTTTTCTTCTGACCTGCTACAACCCAAGATGACATCCACGTACTGAATGACTGTGCTGTCTAAATGTATGTTTCCTAGTTCCATTTGGAGGACCCTGTTAAATATGGATGGTGATTCACAGTATCCTTGAGGAAGTCTCATGTGTTTCCACTTGGTGTTTCAATATAGGAATGATGTCAGATCCCGTAACTCCTCATGAAGTGGGATAGAAAAGAAGGCATTCTTCAAATCTATTACCGTGAAATGGGTAGCTTCCGGTGGAATGCTACATAGTATTGTCGTTGGATTGGGAACTAATGGAAATTCTGATCAACAATGTTGTTCAAAGGGTGCAAATCCTCAAAAAAATGCCACGACCCTCGTGTCGCTTTCTTCACTGGGTACACAGCTGTGTTACTCTGTGATTCTGAAGGCACCAAAATCCCTTGCTGCACTAACGTGGAAATTGTCTCAAAAATGCCTTCGTTTTCTTCCTGGGATAAAGGATATTGTTTTACCCTTGGTAGGATTGCCTCTGGCTTGAGCTTATTTTTGACAGCTCCCACCCCCTTCAACAAGCCTACGTCATATGGGCTGTTGGTCCATAAAATATTCGGCACTTGTGATAGGTCTTCCTCAAGAAATGGCTGGCACCTTTTTCAGTAGGGCCATTCTCCTTGGTACTTCCCTATAATGAATTCTCACCCAGTTGGTACTGCTCATAAAGAACACTGGGCCTCATCACGAGTTTGGTTTTAGCCCTTAAATGTGGCGGTAACGCTATTACTGCAGCATTTAAGGGCTGGCCAAATCATGAGTTGGGCGGAAAGTTTGGAGTTTTACCTCCAGCTTTTTTCTGGAGGTAAAATACTATACTTTGTGCCCATTTTTCAGCGCTAATTGTGTCCCAACCCCATTGGGGAGTGGGAACTTAATGCTGCACCGCTGATAGCTCTGGACCGAGTAGCAGTAACGCTATTTGAATTGGCCTATCCCGGCTGAATAGTCATCTCTGAACAGCTCTTCGTACATCACATCGGTGAGTCTGTTTTCTTCTCCCACCGCGATTACTGTTCTCCATGCCCGTCCGGTATCATCAGCCCCGTGCAATACTATCCTGTCGTCTGTCACGATGACTGACTCTAGTCCTAGTGAAAACACTTCTCCCTTGTTCTCGTCTAAGGGGATCTCTGGTCTGAATTGGAACTCATTGGGTATACAAAGTAATTTGCCCTGTATCCCTGGAAGCCATGCTAATCGTACTTGCACTCCATATTGAAATAATTTGGGGTTCACTGGCACCCCCTTCTGTACAGTCTGACAACAAAATGCCTGGATTAATTCTTGTGCATTCATGTAGTGAATTCCTGGGGTCTAGCATACTATTCCCTGCTCAGTGAACGAAATGGTCATGTTCAGACGGCTCATCATGCCCGTTCCTATTACGTTAGGGGAATATAACAGTGGCATGGTAAGGTCATGTTCTCCTATTGTGATACAAAGTTTGTCAGTGAAAGGAACAAAATCTGTATCCCCAGATAATCCCTGTGCGTTCAAGGCAATGCCTAACATTGTGTACCTCCCTTCCCTAACACAGGATCTGGTCACCCCATATCTACAAGGAAAGAGAACGTCTTGTCACCTATGGTCACACCCACACGTGGTTCCTCATTCGGGGCTGGTGTAATGGATAGGATTGAACACATCAGGTCAATCTGTGGGTTGTCCTATCATGGGTATAAAGCCGTCCCTGTGAAGGGGTTGCTCCACACCCCAGTTTCTCCCCCTAATTACTGTATGGGCTTCTGTATCATGGAGTCTGCGTGTCTCGTGGCTATAATGTTCTGCTGAACTGGTGCTTGCTATGCTGTCTGTGGTGGCTGTGTGTACTCTTATGTCTGCTGTGTGTACACAATGGGCTGTTGTGATACTCCTATTGTTCGCTGTGCTGGCACCATTTGCAGCACTTATGCCTGCATCTGCGTGTGATCTTGGGCATAATAGAGAAGTTGCTTTGCCTGGTATGTCAGATGATATGCCGTTCCCCCAATCTGCTGTGCTCCGCCGCTGCTCATGCACAGTCGTGCAATGTGACCTGCTCTACCACATGTCCAACACTGTCGTGATGCCCCATGGAACTCGGCTGTCCTCTGCCAAACCTGTCACCACCCTGCTGCATTGGATATCCAATTACTCTCCACTGGGGTACTCCTCCTCTTCCCCGTGGCCAATGGTTAGTGTCTCCTCTCCCTGCAAACCTTCCCCATGACATCTGTTGTTGGTTCTGTGTGTTTTGAGTAACTACTTCCTCTTTCCGCTCCTCAACATTGCCCCTTTCATTACATATTTCGAGAGCATCTTCTGCACTAACTTCACCTCTTCTTGTTTTCTTTCCTTGGCCCTCATTACGACCCTTGCGGAAATTGACTGACCGGACCGCAACAGCGTAAATAGCGTTTCCGCCATTGCACGAAGGAGCAAAGTGCGGCTAATTACGACCCATCGGGCACGAGCATTACGCCATGGCGGAATCCGAAAGGCTGCGATGGCGGAAATGACCCCAAAACGGCCCTTACCGCCGCCGTACGCTGCACCAGGTGCAATACCGCCACCCATCTTAGCGGTCACCGTAATGAGCGGGCACCGTAATGAGCGGGCACCGCAAATTACGGGCACCGTAAATATACGGAAACGGAAGTAAAAGCATGTGGCCGGAACGGGAAACAGCACGCCGCACAACTATAAAATCCGAATCCCAACACAACCATTAAAAATCCGACCCTGACACACATCCCAACCCGTTAGCAACCCCAGTTCAAAAAATAAATATGGGAAAGGTAGCCAAGAAAGCGTGTGATCGCAAGCGGCAGGTCCACTTCTCCCGAGAGGAACTGACCGTGCTGACCGAGACCCTGCAGGAAAATGGCGCCGTCGTCTTCTCCAGTCAAATGACCAGGACGGCCCTTGCCAACAAGAAGGCCATATGGGCCCTTGTGGCACAGCGCGTAAGTGCGGTGGGGACAACACCCCGCACGCCACAGCAATGTCGCAAGCGGTGGGACGACCTGCGGATCCGCGTACGCAGCATACTTTCTGCGAACAGGAACATCGCCACAGCTACCGGGGGGGGATCAGAGTCGCCCATCAAGTTGACCCCCTGGGAGGAGATCTGCGCCTCCACCATAGGAATGGAGAGCATAGAGGGAGTCGGAGGGATGGAGAAAGGAGTGCCGACATCCGGAGAATCAGGTAGGTTTGCCAAGAGAAACAATGCGAAATCCACAAACCACGAACATGTGCAGTACCATGTGACCCCATAGTGCAATACATACTTTGCCCTGACAGCGCCCTCTAAAAGTCAGAATGAATAAACAAATTAATCAAGATGCCATAAACAACCCCTACATGTGCAGCATGCACCCCCTAACTGCAGGCAGCCAAATGAATGCATCCTCAATCCACACGAAAATGAGACCACCTCCAAGGCCCAGTCCCATATCAGCCTCATGTACCACCCCAATGCATTTGACACGTTGCCATTCCAAATCCGACAGACCCATAACTAACGCTCGCCCCTCTTTACTCCACCACAGGGTCCGATACCAACGACGAGCTGCAGGACACCCCTACCAGCACGCCTGCAAAGAGGGCCAGGACCAACGTCCCAAGAGCCTCCACCTCAGGTGCAAGGATCAAGACACGGCAGCAGCAGGAATCAAGTGCCAGCACACTGGAGGGGACTGCAACAGGCACCCCAGCAGCCAGCAAGTCCACAACCCCAGCACCACAGGTCCCCCCAAAGAACGTATCTGATGGCACTGCCTCTGGTGGTAGCAGCACCATAGGTGACACAGCTGTCATGCCAGCATGCTCCGACACGGAAAACAGTGCTGGCGACGTAGGTACCATCCATGACCTTTCCCAATCCCCCTGCATGTTCCATCCCCTACACCATGACGAAACCACGCAGGGGCACCCTGAAGACGACGACTGGCCAACCCCCACAAGTCCTGTGCCAAGGCAACATGTGTTGAGCAGCCCCCCTGTCACACCACCGCAAATGTCCATGGCCCAGCAGAGGCAACAGTCCCTCGACCTGCTGATCGAGCAACAGCAGGAAGCGTCCACGCTACTCAAGGACCATGCAAATGAATGCGGGGGTTCCAGGGCAGCCATGGAAACATCCACCGAGACACTCAGGGCACAAATAGAGAAAAGTAGTGAGAGCCTCAGGGGAGAAATGGAGAGAAGCACCGAGAGCCTGAGAGCACAAATGGAGAAAAGCACCGAGAGCCTGAGGGGGGAACTGCATGCGACGTCCAAAGACGTTTGTGCTGAACTTGCTGCTGTGCGCCGTGTGCTCTCGGAGCTCTCACAAACCCTCAGAGACATGCATGGACGCGAGCAGGCAGAGACGTCATCCGTGGCAAGTTCCGTCCAGGGCAGCCCCCAACGCAGATCTGGCAGGAACCTGCGCTCCACGGGCAGGGGTGCCCCTGATACCCGTAGAGGGGGCTTGCAATAGCGTCTACCCACGGGCAGCATGCATATCTGGACACTGGTGTTGGGGGGGGAGGAAGTAGGGTGGAGGGGGTGTGTTGGGCTTCACTGGGTGGCGGGTCCATAGGGTGTATGAATCAAATCACATTAACAATACAGCACTTCATTATCATCCAATGACATGTGTGGACATTGATATTTGCGTACGAGGCCTTCATAGGCGTACAGTCCACTATGTGCGTGTACTACACACACACAGTGCCACAGGTCCCCTTTCCGTGTAATAGGCACCATGCGTGGTTGCTAGAAGCATGCATCTATGATGCTCTGTCGGATTGCACGTGCATCCTGTGCCTCATGGACTCCCTGGCGTCCCTCCACATCCCCACCCTCATCATCATCATCTTCAGGTGCATGCAGTACAGCGTCAGGGGGCATGGGCACATTCCTACGTATGCACATGTTGTGCAGCATGACACATGCCATGACCATCTTAGAAACCCTCTCATGGCTGTACATGAGTGCCCCGCCAGACCTGCTGAGGCTGCGGAAACGAGCCTTCAGTAGGCCGAATGCCTGTTCAATGACCACACGGCTACGTGAGTGGGCATGGTTGTAGTCCTCCTCATGCTGGTTCTGTGGGTTCCGGATTGGTGTAAGGAGCCATCTCTTCAGTGGATACCCGGCATCACCTGTATGGGACGAATAAAGGGTGTCAGTGGAATGATAGTGCTAAGTAGCCCCCCCCCCTCCTGCAAGGTCATTGACGCATCAAATGGGCCACGATGTCATGCATGGAATGAGACTCACCGAGTAGCCAGGATCTGTGCCCTGCGTGTCGCTCCATGTAGCGTGGTATTCTTGTGTTCCTCAGGACCATAGAATCATGGGTAGATCCTGGAAATCTGGCACAACAATGCGTAAATATCTTGTTGGAGTCACACACCATTTGCACATTGATTGAATGAAATTGTTTCCGGTTGCGGTACTGGACCTCCATGGCATGTGGGACAACCAATTCAACATGGGTGCAGTCGATGGCACCAATGCAACCCGGGATGCCGCCAAGTGCATGGAATCCCACCTTTGCGTTGGTAATCTCCTGGTACGTGCGTGGTAGTGTGATGTGGTCGTCGGCGTGCTTCAGGAGGGCATCGTGCACTTGGGAGAGTGTCCGTGAGAACAGTGGCTGTGAAATGCCATGCAACTGTCCCACTGTGTGCTGGTAGGTGCCTGTGGCCAGGAAGTGGAGTACAGACACCACCTTCAGTAGGGGTGGGATGGCGGTTGGGCTATCTATCATGCTCACGAGGTCAGCATGTGTCATGTCCACAATGGCGATTATGGTGTCCCGGTCCAAACGGTAGAGGGTGTGGATCTGCTCAGCAGTGAGGTTGAACGGATCAGCTCGGAGGCGTGGGATTGCGGGCCGCCTGCGTGGTGGTAGTGGCAGTGCTTGTGGGCCTTGCTGACCCTGCCTTGCCCTCCTCCTCCTCCTTCTCCTCCGTCTCCCCTGTGCGCCCGGTTGTTGTACCTGTTGTTGTTCGTCGTCTTCTTGTAGTTGTAGCACTTGCAGTGCTATCTGGTGCCCCAGGCCCAACATCGCTAGTCCTGCCGGTAGCATTTTGGAGTGGGAGTGGTTGTGGGAGGGGTTTGGGTCTGCTATATATGTGCTGTCGGCCTGTATGGCCTCCACCTGTGCTGATTGAATGAATCTGTGGCAGATGCAATCCCTTCTGGCCGAGCACGTCCCGCACGTAAGGCTGCATTTGGCCGCATGGCATCTTGGGGTTGGAATCATGTATCAAATCCCGATGGCAGTGTGATGTACTTTGACTGATTTTCATGCTATGCTCCCATTGTTACACATGCTATGATTGCAGCCGCTTACATACCTGTGAAGAGTCAGTGGTATGTAGGGCTCGATCGATGGCCGACCCTCATGCAGCACAGTATCGTACTTCACCGACGGGCGTGGCGTCCCATTTGTGATTGCAGCCAGTTAGCATTATGACACACAGCCGCACTACATTGATGTAATTGTGAATGCAAGCGTTCACAGAAGCCTTTTCGACGTAATGTTGCAAGTGTGGAATTCGAAGGCCAGGATTTTTGGTTGCGAAGTAGCGGTGAGGAGACGCCCACAGGTCTGCCTGGAAATGTAACGTTCTATTGTTGAATGTCCTTGGGACAGGGCCCATAACGAGCAAGCAATGAATGACATGAATTGAATGGGATGCGCAATAGCGTAGTGGACGATAAGGCAGGACGTTCCCAAGTCCATCTAGCTTCACGACACTACAGATCCGGCCAGGAGCACAGTGGTTTTTGCAGACTGCATTACGCACAGACGCGATGGAAGTTTCACATATTATGTGAGTGAATGTTCATGCGTTTTCATTGCGGGATGAGGGAATGATGAATGGATGCATGGACAGATGATTCCATTTAGGGTCTGCCATGTACATGTGTTTTTTGATTCAATCCCCTTCCCCTGCGCTATGTGATGCAAGGCTGCCATAGTGGGACTTACGTCTATCTGCCCTTGTCGGATCCTCCCTGTCTCGACGCGCCTTCATACACTTGTGTCTAGGCACGTTACTAATCCCATGTCATGGGTTCTATCTTGACGGACGCATGCACAGTAACCGACGTTGCCAATGGTGTATTAACCTCGATTGGTTTCGTTATGTATCGATACTGATTTAGGGGTGTGTATATTCCTTTGGAGTGGCCTAGCATGCATATGGGTGTGGATTTGGTGTGTTGAATGAAGATAGTGATGCATCATGTGTCATGTAGTGCAATCGGTTAATTTGTGTTTCATTTTGGTGACAGGTATCTCCTGCCCTATTGCAGATGCCATCTGTACGCCACTCCTCCAGATGGTTTTTACTCTCGACACCTGCAGCTTCGGGTGAATCAGTGGAGCAGCATTACGATCTTATGGGACGATCGCCAATGGGCCACATGCCCTTACGCTGTTCTGGTGGCTAGGTGCAACATTTCGGCCTTTCAGCTGGACTAGTGCCTGCCTCATGGGACGGACCTGCGGTTCTTGCCGCTTCCATGTTGCCTTTTGGAACGTTGATGTTGGCCCTGTGTGCCATGATGGTACAGGGCGTCACACAAGTGGAAGCTGGTCAATTATTGCAGATGCAGCCCTCGGTGATGATGGATGTTTTGGTGTTATTTTACAAATTGCTGTGAGGCCTTTGTCATTTGGATGTGCATTTAAATTGTATTCCGATATTTGGCATGTTGCGTTATTCTTTGCAGGTGATGTGGCGATTTTCGATTTGTGGCGGTATGTATTGCGAGATGATCTGCATTGTGTTCCGCCTTCTGAGTTGAGTTGTGTGGTACAGTACTGGCCGCTTTTGCCTACGTAGCACAGTGTGGTCACGGATAGGGGCTGCCATTGTGACTGTTTACATGATGTGCTGTTCAGGGGCGGGGGATTGGCTTTTGGCCGACTGGTGCCTGTCAGCCAGGTCGATTGATGGTATGATGGGATGTTCAGAATGTGGCTGGTCACAGGTGCCTGTGTTTGCGTGCGTTTGTTGGAGGGGGACTGGGGTCATGTCCATTGGAATAGCTTCTGTATTCATGCCATCTGTGCCCTGCAGCTCCCATCGGCCCCTCTTGGGATGTGCCTGGCTGCTCAGTCACTCTGCCAACTTGTGTGGTACATGCTTCTGCTGATGGTTGGTTTGTTTACTGGCAAGAGTACAGGTCTGGTGCAATCCCCCTCAGGATGCTGTTTTGGATGTTGCCTTGCGCTGGTGGCAAGCGATGGGGGACTACTGTTGTTTTGTGTCATGTGTTCTTGATTTCCATTTTGATGTCTTGTACCTTCACATGCCTGTGCTGCATCAGTACGGCTATGGTGAAATGCCGTACATGGATGCCCACTCACGGGGCGCTTCGAACACCTGCATGCATTTCTACGTTGGCATGCATGGGTGAATTGTAGATTTCACTGGTTGCATGGTGTGAGTACATTGCGCCTGCCAGGAGTTGTGCAATGTGGCCAGGGAGTGGAGTACAGGCACTCAGTGGGCCATTTACGGTTGGTTCACGATGCCGTATTTCTAGCCATGGCGGAATGGTCCATTCCGCCATGCCTGATGGCGTTAGGTACATGTCCGCTAGGGTCGGAATTGCCGTACCGTTGCACCATGGTGGTGTTTGCGGTTTGGCATGGTGCGCGCGCGCGTGCTTAGTGCAGTTAGCGTTGGCGTTCACTACGGTGTCGCTAATGGCTTCGTACTTTGCGGTGACGGGTCATAGTCGCACCGAGCGCTTTTCGATGGCGGTATTGCATTTCCGCCATCGTTTTCCCCTTTCCGCCAGGGTCGTAATGAGGGCCCTTGTGTTTCTTTCTCATATTTTCTTGCATTAATCGACAGTAATGTGCTATGGTCAACTACATTTCTCACCATGGCTTAGCTTCCATCCCCACTAGCTTCTTTAATTGTTTCTGTACTTGCTCTGGTAGCCCTGAGCTTAATATGTGATAAAATAACCCCACTCTTTTATCCCACGGCTCTCTTGTCTCGAGACACCAACATTCTTGTATCTCCTCAATGTATTGAAGTGGGTCTTCGTCCTCACGCATTTGCCTGCTATGATCGCGCTTATGTCAGATGTGTTTGGATACTGTACTTTTAGAGCCTGCCATATAGCTGTTCTGCAGTTATTAAATTGTGCACCATTGTGCGCCTTGTTCTGTGTTGTCACTGCGGCGTATCCTGCCCACTTCCAAACATCGTCAGCTACCTCCCCAAGAATGGCTGACAGTAAGCTCTTCATGTCGCCCACCGCTAGTGTCGTCCCTGCTCTTAGTCTTTCTAGCTCATATATCCATTTCCCCGTACCTTCAGTCAAAGAGGGCAGCTTGCACCTCAAATTATCTTTGTCCATCTGTTGCCATAGTAGATATTGTGGTCGTCTACCCTCCTTTTCTAACAACAGAAACTGTGTCAATTCTACTTCCTTAGGTCTTTGGTGGCACTGAACGCTCAAACACTAGACGTACGGCACCCCATTTTTAATCTTGTGTTAGAAGGAACTATTATTGCCTTGTCCTTATAATTGTGGTTTTCCTTATATTGTTAAAGGTGGCCGAAGCCTCTGATCATCAGCCGGATGATCCCCTTCAACCGGTCTGATGTCCAGACAGCTCGGCAACATGAAGCCAGTACTGACTGAATTTCCAGTCTCGTTTTATACTACCATGTTGTTTTATTATGCACTTTATTTAACAACAAAATGCTGCTATTTAGTGATGAGCTCGCAATAAAATGTAATATGCATGTTTTAAACAAATGAAATTTAAATAAAATATTCATGTTTTCTAATTATTGTTTGGTTTATATGGTTTGATCTGTGGTTCGGTATTTAGAGGGCCCCCTCTCCCCAATTCATTGCCGGTCACCTCCTTAACTTGAATTTGGTTTCCGCTGACAAATTTTTTGTTCATTATTTTTGGCACTGAACGCTCATGACATACTTGCTCTTTTCCGTCCCGTTAAGGCTCTTAGCTTCATAATGAGGATAAGGAGTACATTTGTCTGCCCTATGTGATCTGCCTTTATTTGGCTTGAGGCACCCTTTTGGTCTTATCTTACTTTTCTCAACATCTTCCGCTCCACCCACAGTGTCTCCTGCTCAGGGCTTACTTCTCTGGAGGGGTAACATGGCTTCCTCCCCTCATCATCATCACTTCCCCTAGGTCTTCACCTGACCCTATGGTTCCCATGCTGTCATCGCTGGTATCTTCTTAATTGTCTTCAAAATAAAGTCTCCTTAGCATGCATCTCTCCTGTCGTTTCCCCATTACTTTGTCTGGTGAGATGCTCTCTCCCCTCAATTGAGACCCCGCCTAAATTCTTCTTCGCTTAGGGGCAGAGGCGGTATCAGGCCTGCTTCAGTGCAGTATCCCTATTCTCCTTTGTATCCCCTCTTCCTTGTCGTTATTTAGACATGTTGGTCCAGTCATGATATCTGGTACCTCCTTAAAGCGTCTCTCTCTACTTCTCTCTCGTTCCCACTCTCGTTCCCACTCCTGTCCCTCTTCCTCTCTATGCCAAATCTCTTTAACAAGCCATTTGATTTTCACTTTCCTCTTCTCTCTCTTCACCTGCAATTGCCTTTCCTTCCCTTCTTTCGCTCTTCTCAATGCTTTTTCCTTTACCTACTTCTGCCTTTTCCTTCCTTTCTTCTCTTACCTTTTCTTCTGCTTTCCCATTCTCCCTTTTCAGTCACTCTCATTACTCTTCCCTTTCTCATCTCTCCATTTCCTCCATTATCCTCTTCTCTTTCCCCCTGCTATGTCTGAGCTTCCCCTTCGGTGCTTTTATGCTTGACTGAATTTCTTCTGCCTAATTTGAGCAATATCTGTCCTCCTACTGACTCGTTTGAAGGGACTGTCACTTTGTTGTCCCCACTACGTCCCAATGTCCCCTATTCGCCCCCATCAATTTAATTTGCAGGTTGCTGCGCTCATTACCTTAATTGTCTTTAGCCTCTATTCTCTTGTTTGCCTACTTCGCTCCACTCATCGTGTCCTCGCTGCTCAACGCGGGTGGTGCATGAACGGGATTAGTGGATCCTGTGCTGCCTTTAGCTCCTTCAAGGGGTTAAATCCCTTGCTTTCTGTTGTGGTTTCTGTGTTTTGAGGAGGGGGCAGAGGTGCCATGGGTGCTTTGCCCCCCGCATCATGCTTGCTCAGCATCCACTACTTCATTGGTAGTTCCTGTTCCCCGTCCTGAAACATTTTCCATAGCTCCAGTAGCTAGTCTATTACGCAACCTTTTACCTTTATAGGCGACATATAAATATGTGGTCATGTGTTGCATCACATAGTTGGAAAGACTGCTCTACTGGGGCCATGGCATCACCATTTTGGCCACTGTATTGCGAGTCCATTCCGCGCTATACTTGCATATTGTGTCTTGATATCACGGAAGGGACCTGCACAAATGCTTAAGGGGTGTGTCCCCCATGATGAATCCCTTCTCCTGCTAAATGGTTCAGTCTTTTTCAATCTTTTGCATCCGTTTCTGATTCAACTAAAGAGTTTGGGGGCAGGAGAATGACTCCCCTCCCCTGACTAACAAACCAGTCCTCAACCTCAAACGTCTCTTTAGTTCCTCCCACAGAGTTTTACAGACTTGTTCAACAATTCCAATGGGCCTCCTTGACCATTTCCCATGCTGAAAGTTCTCTCTAAACTGCGCTGATTGCCTGATATACTCTGCACTGCTGCTAATGTCATCACTGTGATGAGAGAGAGTACTCCTGAGGTGCTCTTGACTTTTATTAATTTCATAGTCACCACTGTGACGAGAAAGATCACTCTTGTTGCACTCTTGATTTTGTCCACTTTGTCAACTACTGCCATTGTAAAGGGGACTACTTCTTCACTGAGGCTACTCTTAGTTCACCACTGTGATAAGGGAGATTACTCCTGGGTGTACCCTCTCTTTGACTTCTCTTAATATTACTACTGTAATAAGGGAAATTACTCCCAAGTGTTTCTTCTCTTTGGCTTCTCTTAGTGTTATCACTGTGACGAAGGAGATTACTCCCGGATGTTTTTTCTCTTTGGCTTCTCTTAGTGTTGCCAGTGTGACGAGGGTGATTACTTCCAAATGTTTCTTCACTTTGACTTCTCTTGGTGTTATCACTGAGACGAGGGAGATAACTCCTGTACTTCTCTTGAGATTCAAAGAGGTCACCACTGTGACGAGGGAGATTACTCTCGTACTTCTCTGGAGTTTCAAAGGGGTCACCACTGCGATGAGGGAGATTACTCCTGTGCCTCTCTTGAGTTTCAAAGGGATTACCACTGTGACAAGGATATGCAACCTTTACACGATTACAGCCTGACCCCCTCCTGGGTCTCCCAATATTCCCGTTCCCTTCTGCCTTGCGGGTAAGTGTCACTGGTTCTTCCTGTGGGTTCCAGGCCACTTCCCTCCACCACAGGACTTCTGTAGCTTGGACCATGTCTTCTTCCTGGTGGTTTGCCTCTTCCTTTGAGGCCTTGGCAGTATCAGCATTGTTTATGCGCCAGCAGGTCCACCCTCATTGGATCACATCACTGCCTGGAATTCTTCTTCTTCGGTCCGGGTTGGCGGTTTGCCTCCTCGTTGCTCGTATGGTCAGGGTGGGTTTCTCTCCATCCCGACCATCACTCTCACGACTCTCACTTCTGGCTTCACTGCTGCTCGGCATCCAATTCTCCTGGGCTCCTTCTACCTTGAAAGTTAGTACTTTCTCTCTTTTATTCAAGTACAGCTTGTCCCTCCCCAGCATGAATACAGAGTGTTTTATTTGTCCTTGTAGTTTGATCTCTGCTCCTCCTTCCCTCTTTTATATTTCGGTATGGTTGACTGCCAGCCAACAAGCACTCTTTGTATAGCTTTCTTAAAAAACAGAAAGGTTTTATTTGTGTTATGATCAAAACTAGGATCTTTCACAAAATATACAAAAACAAATAATTCATAACAATCATACAATCATAAAATACACTTTCATCAATATATATAAAAATGCATAATATTTACATAATTCATACATCAAACATGTATACTAATAATTAAAACCTATAAAATATAAATTTTTATAACACATCATAAAACAATTTCCATAACACATTTTCCAAAACATGCATGTCATATATTAAGAATACCAATTTCTTTCAACATTCTCACCACTTCTGTTGTTAAGAACAATTCATTGCTTGCATTAAGACGGTTCCATATATCAACAGCATAAATATTGTTTCTTATCATGAAGAACCACCCAGATATGTTGTCCTGACTTCCATTAGCATTGGGCATTCTACCATAATATGTTGAAGTGTTTGAATAACTACAGGATTATTACAGAAGTCACAGATACCATTACTTAAAATCCGGTTTTTAGATCGAGCACATAAAATCTCTCCAGTAGGCAAGCAATTGAGTCGAAAACGTAAACATTAATCTCAACACTTGGACATGGTGATTGATAGAGGTATTTTGGAAGATTCCCCATAGCTTTATCTATTTCCGAAAATGTGGAATGTATTTTATAACTTCAAACCTATAGTATTCATCCAGTAATTGTCTTTAATACTTCTTTCACCTTCATTGGATTTTCTGCCATTTCTTTCATTTGTTGGCCACAGTGTTCTAAGATAACAGCTGTATATGTCTCCATAGAAACTAGAGATTCTACATTTCTGATATGAGATCTTCATACAAAGACATTCTAATAGGTGAAGTTATTTTCCCCACCAGCGAGACAACTTTCCATTGGAACCAAGCTTTAAGAGGAATTATTCCGAATTCAGATCAAAGAAATGCCCTGGGAAGTGAGGATGGCAAGTTCAAAACATTCTTCTATATTCTACCCTCCAACCTTTCCCACAGCAATCCAAATGACATTTGTTTGATCTATAATCCATATAGGAACTTTGGGATGACTTTCCTTAAGTAAAAGTTCAGCAGAGGTTTAATACTGAATGTACAATATTTATAGTGCATTTTCTCATTTGGGGGATTAGTCCATCAGTTTTGGACTTTATTCTCTTAAGCATGGCTTCTTTATTCGATTGTGCTGCAAGGCCAAAGCCCAGTTATATGATCTCAGTCATGACATCTATTTGTATCTCATCAATATGCCATTTAAATGTGAATCTTTTTTTACAGTGTCAGTCAAGGCGTATGGTGTTGCATCAAGGAGGGCCACATTGTCAGCGTACGCTATGCCAACAGATTTGCTGGCCCCCTATTTTTGGACTAATCAGTGCGGCATCTATCAAGGACTCATTTAGGTCTGCTAAATAAACGTTGAATAGGCAGGGTGCCAAAATGCAGCCTTGCCTTAACCCCTTTGTTGATACAATGCCGTCAGACAAATTACCAGATACATCTAGTCTAACTTTAATTGTTGTATCAGTATATATATATTCCAAAATGGCTAAGAGTAGAGGAGGGATTTTCCATTTCCTCAACTTTCGCCTGTAACCCCTAGAGTAAATACTCCGTTAGGAAATGCCAGCCAGAAGCCTAGGAAATCTCAAATTGAATTCCGTAGTGGAAGAACACTAACCTGTTCGGGTGTCAATGAATCTGGAGCTGCAACGGTCGTCGGAAGGATCCCCCCGAAACTCCTGCTCCCCCTGTACCAAATAATAAGAATTGGTACGGGAGAACACGAATCCCAGGGAAACCCTCTGGGGAAAAAAACCCTGGATGACAGGAATCCTTCGTCTTGCTGAGGATGATCACTTGCTTCGGAAATGATGGAACTTGGGGTCCCTCGTTCCTTCGGTAGCAGCGTGAACAGGAGATCTATATATTATGAGAGGCACAGGTGAGTGGGAGAAAGGAGACTGAGGAGATAGTACATGAAATGCAGGTATCAAGTCTGATACTAACGTCGGGTCTGGAAACATGACAACCTTGGGAATGTAACTTCTCCGGCCGTTTACAGGGGGAGAGTCCAACACAGAGGAATGAGATTCCGCTAGGCGGACGGGTTGCCCTATACAGAGAGCAGAGCGATCGGCTCGGCTAGTCGGGACGAGGGAGTTCTCGAGGGGAGCACCACTAATAGTAGTAGCGATGCATCGGAACAGAGTTCCGGATTCCTTAAAAGGGGTCAGATGATCAGTCACGTGATCTTGATGACAACGTGCAACGACTAGACCGTTGACACTGGTTCTTCTTGTTTTCCCCGTTTCTCCTAGAAACAGGACCCCACACAGGGACCAATGACGCCGTAGTTGCCAACGGCGAAACGGTGTGACAGTATGCCCCCTCCTCAAGGGGGGAGAACCCGGTTTACCCGGGTGAAGTCGAAAGAATCGACGTACCAACAGAGGAGCATGTACTCCAGATGCGGGTTCCCAAGTCCGTTCAGAAGGGGAATACCCCTTCCAATCCACCAGAAACTGGAGACGACCTCGGCGATATCTAGAGTCACAAATATCTGCAACTTCATATTCAGGACCTGATGCAGTCAGGATAGGAGGAGGCAGATGACTGCTGTATCGGGAGAAATGGTCTGGTACATCCAGCCTGATCTGAGAGACGTGAAAAACAGGATGGATACGAGACCAAGAAGGGGGCAAGGATAACCGTACTGCTAAAGATCCTACCTGTTCCAAGACTTCAAAGGGACCAAAAAATCTCTGAGTCAGTTTGGAAGGAATCAGGTGTCTAGGCAAAAAGCGAGAGGCCAACCAAACCTTAGTCCCGGGATTAAGAATCGGTGCAATTCTCCGGTGTCTATCTGCATTCTTCTTGGCACGCTCCTGCGCTGCTTGCAAAGCCACGTGAGCCGTCCGATGGCCTTCTTGGATATCGGCTATCAAGCTGTCCACCCCTGGGAATTGAGAAGAGGTTGCAGAAGGAGACTGAATAAATGAAGGGTGATAACCATATGAGCAGTAGAAGGGGCTGGTCTTCAGAGCTGCATGCTTGGCATTATTATAGGCGAATTCTGCAAAGGGTAAAAGTTCAACCCAGTTGTCTTGAGCTGCCGACCCAAAACAGCGGAGATAGCACTCTAAAGTCTGGTTCAAACGTTCCGTCTGCCCGTTGGTATGGGGGTGATATCCTGAACTCAGAGCTCTTTCAATGTTTAAAGCTTGACATATCCCTTTCCAGAAACCTGATATGTATTGGGGGCCTCTATCGGAAATGATCTTGTCTGGAAGACCATGTCTTGCAAATATTTCAGAGATGAAGATCTTAGCCATCTGAGCCGTTCCTGGAAGTTTAGGTAAAGGGGTGAAATGCGCCATCTTGGTGAAATAATCCACGGTGACCATAATAGTGGTACTTTGCGACGAAGGAGGAAGGTCTACAATGAAATCAGTAGAGATGAATTGCCATGGTTTTTCTGGTATGGGCATGCATGCCATTAAACCGAAAGGAGGGGACTGTACAGTCTTGGATTGGATGCAGATGCTGCAAGCATTAACGGAATCCGTGTCGTCCGATAACAACGTAGGCCACCAGAAGTGTCTTTGAATCAACTCGAGGGTAGTTTGTATACCTCGATGACCAGCTGCCCGGGTGTCATGACACATCCGAAGCACTTCTACTTGTAAGGGATATGTGGGAATGAGTACTTGACCATCATGAAAATATAAACCTTGGTTCCAGGTTAGGTGGTAGGATCTAGCCAGTTCATCTCACAATTGTTGTTGATTTGTAGTTTCGGTTTTTAGGGCTTGGAGAAAATCCACAACACTGGATATGAATCGAGCATGTGGAAACATCTTTTCTGAACAGAATCTTGTAGAATGGGGATTCTTACGGGATAGAGCATCCGCTCGAAGATTCTGACTCCCTGGTATAAAGGTGAATTCAATCCTGTAGGGGAGAAAAAAGTGTGCCCATCTTGCTTGCCTACTGTTGGTGGTTTGGGCCTGTTGAAGCACCTTTAGGTTTTGATGGTCTGTACGAACCACAATGGGAAAAGGAGATCCCAATAACAGATGTCGCCATTCTTCAAAGGCCTTCTTGATGGCCAGAAGCTCTTTTTCGAGCACCGAATAATTCTCTTCTGAGCTGGTGAAAGTCTTCGAGAGATAGGCCACAGGTCATTCTTCGCCAGATTTTGAAGTTTGCAACAATACAGCCCATAGGGCATGATGAGAAGCGTCTGTCTCAACAATAAAGGGGCGATTCTGATCAGGAGTAACTAAAATAGATGCTGAAGTAAAAAGCTCTTTCAGGTTACGGAAAGCCTGTTGTGGTGGTTCATCCCACTTGAAACGTACGCCTTTCTTGAGTAATCTAGTGATCGGTAGAACAGCCTCGGAGTAACAAGGAATGAACTTACGATAGAAGTTGGCAAAACCTAGAAAGCGTTGGACTTCTTTTACAGAATTGGGAGAGGGCCAGTCTAGAACGGCAGAAACTTTTCAATGATCCATGGAGATACCGTTGGCTGATAACACAAATCCCAGGTAAGTAATCTGAGTTTGATGAAATTCACATTTCTCGACCTTGCAATATAGGTGATTAGCTTGAAGACGTTCCAGGACGATATTGACGTGACAAATATGGTCTTTCTTGTTGGTAGAAAACACCAGAATGTCGTCCAAATAAATGATTACGAAGTGAAGAAGGATGTCCGAGAACAAATGATCCATAAATCTTTGGAACACTGCTAGTGCGTTTATTAGTCCAAAGGGCATCACTTGGTACTGATAGTGACCAAAGGGGGTGCGAAACGCTGTCTTACATTCGTCTCCGGGGGCGATGCGAATAAGATGGTAAGCCCCCCGAAGATCCAGCTCTCTTCGGAGCTGGTGAAACTCTTCGAGAGATAGGCCATAGGTCTTTCTTCGCCAGATTCTGAAGTTTGCAACAATACAGCCCATAGGGCATGATGAGAAGCGTCTGTCTCAACAATAAAGGGGCGATTCTGATCAGGAGTAACTAAAATAGATGCTGAAGTAAAAAGCTCTTTCAGGTTACGGAAAGCCTGTTGTGGTGGTTCATCCCACTTGAAACGTACGCCTTTCTTGAGTAATTTAGTGATCGGTAGAAAAGCCTCGGAGTAACAAGGAATGAACTTACGATAGAAGTTGGCAAAACCTAGAAAGCGTTGGACTTCTTTTACAGAATTGGGAGAGGGCCAGTCTAGAACGGCAGAAACTTTTCAATGATCCATGGAGATACCGTTGGCTGATAACACAAATCCCAGGTAAGTAATCTGAGTTTGATGAAATTCACATTTCTCGACCTTGCAATATAGGTGATTAGCTTGAAGACGTTCCAGGACGATATTGACGTGACAAATATGGTCTTTCTTGTTGGTAGAAAACACCAGAATGTCGTCCAAATAAATGATTACGAAGTGAAGAAGGATGTCCGAGAACAAATGATCCATAAATCTTTGGAACACTGCTAGTGCGTTTATTAGTCCAAAGGGCATCACTTGGTACTGATAGTGACCAAAGGGGGTGCGAAACGCTGTCTTACATTCGTCTCCGGGGGCGATGCGAATAAGATGGTAAGCCCCCCGAAGATCCAGTTTGGTGTATATTTCTGCCCCTCGAACTGCTTCCAAGATATCTTCAATCAGTGGCATCGGGTATTTATCGGGAATAGTAATTCTGTTTAGTCCTCGATAATTGATGCAAGGGTGCAATTCTTCTGAATCCTTCTTCTGGATAAAAAAAGCGAAGCCCCCGCAGGGGATTTAGATTCAGTTATGAGTCCGTTCCGAAGATTTGCCTGGAGATATTCTCTAAGAGCCTTCTTTTCCTTTTGGGAAAGGACATACATTCGGCCGAATGGGAGAGGTTGTTCCGGGAGGAGAGTGATGTGACAATCATCACGACGGTGCGGTGGTAAGGAGGGAAATAAGGGTTTCGAAAAGACTTTGTGGAAAGACTGATGACACTCAGGCACAGTATTCAACTGATTAATAGAAGAAGTTATGGGGATCTGAGAGGTTTCTGGAGGGATCTGTATACCAACTGCTTCTTGGGAAATGCAATGGGCTAAGCAATATTCTGAACCTAAGAAAATCGTTCCAGCCGTCCATTTGATATATGGATTGTGGGTACGGAGCCAAGGGAGTCCTAAAATAACCGGGAAGTGTGCCGACTTAATCAGATCGAAAGTTAGACTCTCCTTATGTGAAGCAATTAGACAGAACACAGGATGGGTATGTTCCCTAATCGGTCCGGAAACCAAGGGACTACCACCACACTCTGGATTGGGGTGGAACAAGTCTTAAGTGTCCTTGCGATGCCATGAGTGGCCGCCCACTGATCATCCAAAAAGTTACCCGCTGCCCCGAAGTCGAGCAGAGCAGGAATGTTTTGTATTATCTTCCCTGGGAGACTGAAGGTAATAGCTAATACAATCATTGAATGGTTGCATATAGGTGAATCCGGGGACAGCCCAAAAATATGTGGGGAACTCTGATCTGATACCCCTACCGTGGTTCCCTGTACGGCAGGGTTTTGTCATTTCCCGCCACCTGTGGCTTGGGTCTGCGTGGTGGAACTGTAGGACAATCACGCAATAGATGCGTTGAGGAGCCACAATACATACAGAGGCCCAATGTCTTCCGTCGTTCTCTTTCTGTGTTAGTTAACAGGCCCTTGATGGACCCAATCTGCATGGGTTCTTCTCCAGAAGGGGTCTTAACAAAACTGGTCAGTAGATCAGAATGAGTTCGACTTCCTTTAGACATTTTTCTTTCTTGTGTTCTTTCAAGAAGTCGGTACTCAATTTGCATGGACAAAGTAATCATGTCAGCCAGGTTGGTGGGACGTGGAACTTTGGAAACCTCATCCTTCAGTTCCTCAGAAAGACCTTGGCGGAACAATGTGAGAAGACCATCACCCGGCCATCCTAGTTCTGAGGACAACTGTTTAAACTGAGTGATGTACCAGAGAAGGTCCTTATTAACTTGTCGGAGATCAAGAAGTTTCTCTTGTATTGACACTGATATCTCCTGACGGCTAAACATTGATCTCAGGTTATTCACGAAAGCGGGGTAGGAATCCAATACTGCATTCCCCGAGGTAACCAAAGGAGTCTCCCAGGCTAAAGCCGGACCTGAGAGATGAGAAATGAGAAATCCCACGTTGTTCTTTTCAGTTGGAAAGAATCGAGGTTTAAACGTAAATTGCACTGTGCAACTATCAAGAAATTCCTTAAGTTTATGAGGATCCCCATCGAACTTGCCCATGTTTAATGAAACTGGGGGGGTCTCAGAAAAGGCACGTGTCACTTGTTGTCTTAATTGGGCATTGTCTTGCTTAATAGCTTGCAATTCTAACGACATAGACTGCATAGCCGTCATTAACTGTTGCATATGTTGCTCCATAGTACCGACACCCGACCGGATTAGCTTTACCTGGCGTCGCTATATGTAACCCCTAGAGTAAATACTCCGTTAGGAAATGCCAGCCAGAAGCCTAGGAAATCTCAAATTGAATTCCGTAGTGGAAGAACACTAACCTGTTCCGGTATCAATGGATCTGGAGCTGCAACGGTCGTCGGAAGGATCCCCCCGAAACTCCTGCTCCCCCCTGTACCAAATAATAAGAATTGGTAGGGGAGAACACGAATCCCAGGGAAACCCTCTAGGGAAAAAAACCCTGGATGACAGGAATCCTTCGTCTTGCTGAGGATGATCACTTGCTTCGGAAATGATGGAACTTGGGGTCCCTTGTTCCTTCGGTAGCAGCGTGAACAGGAGATCTATATATTATGAGAGGCACAGGTGAGTGGGAGAAAGGAGACTGAGGAGATAGTACATGAAATGCAGGTATCAAGTCTGATACTAACGTCGGGTCTGGAAACGTGACAACCTTGGGAATGTAACTTCTCCGGCCGTTTACTGGGGGAAAGTCCAACACAGAGGAATGAGATTCTGCTAGGCGGACGGGTTGCCCTATACAGAGAGCAGAGCGATCGGCTCGGCTAGTCGGGACGAGGGACTTCTCGAGGGGAGCACCACTAATAGTAGTAGCGACGCATCGGAACAGAGTTCCGGATTCCTTAAAAGGGGTCAGATGATCAGTCACGTGATCTTGATGACAACGTGCAACGACTAGACCGTTGACACTGGTTCTTCTTGTTTTCCCCATTTCTCCTGGAAACAGAACCCCCACAGGGACCAATGACGCCGTAGTTGCCAACGGCGAAACGGTGTGACATCGCCATAAAGAGTGACAGTTAACTGTATCAAAAGCTTTAGAAAAATCTATCATAGAGACATATAAGGAGGAGGAGGAATGTTCCTTAGAGGACCACACCTTATCCTTTAGGACAGACACCACTAAGTAATTTAACGTTGTAGCCATACCCTTTCTGAATCTGTTCTGGAATTTTGAAATTATTCCCATATACTCAGTCTAACTTTCCAGCTTTTCTGGAATCAAAGCAGCACCAATGTTGCTGTCTGAGTCTAGCATAGCAATTGGTCTGTATTTGACCAGATCTGCCTGATTTCCTTTCTTAAAGATGGGAATTATGATGGACTGCTTCCATGATTTGGGCCTTTTCCGATGTTTCAAAATATCCTTAAAGAGTAAGGTTAGCAGTCTAGACCACATTTCTTTATTAAGTTTTAATATCGCGTTCAACAAACCATTGGGCCCTGCTGCCTTCGAAGAGGAAGCATTCACGATGAGACATTCAATGTCTTCCATCTGAAAGTGTATGTTCCAAGTTACATCATTCATATACTTCACTATGTTAATTTCACCATTCATTTCTTCCCAATATGCTCACCAATTTGCTTCAGTAACATTATTACATTGTAGATCAATTTGAGTGGTAGTCAGGTTGTTAACTAATGACCAGAAATTTCGAATATTCATCTGAATTAGAGTACTTAACATAGTCTCTCCATAATTTTGTACCATCAAATGCCTATGTGATCGCGTCCAATGTTTATACGCTCTAAGCACTTCATATTTATTTTTACGATCTCGGTATGGTAGCTCAGGGCAACGCGATCGTCTTGGAAGTAAGACGACGCAGAGCAACACAAGTTTGATCCCCAGGTCCGCGCTTAGAAACCTCTGGGTATTAAGCGCGTTATGAATACCCCATTACAATTACAATTACAATCACGATAAATTTCGTACTTCACATTTTTTTGTCTCAATAGACAAATTTGCTGCCGTAGAATTTTCTTTTTAGCCCAGACATATCTGTCAAACCGATATGTGTGGGTTATTCGCTCAGGATGTAAATATTTTGGCATTTGTTTAGCCCATAAGAATTCCTTGAATCCCTGGCTAGAGCATGACTTATCATATCATTTCATGTCATAGCACACTGCTATCAACACTTCCGTATTTGCTTTAGCAGTGAACTCTTCTATTTTCTGTACTAAGACAGTACTACCTTTTCTAAATTTCTGGATTCAATTACCTGCACAATTAGCATTTAAGTCTCTATGAATTCCCGATGAATCTTTCTTTATACCTATCCCTAGCAATACCAGCAACATGTTATGATCGCTTAGGGAGGGATCTTTCACCTGAAGAGATCTACACGCCTAAAATAAAGGTTTTGATAATATGACATAGACAATGATGAACGACTGGAATTCCCTTTTCCAAGCTACATTTTTATGGAAATCTCCCTTTACATTTCTGTTTGTAATAAACAAATCCCAGTCCTTAACATGGCTCTCTCACATTAACATTATTCAGTGACTTATCCTTTTTGCAATATTTAGGCAATGCGAAATAAGATCTCCAGCCAAAATCACATATGGTTTACTGTACATAAGCCATGAACCCAATATACATGATACTTTATTCCGAAAGACATCTATTTCTACCTGTACAGGGTTCCAATACAAATTTACTAAAAGGATACACAGATTACTTCAGTTGTTACTAATTACAATTGAAATTATTATTATTCTTTTTTTTATTGTTGAATTTTTAATCAAAAATTTGATTTTTTTACAATATCTTGACTTTTTGTTTCCTTAATCATATTTGGTCTCTTTAGTTTAAATCTTACACTTATGGCTGTTCTGGGTGTTGTTGTTGCAATATCATAGATGGAAGGTTGAGGAAAAGGTCAAGGAAGTCTTAATTTTCATTTCGTTTCAAGGTAAATTTTTCGATTAGGGTGTGAAGGATCTTGAATGTCGCTAGTTGCCATGATGTGCGATCACCGCTAATGATCCTTTTCCACCATGTTTCTTCGTCAGTTACTGTTGAGTGTTGACAGATGTATTTCATGTAGGGGTGTTGAATATCCATCAGATTTGGGCAGGACAGCAGTAGATGATGAATAGTCTCTTTCTTTAGTCTTGCTCTCATTATGAGGTTACATGCTGATCGGCTTGGACATTTTTTGACATAGTTCTGGAGGTCATCTCGTTTCTTCCATACCGAGGGCAAGTGAGAGACAAGCTTGTATTCGGACGCTACATCTAGAGTGCGGATCCAATCCATCTCTTTTGTTTTTTTGATTATTCTTGTAGGGTTATTGATCAGATTATCTTCTGTGGATTCGATTGCTTTTAGTAGAGCTTGGTTTTCTTCTTTCCATCGGTTTAGCCTTTTGCAGCTTCCCCCTTGGATTTCTTTGAGCACCAGCTCATGGAGGCAGGAGCAATTTGGAAGAATACATTTCCTGTAGAGCATCAGTGTGTTGCAATCAACAGTGCCTTGAAGGGAAAGCAGACTGAATTCTCGGCGTATCAGTGTGATTGGAGTCGACTCTGGTAGGCCGAGAGTCGTCCTCCAGAAGTAAGCTTCTAGTTTAGGCCATAGAGTCTTGGGTAGGCATGGCATAGCTTCTGATCCATATGTTACAATGGGAACCGCTTTTTGTTTGTAGAAATTCAGTAGTGGAATGGTGGAAAATTTGCCAAATTTTCTATCTATTGCTTTGCCTTTTGTTACTAGGGTTCGAATTTTGTCAAACAGAGATTCTTGCATGGCCAAAGTCTTTTTCTGAGTTATCCAAGATTACGCCCAGGTATTTGAAGTTCTTTACTTTTTCAATTTTGTTTTTTTCCAAAGACCAGTTGAATTTGTCTTGGGTTTTGGCTTTGTGCTCCATCACCATGATTTTGGTCTTGTCGGTGTTAATTTCTAGATTGTTTTCAGTGCAAAATCGTTGCAAATTGGTGAGTTGGCGTTGAAGGCCTATGGGCATCAAATCCAGTAAAATAAGATCGTCCGCGTATAGCAATCTGCTGATGCTCATTTGTGCAATTTTGGGTGGAAAGAATCTGATCAGAGCTTCTGAGTGTTGATAGTCTCCCATGTAAGCAATGAAGAGGGCCGGTGCCAGCGGACAGCCCTGTTTGACTCCTCTTTTTGTGTTGATGCGAGTAGATAGGCTGCCTTGCTGGTTTAGTCTCACTTTAATGTTGGTATCCGTGTGAAGTGCTTTGATCGGATATAGGATGTTGTTTGGGCAGCCCCAGGCAGACAGTTTCTGTCAGAGTCTGGTGCGGTCGACTCTATCAAAGGCTTTGGAGAAGTCTATAAAAGCTGTATAAACTTTTGGATGACCATCTTTTACTTTGTTTTTTAGGATGGTTAGCAGAAAGATGTTGATCGTAGTTCCTAATGTTTTCTTGAAACCAGCTTGGAAGTCATCATTACATGGGGCGCGTGAGGCCCAAGATTGGAATTTTTTCAGGTGGAGAGAGCCAAAGACTTTCCCTATAGGGTCCAGTAAAGCAATCGGTTGGTAGTTTGTGGGGACTTGCTTATCACCTTTCTTATAAATCGGGACCACTATTGCAGACAGCCATGTTGGGGGAACAGATTGTGCAGCCATACATCTCGTGAACACAGTTCTTATAAATTTGGCCAATTCGGCAGGATGTGACTTTAGGTCAAAATTGGTGATACCGTCGGGGCCAGGTGCTCGAGATATGTTCAGTTTTCAGATGATGCCACAGATGTCGTCTAGATCATCCAGCTTTATCCAGGTGTTGGCTTGGTTCAGGGATTTCGGGTCGACCGTTGTTGTCTGCAGAAGCACGTATTCTGATGGAATATGGTTTGGCAGCTCGAAGAGTGATCTAAAGTGAGCTGCCCAGGTGGCTTCATCGATGGAGTTCATAATTTCTAGGCCAGTAGATGAAGATGTTTTGTTCAGCAATGACCAAAATTCTTTCGAGTTATTGGAGCAGATGGATTTCAGCATAATTTCGGCATCTTGTTGGTGTAATGTCCCTTTGTGTTTTCTCACCCAAGATTTATATTTTCTGGCCATTTCTTTAGTAACTAATTCTCTTTCGGCTATAGGAAGTGCTGCTGCAGACCTTTTTGCTTTTCTGAAGGCACAGCGTCTTAGGACCAGGAGTTTGTCATATGAATGAGTTGGCGTTTGAAGGTTTTTATTAAGATTGCCTTTCTGCGTCCTATATGAAATCAGCAGCGAAGCATAATCGGTAGCATCGAGTTTGGGTATGTCAGTTGAATTTGAATAATACAATTGAAATGACCAGAATGCCAGGAAATGCATGCAAAATTAATTGAATAGATTTCATTTTGGAATTTCTAGTTGCTATTAGAAAACCCCTTGATGGCCTTCCACCATTATTTTAATGTCTGCCTGCTGTACTATAGTGAACCCATCACTCAATACCTCAGTGGGGACCCATGGGTCTTGGAAGAATATTATATCCTTGGCAACAAAGATGTGATTTTACTCCTCATTTTTCATGAAGCTATTGAATCCTCTTGTGTTCCATACACACAAGTGGATTTCATCAGTATAGTTTTCATTCTTCCTCTTCTCAGTACTATTAAAAAGTATAGATATAAATGGGTCAGCATCACAGTAACAAATAGAGACGTGAGGAGATGATCCCCTAGAAGAGTGAGAGGGTCTAGGGATGTACTTTAGAGGGTTACGAGGGAGTTCCATAAAGGAAAGTTAGTCTTTATGCTTGAGGGAGGATTTTCTCCGCTTGACGTCTTACTTAAAATCCGTTTTTTAGACCGAGCATATAGAATCTCTCCAGTAGGCAAGAGATTCAGTCGAAAAAGTAAAAATGTATCTCTAACACTTGGACATGGTGATTGATAGAGGTATTTTGAAAGAATCCCCATGGCTTTATCTATTTCCAAAAATGTGGAATGTATTTTATAACTTTGTACCTTATAGCTTTCATCCAGTAAATGTCTTTAATACTTTTTTCACCCTCATTGGATTTTCCACCATTTCCTTTATTTGTTGGCCACAGTGTTCTAAGATAACAGCCACTTCCCACTTTTTACCATACCTAGGGGGAATATTAGGTAGCAGCCTCACCTCCCTAGCCTCATTGGGAAGGGCTCTCTCATGGGGAGAAGTGACAGACTCCCATGAACTGTCACAATACCCCAACTATAGGTGTTGACATCCATAGTTATTTTGCATAAAGCATTGGGCTCAAAGTACTGCATGGGGGGAGTAGCAGACAACAGAGATTTGATTTCTTCAAACCTTTTCTAATGATCTTCTTCCCAGACAAAACAGCTACCTTTCTTCATTGCTTTTCTAAATGGTTCTGGTACATGTGCAATTGGCTATACATCTTGAATTACAAATTCAAATAGGCCCCAAGAAAGGCTGACACTTGGTTCCTGTTTTCTAGTAGGGCATGGTAGGTGGCTTTGATGAGGCCTTGCTTGGGATGCATCCCATCCTTACACACAATGTTCCCTTAGTATTACACTTCTGGAAACAAAAATGTGCACTTTATCTTCCCAGAAGGTCATGCTTTGGTGTTTGAGTTTATGCAGGACCTTTACCCATACTTCATTATGTTCTGCCTGGGTAACCCCAAAAAGGAAGGAGGATGTCATACTAAAAAACATTACATTGCTCATTACCTTGCTCTTGGATCTGACAATGACACCAGGCTGAATGGCATTCTCTTATGTTGAAGACACCCATCCGGTGTCATGAAAGATGTGAGTCTACATGGGTCTGAATGGGGCAAATATGTCTCTGTGCTTCTGCTTGATCTCTTCTTTGATTTAATTTTGCTCAATTATCTAAACAAATGTCCTGCCTCCACCCTGACAGTCCTTGTTGCCGCCACCCCAGAATGTCCTTTGGTTTTCTACCGACATATTGTCGCTCACATGCCTTCCTTCCTTTAAACTCCAGCTCATTCCTGAAATATCTGATCAAATCAATGTTCTGTTGTTGTAATCACCAGGAGCCAATTGCGTGGGCTGAAAATCGTAGGCCATTGTCCACATCTTATTGTGGCAATAAGTTAGTTTGGAACCATGTGGGTTAATGTGCACCATCAACATGAGTTGAGAGAATTCATCTTGCCTTGCTTATTCCAGCACAAAGTAATTTGATATCTCCTGAACCTTCTGACATTTCCTCCTACACACATTGTGGGAGTACGTCCACTGGTTGTAATTTCGGCACTCTTTGACTTTGACTGCCCAGGGTCAGCAGTAGCCATTGTGATTTCTATGGCTACAACAGAAACATTTTCCATTGGTTCTGAGGTCCAATAGGTGATCCCTCTGCATTTTGTTGTCTTGCACTTATGTGTCCTCTGCCTAGTTCCTATCACCAGGGTACAAGCTTCTTCTAGTGCACGTTCAAGCTTTTTTACTGACCTGGAGGGGTGCTCCAATCCATTAGCAATATCGATAGTTTGCTCTAGAGATGCACTGTAGTGGGTTAGCAAGTGTTACTTCACATTTTTATATTTCACAGTGTACTATGATCTGGTTCTGGATGATTTATTCTATGAATACTTCAAACTCAGGTGGAGCTTCCAGGATCCTGAGCATGGCAACAGACATCGCAATACTCTCATCCTCTCCTTCTGGGTTTCGTATACAAGTTATACTTCTCGGAGACAATGTTGGGAGGGTCATCATAATGTGTCTCCATTCACAGGGCCATCTTCCTGTACGGTCACAACGCTCATCCTTTAATTCTGATGATGTAGTTATCACATTTCTTTATCAATTTCTTTCATGGAACGAGGGGATGGTTGAAATCACCTTGAGATTGCAAGGCAGTGGAGGCAGAATTTCAATTTGGGATGTAGCAATGACAAAAGCGTTGGCTAATTCTAGAGTCAAAATGTTGAGGTCAAGCTTTTGCAAAGTCCTGTCTCTTGCCGCTTAATGCTATATCAACACGTGTCTGTAGCAAGCATAAATATGTTTATAAGTGTTTTAAATGCGAGGTCCTAGCCGCCTCTCAGGACCACCACTTCTATTATTTTATCGCATTTGAGGATTTTTCCAACCTGAAGGAGCGTACTGGTACTCAATTATATGGCGAGTAAAAAATTAAAGCATTTGCATGACCAGTACCCCAATAACTCTCACAGAAATATGGTTCTGTGTTATAAGACGAGCAACATGAGGCAGCTGCTCGGGGCCCCATGGACCAATTCAACTAAAAGAGTTGAAAGGCCTGACGCGTCTATACTCCACCCCCTGTATCCCGTCCTATCAGGACTCCTTCTAGTTCCCACAATGCTTGCGGTTGAAGCAGCAATACGGAATAACAGTCCACTCGGGCATTACAGATTGGGCCTCATTCATGCCACCAAACAGGAGCTCACCCAGCCATGCCCCTCTACCTGATTGACTTCTTACTTTTTTATGGCCTTGCCTGATAAACAGTCTCACAACAGCTGGAAATTTAACAGAGGCGAGTTGAAATTCAGAGGAGGTAGACTAGCTTAAGCAGAATCTTTGCATATGACCTAATTATTTTGTTAATGGGCACATTAAAAACAAACACTAAATAAATAGCTTTATACATTTCCATCAATAACATAGTAAGTCAGGCTTCAGTGGTTCTATAACTTGATCAGTTGATATTACGAAGGGTCAGGCCATGACATCTTCATCACTTCCAATTGTGTGATGCTACTTGAGGAATGTTTTCAAAGACCCTCTCAATTATTTTCCAATTTTCAGACACATGAATTCCATGCACTTTTCTGTAAATTATTCCCCCTTCCCTTAATTGCATCTTGTCCTAAATACATGTTGCTAGACTGTTTCAATCACCTATCAATCGATTCTGTTTAGGTCCATTTTAGGTATTTGAGTATGTGCTGATGGTTCCCTTATTGTACAGACAAGCTCATCCACAGTGCATTTGGTAACAATCAAGTCACCCACCATCCTGTTGTGCTTATTTGAAAAACCATTTGAACACACTTGGGCAGATGGCATTTGGTGGCAAGAAAAAGCGGGCATGAGAACATAAGTGCACTAGAAGATGGCATAGGCTCAGCTTGTCCAACTCAAGCCTTCATTGAAATAAGGATATTGTTACTTTGGCTTGATGACAAAGTCCACAACTACTACAAAATAACCAAAAAAAGGATAAACTTTGTCAATTGTGTCTTTCTCCACAGGCGACTACCTTGTTTAGGTACTGTAGGCAGTCTGCGTTACGGCATGATAGCTGGTGCGGCGACCTATTTCCGTGGTCACTGATGGTACAGCAGTGGCAGAAGAGAAGTACTATGACCACCACATACAATTAAAAACCTATACTCTACTACAGTGTATAGGCCGTAGTCCCTTCGATGAATGGGTGGGACCCTTGCATCGACAGGTATGTGCTGTGGGGTGAAGTAGGTTTCACATTGTTGCCTTGTGTGTGGTTGTGAACATTGCATACAATCTTTGCTCCATGGGTGTAGGGATTGGTAGCACATCATACATTGTTTACTGCATGCCTGGACCAGATGGAGTGACCAGTCATGTAGTGTGTCCACTGGGTGCAGTGGTGAAGTCCAGGGTCCTTAGAAGTGGTATGGTTCAGCAGGATGTACGTGGCCACTTGTTCACCTGCATGACTTTGTTATGTTGTGCTGGGTGTGGCCAAGACCTGCACTGTTGGGTGCATGATGAAAGACCCTAGGCCAGGCACCGAAGAGTGTAGGCCTGTACCGCAGCAACGGTACCATAATGCAGGCATGTAGTTGAAGGTATGCATGTCTCCGAGGGAGGTGACATTTGAAGAATTGTGGTGCAGGAATTTGTACACGTGGTAGAACAGCACAAGTAAACTGATATGCATACAGTACCATATGGTGTACATTACTGCACGTGTTGCACATTAGGTAGCCACATGTCACCATTTGGCTTTCGTATGGGTTGCCCTTTATACCACCCAACCCATGATATGTTTGTGGATTGTGGTACGCGGCAAGTGTTCCCATTCATGGCGCCATTATGTTGTGCTAGGTGTGGCCAAGGCCTAGACTTTTGGGTAATGGCGCCATACAGGGTTAAGCCTGAATCTCTCCGAGGATGCTGACCTTTGAAGAGTGGTTGTCAAGAACATTTTACACTTGGTGGAAAACCAAAGTGAGGTGATATGCGTTCACTAGCACATGGTGTAGGTCATTGCACACGTTGCATATCAGCGACCAATTTCTTACCTTTCCCATTTGATATGTGTTGCCCTTTACAAGACCCTTGCTTGAGTAAGTGTCTTAACATATTGCGCCTTGACAAGAAGTCATCAGCATCACAAAGTTGAAATATGGCCAATGTACACAGCCACCCACTTACCATTCAGGACAGCCATCGCAATGACATGGATCCATGCATGCAAAGATGTGGCCAGGGTGAAAGTTGGCAGGCGCAATTGTAGATGGGGAGTGCATTACACATGACATGTGCATTACAAAATGGGGTGTACTAGGGTGTGTTGTGTGTGGTGAGTCCCTAGCATCTTGGATGCATGGCTGGAGGCCTTACACACACAGCTATGTGTGTTGCTTGCACATACCATTCAGATTGTTGGATTTTGTTTCTGCTTTGTGAGGTGTGCATGGATTTGTCATTCAATGGGTGTGGTGATTGTTAGCAGATGCTACATGTTCCAGTGCATGAGAGGAGCCTGTGTGTATACAAGTGCATAGGGTTGAACTGCATAGTGTATGTGCGTGTGTAGTGTGCATTGCGCACATTACTGACTGCTGTTCTGCACTTTGAAGTATTGCATCATTGCACTTGCTGCAGTGCTGGGAAGAAAACCAATATTGCTACCTGCACTTAATGGTGCTGGGTGCCGCTCTGAGTGAATGTGGACGCTGACCGTGTGGATAGTTTTGCAGAACTGTTACTCTGGAGGTGCTTTCACATGACACATACGTGTACTGTGTGTGTGTAATGGTACGCCCGGAGTGCTGTACAGAAATGACAGTGTTCGATGCAGAGGTCTTGGATGTGATTGCTACACGCTTGTGTGATTATTTCATACTACCTAATGAGGGAGTGTTGCAAATGTATTAGTGGAAACAGAAGAAGGATTATCTATGCTTTACGGGGTTGCAGCCTTCGCTGTAGCTTGGTGGAGGCACATGGTACATTCTGACCTTCTGAGCATGGTGACTTTGCCAATGGAAATATGGGGATTATCCAATCGGGTGTCGCAGATGTGGTTCACAGGAAGGGGCAGTAACATTTTCACCCAAAACCTGATGCAGTGAGGTTGGCAGAGATGGGGAGATGCAGAGTGCTGATCGTGGGTGATACCTTTGTGCAAGATCTGCACAGGTATGCCGTGGACCGTGGACAGAGGCTTTGCTGCTAACTTTCATTTTGAAGGAATGAAGGCTTTTTGGGCCACAGTCGATGAGTGGGGTTTCGGTTTCATGAATCTCCTTTGTACATGTGTGGCCTCTTTCGGTACTGTTGATGGTGTGGTTGTGCATTATGGAGCACTGCATTTGGGGTACATGCCGTGCTCACGTTTGCTCGCTCACCTAAAAAAGATGATGACAGCAGTGATGGAGATGTTGCCCACTGCCAAGGTGAATTTCTCATTGACACCACCAAAAGCAGTATGGATCATTCCGGTGTAATTTGTCCACAGCAAGAGGTCGGGAGGCGTTTCATAAACAGAAGCATGTGTGACCAAGAAACACCATTTGTTTAACTCCATTGGCAATGCTGTTTTGTTTGCTACTGTGCACAAAGTGTTGCAGAGAATTCTGTAGGAATGTAAGAGAGGCGTTGGCCTTCAGTTGGTAGAAATGTCAGGAGGACATGCAAACAGAAACTCATCCAAAGAGAAAAAACACCCAAAAAGTGTATGCATGCATGCAAGCACGCACACAACAAAAACATGACAAAAAAACTAAACAAAAAAAATTAATAAACTTCTCACAGACTGTAGTAAACACCCAATTCCCTACCGTGTTTCACATTTCCCCACCTCTCCCCCTCCTGTTCCTAGCAGGGTAACAATAACTTTTCAGACATTTGTAGTACATGGGTTACAGCGAAAAGACCATTCTGTGAAGTGTGCAATGTAAGTGGCAGGCATTGTGTTGTTATGAATGCAGTGTGCGTATGATATGATATGATGCCATATGGTATGCTGTGGCATTTCTGCCGCTCCAACACACAAGTGCGTGAAGGTACGATAAGGAAAGGGAGGTGAAACAGAGGCGAGACACAGACAGTGTTCCACTAGGCCAGGTGACACTGAGAATGCGCAAGTGAATGGGAAGCGGGAGGCCAAAGTGCAGTGTATGGGAACAACAAAAATAGCAATAACTACAAGTACGGCCGGTGCTGGCAAGTGCACGGACAAGTGTACACATAAGGTGGTGGTTGCACTGTTCGGGTTACAGAAAACAATCCCCAAATGCAGGGGTTGGCAGAAAGGTACTGCAGGGGTGAAACTGTCAGGAAACAGGTGGACTGTGGCCGACATTACAGGGTGGCAAAGAAACCCGTAGACAATAAGTTTCAGGAAGGAAGTGAGCATGAGAGTGAAGGAGAAAAAGGAGAAGCAAATGGAAAGATTTTTCCGGACCCTGACATGGTTCCTCTCAAGTTCCAGGGAGGCACACAGCCTGTTCCAGGGGGAGACCCAAGCAGAAGAAAGACATCTACCACCAAGTGGGTCCTTGGAGAAGCAACTGACCCTGATGGAATTGTAGGCGGATGGCCAAAGAGCTGGAGCAGGAAAATATTTGGGAAGTAAGAGTTGTAGGTATTGAGGGCCCAGGCCCCAGAAGCCCTTGTGGATCACGTAGAGGGTGTTCACCTTAACGGTTGCAGCCACTGGGAGCCAGTGCAGAGATTTCAATCCCGGCACAGCTGAGAGCCACAGTGCTGCACAGCTGCAGCCACAGTGAACATCTGGCAACTTTCTGTACACTAATAAAATATATTCAGTGCTGGTTTGGGTGCCACATTCCTACAATTTTATTTATGTGGCAAATGCGTTAGTGTGGAAAGAAATGTGCACCCCTGTAAGAAGGAAAGGAAATAGTTTATGTTTGCATATCACAATGACTGATATGTGTAAATGGAAATGTTGCAAGCATATACCACTCAAGTACCACTTGATGGTAGGTGATGGAAGTAAATACAGTATGTTTGTTAGTTACGCAATGGAAGTTCCTTGGCAACTACAGTGCTCAGAGACACTTTCAAAAGGGTTTTAAGTGTATTGTGGAAACAGTATTCATACCTCTATTTTGTGGTGAAGGGCCCCCATGCACATGAATGACCATTCAAAAATCTTGCGTACTTTCAGCAAACTTTGTGCGGGACGTGTGTTCAAATGCTAACACACTTGCAGTGTACATGTGTAACAGGACATATGAAGTGTTGTACAGAACTGCCAGTGTTAGATGCTGACATCTTGGATGTCATTATTTAACAATACCCAATGAGGTTGTGGTAAAGAAAACACTGTGGAAAGGGAAGAAGGACTGTTCCTGCTTTACAGGGGTGCAACCATCGCGGCCTTTGATGAAGTGCACATGCCACATTATGCGCATTTCACCATGCTAGCCAATAGAAATGTGTCTGTCCGCAGACACATCTTTTGATGTGATATATACATCTTTTCAGGGGAAATGGCATTTCTTTGTCGACCAGTGGCAATGATATTTTGTTTTGGAATATACAGACTGCCCTGAAGACCCTACTGTAAAAATCTGACACGAACTACAAAACACAAAAACAAAGGGAAAAAAGGTGTTTCTATGGAAGCACCTTTAAAAAAAGAAAAACGCTCTTCTAAGAGCCACCACTACAAACAAAATCCCCTATCCTGGTTAACATTTATTCCCCCACGCACAGCACGATAAGTCTGCGGACATCAGTCTTTATTCAATCAGGGCTTTATTCAATCAGGTTCTGAGGGCATGGGTCACATGAAGGGGCAGTAATGCTGGCTGACATGGAGGAATGCGTTGTGTTGACTTTGGGTGATGCCTTTGCGATAGATCGCCACAAGTATGCCCTGGAAAGACACTTTGGTGGCAATTTCGGTTTGGAAGCAGTGGACGCATTTTGGAGCAGTGTCTATGAACCCAGTTTCGCCGATATGCATGAACTTTGAAGAGGCCTGGCCACTTCTTCTCGTGTTGCTGTTGTCGTTGTGCACTATGGGGGCATGCATTTGGGTTACGTGGCTTGTTTACATTTGTTCCGTCAACTGAAGAGGTTGCTGAATGCAGTGAAGAGGCATTTTCCCACTCATCCATAAGACCAAGAAGGGTGTGGGCCAATGCTAATGTCTGCTGTTCCGAGCCAGAGGGTGGAAGGTGTCTCATCAACAGAAGCATGGCCAATTTTTTGCATGCTGGTGGGATGTTCTTTTGCAACAATGGCCTCATTAGTGGAAATGCTGAGTTTTTCCAAGAACATGGCATTTTGTTGTCGCATCTACAGGATGCGTTGGAGGGTTTACTGTAACAATGTGAGCACAAGAAAACACAAAATGACATAAAACCCCCCAAAAATGTGTTTCTCTGTAAGCACCTAAAAAAAAAGGCTCTCGGCAGCTCCTCAGAGCCGCCACTAAAAACGAAGTCCCCTACCCTGGTTGCCATTTATTCCCCCATGCCTGCACGCAGTACCAAAGCCACATCCAGGGACTTTGAGGATGGTGGCCATGGAAATGGACTGTGGGGGCCAATGGATTGCGCAATAATACTTCTGGGTGTGGTGTGTACGCAGGAGACTGTTGTACAGAACTGATAGTGTTACATGGAGAGTTCTTCAATGTAATTGGTGGATGAGTGTGGAACTATTTAACAGTGCCCAATGAGGGAGTTATGGACCAAAAATAGTAAAGAAGGAAGAAGGACTGCACCTGCTTTACTGGGACGCGGTCGTAGCGGTACCTAGGGAAGCGCATGTGCCCCATTGTGCGCTTCTCACCATGCTGGCCAATGGAAATGCCAACTGTGGGGATTGTCCAATCAGGTGGTCATGGTGTTCGTCACAGCAAAGGGCAGCAATATTTTTTTTCATTCCTTTGTGTAGTGCGGCTAGCAGACATGGAGAGATGCACAGTTTTCATTGTGGGCAATACCTTTGTTAAAGATCTGTTCCAATATGCCCTTCGAAAAAGCTTCTGTGGCACTTTCGATTTGGAGAGATTAGAGGCTTTGTGGTGCAGTGTCGATGCGTGCTGTTTCGGCGTTGTGCTTGCAGAATGTCGACGAGTGGCCACTTCCACAATTGTACATGTTGTGGTCGTGCACTATGGAGCCTTGTTTTTGGGTGCCATGGCTTGCTCAGGTGTGTACAGTCAACAGAAGAAATTGATGAAAGCAGTGAAGCACATTTTACCCACTGCGAAGTTGCTTTTCTCATGTATCCCACCAAGAATAGTATGGAACTATTCCAATGCATGTTGTCGCCGGCCAGAGGCCGGAAGGGGTCTTATCAACAGAAGCATGTGTGACTTCATGAGTGCTGCTGGAATGTTCTCCTGTGAGAATGAAAACATTTTGTCTTGATATATACATCTTTTCAGGGGAAATGGCATTTCTTTGTCGACCAGTGGCAATGACATTTTGTTTTGGAATATACAGACTGCCCTGAAGACCCTACTGTAAAAATCTGACACGAACTACAAAACACAAAAACAAAGGGAAAAAAGGTGTTTCTGTGGAAGCACCTTTAAAAAAAGAAAAACGCTCTTCTAAGAGCCACCACTACAAACAAAATCCCCTATCCTGGTTAACATTTATTCCCCCACGCACAGCACGATAAGTCTGCGGACATCGCCATACTTGCAAGGTTGCACGTGCTACATCTGGCCATTTTGGAGATGGCGGACATGGAAATGGCCCTGTGCAGCCTACTGCATTGCTGAATAAGGTTTCTGGGTGTGGTTTGTATGCACAAACTGTGGTACACGGTGCATTTGTCGACACAAATGCGGAAGTCGTGCTTATGGCTGTGTGCTTCACTATCCACAGCGTACGATTTTTGGGGGAGTTCGGAATACATTCATTGAAAGTGAATGGAACACACTGTGCATTGGCTGCTCATTTTGGATTCTTTCATGTGGATTTGTACTGGTATGGAGTACCTGCAATATAGTGACTGATTTTGGTTTGCCCTTGTGAGACTTTGCTGATGCACGATCATGCCGACATTATTGTTCATCATTGTGGAGGGTATAAGTCCAAAACATGTTACCGGATTTTCAATGCCATTTGCGATGAAGGAGGCACTAGGCCAGGCGTATGTTTCCCTTCTAATGTATAATTTTTGTTCGCATTACGCGGACACAGATGTGGCTGCGTTACTTCTCATTTCGTCCGGGAATGGCAATAGCCCGGTACACTGTGAAGACATCTATTTGTGCCTTTTTACAATATATCTGACAATGTCGTACTTCCCAAATAGGAATATGATGTTTCACAGCATGAAGAGTTTCGCCCACAAATAGCGTTTATCTTACTATTGCTGCCATTTCCATTTTTTCACGACCTATCCAACATGCCTTGCTACCCTTCTTGGAAGTACAGTAAGAACCTTTGTATTAGGTGTTGTGCACTAACACGCTTCAAAATGCACCGCAACAAAGAAAAAAAAACTCTTTTTGCAGCCAGCCCTTTCTACCCGATTCCACTACAGTGTTTTCCACAGAGCCACGCCTCCCATTATTTAGCACCCGTTCAGTGGAGCGTACACAGTGTGTGGCACCCTGCATACGTTCATTGGCAATTCCATTTTTCAACTTTGAAAGCAGCTTTCTATAATAAACTTTTTTCCTTTCCCCGTCGGTTCCTATTTGTCTTGGTCTTGTAACTCATGACACAGAAGGAAAGGGCCAGTACGGGAGGGAGAGCACCTACAGGGATACCATAGGGGACTTGCACAGAGATGGAAATGTTGGGTAGTCCTCAGTCAAATAGGCGCCAGTTATTGGGCCTCATTACGAGGTAGGAGATAGCCATGGTGCTATTAGCACCATGGCTACCCCCTTACCGCATTCCGGATCCGGGTTCTCAAAATAGGGACTTACCGGGTCATTCCAACCTTGGAGGACCCGGTAAGTCCCCATTCTGAGAACCATTCCCCATTCCCATTCGAGCCCCCATAGGGCTCAATGGGAATGGGGATGGAGCTAATAAAGGGCCCGCTAATTGCGGGCCCGTTATTAGCTCCCTGGTCCCTTAGCGGGTCCCGCTAAGGGCGCCTGGTAAAACCAGGTGCCCATATTGGGACCCGCTAAGGGACCTCGGAATACGGAGGTAAGGGGTTACAGGCACCGGCATCCTTACCGGTGCCGGTAACCCCTTACCTCCAAACTCGTAATGAGGCCCATTGTCATGCACCCAGACCGACCCTTCCCAAGTACTTCCAAGTAGCTCCCCTCTGTACAGAAGCGTGTCGCAGTTCATGCACAATACTTTGCCCTTTGCCAGGTATGGGTCTGCAGCACAGCATATGTTCTGCAAGGATGTTTTAAATACTTGCTGCCCTACACCAGTGTCACTGTTGGTGGCTGGAGCAGGTGTGGAGAATGTTGTACATTAAATTTCTCTAATGCACTGTTGGAAGGCCAGTACCCTGCCCACTGATGGCTTGTGCTTCCATTTCAGCTCTCGCCACATGCCGTACGGACACTTCCTGGTACGCCATTAGCTGTAGGACCACCATTCATGGAGATGAATACATTCTGAAATACAAGAATGCTTACAACAAGTACAAATGTAGCTTCACTACATGGAGCAGGAAGATACGTATTCAGCGACACCCATGCGGCTACAGTACTTTTCTAAACACTGCTGACATTCCTTGCGCTCCAAAAACTCTTCTGTTTGCTCACATCTCTTTCCATGCACTTGTATATGCGTGACCAAGGTGCACCAGCTTTCACATTTTGCAGTCTCACTACAGACTGTCACATATGCAGATAAATGTTTCCTCTAACTCTACGACCAGCAGGCGAACCCTTCACACTTTCTGTCACGGTGCTCACTGCAGAGACGGTGTGTCTGTTTCACGGGTCATGAAAAGGCAAGCAGCACATCATTCAATTAAACACACCCAGTGTTCTCTGGAAGCTGCTGTTGCTTGTTTCCAGTGGGCCTGATACAGCCAGGCGTGCTGCAGCAATAAAGTGGAAGTCTTGCACAGAAAAGCACGTAGTCGCCGAAAATGTTTGCAAGACGGTAGCCTACCGTTTGAATCCGTTGGGCTGGCAACAGGGGCGGTGTTACCAGCATACTAAAAATGTCATACACCAGCACATAGCTGTGGAACGGACAGACATGCGCACCCACAACTAATTACCATTGCATTAAAAGCTGCACCCATGAGGCCACTACTGGAGTCCTACAACAGCATTATGATTGCACATATGCCGGCCAGGTGCAGTCTCCCTAGAAAACCTCCATGTTGCTTACCTGCAGCCATCTCAGACAGTAATGCATGCCACAGACTCACCAAGCACTGTTAACATAAAAAAAACAGTCACACACTCACCAACACTTACCATGTACACCTTTCATTTCTAACATACATAGCCACTATTAGGAAAGGAAAGGGGTAGCAGAAATGGATACATACACAGGGGATTTTGGGCTTTCAACCAGTTAGGGAAGCAAAGAGCTCCATGAAAAAACATTACCAGGATGTTATGGTTCAGTTGCGCTACCAAAAACCTATCACCTTTACAGAAAAAACTATGACAAAGCAACGTTCTGGTTACAGTGCCCTACTACAAACCTCTGAACTTCACTAACAAAAACATTGTTAGAGGGACGTTATGGTTAAGTTGCCCTTCTAAATACCTATTACCTTCACTGAAAAAACGATGCTAAAGGAACTTTCTAGTTACACTGCCCTACTAAAAACCTATGAAATTTACTAACAAAAAAACTTTGTTAAAGGGACGTTATGGTTAAGTTGCACTAACAAAAACCTATGCAATTCAATGAAAAAACTTTGTTAAAGGGATGTTATGGTTACAAGTAAAACCGAAAACCCAAAGAAATTCGCCAGTTATGGTAAGCTAAGCAACCATAACTCGCGCCACCACTGTGAATTGCTAAGACTAACACCCATGACATCAAAGATGACATCACACATGTCATTGATGACATCACACATGTCATTGATGACATCATTGATGACATCACATGTGCATTTAGTTTTCATAAAAAGCCTCCACAAGGGATTGTCATTATAATGTTGTCAGAAAACTATCAGAGGTCATTGGGAGAGCTATCATGAGATACATAGTTCATTACGCAATGCATTGCTATGAACACCATTGCATTACAGAGTCCTTGCCACTAAATGAACCAACTCATGTAGAAACGTAGGCATTGTCTGCAGCTTGCACTATAGAGGTGCAATATTCAAAATCTTGCCATGTTGGATAGTAAAATGATTAATGCTTTCTTTTCAGAGTTTTGCGTACTGTGAAACATGTAATAAGTAGCTAACAATGCCTCACATACTACATAATTGTACTACTACACACAAACCATAAAGAGACCACAACACATACAAATCTGATCATATACAGGGAAAGTAAAGTAAGCAAAAAAGCAACAGTATTACCAGAAAGTGTTCATAAACTGATTATCTTCATGCACAGATATGATTGCTGTGTTTCAGGCTTTCTTCTTCTCCTATGCATACGTATCATATGATGTGACTAAACCCTAGGGAAAGTAGTGTACAAAGATATGAGAAGCGTAAGGTCTACAAATATAGTACCTTTTGAATGTTTAGTTCCTGACTGTCAGTGAAGAAAACTACCTGGCCTAGATATGTCAGTGAACAAACAAAAAAAAAGGAGGGAGGCAGGAATGTGATGTCGTCAGTGATGTCATCAATGACTTTTGTAATGTCATCTTTTATGTTATGGGTGTTAGTCTTGCACAGTTGATGAAAGGAGCAGGAAAACTCTAAACTCTGGACCAGAGTATTATTAGAATATGCAAACCTGAAATAGTTGTCCAGAGTGCAAATATATTTACCACAATGGTGTATCAAAATTTATTTTGACATGATACAAAAATTCAAAAAAGTCAGTTAATCACATGCTATTAAACACTTCATTATTAAATAACATGACAGGATAGCATGGTTGTACATAAAAGATGGCTAAAAAGAAACCACAATAAACATTCATAGTGCAACATTCAAACCATACATAACAGTTAGTGTCCTTCAAACATACAACAAATACTAAAAAGCAGACCAAAATTCATTAACAATGGGAAGTGGGATAAACAAATTCTCCCCACAACCAATCTAATTATTTTTATATTTTTAAAGTCAGCAATAGAACTGATTAAATAGAAAAAATCTACCTCAAAGGTGGATCTAAAGAAAAAAAGGAATGAAGATCACATCTCTTTGAGATCAACTCAACCGGTTTCAACGTGGGATGTAGATTTGACAACTTCTTCATCAGGAGAAAAAATGTAACCAAACTGCAAGACAAGAGCATGACTGCATCAATATGTGGCAGTGCTATGCCCAAAACCTGATTCCAAAACCATAAATATCCACAACCCAAGCAAGCTGTGTAGTTAAAGGAACCTTAAAAAATAAAATTAAAAACATATAATGGGCATCTCTGAACCCAGTAGAAAAGGCCACATGCCCCAGAGTTAAAGGCCAGAGCAAGGGGTTAGTGAAACCTAGGGAGAACCATGATTGGTTATGGCAGCCGGATACCACCATGAAAAAACTGAACTTAATAAAAGAAGAGAAAAAGTTGATTTAATGGAAAAGTAAAGAAGTGCATATAATGCAAGCAACCCTAAACACTGCTAAAGATACACAAGGACTGACCTTATGTATGTAAGCTGTCACAGCCAATGTAGAAATAGAGTAGAATTACTGCTACCAATGGCCCCAATTGGTCCCAGGCAATTTAGCACAACCTGAATGGAAAAGAAAAATGTAGGCAGGTAGGGCTAAAGCAGCGCACAAAAATGTGCCATATGCTGTAAAGGAGCTCACCTGAATATTGATCCAACTGCTGTGAGCTCTGCCCTTCAGTGGCAAGCCTCAGAAAGTAACCACTTGATGTGTTGTGATATGTCACCAGCTGTCCAAGAATATGTTTGTTTGTTTGTTTATTTATTTATAATGCGCTCCAGACCCATTGGTTACCGGGCGCAGCAACAGGTATATGCGAGACTTACAAAGTTACAATGTTACATGAATCAAATTACAAAATTACAATATTACATGAATATACAATTACCGGTTGCAGTATTTACATGAATGTGCAGTTGGCAATAAACAGAGTTGGCAGTTATAAACATAGGGTTACAACACATCTGAGTGCATTAAGTCGGGCAGGTGCCTAGACGTTGTTAGCGTTAATGTATTTAATGAAGTTCATTCTGAAGTGTGGGAAGGGTTGGTCTACTGGTTAACTGGTTAACTGAAAAACCGAAGCCAAAACTGCTACCTTAGGCTCATGAGGAACAACCAGCACTAAACCACTTCCCTTGCCTCATAGAGCATGGTAGGGAGGCTGAAGCTTGCTCAGCTCAATAAGTTATTAAATAATTGACATAAATAAAGAAAAATGCTGGTGATATGTCAATTAAATGCTAAATTTACTGAATAGTGAGCGAGGTGGCAGTACATATGACGCTACCAAAAAAAAGAAAAGAACGGCAAGCTGACTTGTGTATGAGTAGTTCTGTAAGTGAACTACTACAACACAACTGTCTGGATCGGGATAGAAAAGTCCAAACGTCAGTACATACAGCGCAGAGAAGGCATCTAATGGCATGACCCACCTAAATCTGTAAAAGATAACCGACTCAAAGGAGACTCACATGAATTGCAGTCCATGTGTGAAAAAACAACCCAGCTTGTTTGAGTCGCCGTACTGAGATGAATACAGGTGTCGTGCTGCACACGTGTACAGCCTGAATAGACAAAAATAGCCTAACAACATAGCGTACTGTGCGTCTTACTCGCGTCCAGGAGTGCACGCGCAAACCTGAAAGGGAAGTAGGACAAGCAACGCTAGGCAAAGGGGGCCGAATTGCAAAGTTGATCACATGAAACCAGTCACGTGACTGTAAATGGAACGAGCGGCCAGCCGGCAGCTACCTGGATGTAACCACTAATATGAATCAGACCAGGAAAGACAAAGCAAAACTAGGCGGGGAAATTAAACCTGTGCCTAGTAAGGCAAGTTGGAGCATGAATAAAAAGGAATGAAAAGGAAATCATGTAAGGCGTGCAAAAAAACGCAGAATAAATCAGAGAAAAAAAGGGGATCAAACCTGGAAAAAGGGGGATTAATTAACTCGCATTGAAGTCCTTTGATTCCAATGTGTTAGGCCTTTGTGGAGTGTCTTTAAAATAAAAATCCACATTTGTTCTTTGTATGCCAACTTATTGGCTGTTTGTACTGGCCCACTGGCGAATATTTTTTCAATACAAAACCATGTTAGTGCATAGCTCTCAACCATTTGTGCTGCAAAGGCGGGTGAAATCACCCGATTTTGTTTTTGGCGGGTGAGACGCCCATTGGAATGAATGGGTGTGCAAGAGGCTTGGCGGGTGATACAGCCCTTTACAAGGCGGGTGACACCCGCCAAAAGCGTGTGAGTTGAGAGCTTTCTATAGTGTGTCTATAGCATGGCCCATCTCAACAAAATGAGACACCAGTGGGGCAGTAAGTGTGCGCGTCTTGATCTTAGAGCGGTGTTCATTAATGCGCACTTGGACCTCTCTTGAGGTCTTGCCTACATAGAGCAATTGGCACGGACATTGGATAGCATACACTACGTTCGTACTTTTAAAAGAAGTAAAAGTGCGCAAATCCCAGCACCTTCTGTCGTTAGAAAACTGCAATTTTTTTAGAAAATTGAAATGCTTTACATGAAGTGCATGGATAGTGCCCTTTAACTGGGTTGAGATTGGGATCTTGAACCAGATTAAGTCGTATAGGTAGTCTATTGGCTCATGTAAATTTCTGTCCGAAATGTTTGCTTTTTTTTAAGCAAAAAGTGTTTTTTGTAACTTAAGGCCAGTAGAATTCAAGATCCTCCAGTTCTTCAAGATGATTCCTTTAATACTCTCACTTTATTGGCAAAAGGTGGAGACATACACCATCTGTTCTCGGTCTAGATCTTTTGGTTTTGCAATAAGCAGGGCATCCCAATTGGGTGTTAGTCTTAGCAGTACACAGTGGTTGCTTACCATAACTGTCGAATTTCTGGGTTTTTCGGTTTTACTTGTAACCATAACGTCCCTTTTACAATGCTTTTTCATTGAATTTCATAGGTTTTGTTAGTGCAACTTAACCATAATGTCACTTTAACAAAGTTTATTTGTTAATATATTAGATACATTTACTCCACTCCAGAAGTTTCCAGCCGCCAATGCTGCTATCCCTCCTTTGCATGATGGTCAGCAGGGGGATGTAAAGGATAGGGTAACGGCATAGAGTCACTTTACTTTGAAAGTCACTGGAAACAGTTTTGATGGTGCCAATCAGCTCCGTATATGTCAGAAATAAGACATCAGAATTGGGCTCACAGAGCAACACATGGGCGTTGTTTGTGAGTTTGGGCCGGCATAGCGCTGGTGATAGGGGGGATGTTGGCACGGAGAGGAACATGATCTCTTCCTTTATGCGTTGGAAGAGAGACTCTGATAGGAGCTCCACACCGTCAGTAGGTTGGCCTAATAGGTTGAGCATCCACTGAAGAGATCTATGGGCCAACTGCAAATCACAGGTCTACATCTACATCTTAGTAAAGTAGCCCAATTGTCTCATGCGCTTGCCACAGAGCTGTGAATAATCTGCCCGTTACATGGATTAATGCACCAGCTGCAGAGATCTGTTTGTAATCTGTCATTCACAAGTCAGGTTAACCATTAGACCTCTCACCTTTTCCAGGACAGTAAAGTGGAGCATTTCTGGACAACAATGTTACGTATTACATGATAACCATAGGATTTGCTGTGAAGAGGAATGTCTTTGTAATCCCTTGTGTCCCTGTCAGTGATAATCTTATACACACGTACAAATTGTTTAATTACGATTAATTCCAGTTGCAAATGTTATAGGTCAACTTTTTTTAATGGTTTGAAATATCAGACAGAGCAAATCGTCAGATGACATTTTTTAATCACCAGCAGAATAAAACGGTGGTAAAAACTAGTGGATATATTTGCATTAACATAACTGCCACATTACAGCTATCCATCATTTTTATTATTTAGACACTGAAGCATCTTTCCATTTAAGATATAGGGCCTCATTAGAAGTTTGCCAGAATCCTGGTGATATACCGGCAAACGGTAATGCCGTTACCTGTACCTGTTCTGCCAGAATTACAGGCAGATTACAGGTGCCAGTAAGGGCATGGAAATCCCCATTCCATGGAGTCCGTATGACACCATGGGGGGGATTGCCAGTATTTCCGTCACCGCTAATACCGGCTGTTTTTTGCCATTGGGGTGCCTGACTTGATGGGACATCTTTAAATTGAACATATTTATTCAGGACATCCTTCAATTTATTGTAAATGACAAAACATTTTACAAATTACTTATCAGTGACAAATAATGCCCCAGTTGCCAATGAGACATCCTCCCGTTTATTTTATTTACAGCAAGACACCTTCTTATGCCTCACATTGATGACAAAGGGAAGCCTAGCTCTGGAATTAAACACAATTTGGGCCTCATTACGAGGTAGGTGGTAATGGTAAAAAGTGTTGGTAACAGAATTGTGGCCACTTTTACCTCTACAAATTAAAAGCAACACAAAATCAGTTTTAGTGCCATTGGAGGAATAAACTCTAGAGTAATTACCATTGGAAAACAGTGGTAATTCCTCCGGTGCTAATTCCTCCAGAAGAATCATTGGCAAAAAAGAACATTTTAATTCCACAATCTTAAAAGGCAAAATAACGCGCAATACTGATGTAAGTAAATGCATGCAGGTAATTAAAATGAAGTAATAGGTGCATTCAAGTGAACCCAAAAGTAATATTTAATACCCACACCTTCCTGTCACGAATCCAGGGAGTTTGCCCCTTCTCCCCAAGGGGCATCCACCCCCTTTGGGACTAGAGAGGTCAGCCTGCTACACAGAATACTCCCTAGGGGACAGGGCAAGCAGGATTTCACCGGAGGTGATGCTCAAGGGGACATGGAATCCCCAGTCAACCACACAATAATACCTCTCTTAGTAGCAAAGTCTCAATCCTTTATGCGGTATATGGGGACTTCTCAGGATATCAATGTACAGGGGCCTTTAAATGTGCTGGCTTTGGTTGATGACCTTCCTGTGTTGACTAAAACACTGAACCAATGAAATGGTGTCTCTCGATGCAGAGAGGTTAGCAAAAGGGTTGAGATACTTACATGGAGAGGAGGAGCCTCTGGAGAAGGAACCAGCCGTTGGGAGAGGGCCAGCCCAAGTAATGCTGTGCACAGATGAAGCCTAAACTGTAGTGCTGAGCTAGAACATCCTCCAGGCGGAACCACATCACATACATAATGGGCGCAGGGGACTTAGAGCCTGCGGACTGCTGCCGTGCCCAGTAGGGCTGACAACCCCAGACACCAAGGTCTCCAGCAAAGGGAGATCAAACCGCTGTTGATGCGGTATGCCGAAATACCCTGATCATAGCGACTGGATGAAGAAGCATAACCAGGGAACCGACAACCCAAGAAGCATGGTTCTATTATGAAGAGAGGTGCCACTGTCTCGAAGAAGAACACCGTGAAGAAACAGGTACTCGGTGCACGCCAAGGAGAGGGAGGAGGGCAGCTGAGCTCCAAAGCATTCCAAAATGGAACCAGGATGACAATAGGCCGGGTCAAAGCATCTCAAGGCCCTGGTTGGATAGCCAGAGACACAAGAGTAATAGCTACACTCTGAGGGGGCGAACCTGAATTGAATAACCCACAAGGGTTTATCAGATACCAGAGAGTGCAAGAAACACCCCTAAGGGGTGAACGTTAACTGAATAACCCGTGAGGGGTTACCAGATATGAAAGAGTGCAAGATACAACCCATGGGGGTGAACCTGAATCAAATAACCCACAAGGGGTTATCAGATACTTGAGAGTAGAAGAACAACTTGGATGAGGTAAACCGGAAGTCAATAACTCACGAGGGATTAACAGATTTGCAGAGAGCAAGAGAAATATTCCAAGATGGGAAGTGGAATATATTAACCCAAAGAAGGGTACCAGAAACAAAAAGTATGCAAAAACCCAGAAGGCGTGAACCAGAGTTGAAGGATAGGCAGGGTAAGATATTACATTTGCAGAACACACTTCTAGTCTTGAACAAGGCTTTGCTAGGAGGAAAACCAAGAAGCTTTGCTGTGGATTGTACAAATAGGCCACGGCCTGAGAACAAGGAGAAAAACACAGAGGAACTAGGACTGGATTTTTGAACTGTACAAACAGGCAAAGACCTGAAACCTTGAGAGAGACATTTTGTTTTGGGAAGGGGGGTCATGCACCAGCCAGCATAATCCAAATAACACGTCTCTAGGGTAAGTATTTTTGTTTCCTTTATTACTAGTGGGGACAGCCAGCAGGGCAGCACAGATGTGGACAGAAGACAGAGTTGATTTTTTAAAACGTTTTGATTAGCACTCTTTTTTATTGTCTAGATTGGGAAATCTTCACCTTAGAAATAGAGATAGAGGTATTTTTCTTTACTTTAATAAACTTGCAAGTTATGAAACAAGTCCTATTTTCTGTCTCTTGTGTCTGACCTACCACGTTCCCCAAACCCACTTCCAAAAGACATACAGCCACATAGCAGATGTGAAATACTAACATTTAATTACAGCAGGTACACACCCATACTCACCCTCATCCCCAAGACCTATACCCATCCACCACCCACATCTCCAACACCAATGCCCATCCACTGCCCTCATCCCCAAACCACTGTCTGTGGCATGGCATACCCTTTTTGGGCCAGGCCTTGCTACATTCTTGTATTGCTGGTGGTGAGGGCTGCAGTCTTTGATGGTATTGAGAGGCAGATGAATATGTCATCCATAGCTACTGCCCCTCCCCTAACCCAATATCGCACAGCTGAGAAACGTTGCTTGCTAAGACAACCGTACCACCCTTACCCCAGGCAGGTACAGCAGGAGATGAACATACTTTAAACTGAAGATGGCATGAGTAAAAAGAAACAAATGTTGTGACATTACATGTGTATGCGATGGACACAACGCAAATGTGCACACAACACGAAGAAGGTATACACTAGGTCAAATATGCATTTATAAATGCGCAAATTACAACTGGACATCGAACGTCACAAAATTAAGGTACTCTTTTTACAAGAAACTCATGCATTGGCTAAAGGATGTGAGGGGGTCGATAGGTTGTGGGGACCACATCGGTATTACACCACCTACTCCCCCCAAAACCGTGGAGTCATGATCCTAATCCACAAGTCTCTCAAATTTGTACACAAGGTAACACATGCTAATCCCCTAGGACGCTATGTATTATTGTTCGGCTCTCTTCTGGGAAGGGAAGTGGTTCTGCTTAATGTTTATGGCCCCAATGCCGATGACCCTGACTTCTTCTCTCTTCTCTCCTCTCTCCTCTCTATTAGTTGGGTTTCCCCTGATTCCTATACTTTGGGCTGAGATTTCGACACTATCGTAGACATTGACTGGGATAGACCCGGCACTAAGGCTCGCCAGCTCTCCAAGGTCGCTAAAACCATCATCGAAGTACAGTCTCAGCTGAGTCTAGTTGACGCTTGGAGACTGATACATCCCGACTCCTGAATCTTCTCTTTTTAATCCTCAGTGCATGACTCACACTCACGTATTGACAGATGGCTAGTCTCCAATATACTCTTGAGAACTATCGTCCAGACGAATATCCTTCCTAAGACCTTCCCGGATCACTCTCCGGTCACTGTCTCATTAAAATGGGGCCAGAGTAATGGGGGTCACGCTCGTGGGGACTGAAACCACATGCATTGTTGGACACAGTGTTTGAATCCAAACTTGTGTCTAGTATTCACAACTTTTTTCTACTAAATACTGGGACTGTGAAGTCTCAAGCCAGCCTCTGGGAGTCATTTAAAATCCATATCAGAGGAATTGTGTTGTCCAAGGAGGCGGGATCCCTCGAAGTGATTCGGAGGACCATCAGGGAAAGTGAGTCACTCCTTGATAGTCTTGAAACTCAATACACTGCATCCCTGACTGCCACTATATTGGGTGAGATAGGCACAACACTAGATACCTTTTGAGATCAGGCTGACCGTGAGTGAAAGTTCCTTGACGACCCCTGGGTCGCTCAGAGATATGGCGAGGGGGATCGCCCAGGCTGTCTCCTAGCCAGACTAATCGCCAAGAAAGAGGGACACCCTCTATGCCAGCTGTTGAAAGGACGGTCGGTACCCTGGCACCCTCATCCCTGGAAATTAACGATGAGTTGTGCCTGTTTTACAAAACACTTTACACTAAGAGAGACGCTGTCCCCACGGCGGATATTGAAACCTTCCTCGACAGCCTGCCACTCTCGGTACTGTCCACAGAGACCAGGGATGCCGTGGACCGCCCGGCATCAGCGGGGGAGCTAGCAAAGGCAATAGACTCTTTATCATCAGGGAAGGCACCCGGCACCGATGGGCTCATTACCAAATTTGACAAATGCTACAAGTCACGCCTGGTTGCTCGGTTACTCGCTGTGTGGGAGGAGGCATGCAAGGGTAGCAAACTCCTCCCCTCTCTTAGAGAGGCAATCATCTCAGTGTTACTTAAACCTAGTAAGCTGGCCACGCAATGTGGATCTTATCGTCCACTCTCTCTCATCAACTGCAACGTAAAGATATATGCCAAGGTGCTGGCCCTCCGGATGGCACCTTGTATACCATTCGTTGTCCACCCTGAACGGTCTGGCTTCATTCCAGGGCGCACCACCTCCCTCAATCTGCACCGGTTGCTTAACATCCTAACCCAAATCGACCCAGATACGCAGGCCGTGGCATCCACACTAGACATGAAAAAAGCATTTGACTCAGTCTCTTGGAGGTTTCTGTGGCTTGTACTCAAGAAGAGCAATTTCGTTCCCCACTTCCTATCATGGTTAAAACTGCTATATGCCTCTTCTGTCGCTAGGGTCTGCACCGAAGACCGTTGTTCAGCCCAATTTGAGATAACTAGAGGTACCAGACAGGGCTGCCCCTTCTCCCCACTAATATTTGTTTTAGCCATTGAACCCTTGGCGGACAGGATCTGTCAGCGCCACGCCCACAGGGGCATAAGACTATCTGGTGTTACAGGGATCATCTCTCTCTATGCTGATGATGCTTTCCTTTACATCCACTCTCCCGGGGATAGTCTAGCCCCTATCCTGGACGACGTCATCCTTTTTGGCGAGTTAGCGGGCCTAAAGGTTAATTGTACCAAATTCATACTGTTCCCGTTGACTGACACCACTGCGGTCCCCCGTGATCTCCGAGGGTTTACATGGTCTCAAACTGAAATCCCTTATCTCAGGGTAGTGGTTACACGTCATCGGACCCCACTATGTGATTCTGAATTTTGGAAGTTACCTTAACTTCTGTACAGATTCCAGAATGTACCCCGCTCAGGCCAGGTCGCAAATTATTCAAGTCTTTAACGTAGACTGTTAACACCTTCCTGTGGCACTCTGGAGCTGTCCGCCTAAAATTGGAAACTTTGGCTACTCCAGTTACACAGGGAGGGTTTGATGCCCCTAACTTTGAGGGATACTGGATTGCTGCACAAGCCCAGTTTGCAACGTTCTGGTTTGATTCTGTTGAATCCCCCCACGTTCAACTTGAGCACATTGCGGCTGGCAAACTGGATATCCGCTCCTTGATTCTCCCTTTTCTAAATCCCAAATGATACCCTATGGACCCCACCGAGTCCACGACAATGGCATGGAACAAACTTTGGAAGCTGACAGACACTCCTCATCCATTTCACACTGACCTTCCCCTGTGGAGCTGTCTCCCTGACTCCTCTTGAGCAGATGCTGGTATGCTTTGCCATTGGGTCAATGAAGGCCTTGCCACTATATGTGATGTTTTCACTCTGGGAACCTTTACCGAATGGCCAGACCTGCCTGAATCCCTGCACGGAAGGCCTTCCCGCTGGCTGCAATATAAGGAGCTACGCCGATCTCTCAAATACAGGTGGCCTGAATTCCCCTCGATCCCGCCTGATGACTCCCTATTGGCTGAGATTATGATGGAGCAAAAACAAAGAGGTGATGGCTGGAAGGTTTAGAATGAATCGTAACCACTGGCATTACTCTGGGCAACCCTCCAGACCATCGTTCTTCGCCTGGCAAGCCATTACAGAAGGGGAAATACCATATGAAAATCAGGCTTGGTCCCACCCCAAAAGGGGCAGTCCAGCCCGAACTGCTAGGTCACATCCCTTCTGCACAAGACCATAAGCATCCCCAAACATGTTTTGGCCTTGTTGGGCCTCATCAGTGAGGAGTAGCTTGGGTCTTTAGGCCCAGCAGGCACGGGACCCACGTCTGGGCATACCCGTCCTACTTGAGGTGACAAAGCAAAAACAAAGAGATGATGGCTGGAAGGTTTAGAATGAATCTTAACCACTGGCATTGCTGTGGGCAACTCTTCAGACCATCGTTCTCCGCCTGCTAAGCCATTACAGAAGGGGAAATACCATATTCAAATCAGGCTTGGTCCCACCCCAAAAGGGGCAGTCCAGCCAGAACTGCTAGGTCACAGAGTGCAAGACAAGAGGGCCTGGGCCCCTGGGAATAAGAGAGAGAGAAGAAAACAAGTATATGCTTGGCAGGAGAGTAAACCAAGCAGGCAAGAAACATTATCAAGAGTCTGGGACCCACAGCCTTATGAGGGCTAGAAAATAAGAGGGTCTGAGACCTTGAGAGAAACAGAGACAGCCCAGAAGGACATATATGCTGGGCAGGATAGTAAACCAGGCTATTGTGAAACCGCATTGCGAGTCTGGCCCGCACCCATATGAGAGGCTGAGAATAAGAGGGTCTGGGACTCTGAAAGCGTAAGAGATAAACAAGAATAAAACATGTGCTTGGCAGGAGAGTACACCAAGCTGGTATAATTCATCATTGCGAGACTGGGACTCGCACCCATATGAAGGTCTAAAAGTAAAGTGAAGAGCATTCAAGAAAGTACAGGATCTGGGACCCAAGAAGAGGAAAAGAGAAGTTTAACAGTGACTATCCGTTCTAATTTCCTGGAATATGTTTGGCAGGAGCAATAGGGTTTTTGGACATGACAGTGACTATTTATTTGACATCCTGATATTTTCATTAGATTTCTTTAAGACAGAGAAAACTATCTTAGCATTAGGGATAGAAAGGCTGTTTTTTCAACCCTTTTACTGGTTAATAAAAGTGTATAACCAAAACTATGTCAGCTTGGTGTCTGAGCTTTACTTCTGCACCCTTACACCCTGCTATGGCCCTGAAAGTCTAAGCTGTGGTCAGATTCAGTCAGCATCATATGTGACTGAGTGCGCTTTCTGGGATTGGAGATTTATGAGCCTAAATGTTTTCAATTTCCTCTTAGAGTTTCCAACAGAATCTATGAAGGATCTCTAGATACATGTGCACGTCTTCAGAGGCGGGAGGTGGCACCTCCAGCAGCGACAATGGTCTCACCATTGATGTAGGAGGCATCAGGTGAGCAGAGAAAGGAGACAATGCCTCCGTAGTCATTGGGCTCTGCCAGTCTAAAGAGAAACAGAAAAAACAAAAAATAACATTATGTATATGTTGACTGGAGGCTCATTCACAATTGAGTTTATGTTGATATCATGCATTTTATGATCCCCCGCCCCCAGAACCACCAGTTCTTTTTATAGTCGTGGAGGTAATAGACTCTGTATTCCCAGGCCAACCCCAGAGCCAGATCCCTGTACCTGTATACATATAGCATGAGGCTTCCTACCCCCTCTCTGTCATCAGACCCATACATTAGCAGTCTTAACAAGCTCTGTATCTCTGTGGCAGAGTCCATCCCTCTGTCAAGGTTGACTTGTTCTGTGTCTTTGGATCAGTATGACAATACCAGGAACCACATTCTGTATTGGCTAGGAGATCATTTAATTAATTTTAAATTATTATTTGATTTTGTATCAAAATAATTGTCATAGAATCATCTATCAAAACCAAACAAGCATAGGGTCCTCCCTGGACCCTAGTATCTTAACTACAATGATGCTGCCACCTCACTCCTTTAAGAAATATGGACTGCCTTGACATTGTAACCTCCTGACCTATGGGTTAGTTCCCTCCTTCTGGACTCACTCTACCACCTTTGACCATCACTGCAGGCGAAGCCGGCCCATGTTCACTAAGGCCCAAGGAACGAAGGCTGTTGCCTGTTTTATGCCTGTTCCAGTCGTCCATACTATCTGAGGAGCAGGAGCTCCACCAAATAGTTCCCCACCCTGCAGGAGCAGCGGGCCTATTGAGGAGAAGCCTCCCCCTACCACGAGCATATTTCAGTAAGCGCTGGCATCTTGCGCTATTTTTCTCAAAAATTCAATTTCCGCACCCTATAATTGCAATCGACTGCTCCTGAATGCCCTGCAAAGAAAACCGCTTGCTAGATTCACTATGCACTAAGGAGCACCTTTGTGTACATTTTGCCTTTATTCCGGTACACGAGGAACTGGCCCTTTCCAAAATGGCCACCCGTTGCATCCCGGAGCCTCATCAGTCTATCCAGGCTCCCAGCACAAACGAACGCCATCCGCTGATTGGCTACTGATTATTCTTATCATCTATTGGGCACCGGCAGGCAAAGCCGGCCCACGTTCACTAAGGCCCAAGGAACGAAGGCTGTTGCCTGTTTTATGCCTGTTCGATGCCGATCGACTACCGTATGCCGGACCCCCCCTCTATGAGGTAACTTTTCATTCCCCTTTAGTTTGCTTGTACGTAGTCAAGTTACACATACTTTACACTGCACATCCTACATCGTGTTACTCGTACTGCAGTGTTCTGATCCGCCCTCCTGTGTAACCTACTGACACAAACTGGCCTACCAACGTGACTTGATTGCCATCTGTTCGCCTTCTTCGTGCCCATTTACGAGGCACCCATGCCCAGTGCACTCACTGTTTGAACTGCCGGCGCGCACTCCAGTGTAACTAAACATGCCCATTTTGAGTACACCAGCTGCCTACTGAACTCACCTACTATATATTGCTTAGCCTTGCCTATCTAGCTTATGCTACACTGACAGTAAAGTGAATCTGCACATTACTGCATACTGTGTAAACAATCAAATCTGCCCACAATTGCATACTGTTTGGAAAATCGAATCTGCCCATCATTGCATACTGTTTGGAAAATCGAATCTGCCCATAATTTCATAGTGTTTGGGAAATCGAATCTCCCCATAATTGCATAGTGTTTGGAAAATCGGTTCTGCCTAGCGCTGCATACTGCTTAGAAAACTGAGTTTGCCCAATATTGCATTTTGTCTAGCCATGCCTCTTGCCACCTACCTATGGCTACGTTATTCATTGTGTGCCATAGCTTCTACTCATACGCCTTATTGGACATTGTTAGCTGTGTTGACATATTACTGACATTATTATGCCTATGCCCTTTCATGGCACGGACACTAAGAAGCGCCTTGCCATGCCTTGCCTATCGTTGCTGACCAAACTACGTTAAGTCACTCCATAGTTTTACTTATCTATCTGCTTTACTTAGCTGCTACCAAATCCCTATCTCTGTTACGCCACTATCGCTGATTCTGATATTGGAAGGATGCTAAACATAGCAATATTGCTCTGCACTATGGCTGCTGCCTTGCATCTGAACTCCAGAAGCCAATAATTTATTTCTCAATCACTAGTCCCTATCCTAGACTTTAGCCGGCCAACCCTTTTAAATATTGTACAACCAATATATTCATACACCACAGGTCTCTAGAGACAGTATCCTTCGCCTCCCTACCATGTGCCACGTTGATTAGAAACGACAGACTCCGCGCCAGACTAGCCAAATTATATGAACCTTTGAGAAGAGCCCTACCAGCCATTAGCCTCAAAACCAACCATAACCTCAACTCAAGACTTAGCCACGCAAAGTTGTCTCCATCACTGCCTACTCTGAATTCGAACACCCCTCAGTCTAATAACGATAAGCCTAAAGTGAGCAACATCGCTGCTAGACCCATCCGAGTCAACAAAGTATCTGAGGCCCCCTCCCTCAAAGGAGCGCTTCTTAATGCAAGGTCACTTGTTGCACATGCTACCGATATTGCCGACTTTATCACTGAAGGGAACTTGGATTTCCTCGCAATCACGGAAACATGGCTCCACAATGCAGCAGGACCTGCTCTTATGCTAGCTATCCCTGATGGCTACACTATAGTCAGACAAGACCGAGATAACGCCCGAGGTGGCAGCATTGCCATTATCTCTAAAACGACTCTTGGCCTTAGACTAGCCCCCACCCATCTATCACAATCATGCAAAGTTCTCACTGCCAAACTTCAGATAAATAATTCCCAATCCATTACTATGCACCTAATTTATAGACCACCTGGCCCTCTTGGCACCTTTGAGGAAGACCTGCATAACATAATCATGAATAACCTTAAACCTACCTCACAGCTACTCCTACTTGGAGACTTCAACCTAGGTTTTAATGACCAAATGGATAAAAATGCAACAGATATAAGCAATACTATCAACGCACTAGGCCTTACCCAAAACATCAATGAACCTACCCACCTAAAAGGGAGAACATTGGACTGGATAGTGGACCTTAACTGCTCAGCCACCATCTCATCCATCTTGCCATTATCGTGGACAGAACATTTTCTGGTGTTCTTCCACCTATCTACTATAAGACCTACCCCACTGGCCCAACCAACAGCGCCACCATGTTTAACTAGAAGTAAAAAAAGCATCACTGCAGAGAAAGTTATCCCTGCCATTCTTCCCATCCTCAATGCACTACCAGACAATCTTGACCCTAGCCTCCTAGTTCAAGAATTCAACAACATCATGCTCACCACACTGGATAAAATTGCCTGCGTCAAACTCAGACCTAGCAAACCAATAGCACATCTAAATAAATGGTTCATGCCACAACTTAAAAACCTTTGCACCTTAAAGAATAAAAGCGAAACCAATTGGAGACTTTGCCCTTCCAATGAGAATAAAGCTAAATTAACCTCACTTTCCTCACATTACAAGAAGGAAATTTGCCGAGCAAAACGCAATTCCTATGACGAGCGTATTGCTAACTCCAACTCGAGTATGAAAGAACGCTTCGCTATACTCAAAGAACTTGAGTCCCCGATTGCTATACCCGATGTCTGTACTAAGGATAAATCTTGGTGTACAGACATCCAACATGCCTTAACGAACAAAATTAATACACTCCAGAATAAGATTCAACAAAAAAAAGAAGCATTGAACCTACAGCACGTGCCCAACGCTTCACCACCGGCACACAACACTACCTTCCAGTTTTCTATTATGTCCATCCTGGAGGTAGAAAAAATTATCCTTTCACTGAAACCTTCAAATTGCAAAGGTGATATTTGCCCAGCTCAACTAATAAAAGATGCTGCTAGAGACCTCTCCCCATTTATTACTAAACTGATAAATGCCTCATTTGCCACAGGCACCATACCTGCTAACCTCAAACAATCTTGGGTGTTACCCCTCCTTAAGAAACAGACACTAGATCCTCTTATTCCCACCAACTACCGGCCTATCACCATGGTCCCTTTTCTACTGAAAATATTGGATAAAGCTGCATACATCCAAATTCAAAATGTCCTTGAACTACACAATCTCTTAGGCAGCATACAATCGGGTTTCCGTCCACTACACGGAACAGAAACTGCCTTAATAGACTTCAAGTCCCAAATTGACGAGAAGAGAGACAAAGGTAAGACAGTACTCTTGCTCCTACTTGATCTTTCTGCAGCATTTGATCTGGTCAATCATAAGGTCTTATGCCGGCACCTTGACTCTGCAGCCCACTTCTCCACAGGTGCCATCAAATGGATCGAGTCCTTCCTGAGTGAGAGAACCATGAGAGTCTTCTCCCCCTCAGCAGCCGCCAACCCAATACCGATCCTATGCGGTGCCCCCTAAGGGTCCTGCGTCTCGCCTGCCCTCTACAACCTCTTCACTAAGCCATTGTTTGATGAGTTGGACCAGCTGGGTATCACCTACACTAATTATGCAGATGATACCCAGATTCTCTTCCCAATTTCTGGGGATTACAGTATGGACAAGGCCTTAGTGAACAAAGTTTACCTTATCATCCAAGCTTGGATGGCCACACATGGCCTGTGCTTGAACGATGATAAGACTGAACTAATAATCCTGGGATCGCAGGGTAATATTAAAAAACTAGGACAAGAATTCTCCTCTTTTAATATTGACGGGAATACTATTAAAGTCTACAAGGAAGTAAAAACCCTTGGATTCTACTTGGACTCCACACTGTCCTTTGATAAACAGATTAAATCCCTCACCTCTACCACGGCTTACACTTGTAAGTTACTTAGAGCTGGGAAGCCATTCCTCTCCGACAATAGTTGCTTAATCCTGGCGAGAGCTCTACTACTTTCCAGAATCGACTATTGTAATGCCCTATATAGTGGTGCCAATACATCTACCATCCATAAGCTCCAAACACTTCAGAATAATGCCCTAAGAGCAGCCCTAGGCATAAACAAGAAAACCCACATCTCCCCCTTGAGACGCCAACATAAATGGTTATCCACATCTAATAAAATACAACTAAAACACTCCCCTTAACTTACAAAGTCCTCAATAACGTAGCCCCCAGCTACCTGAGAGATAAACTCCAGAGAAGACCCCATCTCAGACCTACCAGAACTGGGAATGTTAACTGTCTGACGATACCTAAATATAAGCTCACCACCATCGGGGGCAATAGTTTTTCTGTCACGGCAGCTAAACTTTGGAACTCACTGCCTCAGGATATTAGATTAGACTAACCCTACCTACACTTCAGGAAAAAGGCAATAAAACACATCATCACTACTGACCCTTAGTCTACCATCGCCCTTGAGGGACCTGCCTATACAGAGTCCGGTCCAGCCCGCATCCACAATGCTCTACTGCACCAATTCTGTAGCCCTTGCGTCATGTATCTACCTGGGAGCCTCAATGCTACACGAGGGGTTCACTTTTGGCATAGTTTTCTTTTGCACAATGTCTATTGCTCTTTTTGTAACTACATTGTAACTACATGGGTTATTCCCTGTCCTCGCCATACTCTGTACATTGTGTTTATCCTGCAATTATGTAAATATTGTCTATTGTAGCTACATGGGTTATTCCCTGCCCTCGCCTTACTCTGTACATTGTGTTTATCCCGCAATTATGTAAATATTGTCTATTATATGTATACTTGTAACCTTGTAAGCTTTGCATTACCATATTGCTGCGCCCTTTTACTCACGAGTCTGGTGCGCCTTACAAATGAATAAACAAACAAACAAACAAACTGTTCTTTCTGCTTGTTTCTCCCATGTTGTCATTCTGATCCGTAGTGCTACTTAAAACCCTTTGCTAATATCTGAATCCCTAATTGGAAAGTCAAATTTTGCTTTTAGCTTGAAAGTCACATTTTGCTGTTTTTGCCTTTTGCTAGAAAGTAAAATGTTGCTGTTTTTGCTTGAAAGTCAAATGTAGCTGTTTTTGCTTTTTGCTTGAAAGTCAAATTTTGCTGTTTTTGCTTTTTTGCTTGAAAGTCAAATTTTGCTGTTTTTGCCTTTAGCTTGAAAGTCAAATTTTGCTGTTTTGCTTTTTGATTGAAAGTCAAATTTTGCTGCCCATCGCTAACTTCTCTGTACTTTGCTTGTAAATTGCTGCTTCTCTTTAAATTTAGGCCCAGCAACCTCATTACTCTCTTTTGTTCCACACCTAATTGCCTTAACCCCCCCCCCCCCGCTTCTCCCTCCTTTCCTCGCTTCCACTGCCATGGCACTTTCTGTTTATCCTATCTTTTCCAACTGCTTTTCCATTGATTATCCTTCCCTTCTCACTAAATCTGGCAGGAAGAAGTTCAAAAAGGATATCTAGGCCTCCAACCCTGGTCTTCCTATCGCCGACACCTACTCCAACGCTTCCTCCAGACAGACCCTCACCGACATCCTCTTTGTCGTTCCTTCGCCAGATCTATGGACTCTTCATATGATCTCTGTGCTCTGTCCTATCTCCACCTCTCCCATTAATGGTGGCACTGGCTGGGAAGTTCTCATGGCTTCCTTCGACTCCTCTAAAGTCATCATTAATGTCTACCTTAATGGCACTGTCAAGGTCCAAGTCCCTCAGGCCAATCTCCTCCTCTTTGATAGGTGCTTCCTTCACCTCATCAATTTCCTCTCACCTCCTGCTGTCTCCTCCTCTCCCCGCTTGGCTGCCTTGCCCTCTCTCTCCTCCTCCTCTGGCCCTCCTAGGGCTACTTCTCCTCTGCAGGGTGTACTTCTGATCTGTACCCCTCCCCGGAAGGTCTTTAAGGCTGGCAACCTTCTTCATCTTGCCACTCTCAACTCTTGCTCTGCTGTCAAATACTCCTCTGATATCTGCCACCTCCTTGAAGAACTAGACCTTGATGTCCTTGGTCTTACTGAGACATGCTTCACAGCCAGCTCTGTCACGAGCTTTGACACTCTCCTCCCGGATGGCTACAAGATCCTCTCCACACCCAGATCCTCCTGGTCAAGTCACTTAATTTCTGTCTGAGTGGGCACACCTCTCCTCCTCCCTACTGGTATCTGCCACTCAACTTCTCCTCCTTAGTGACCTCAAGGTCCATCTAGACTCTCCTTGTTCCTACTCTTTACTCTTCTGTGACCTCTGTGACACCCTGTCCCTGTCCATCCTCCCCTCTGGCCCGACGCACTCTGCAGTGCACACTCTCAATGTCCTGATCACCTCTGACCTCCCCCTCTCCATCCCTCTGACCACTCCTCTCTCCTGGAGCGACCGTTCCCTCCCCTTCTCTCATCTCGCCCTCTCTTCCCCCCAGGCCAATCTTACCCCAACATTTCCACCTACCTTCTCGGACATCCGGCCCATGAAGAGTGTGTCAGTTGAGGCTTTTGCGCCCCTTTCCCTCCACCCCCTGCACCTTTGGCTGACTCACATCCTGATACAGCCCTGTATCTGCTCTACTCTTCTATTTCTGATAGTCTTGATGTTCTTGCCCCAGTCATGAGGATCTGTTTGAAGTCCAAAGCCAAGCGCAATTCTTGGTATGATTCCGACCTAGCTACACTTAAACGTAAGTGTAGGGTGGCTGAGGGGAAATGGAGGGCTTCTTGTTCATCCTCTGACAAACTGGCTGTCGCCTCCTCCAAAGGCAATACCGACTCTCACCAAGAAGAGAGTCCAAAGCCACATTCAAGCCTGTGTCTCTGCGGCATCTAACAACTCGGTTGAACTCTTTCAAATCTGCAAGGAGCTGGCCAACCCTGCTGCAGTCTCTTCTGCTCCTGTTGCCTCCCAGGCTCTTTGCAATACCCTTGCCTCTCACTTTATCTCAAAAACCCAGGACGTCCTGTCTACCCTCTACTCCCCCCGCTCACCTCCCCGTCATCTCCCCTCTCCACCTATGCTTGCTGACCCTCCTTCAGCCACCCCCCCACAATCTTTCTCGTCCTTTCCTCTTTTCTCCCCTTAAGAGGTCGCTAGACAAGACCGATCTAAGAAAGCCTTGTCAAAACAGGTTCATCCCTGTTCCTCTAAAATCATCAAGGACCACATTGATACCTGGCTCCGGCCCTTGCCGATTTCTGCAACCTCTCCTTTGCCTCAGGATCCCCCCCATCTGAAGCACTCCTTTTTCTTTTTTAAACAATTTTTCTTTATTTTCATTTAACAGCAAACAAACACAAAACAAATAAACAACAATTCACAACATTTGCTATGGCACTTTCGGATTTAAGTTCATATTGTGCATTATCCGTTCAGGTCAGGGCTAGGCTCCCTCATCCTCCATCGTGGTGTCCTCGTTCCAGTCTGTGTGCTGTGCACGGGTGCGGATGGGACAGTTCTCCTCTCCTCCCGGCTTGCTTGAATCACTTGTGCTGTTTTCATCATTGTTTCCAAATAGGTCTTGTATCAGAGTGTTCCGTGCTAGTATTCTGGCCCCACTGTTATTTTCTCCCCTTTGCGAGGCCCTGGTCCAGACCGTTGTTTCTGCTACTGCCCATTATTTGTAGGTCCGCCCACCAGCCTTCTATTGAGGGTCCCGCGCTTACTTTCCATGCCACTGCGATGCAGCGTTTCGCCAGTATTGTCATCAAGTCTTTCATCTTTGCCACGTGGACTCTCTGCTTATCACCCCTAGGGAACAGGCCCAGTATGTAGGATGCCGGCGGCCAGGCTCGCATATGGATTCCTGCCTTCAACGCTCTTCCCTGTATCGTATTCCAGAAGACTGTCACTCCCGGGCATGTCCAAAACATGTGCACCATATCTGCCTGTTCTTCCTGGCAGCGTGGGCAGCTCCGTATTTGTCTGTCCCCCATGTTCGACATTCTTTTAGGTGTTAAGTATACCCTGTGCACTATGTAGAGCTGCAGCTGCCTGAACCTTGTGTTACTGGAGACTTTCTTCGCGTATTGGACTGCTCTGTTCCATTCCTCGTCCTTGAGGGGTCGCTGGAGTTCCTCCTCCCATTTTGTTCGACTGTTCAGTGTCCTAGAGTTGATGGTGCCCACAGTTGTTCGCAGAGTCTGGACACGGTGTGTCCCCCCTCGGATGCATCGTACCAGGAGTCCAGCGGCCCTCCCATGTCTTCCACTTCCGGTAGGGTCTCCCACCTCTTTCTTATTCCTTGGACCATGCTGTTATACAGTATACATTGGCCACTGTGTATGTCTTGCTCCTCCGCCAGGGTCCGAAAGTTTACCCAATGTCCTTCTCGCCACAGATCACCAATTTGGGCCACTCCTTTGTCTTCCCACTGTGTTCTTAAAGTTGCCAGGCTTGCTATACAGGTGTCTACCAGTCCAGCCAGGGGGATGTGCCTTGAACAGGGATTTCTCATGTCCTGCGCCTTCCACGCTCTTTTCCACAGTGCTCGGCCTAGTTGGGCTATTCTGGGAAGGGTTTTTGCCTGGGTCTCATTTATCCACAGGAGTTCTTTCAGATAGTATTGCTGCAAAGCCCTCCTTTGTGCATCCTTTTCTCAAGAAACCCACAACTGATCCTTGTTGTCCGGCTAACTACTTCCCGATTTCCATAACTCCTTTTCTGGGCAAACTTCTGGAAAAGCTTGCCATATCTCAGCTTAACCTTCAGTCCGATTTTGATAGCCGTCTCCACGGCCACCAGTCTGGTTGGTTTCAGAGCTGCCAGAAGCACGGAAACTGCTCTCCTGAACATCCGTGAAGATATGCTCGCCAACCTTGACTCTAACATTCCCTCTGCCTTCATCCTACTCGATCTCTCTTCTGCCTTCGACACGGTCAACCATACCATCCTGCTCAACCGTCTCTGTGATAACCTGGGTGGGTATCACTGGTCAGGCTCTCATCTTGCTGACCTCTTTCCTCTCTGATCGACCCTCCCAGGTCCAACTTGGGTCCTTCCTATCATCTATCTCCCGCTCTACCTGTGGTGTTCCGCAGGGGTCTAACCTCTCGCCTTGGCTTTTCAACGAATACCTGGCAACTCTTGCCCACTGCATTGCCATTTTCTGCTCCAATTTCTAGTGCTATGCTGACGACACTCAACTAATTTTCAGGCTCCCCTCGGCCACCTCCTCTCCTCTCATCTCTGATTGACTAACTGCCATTCAAGATTGGTGTGCCGCTAACAAACTTTTTATCTGAATGCCAGCAAGACAGAGATCCTCCTCATCGGCACACCTTCACCCTCCTTTCCCCTCACTGTCTGGCCTGCCACCCTTGGCCCCCCTCCTACCCTCACCTGCGAGGCTATTAGCTGGTAGACCAAGATGTTTCCACCAAAACCATCCAGGGGTTTATATACTGTAGAATTACTGCTAGCGCCATATTGCAATCCCTGTTGGATGAACATAATTTTCATTTGAAGGATTAACGGTTTAACAGTTTACTGTAAGGGAGGCATGGTATCACAAGTATGACACTCCTGCTTTGCCCAATAGCTATGGTGGGAGTAGTCTCTACTATCAAATAATAAAATACCATCAAATAATAAAGAAAATACAGTCCTAGTCAGTCTCCGTCAAATCAAAGATGGCCTATGCTAACAAAACCTAATGCCTGTCCTATCTCTTATACAAAAAGTGTGAAAAGGGAATATGTATGTAAAGGAAAATCAGTGTCATAACAAAAAGAATCAATGTGGCTATGTTGGAAAGCATACAGTAAGGCAGTCCCCGTACACAGAATGACACACCCTGGCTCAGGTTCTCAACACAAATGCAGTTCAAAACGTGGATCCAGGCCCGCTTGGCCTTCCACGTTAATGTCACTTATTCCAGCTTTCAAAGGTTTTTCACATTTCAAAAAAAGTTCACGCAGGTCTCCGTCGGTAGGGCCCGGACATCTCTAAGAAAAATGTTCACATAGGTGTCCCTCGGTTGGGCTCGTATCTTTCAGGGGTTCCCTTCCTCAAGCTTAATTCACACTCTTTAGGTGTTCCCTTGCCCTATTTTATGACACTTTCGGTCTCCCTCAGTCGGGCTCAGACCTTTTCCTGAGATCAAAAGACTTTCGAATGTGAAAGGTTTTTACTGAAGACCTCTGCAGGACCACTTTGACTTTCCCTTCAGCTCAGACTCTTGTTTTACTTGCCCTAGTGTCTCTTGGTTTGGGTAGTTCAGTATCACAAGCACAAAAGTTCAACGTTCACCTTTTCGTTTCCCGTTTTGTCAGGGTTCATCTTGATCATTTCACATTTTAGAGTTCATTCACTCTGTCACTTTCTAACAAAACATTTCACCTTTTGTGGAGATTTTCGAGTGGGCTACTTCCTTTCACCAGACCACTCCGCTACTCTGTATCACTAGCTTTACAGTTATCAGCAATGTTAACGTTCCCCACAGATCTGCCTTCCTTCGCGTCTCATCCGCACGCTTGCAGCCTTCAATTGTGAGATATACTGTTGCACCTTCAATTGTTCCTTAACACACACCGGCCTTTCATGTCACCCGCCAACTCACTGGCTGTGTGCATTCTTTTCTTGTCTTGGCGGTCTTGATTCATGAGTCAAGGTTAATACCATAGGCTTGGCTTTGCCTCCCCAACTCTGTCATTCACCCGGGAACACAATGCAGTCTTGCTGTTTGGGATTTGGCCTTCTCTGCGTATCTTTCATGGCTCTTCAGAGGCAATAACCTCCTGTAGGGATCGCCTAGGTTTCTCTACCCTTTGCTCTGGCCCCTTTGTTGGTCGCTCTGCTCCAGTAGGTTTGCCTTCACCCCAGAAGTTCTGCTCCTTCTCGTGTTCCACCTTGCTAAAAGTGTGCTCTATGTTCCACCTTTTATCCATGCAGGGAGATTTTGTATTTATTTATTTTATTGTTTTTTTATAGCGCACCTAATACCATACCAGAGTTTGGTTTCAAAGCACAAATCTGGGATTCAAACCTCTGTTCCTCTGCGTGGTCTTGCTTCCAAGACCAGCACGTTCCCATGTGCTATCCACTTAAAGTCAAGTTCCTGACTTTGCCTGACCCGATTAGTGGGACCTGTCAAATGAGATATGTAAGGGTTAGCCTCTTTACTCCCAGTTGCCCTCATCCTTGGCCCAGTGTTTGTGTAGAAAAAGTGGCGAGTTGGGACGTTGGAGGATCCGATAAAATATGATGGGTCATGGGTACAGGAAAGGGGGGAATACCCTGTCTCACCATTGGTTGCCTCACCCCCACTCCCTGAAGACCCCTCACAGAGGTGAGCCTCCCACACTGGTCCACTCCCAGGAATTGGATCCAAAAGCAATGGGCTTGTCCTGGCCACCTTCATGACAAGTCCCTGAGGACTTGGGGGTAAGACACCCTTTGGTTTCTCACAATACCTAGTATCTCTATTTACTAGCCTGATAAGGCTAATTATTTTCTTATGCTGTTTCTCAATTGTAGCTTTCCAATCCCAACATCTGTTGAACCTTAAGCCCAGGTAAAATGAGGCTGAACGGTCACCTCTTTAGCCCAATTATTTGAGCCATCTAGTAGCGTAGCTGACAAGAACTTTATCCCTGTGTCAATTCCCAAAGCCCAGCAGTCAAAGATATGACAGACTGTTTCGCTCCATAGATTTTCCCTTGGCCCATCAAGTCTTTGAGAAAGTAAGTCCTGTATCAGAGTGCTGTACACTCATAGTGTTAACAGGCCTCACGCCACCTTCCTCTCTGCCAAAGGGCTGATGGGCAATTTGCATCCCTCTACTAACCCTCTTATCTATCAAGTCCCTGATGTGACAGGTTCTGTTTCCTGTGACAATCCCGGGAGTCAATCAGTCTAACAAGTAAAAGACTATAGCAGCGATAGACACTGTTTCTATGAGCAGTGACAGGCCTTGTTTCTATGGGCCAGCCAATCTTTGGGGAGACATATTCTGTATGACTCCCAATGCCCTTATCCTATCCAATATTTAAAGTGCAGTTTCCACCAATGCAGTGGCAAGTTCTCTCCAATTATTATTGGAAGCAACCTGTGGAATGTCCTGGTGTTACTAAGATGTTCCATTGAACACTGTAAGGCAGTAGTAAGACTCTGACACTGATGGGGTATTGTGGTTGTCAGACACCTTTATTATATTATGAAAATGAAAAGAAAAGCCTATCTTACCCTAACTCAAAGAGGGGTTTCCCTGCCTCAACCAAAATAACTAATATCACTGTCAGGATGCTGGAAGCAAAAAGTCTTAATGTCCAATGTCAGAATCCTCACTCTGTCCCTCAAACTCTAATATAAAACAAAATGAAAAGGAGGTCTTCCTGGCCCAGAGGAATGACTCTTTTCTCCTGGACAAAAAGACAGTTCAGAGTTTATTAGTTCCTTTAAATGGTGGGGGGAATGTCTCCCCCCCCACCCTTCGTTACACTTCTGGTGCAGTTTGTCAACTGCTGGGGAATGTCTCCCTCCCCCCAGCATTCTTCAGCCTTGCAACACAGTTCAACGTATTCTCTGTCTCTGGGGTCCCCAACCCTTGTATTAGCAAACCTGGTTCTTTTCTCACCAGGCACTATGACAAAGAAGAGGAGCTTGGATACATCTCCACACTGCAATGCACCCTTGACCCTGGCTGGCAGAGCTGGCTTCCTTTGACCAAGTACTGTGATAAAGAAGAGTGGCTTAGTTGCTCCTCCAAGCTGTGGTGGGTCCCTGACCCTGGTTGGTAGACCCGGTTTCCTCCTACTAGGCACTGTAACAGAGAAGAGTAGCTTGGATACTCCACCAAGCTTGGATGGGTCCCTGACCCTGGTTGGCAGACCTGGTTTTCCTCCTACCAGGTACTGCGATGAAGAAGAGCGCTTGGATGCTCCTCCAAGCTTTGGTGGGTCCCTGACCCTGGTTGGTAGACCTGGTTTCCTACTACGAGGCACTGCAACAGAGAAGAGTGGCTTGGATACTCCTCCAAGCTTGGTGGGTCCCTGACCCTGGTTGGCAGACCTGGTTTTCCTCCTACCAAGCACTGCAACAGAGAAGAGTGGCTTGGATACTCCTCCAAGCTTGAATGGGTCCCTGACCCTGATGGACAGACCTGGATTCCTCCTACCAGGTACTGCAATGAAGAAGAGTGGCTTGGATGCTCCTCCAAACTGTGGTGGGTCCCCGACCCTGATTGGCAGACCTGGTTTCCTCCTACCAAGTACTGCGATGAAGAAGAGTGGCTTTGATGCTCCTCTAAGCTGTGGTGGGTCCTTGACCCTGTTTGGCAGACCTGGTTTCCTCCTTACTCGGGTCTCCTATTTTCAAACACAGACTTCATTAACTCAGCAGCCAAGCTCTGTGTTTCTTTGTTTTGTTCTTACGATTCTTTTTATAATCGCTTGATGTTACATACAGACTTGGGTTACTCCCCTGCTTAGAACTGTCTTCAGATATTTATTGCTCAAACAGTTCTCTTGGTGGTTATCTCTTATGCGACAGACCTGGGTGACCTTCCCTCCAAGGGAAGATTATACCCTCTTATCACTTGAAATGCCCTTTTCTCAGAAGGATCACAGACCCTGTTTCCCTTGTTACCATGTCCTGATAAACTGTCCTTTGGGATTGCGTTGGGGCTGTCCTCTTGCTCCCTCTTTTCATTTATTATGCTTTTTAGTATTTTCTTCACCCTCTGGGGACCCCCAACCACAGGCTCAGCCACCCAGTTACCACCAGGGTCTCGGCTGCAGCACTCCGGTTGGCCGCAGACTTCCCTGTGTTCTTTTCTGCTTTGCTGGAACTTTGGCATTCTTGCCGGCTTGTGGCAGCGGGCTCTGTGGCTCCAGACCTGCTTTGGCGTCTGCCTCTTTGCCAGACCGTGTATTCTTATTGCATTGTGCTGCTTGTACTTCTCACAGCCAGCCTCTCAGTTTGTTTAAAGGTACCGGTGGAGATCGCCCAATCAGCATCTCCGTGCCTGTATCTGCTTTTGCCAGCCTTCTCTGCGAGCCTCGTCCCTCGTGCGGCTCCTCTCCAAAGCATCTCACTCTCCATCTTCCAGTTAAGAGGTTGTCAGCTTTCTCCAGTTCTCCTTCCCTTGATGGCTAGCAAGGTTTCCCTAACTGTCTGGTGGGCGAACCAGCCCACAGACCCTTCTCAATGGATCACAGCTTCCCTGCTCCTGACTCCTCGAGGGAGGGCTTGGCCATACTTCCTGGTTTCCCTCTTCTATATCTACTCCACCTTGGCCAATGGGAAGTTGTAAACCACTAGACAGTTCAATTTGGTTCCCATAGACAATCTTCATGCCTCCAGACCTCTCCCTTGTCACAGTACTGATCTTGCGGTTCCCTTGTGTGTTAATAGAGTTCTTCTTCGTCGGAGTACTAGGAAAGGGACCTTCACTTAGGTAATTCTTATTCTTCCTCGTTCCAGTACTTTCTAGGGTAATGGTAGGGTGACAATAGCTCATGACCCAATTAGGGAAGGGGTTGTTGTTAGGGTTGTAGGAAGGGGGTCTAGGGGCAGGTGATTGGTGGAGATACCGCATTCTCTTTAGATAGTAATCCCTAGTCCTATAGGGGGATCCCTCCCCATGAGATCCTCCCATTTAGTACCACCCCTAGGGGGACTTTCGGTTAGCCAAATCACCTCCCTTGCCTCATGAAGAGGGGCTTCCCTTAGGGGAGAAGAAACATCGTCCCAAGATTTGTCACAACACTCTTAAGAAGATGCGAAGAATGAGGCTTGCTGGAAAACATCTTGTGGCATTGTGAACGTGCAGTTTTATGAATAACCCAAGAGATCACCCATACTGTACCTGAGGACATTGTTGGATTTCATCAAAAATTCCACATTGTTCTCATCCTGCAAGATCTGTTAAAGACAGAGAAAGGAGAAACTGTTACTAGACCTCTATGGTTGCCATTACCATTATCTTGCCCTAACACCTCTAACTGGAGGTGACAACAAAACATCAAGTAATAATAATACCTGGGCATACCCATTCATGGCCTGATAATCATATAACAGATGCTGCTTTTGCCCCAACTGCAAACTTCCCCCTTATTCCTGCCATTCCTCACCCAAACACCCCCTCTGCTCAAGCTTTCTCTCTTTAAACAAGTGATTTAGCGAAGCAAGCAATAAAGGAAAGTGTTGAGTCAATTGAGAAAGTCAGCAGATCTGTGTTTTTCACTAGAGCCTAGAGACAGAGTTCAAGTCTCATCACTTGTACTAGATCCTGTGGAAACTTTGTTGGCTGCCTGAAGGATCACAACAGTTTCCTCGGATAGTTTAAGATGATGATATTGCATGTACCACACTCTCAAGTTGAAAGATGAAGGGATAAAATGATGATTTTTGGCAGTTAGTAAGCTGGTGGAAGTGGATCATGGTCGTGAGCATATGGCCCTTTGGGTATTGTGCATGCAATGGATGGGGATGCAGAATAAGTTTGACACCTAATAATCAAACCAACTCAGGAAGATGGCAAAGGTGCTGTTTTATTAACAATTATCCAAACCAGGGAGTTACAACAGACACCAACAGACGTTTGCTCGAGCTCTCAGTGCATTTCTCATAATAACATCCTTATATGCAAAAAATATGACAGACGTGATGTCATACTACGTGGCAAATAAGAAAAAACTATGAGGGATTGTGATAGGATCAAGGGGAACATCTAAGTATACTTTCTATATAGGCTGTGATTGGCCATCTACTGTCAGGTGGACAACTTATGCCTACCTCTAAAACATGTCATCTTCAACACTATTAATAATAATAATAATAATAATAATAATAATAATAATAATAATAATAATAATAATAATAATAAGTACACAGTATATGATTGGTCTTCAAACTATAAGGTCCTTCATTATGCGGCCCTCTATAATTGGTTGGCACGCTCGTGCCACATCTGGAACATTCGGTTAACTTAGCAGCACGTAAGCTCAGACCCAGGTGCTAGGAGGTAGACTTGACTTTTCCTCCCCACCCAATTAGCCCATCATCTCTCATCACCCATACCTTCTGCCTTGAAGATTGTTTTTGAACTTGGCCTTGCAAAGTATTCTTATCTGTTCGAATATATGGGAGCACAGGCTTTCACTATCATTGTTCTAGGACTCCACGCTCAACTATATTTCCATCCTAGGCTCACGTGACAGGAGACCACGAATTGGTCCATTTCGCAGCATTTAAATGTCTTAAATGAATAAAACTTGGCACGCTTAGTGTTCTTTCTTTGCACCTTAACAAAGGATGATTCAGCTTCACACATTCGCTGCCTTACAAGAATAGATAACAGACCTTGGCTGCTTCAATTTTGATACCAGGCCAGACAGCCTCACCATTTGTTTCCACAATCTCAGATTATTCCTGCTGTGACACAGTTCTTGTCCTTTCTCTCCTTGGGTCCTGGCTTACTAAATCCATGACACTGATATTCATTTTCTATACAGTGGCGGCTTTGCCTGCAGTCTATTCACTTAATATAGCCAGTTTCTAAGATTACTTAATCTACTTGTGTTACAGCATCTGTACAGTTATTGAACGGCTTGCATTTTCTGCAGTGCTTAGCACACGTGCAATCATCTTTTTGCATATGAAAGTTTACTCGATTCTTAACTTCGTCATCATTTTCTGTAAGATCCATGCATTCCCTTCAGCCAGTATCCTTAGGGCGTCACACTCATCTTTCGTGAAATCACTAGCTCCTCTTTCTGCTCCTTTTCATATTCCTTCACGAAGCTCCTCCCTCGGATTATCTTCTCTTGCAGGATACATTTGATAGGGTTTTCTCAGTGTGTACCTTCTTTCTAATACTCGCTGAAGCATGGTCACAACTGCTATGTTAAGCATGGCACAATCAGGCTTCCAACATATAGGAGGTAGGGGGTGAGATATCCTGCAGAGGCATGCAGCTGTTCCTCTGTATTGCCCACTCTGGTCGAGTTCTCGACCACCACCTCAATTGTCGACACATCTTGATATCTTCTTTTGAAGAAGTGCTTCTTCAGAGTCCTGAACTTCATCACCCCCCACAGGGTGCCGGCTGATTTGACATACTCATTTACACTCTAGGTCATGTAGTTGCACTGTCCCTTCGGATGACAATAGACCCATCGTCCCAGGAACTTCTTATGATTCTTTGAATGTAGGAACTTTGTTCCTTCAAGTGCTTCATCAGTCAATTCCTTGGGTCCAAACCCAGACTCAACATGGATCATGATCTTCATTCCTACTGCTTTCTTTGCTGTCTTTTTTACATTGGGCGATCACTACCCTGATTACACAGAATCCAAACCTCACCATCACAAATATTCCTCCAAGAAATTTGAAGATGTTTGCCATCCACTGCAGAATCCATGAGAATATGGAAGCAAACCGACTGTCATCCGTAATGTCCTCTGTCTTGTCTTACATCTGGTTATGCAGGTTCGTTAGCAACATTATGGCCTCTGTCAAGGTCCCAGTCTCGTCATTGTGAGAAGGTGTGAATGTGGAACATGATGGCCCGAATTTTGGCGCAAACTCCTCCTTCCATCACTGTGATCGTATCAAGGACATATTTGTTCTGCAGGGTCATTAGTCATATGGCCCTCAGCTCTTCCTTGATAGCATTGAATACCTTTATGGTGGTGTTGATTGTCTGCTGAAGCTCCGATCTCATAATCTGCAACCACTTGGCATTGGCCATCGTCTGGATCCCAGGCATTAAGATAGTCGTAAATATTGAAGCAGTCTTGCTGAACAACCTATGTTCATAAGGAATTGAGTCATGTGCTTCTATTGACTTGCCTGAGAAGTAATTCTCTCTTCTGGTTCAATTGAGAAATTCAAGCAATTTTTTTCTCAAATGGGCATCCACTTTTGGAAATAATCCAATGTTCAGGTCACTCTGAGGAATCACTAATGCTTGAACATGAATACGCACCAAGGAGCATGTTCTTCCCCAATCCTTGGGCAACTTCATGTAGACACTAGCACCAGAAGCCCAATATCCATACATGAAGACGGCTGTCCCCGCTCCCATCCTAGAAATGTCAACTGTAGTTTTGCAGCCTTTGTTATCTCCCACATGATTCTTCCTATCTCTTCGGAAGCACAATGTTGCATTCCCAAATGGGATTACAACCACTGGACCTGATTCAACTTCTACCCATGTCAGTAGTTTGGCATGTTTAGCCCATGACTTCAAAAATCCACTGTTCACTCTCTGCACCTCTTGCACATATTCTGGCTTCAGTAAATGAGCTGCACAAACATCAGTCCTCCTTCCCATCCCCGGTTGGACTTCACTCGTCCATAGACCAAGGCTTATGTTTGCTCCCAACACCCAAGTGATCCAGCTATTTCTGTTATATCAGGGAAATCCATTCTCTCCCTGTCTTCAATGACTGCCTTTTCCTGTCCTGCTGCAGGATACACAAGCATCTTGCTCTCCCATCCAGGTTCCTTTTCCATCTGTGTAGTCTTGATATAATCATCCTGGAAAGAAAACAACCATTTCGATCTCCATCGTACAGTAGCCCAACTTCACTTAAATTGTCCTCTGGTCATCCATGTTGCAAAATGAATGAGGCACCTGGCATCGTGTTCTGGGGCTTCTATGGAGATAAAAGTTTGCACTGTATTCATGACATAGGGGATGAGAGCACAGGCGTAGCAGCTCTCCTTAGATGCTTTTTCCCCTACTTCCCTTATGTGCCGTTACCACATGTTATTACCCAAGTGTGCTGCATTATCTAGATAGGTATTTATACCCTCACTATCTTCCTCTGCATCTCTCCTGTGTCTTTCAAAAGTCTTATACCATTCATGAAGTATATCAAAGGAAGTTCCCATAGCAGGAAGAACCATAGGGACCTCTACCTACATGTACTAACATGAAAGAGACTGTGATAAATGAGGAACAGAAAGACAAAGAGGGTAATCGTACAGGCATATATTATGCAGAAAAACATAGGAATCAATTTCTCGCGCCATCCTGGTACTTGTTGCACTTGTTCATTCTAAAGAACTGTGCCGGCTTCTACATTTACATCTTTAATACAATCATCAAATTACTTTTTTAAACTTGCAACTGTAAAATCTGCTGAAGTATTGCGATAAGAAGCCTTCTTATCACTGGCCCTTTTTTAGGATCCTGTAGAAAAGTGTGACGACTCTTCTGGCACGAGCAGGATAAGCTTGAAGTATAAACACAAAGACAGCAAGCACAAGTCGATGAACATCACTGTCAGTAAGAACCATATGTTTAACGGCTTAGAACAGGTGTTCACCATGAAATTAATCTGGATACTGATCTTGTTTCCAGTTTCTGATCAAGAACTGATGTTTAGGCATAACTTTGATGCTTCAATGTGTTTCTAAAGGTTCATTTTCCAAAATTCCTGAAATTCTCAGCAAGTCTTTGTACTCCTGCTAAAATATCTATAAGGAGTGTCCTTTTCAATTTTAGTTCAAGATAAATCTGTATCATCCACTAGTAGTTGCTTTATCATCCTTCTTCTTCGTCATCGATCGAGTCTGCACACGCTGAAATTCTTCTTGCCTTGTTTCTGGATCAGCGACGGTGCTAGGGCAGGTCTCACCTTTAATCGGCTTTTACGTCACTCAGGTGAAGCCAAGCTCATCTTCCTTCGGCCTTTACAGTTGAAGGGGTTATGGTCTCAAAGCAAAAGGGACCATTGCATTGTGGCTCATGTCACTTGTTAGTAAAGTTTTTAAAGAGAACTAGGTTACCAACATATAACTTAGGTACTGGTAGTAGTTGACTTGGGTTGGTTGTTGAATTGCCTTCTTCTGTGTTCTGAGACCAACCCCCCCTTGCGCTTGACTTGATCTGAAATGAGCAAGATGCTGGAGGTCATACATGTCAAATACTCGTGCAATTCATCACCTAAAGTTTTAGCTACACTCTGGGCATCATTTCTACTCCTAGATGGAGATGTAAGGGGCGTTCTCCTATGCCGCCCTGTCACTAGTTCATGAGGGGTGAGGTGATGGTCTGATTGTGGCTGATTCCGAAGGGCTTATAAAGCTAGGGCTAGGCAATATAGCCATCCCTCCTTCAAGGTCAATGTAATCTTGGCAATCCTTTCTTTAAGGAGGCTGTTGAGTCTCTCACATATCCTGTTCACTTGCAGGTGAAAAACAGAAGAAAACGTGTGCTTTATATTCAATAGAAGCCCTATTTGTTCAGATAGCTCATTAACAAAATGTGGCCCATTGTTGGATCTCAGCACTTCACACATATCCCATCTCGGGAACACTTTGAGCACTAAAATCTTCACTGCACAAGTGGCATCAGGGTGTGTACACGGACCTGCCTCGATCCACCCAGAGAAAGGACACACCACCACTAATAGATACCTATATCAATTACATACTTGCAGCATATCGACATAGTCAATATGTACATGTTGAAACTGACCATTCAGTCTAGGTATTACCCCTCTCATTGTTCTCAGTGTATGCCAGCAGTAAACTTTTGACACATGATGCAGTTTACCATAAATTGTGCAATGTGCTCCAACAAATTCGGAATGAACCAGTCTTCTGCAATTATAGCAGCAAGACTCTCCCCAGTTACATGTGCAGGGTAATGCAGCTTTTCAAGCGCAACATTTAATAATGTAACTGGCATCACTGGATTTCCAGTGCTGTCTTGTCGCCATAATGCTTCTGTAGGGGATAAAGAACACCCCCTTTGTTTCCACAATTCCTACTCTTCCTATGGTGCACTCCCTTGAATCTCCATTAATTGGGTTATCGACAAGTTATTAAACTCTTCTTGCACTAACATGGTTGTAACTACTTTTTCTTCAATACTCTTAGTATCAAAACTTGAAATATCTGGGAAACATGCAACCCTTTTGGCTTCTTCATCTGTGGCTTTGTTTCTGCAAGAGATAAAATCTGTTTGCTTAGTATGCGCTGCACATTTATCAACAGCTATGGCCACTGGGAGTTGTAGTGTCTTCATAAGCCTGTGTAATAAGGATGAGTGCTGCACTGAAGTGCCGTCTGCATGGAGGTAGCCCCTCCTCTTCCAACATGCTAATCCTGCATGTACGGTTGACATCACGTAGGCGGAATCACTGTACACTGTCACTTCCTGCCCTTTGTGTTTCTCGAGCGCGACAATAAGTGTTACTAATTCTGCTGTTTGCGTTGAAAAGTGAGACAGTAGTCTTGCACTTGCTACAACTTTGAATTGTCCATTTAATCTATGTCTCACCACTGCTGCACCTGAATGCCTTTCCCTACTAGGCTGATCAATTCTCGAAGAACGATCAATAAAGAGAATTTCCCCTCCTGCCAAAGCATTCTCCTTCACTCGGGGTATATCATCATAAAATTCAACATATTTACCCCAGTCATGCACATGATCGCCTTCTTCTATTGGCTCAGCTATAAAAGTGGTAGGATTCACTATTTTACATCTTACAATATTAATTGTTGGGTTAGAAATCATTACTTCATAGGCTGAAGCTCTCTTTTTTTTTTATTTGTCCATGGTTCAATATAAATGTAGAACCTTTACAAAAAATATATTTACAATGTATCCAATTAAAACAGATCTTCATAAAACAAATTTCATTGAAAAAATATTCATAAACGCGAGAAATCAGATGTAAGGAACATGAAATCAGTTGGTATCATAGAGTACTAGTTCTTTTTTTATATATTTTCAGAAGGAGACTAGAGCATATATTAGAGGCTTATGATTTCCTTGCATCATTCTTGCCCATAATGAATTAAGGCAGTCATCATATTCTAAAGTTACAAATTTCATCAGCATAATTGTTCTCTTGTTTTTAAAATAGGGACAATATAAAGTCAAATGTTTTAACGTCTCCTTTGGTTCAGTGCAGGCTGGAAAATGACATTTTTCACAAAATGTGATATCTTTTGCTTTGTTCCAATGTTTGGTCCTTTCTCGTGTGTGATATAAATTTAAACCACAAGAAGGCCCTTCTAAAATGATTGCAGGGGAAAGAATCAATGTAATGATATCTAGGGACGCTCTTTTTGGTGTAAGCAGAGTATTCAATTTGCATTTTATATTTCTCTATTTGTTGAAGAGTTATGCATCACTCTTGCTCAAAAAGGTTTTTCTTGGCATACCCAGGTCGAAAAATGCACATCATCAACTGTAACGTTCAAGGCAGTCAATACTGCCTTCATACTAGACTGAAATTGGGTAATAGAAAGAATGTTAGTCGTTTCAAGATTAGATTTCATATCAATATAAAGACAGTTTGAAGGCGGGAAACATATTCTTGCATAATTTGATAGCTGTCTCCATTTCCTGCACGTAGATAATGCAACTAGCCCAAGTTCGTGTCTAATTATAGAGTTAGGTCCAGACATGGGAAAATGCATAGCAGATTTTAGCAGGGTTCCTTGCAAGCGGTCCAAAGATATACTCATATCACATAGACAAATTTCAAGCGCATATAACAATACACTTTTAATTTTGAGAGTGAGAAAGTCTATCAGGGGCACTAGAGAAAATTTGCAGTACTTTGCGTAAATCATTTTCAATTGAGAGAGTAAGGGCCTGCTCTTACACTGTAATAGTTTGATCCAAGCATTGATTGAGTTTTTCTCTGAGATGTAAGAGCCGAGATAGATCGTACTTGTGATCATGGGGATCGGGGTCTTCATGAGCTGCCACTGATAGCCTTTATTCTTGTTTAGGGGCCCAAATCTCATGATGGCCGTTTTAGCATGATTCAGAGATAGATTGTGAGCACTTGCAAATTCTTCAAACAGCTGTAATTTTGTTTGAAGACCTACCAGAGTGGGGTCAAAGATGATGATATCATCAGCAAATGCAAGCTATTGAAGACGTAAAATGCCCAATTTTACTGAAAATTAATTTTTAGTGCTCCAAGTGTGATCTAAGTCAGCCATATACAGGTTGTAAAATGTGGCTGCAAGATTGCAGCCCTGCTTTAGGCCCAAATAGGTCATTATGGGCTCGGTAGTTCGCCCGTCAGCTGAGACCTTTATTTTATTAGAGGTATTTGTGTGTAGTTTAATAAACCAATATAATAAAACTGGCAGAATTTTCATTTTTGCCATTTTAACCCAAAGGATGTTCCGGACTACATTGTCAAATGCTGACGACATATCAATTAGTGCAATATAGACCGGATTTGATTTTTTGAATTTCGCACCATCTATAACATGTGCCATTATCATACCATTAAGTGAGGTACTCATAGCTTTGCGAAAGCCTGTTTGATATTTAGAATAGAGACCCTGGACCTCAATGAATTTTTCCAAATCATACAGGAGCAGAATTGCAAAGATCTTCGCTTCAGTGTCGATCAGTGAAATGGGCCGATAATTCACTGGTAGAGAGGGATCTCCTTTCTTATAAATTGGAATAATGTTTGAAGATAACCAGGAGCAAGGAATATTCCCAGATCTAATTACAGTCTGAAATTTGGTTTTTAAGATTGGAGCCCACAAGTCCGGCTCAGCCTTATATACACAATGGGGAAGCCTGTCAGGCCCTGCTGATTTTGAGTAGGACAATTTGAAAATAGCCCATTTAACGTCATCGAGCGACCAGTGAAGTCGGCGCATCTCGCTGTAACATAAGGACACTTCAGCTTCATTCTTGAATCTGATAGGAAGCTGAAATTTAGAAGCAATATAGTCACACCATATGTGCTCTGTAATGCAATTTGGCATTGACAATGGAGACTGACTATCGGCACTTTTTATGGTATGCCAGATGGTTCTAATATCATGTCTACATGTTGCTCTAATTAGGGAGCAGTTGATTTTGTTATATTTCATTATGCAAGCATGTCTCAATTTCTGTTTGTAAGTGAGCTGTATGCGCCTACATAGAAGTTGATAGATCGATTGGTCTACAACATTATTTCTCAATTGCCTAAGCGCTTTATTTTTTTCGTATTTTAAGATCTTACAAATCAGATCAAATGGGTGAAGATGTATTTTATTTTGATACTTAGAACTAAAATGTACCAAACCCATTTTTATTATTGCTGAGCACTGGGCTGACATCTCCCTGATCAATCTGGTTTTATCACATTTGATCATATCTATGTGTATTGAGACAGAGTCCGTAAATTGTTTACAGAGTCCTGTGATCCATCTAAGTGATATTTGGTGTCAATGAACTTCAGGGAATACTACGGAAGGATCGAGATGTAATAAGGAACATTTGAATTTCAGAGAAATGGATAATTGAGCGTGGTCCCCATGCAATATTGGGCTAATCAGTAAAGGAGTGGCAAATGCTAGGATATTGTGCGATAGAAATATAAAGTCGATCATCGAGGAGTTAGAGCCACGATTCCATGTAATTTTGGGGCTTGTATCACACATTTCTACCATATCCATATCCCAATCTTGAAAATACGATTTCCAAGCAGCCCCTCTAATGAGGGAGGATGCATTAGAGTTTGTATCCTCTGTCCCAAATCTTTTCCGACAATCAGCATTGAAGTCCCCGCCAATTGTTATTTCAAGAGCACGATGCTCATTCGAGAAAGTTTCAAGACACTTATCAATTTCCTCTAATATTGCCTCCATCACCGTGTTAACTGGGTTCCAGTATAGTGTAATAATAAGAAAGGTGCCATGTTTTTTCTTGTTTATAGTCAGCAATATGCCCAAAAGGTTACGAGACTCCCACACAAGTTTGGTTTGGACTTTCAAGGTGTTATTAACCGCAATAGCGAGTCCACCAGAAGGGCGTCCTTGAGTTAATCTTGTGGCAGGCGAACAATAAGTAGTATAGCAAGGCAGCAGAAGTGCAGTGAGTTTCATAGTTTCCTGCAGGAGTATTATTGATGGAATATTGGAAGGAGACATCATGTTAAACCATTTCATTAAGTTATGAAACCCACATGAATTCCAAGAGAGAATCTTAATTTCATTATTTATTTGTATTTATTTAGTTTATAAAGCGCTTTACACCAAATTTGCTTGCAATGGCTATGTCGTGCAAGGTGATGTTTTGAAGCTTAGAATTGAGTTTAGCATTGGTGCAAGCCAAGGGAGACCTTTATTTTTAGCTACTAAATTCAACAGTTCATGTACCGCAGAATCACCATCTTTAGCATAATTGCAGACTTGAGAGTTTGAGCCAGCATTGGCAGCAGCAAACGAACAACAGTATGCAAGAAACTCATTCGCAGAGCGCTCTTCAGCAAAAGTCATTAGAGTGAAACCTTGGTCTTTGATTTCAGCACGACAGAACTAAAGACATGTCATAATCGACTCTGATGAAAGGTAACATATGGCCCTATAATTGTTTGTTCTAGCAAGTGATACTCTCAAAATGTCATCTGATTTCAAAATCCTTAATTGGGGGATTTTTGAGAGCAGTGCAAGGAGAAATGGGCTGTTAATTTGAGTGCTGCCAAGAGAATCCAAGGTTCCTTCGAGGCTGACTATATAAGCTTTATTGGTTGTTGACTGATTACAAGGCGATAGTGTTGAAGGTGTAGTTTCACTGACAGAGAAAGCGTTTGCAGGGATATGTGCCCTTGTTGGAACACAGAAAGGCATCCAAAGGGTACAATTCAAGGGTTTGGTATCAAGAATTTTTATTGAACCTGATACAAATTTAATGTATGAAACAAATCATAGCAGGAAACAACTTTTGTTTAAAAAGAACACATCTAAATAGTAAAATTCATCCTATTCAATTGTCCAAGCATTCATCCACATACATCCATCCAGCAATCCACTCATACTAGGCACCAATGGGTGTACAATATAAAATCTATAAGAAAATTCATGACATATAATTTATCAGAAAGATTTATAGAAAGAATGTTCAATCAATCTGTCCGGCCACAATAGATAGTATCAGTGGCCTAGGCAATTGAGATGGGTCCCAGAAGTCTCTGACCACGACCTCATCCCAATCCACACTCAACCGGATTCGTCAGCCAAAGATTGTTCACAAGGAAAGTGTCCTCTCATAACTGGGTCTAAAATCGTACTGTAATACGCTAAAGGCTTGTACACCAATGCAGTTCGCTGCGTAAGCACTGCTGTCATGACTGTCCCATTTGAGGGCAAAAACAAATATAATTCCTCAGCATAACTGGGAATTCCTAAAACAAGGGCTGTACAAATTGCTTTTTTCAGCTCCTCAAACCCTTCCCCCATTTCTTCAGTCCATTCTATTTTCATTTTATCCATTGGTGCTTTATTTAAAGCTTGCAAAAGGGGTCTTGTGTATGTACTGTAATCAAACACCAAGGCTCTAACATAGTTGCAAAACCTCAAAAACTGTTGCATCTGTTTCACTGTATTTGGCTTTGAGGTTTTCATAATCGATACAGCTCTCAGGTGTCACCTTCTTTCTTTCATGTGAAATCATCTGTTCTGTGTATAACACCTCTTCTAGGCAGTATTGTAACTTCTCCTTGTCTACCTTATATCCCTTGTCTGTTAGAATAGTCATCAACTGAATAGAATATTGTCTGCACTCATCTACCGTGATGCTAAAAACTGAAATGTCATTGTATTGTATCACTGCACTTTTAAGATCAATATTGCCTAAATCCATCATTAGGACTCTATTAAAGATAAATGAGGACTCACAGTACCCCTGGGGCAAACAAGTATGTTTAAGACGAGTTTGGCAGAAAGTAAATTAAGTCAAGTCTTGTAAATCCTTGTGCCGCGGGATCGAGAAAAAAGCATTTTTCAAATCGATCACCATGAAATATTGAGCTTCCACCAGAATACTGCATAGTATTTGTGATGCTGGAAATGCATTGGAGAGACAGGGCCTCCCTGTCCTTGTCCTGTAGTCCTTTTTTCATTTGTGTTCTGTATTGTTTTCTGCCCAGGAGTCCATGTGGGACTCCTGCCAGTGCAACTCTTCCTATTTCTGGTTTGGTGTACAGACCCATGGGATACCCTTATGGCACCCATGGGTAGGGGGTATAACCCTGTGCCCCTAGTGTATGTTTTTGGGCACCTGTGTGTAGCCACACAGCAGGGTATGGGCTGGTGGCAGCTCCATGCTGAATTTGACAGGTGCTCTGAGTATCTTCCATTTTGTGATACCCAGGCCCTGCCACTGGAATCAGTTGATTCCTGATAGGAAACAAATGGCCCCTGTGGCCTCTTGCTTTCTATTGCCTGTTACCTTGTCTTCCCAAAGACCTGCCTGACTCTGTCCCTTCCCCCTGACTGGCTGTTGGGTGGAAGTTCCATATATGGTATTGTAGTGAAGCCCAGGCCAGACAGGCTGGAGCCTTCCCAGTGACTGTATGGTGTGGGTACACCCTGTGTGTGAGACCTGGGTGAATGGAGTGTGTGACCAATATGCACTTCTTGTTGTGGATGTCTGGTTTCTGGTATGAAACACAATGACTGAGACAGCCCTGCCCGAAACTGGTGTGAATGCAGTGTGTAGTGTTGAATGGCTGGGTACTTGTCCCAATACACATTCCTTGTTGTGAGTGTCTGAGATGGAGGCAAATGGCCTGAATGCACCATGTGCCTGATTGGCTGACTGACTGCCTGAATGCCCTTCAGAGTGATTGGTTGCCTGAGCGTGACCCAGCAGAATGAACGGGAGATCAACAGTATATCTGGCGGCCTCTCACTGCTAGAATTCGTTTGGAAGCTGAAGTTGATACTTGAAGCTTATCCTTGAAGCCCAGCTGGAAGAAGAAGATTTACTGTTGCACTTACTTTGACCTGATCCGAAAGCTGTCGAGTTCATCGAGGACTGATCCGAGAGAGGACCTTGTTAGGCGCCCTCTTCCCGAGCTCCGAGGGACCATTGAGCACCGCTAACCTTCACTGAAGCTCCCTGGAAGTCAGACCCTTGACAGGCCGCCGACCGGAGACGGGGACCGCTGAGGAGAACGAAGAAAATCACTGGACATTCCGTCCACCGTCGTCGACCAGGGTTTGCAGGTTTGCTATAACCGCTGGAGACCCATCGAAGCCGAGTTGCCCAGAAGCAGTGACCGCTTGACGCTGTGCCATCGACGACTGGAGCTGCACACTCCATTGATTAAGACATTTGATTCCCGGACGCACTCGACCGCACCGCCGACTGCCTTATCCCGCCGGAAAAGGCCATGCCGTTGATGCACCGAGGAGCATCCGCCGGTGGATTTCACGCCACCCAAAGACCATAGACACGCCGGATGACTCGATGCCCTTGCTGGGCCAAAGTTCTTCACACACTCATTGCGGTCCTGAACTATCGACATCGAGGTGCCCTGCATCCCTTATCCTTGCAGGGCGTCTTTGACTCATCATCCACGAGCACCACCAGGACCAAAGCTGCTGCCTCAACGCCATCAAACTATTCATCAAAGATCATCGACGTTGAGTTCATCTTCTTCGAGGCCCATCGACGATCCATGGCTCCTGCTTTAAAGGGAGTCACTTAAGAAGGATCCATTGACGCCTCCTCGAAGAACTCTGGTATTCCAGATACATTGGGGTGGTAGAAACACCTGAGAAGGAAATAAGACTAATTGAACAATATATGGCCTGGGCTTGTAGTATATCTTTATTTTACAGGTTGTCCAGGTGGGGGGATCTCCACACAGAACTGTGCCTAGCGGTAGGGGCCCAGTATTCTGCCAATTGTTCTAACCAACTGCTTTCTTCCTATGTCTATTGTTGGTTACCTTTATTAATTGATTTGTGTGACATTTAACCAGAGTTCAGTTGATGCACTTTAATGAAATCTGATTATAATTGTGGTACCACTTAAAACTGTATATATTTGCCATTGTAGATTAACTGAGCACAAAGTGAGTTATTGTGATTGTGTATAAAACCTTGAACCTTAATTATATAAAGACTGTGTTTTCACTAATACAGTGTGTGGACATTCCTTCGTGGGTGCTTTGGGACTACAATGTATTTTAGAACCAGCCTGCATCACCTCCTGAGAAGCTAGGCCTTGATTGCTCGACCACGTTTACCAAATAGAGAATCTTGGCTGGGGCTCTCTGTGCCTCTTCTAAACCATATAGAGAGCAGGAGTACAGACACCCCCTCCAGTCTTTACAGTATCATTATCGGGTTAGGAACTAAAGGAAACTCTGCATCTACAGTCTCATATCTTGTATAAAACTCCATGACGCTCCTTTAGATTTTTTGATAGGATACACTGCAGTACCATCATCAGCCTCTCAAGACATGGAGTACTGTTTTGCTCAAGGTAAAATCGCTCCTGGCTTAAGCTTTATTTTAACCTCCCCTATTCCCTTTAATAAACCAACCTCCTAAATTATCCTTGTCCATTTACGGCCATGGGATATACCGTGGTCTTGCTCCCCCTTTTTTCAAGAAGGGAAACTGCGCAATCCCAACCCAGTCGGCTCCCATCATTAGTCTATCCATGGCAGGGCCGATTGTACCCGTCTGTCTCCTTGTTGGTAACAACCTTAACCTGCTCACATATGGCAGCGATTCTTCCTTCAAACTATACTTTCGTCCTCTGGGATTCCTGGAAATGCTATGGGATCTAGTTTCCTATCCTTAGGTTGTTCCAGATCCGACCATCTTACTTCTTTGTCCATTTGCAGGCTTTCTTCAAGGGCGCACACGCTCCCTCCTTCTACCCCAAGACTGGATTCTCTTTCCTCGTCTGACATGTCTTGTCCCCAACTAGTGTGACTATTATCTTCCTCACCTTTGTCTAAATTCAGTCTGCTTGAGGACAATGCTCTTCGTTCATGCCTGAACAGAATTTCTTCTTCACTTCATGATTGAAGTACTAGGGATTGATCCCTCATCCCTTGAATTCCATACTTGCTACCTTCCTTTAATTCTTGATAGACCTTACTGATCTTTTCTCCGATGCTCACAGCATCAAAGCTTTTTTCTTCCAATACTACTCTAGATGCCTTTGGCATTGCTTCCTTCATCAGAGGAATCTCTTCTGTTCTGTTCCATCGTATTTATGGGCTTGTCCCTACTGGTTCCTTATGAATAAGACTGTTATCAAGACCCTGCTGTCTTCATCTTCATTATATTTCTTCATCTAGTTCTCTTTGCTTTCTCGCATCCCTTCTAATTCTTTCTTCCTCTTGCCTTCTTTCTTCTCTTTACGGCTTTCCTTCTTTCCTCTTCCTCCTTTCGTCTCTGAAATCGTTTGTCCATTAATCTTTGTGCTTCCTCCTCTTCTCTCTTCCTTTCTCTTCTATCCCTATGTTCTATCGCTCTCTGTCTATTGTCATACTTTCTTTGTTCTTCTGCCTGTTCTTCTTTTTTCTCTTGCTCCTCCTGATATATCTGTTCTCGTCGCTTCCTGCTCTTCCTTTTCTGCTTGTCTTCTTTCAATTTCTTCTCTCGTTCTTTGTCTTTTCTTTCTTGTTTGTCCTTATCTCCTCTTAGCCTAACTTTCTCGATATTTTTCCCATCTATTTTAAGTAATATCAGTCCTCCCATCCATTTATTCTGCACGAGCGCTATCTCGTCAGCTTTATCCTTCTCTCCTTTCCATCTCTACATCTCCCTGTCTATGTTTGTCAACAGATTCGACCGCTCACTCCTTTCTTCTTTATCTTATATGATCTTATAGATCTCTTATTTTCTCTTATTCTCCTCTGGACTATCATCACTACTATAAGCGGGGGGTTCGTATATTAGAATACTATAACCAGTCGCCGCTTTTAACTCCTTTAAAGGATACACCCTATTTCTTTTGCACCAGCACCTTTTACTTCGGGTGAGGTAAATGGAGCTGAGGGCTCAACACCTTCTTCCTTACACTGACTAAGCATCCACTTCGCAGGTGAGGGTTTTCTCTTTCTTTCTGGTACATTTTCCAGAGCTCTAAAATCTCTAATCTTTTCTCAAATGTCTTCCCTGTGTACGCAGTGTGCAAGTATCTAGTCATGTGTTTCAATCCTGCTATTGACAACGATCCCCCTTGTGGCCACGGCATGAACATTTTATCTGCCGTGCCTTTCACCCAGTCTGCACTATAGAGTTTGAGCTTGTGCATATGTTTTGGTAGCGTTTTACACAAGTGCATCATAGGAGTATCTCCCATGATGACAAGTCTCAACTGACTGTCAATACTTACCAGCCTTATGAAATAACCTTCATACTTTTGGTTAAATCACCACTTTTTCAATGCCTTTAAAACAACAAATATGAGGGTGCACCATCAGTGGCCGCTCAAGCCTCTAATTTCTTAAGTAGCTATCTCTACCTTTTGATTGGTACCAATCATTTTGCTATACTTAATCACTGTTACTCCTCCACTTTTTCAATTTCTTCACAACTACTATCGCTCTTCGATATTTTTACTCAACAAACAACACAGACTAGTCAACATTTAACATTAATAAACACTGTGATAACTTTTTTCTCTCTTGCCTTTACTTTGTACCTTATACAGGGTTTGAGACGTCAATTTACGTAAACCTGTCAACACGTTATATGTTTCTGTTCTACCCTCATTGAGATTTGAAATGTCTCCTTCTGAAACTTCCTTGAGCAAGGACTCGAGGCGCTACCTTTCCTTTTCACAATTATTATCACAATCCCATCCCCTTCATTTTCCACTTCCCTTAGTCTACTCACCATACGTTTGTGAATAGATTCAAGGACTTTGGTATCGACTCCTCGTCCAATCCGATCACTTTGCCTTTTCACCTGCAGAGCGCCTGTGGAAACTGGGCAGGGATTTCATCAAAGAGGGACGTGCCCACCATCTCGGTTTTTCTTGCAAGTTTATTTCTATCGGCTGCTCTCCACAGTAAACCCTGCGATCTTTTGGCTAATGGCGGAGGATTCCCGATCGTACGAAAATCTGGAGACAAACTAATTTGGATCTTTTCCAACCATCCTCTGCTACCACATGAGCATATGGCCCTTTGAGTATTGTGCATGTAATGGATGGTGATGCAGAATAACTCTGACACCAAATAATCAAACCAACTCAGGTAGAAGGCAAAGGTGCTTATTTATTAACAATGATCTAAAACAGGGAGTTACAACGGACATCAGCAGACGTTCGCTCGAGCTCTCAGCGCATTTCTCATAAAAACATCCTTATATGCAAAAAATACATCAGACGTGACGTCATACTATGTGGCAAATAAGAATAACCTACGAAGGATTGTGATAGCTTCAAGGGGAACATGTAGGTATACTTTATATAAGGGATGGAATTGTGGTTGGCTATTTACTGTCAGGTGGAAAACTTATGGCTACCTCCAAACATGTCATCTTCAACACTAGTAAGTACATAGTGGGCCTCAATATAAGTTTGCCGGTCTGGGAACTATGTTACCGGTAAGCTTGCCGGTACCGTAGTTCCCGGACAGGCAAACTACGAGTTGTGCTTAGGGGTGCCTTTCTGCCTACCAGGTCTGACCTGGCGGGCAGAAGGGCACCCGCGAGCACAGCATGTCGCATGCACCGGCGCCGTTTATAACGGTGCCAGTGCATCCGACCTCCCCATTCCCATTTGAGCCCTACTGGGCACAAATGGGAATGGGGAGCATACCGTTTCGGCACCCGCAAAAGGGCAAATACTGGGTCCGGCAGGGCTGTAATGACCCAGTAATTGCCCATTCGCGGGCTTCTGAAATTTTTGGAACTTTGACGGCAGCCTTGCCGGTTTTAACGGCAAGGCTACCGCCAAACTTCTAATGATGCCCAGTATATCACTGGTCTTCAAACTATAAGGCCCTTCGTTATACGGCCCTCCATAATTGGTTGACATGCTCGTACCAGGTCTTGAACATTCGGTTAACTTAGCAGCACGTTGCTCAGATCTAGGTGCCAGGAAGTGGACTTGACTTTACACTTTAACTACACAGTTATTGAACAGCTTGCTTTTTCTGCAGTGCTTCGCACACGTGCAGTCTTCTATTCACATATGATAGTTTTCTCGATTCTTAACTTCGTCATCAGTTTCTGTAAGATCCATGCATTCTCTTCAGCCAGTATCCTCCAACATATATGAGGTAGGGGGTGGGATTTCCTGCAGAGGTCTGCAACTGCTCCTCTAAAGTGATGTGATCTCTGCACCAACTACCTGTCAATTACTGCTAATCTGTTTGTGCCGTCTTCTTTTGACACTCCTTTTCTTTTCTCTACCCCTTTATTTAACTACATGAAGCAGCCATCCAAACTTTTTTATTTTCCAATTGGTCAGCTGGTGTAAGTGTATTTAGGACATGTGACCTCTGCCCTATCCACCAGTCCTTTACTGCTAATCTGTTGGTGCCTTCTAGTTTTGCTGCACTTTTTCTTTTCCTACCCCTTTCCTTCACTAATTAAGCAGCATTCTAGTCTTTTTTCCTTTGGAGTTGGTCATTTAGCACAATTGGATCTAGGCCATGTCACCTTTCCCACACCCACCTGAACTGCAATGCCCTCTTTCTTTATGTTTCATACCTGTTTTATGACAAGGGATCTCCCCTTGCACGTCCGAAACAAAGGACGGACGAAAAAAAGCACAACCCCTGTTTGATCTTGTCAAGGTCTGCAAAGGGCCTAGGGCCAGTTGCTTTGCCTGTCGTACACCAGATAGTCCTCACCATGGATAGTTCTCTCAACACAACTCATTCCCTTCCTCTCCATGGATCTGTAGAGGAGGAGCCAAATGCCTCTACTGGAAGTCCCGACCCTATTTTAACTATATGTTGAGAACCGGAAATAGTGACAAGCACAACACATGTACTGATGCCCATAACACAAAAGGCCTTTGAGACAAGGTATCCATTGAGAACAAACATTCTTTATGTATCCAGAGAGTTGACCGTCTCTTTAGAGAGATCCCTGAAGAACATGTAAAGACGCATGGAAGAGGAGACTGGTGACGTCACTTGAAGCAAGCAAGGTGACACGCCAAGAAGAGATGCCAAGAGAGAAGGTGAGAATCTGATGATGAAGTAGAGAATCAAGTGACCTTTTACGTGCTAAATGAAGATTGCACCTGCTAAGAGCACTGAAGAAAATGCAAGACGTTTTATAATTGTACAGATGCAGCAACGCAAGTAGACCAAGTATTCATGAAGGCTGGCTATACGTAGTGAACATCTGGATGTTACACGTCATATTTGAGCAAACTAGGACCCCATGAACAGAATAGCTGAAAGTGTAGTGCAGTAGAATGAAAACAGCTGACTATGGAGGAAGAAGTGAGAAGGCTTGTCTGGCCCAGTGTCAAAGGTTGAGGCAGTCAAGAAACTGGTTATCTATTTTGGAAAGATACAATGAATGTGAGAGGCAAGGAGAGCTCCTCTGAAGGTGCGATGGAAAGACGATGGGCCTCATTGCAAGTCTGGCAGTAACCGTGCTGGTTCTACCGGCAGGTTGCTGCCGGATTTGTAGATTTTACCAGCGCCTGACTTGCTGGTAACACTGGGGGATTCCATCCCCGCCAGTGCGGGAAGTCATTTGCCGGTAAAATGTTGTGTACCATTTCCATAGATTCCCATAGGACTCTATGGGAGTGGGGACCACGGAAGCACCGGCACTGCTAATAACGGTGCCAGTGCTTCGTGAATGTCTGTCTACTATGGCTGCTGTACCCAGCGGGGTCAGACCTGTCAGACACAGTGGCTATGGCAGGCAGACTTGTACTTTCCCAGCCAGTGCTTACCGGCACTGTTGTTTCCGGACCGGCACCGTTGTAATGAGGTCCAATGTGTGGCAAGTTTTATTCATTTTAATAGTATTAAATGCGTAGAAGGATCTCAAAACACAATCTCCTGTCACATAGTCTAGATGGAAATAGACTGTGGGCAAACTATGCCGAGACTTGAAGATAAGGGTATGCTCACACTCCCTTCTATTCCCAGGAGCAGTGATACTTTTCCAAAGCCAAGTTCAAAGACTATTTGAATGGCAGACAGCTTGAGTGATGATGAATGTTGGGCTAATTGGATCGCGAAGCATGGTCAAGTCCAACCCACCAGCACCTGGCGTACCAGCTTGCTTGCAGCTAGCGAGTGGAATATTCCAGAAGGGTACAAGCGTGGCACCCAATTGTAGAGGGCTACATAGTAAAGAGCTCTATAGTTTAATATCCAATTAAATGTGTATTTTATGACACTGAAGATGACTTGCACTAGGGCTGGGCATAGTTGTCCACCTGACTATAGAGACTCAATCACAATTCCATCCCCCATAGAAAGTATACCTAGATGCTCCCCGTTGACCTACCACAATCCATCTTAAGTTTTCTTAGTTTGCCATGTAGTATGACATCAATGATGACACGTTTTTACTACATAAATGTGCTTTTTTATTAGATTTGCTGAGAGACATGCTGTGAGACGTCCGTTGATGTCCGTTGTACTGTTTTAGATAATTTTCTATAAAACAGTTAAACTTGCCAACTTCCTGAGTCAGTCTTATTATTGATGTATGAGTAACTTCTGCATTCCCATCCATCCCACAGAGCGCTACCTCACTTAAAGGGCCTACGGGTTCACGTGGTAGCAGAGGGAGGATGGTTCTATAAAAGACCCATCGATTAGTAGGTCTCCAGTTTTTCAGACACCCTCCGCCATCTAGCCGGAAGATCACAAGGTTTCCTCTGGAGAGCGGCCGAGATAGAATACTTGCAAGAATAATCGAGATGGTGAGATGGGTCCCTCTCTGACGAAATCCCTCCTGGTTTCCACAGGCGCTGAGTGGACGGAAGGCGAAAGTGGTCGATTGAAGGAAGGAAGAAGATAGCAAAGGCCTTGAGCTGAAGAGCAAATGGTGAATAGATTAAGGGGAATGGCAAAGTGTGGGGGTGGGATTGTGGTAACATAGAAAAGTAACGAGGAGTTGTTTCGTATATAATGAGGAACATTAGAGATATAAAACGAGGAGCATTAAAATAGCCCAGTTTCCTAGCTCTAGAATCTTTAGAATGAGTCATTTCAAAACCCAAGTGGGTAGAATTAGACGGCACATAAACAGGTTCATGAGAGGGAATGAATCAAACTGCAATTGGGGTATTTTAGGGGTTAAGAGAAAAGCAGTGTCATGATGTATATGTGAAAAGTCGACTAATCTGTCTGTCTATTTTGTGTATTGAAAAAGAGACGTGTCGAAGACTGACAAAGATAGACTGTGTAAAGTAGAGATAAAAAGTTAGTAGACTGAGATAATTGAGAAATGGAGGCTTTGCGCGGTGGAGGTTGGAGCATGTTCATATTAGTTATTTTTCTGAAACTTATTTTTTGTAACCACTGGTAAGTATTGACAGTCAATTGAGACTCATCATAATGGGAGAATTTACTCAACTGATGCATTTGTGTAAAACTTTGCCAAAACATATGCCCAAGCTCAAACAGTCGAGTCCAGAAAGGGTAAAGGGCATAGCAGGTACAATGTTCATGCCCTGGTCACAAGGGGGAATTGCTGTCAAAAGTAGTATTGCAACACATGACCACATACGTGGATGCTGCTTACACAGGAAATAAATTAGAGAAAAGGTTAGCTATTTTAGAGCTTTGGAAGATGTACCAGGAGGAGTGTGAGGATCCACCTCCTGAGGAGTGGATGCTTAGTCAATGTAAGGAGGAAGGTGTCTAGTCTTCTGCTCCCCTTACCTTTCCGGAAGTAAATGGTGATATTACAGACGATATAGGACTTTATCCATTAAAGGAACTGAAAGCAGCGACAGGGTATAGCAACCCGATATATGAACTGCCTGCTTATGACAGTGACGATAGTCCAGAACAGACTAGAAGAAAGGAAGAGATCTTTAAGATCTTGCAGAACAAGGAGGATAAAAGTGAACGATCGAATGTGACCACACACATAGAATGAGAGATTAAGAGATGGAAAGGCGAAAAGGACAAAGCTGACGAGGAAACCCTCATACAGAACGAATGGATGGGTGGACAGATATTGCTCAAGCTTGATGGGAAAAGTATCGAGGAGTTCAGGCAAAGGGAAGATCAAGATGAACAGGATAGAAAAGACAAGGAATGAGAAAAAAGGTTAAAAGAGGATGAACACAAGAGAAAGAACATGCAAAGGAGAGAACAGATCTATCCAGCAAATAAAGGAAGAACGGGGAAAGGAGCAGAGAAAGTATGAGAGCAGGCAGAGGGCAATCGAAGAACAGGATAAGAAAGAAAGGAAAAGAGAAGAGGTGGAAGTGCAGAAATTAAGAGATAAAAGGATGCAGAGACGAAGGGAAGTAGAAGAGCGAAGGGAAAACAAAAGAAGCAAGGAGAGAAGACAAGAAAAGGAAAGAGTTAGATGGGATGCGAGAAAGCGAAGGGAATTAGACAAAGAGAAGGAACAAAAATGGAGACAAATGGAGCACAATATTGATCGGATTCAGCGAGAGTTAATGGAACCAAATCCAATATTACAATGGAGAAATAGAGAGGAGTTTGCCCTGTTAAAGGAGGCAGCACCACGGCCATCTATGGCAGCCCTGGAAGAACATTTTGACATAGGCAGCATCGGAGATAGAATCGATAAAGCCTATAGAGACTTAAGGGAAAGTAGCCGATCGGAAAGCCGAGAGAAGGGAGATCAATCTTTGGTCCTCCACCTACGGAGTGCAGAGAAAGACCTATTTAGTAACAAGCATAGCGCATTGTCTGTGTACAGGCTGACTTAATAAGGGTGAAGGGGACAAGAGTCACACTAGCTGGGGGATAGCTATGTCAGACTAAAGGGAGGGAATACTTCCACAGAGAGGAGGGGAGATGCACATGTGGTTCCGAGGGATGCTTGTAGTCAGACAAGGAAGTGAGATAGTCTGATCTCGAACAGCCTAAAGATAGAACACCAGATCATTTGGCATATCCAGAGCGTCCAAAAGGACGATCACATAATGAGAAAGGAGAGTCGCCACCATATTTGAGCAGGCTAAGGTCATTGCCAGGTAGAAGAAGATGTGGAACCATTGTCCCCACTATGGATAGGTAGACAATGGTAGCCGATTGCGGATTTGGATTCATGCAGTTCCCCTTATTAGTGAAAGGAGAGGCAAGACCACATTATATTATGTGGCCAAAAATGGATAGGGACAATTTAAGATGTAAACGTCCTAGTTTAACAGTGGTGCGGGAAAATGGATTTATGAGCTAAAGAAAGTGACAGGGGAAATACATTAGCAATAGGGGACATTACGGGTCTCCTATTGGCCATTCTTGGGGGAAGAGCTGATGACATGTGGACTAGAGCAGGTTATTCAAGTGTCACAGCACAGAATATAGTGCACAGTGGAGTGCCATTTAATAATTGTAGAGCAGATGTTTCGAGAGCTCTCAGGGTACAATATCCCAACACATCAGGTATGAGTGCAATTATGGCATGTAAGATGCAATAAGAGGAAAATCTACTTGCTTACATTCAAAGCATTCAGGAACGTTGGACCCTTGAAACACATACCGTGGGGAAACCCAGTGGTATTATTCTACCACATTTTATGTCAGGGATTGCCAGAACAGGTACAGAGACAACTTAAAAAATGTGTGAGAATGGAAGCAAGACCGTGGCAGGCAGCGTGGGCAGATATACAGTTGACCACAGTGCATCACTGTGGGCTGTTGCAAGAGAAAAATAGGAAGAGGGTAGAAACCTTGAGGAAGCCAAGTTAGTTCAGAAGAAATTGTCAGAATACGCCATAGAAGGGGCGGTATTGACAAGCAGAGAAGGACTGGGAATGCAGCAAGCAGTGGGTGCATCGCAGGCAAATATTCACGGCCAAATAGACCCAGGAGGGAATGGGTTTATGCCGCGAAGCAGAGGAATGGGGTATAGAGGAAGGGGTGGTTTTCAAAACAATCAAGGTGGCTTTCAGAATATGCAGAACGATAATCAGAATATGCTAGGAGGATTTAATCAGGGAGGACAAGTTAGGAGAGCTTCTCCTGTATGTTGGTCATGTGGAATGACGGGGCAGATTGCGCGCATGTGTGGGAGCCAAGGGTATGTACAGAATGGGCAATTCTCAAGAGGTGGACAGCTTATCCTCCAGAATATAGCCCAGAGGCTATGAATGGGTTTGGCCAAGATCAGACAATGTATCAAGCACAAGCACCGCAAGTTCAACAGGCACAGCAGCCACAGCAAGCACCATTGAATCCACTGCAAGGACAGTCACAGCAGAACGCAAACACAGGACAGCTATTGACGCCTAGCGTAGGGGGTGTCACTGTGGTGGGAGTAAGTTCCTTCACAGGTACGAGGATGAGTATGTATCCACAATAGGAAAGCTCACAGGGCGACTTCATGTGTTCAGTACTATCGGTCAAACCACATTCTCAAGAGGAACCAAGAGTTGATGTAACGATAGGAGGCAAATCGTTTTCTTTTTTAGTGGACACTGGGCTACTTGTTCATGTATACGAGAGGGAAAATACCCAATGTTGGAAAATGCCATGAATGTGCAAGTATTCTCTGGAGATACGAGTCGAGTTCCTTTTACTGACCAATTACCAGTCTCTATAGGAGAGTGTGACATGTTTGTTCCATTATTGTATTCACAGCAGACACCAGTTAATATTCTGGTGCGAGATTTAATGACAAAGCTTAACATGACAATTTCTTTCACTGATGAAGGCATAGTGTGTTCTACCCCAAGGATACATTATATCAATGTGGGCGAATTTATATTGGCATTTACAGGGCATATGGCCCTACGAGGAGTGCCAATGGAGCCGGTAGTTTTTCTTTATGGGATATGCATTCTGTTAATGTGGCTACCCGGCTTATTGGGAAAGACTGTGAGAATACCTAATGAGTTTCTGTTTCGGCCACAGATACCTATGGACGAAGATGGGGGACAGACTATTCCCTTAGAGTTAAATGCAGCCATAGTATGAGGGGAAATGGCCATGCTCAGAGGAACCGATGACGAAAGCAGGCCATGGAGAACAGTGATGGCTATTGGAAAAGGGTGTATATTAAATGATGTCACTGACAATGGTATGTTCAGAGATGATTCAGCAGATGACGAGGTGATATTTGAGATAAGTATTACATATTGGATCACAATAGAGAAAAGAGAGGTCCCACAGTGAATGATGATAATGCAGCAGCGTCCAACATTTTTTTTGACGAAGACTTGGAAAAAGTGCCAACCTCTTTATGGACTACAGGCCCCTATGACGCAGGCCTATTGAAAGGGGTAGTGGAGGTTAGGATTAAGATGAAGCCAAGAGCGATTTTACCTCAAGCAAGTCAGTACCCCATGTCTCGAGAGGCAGATGAGGGTATTTTTAAGACTATTTCAGCTTTGATGGAACAGGGTATCTTGGTGACATCAGAGTCACTGTGCAATACAGCAGTGAAATTCAGGACATGAGACCAATTAACCAGATTGTAGAGAGAGAGTTTCCTTTAGTTCCTAATCCAGCGACAATTCTATGTATTATCCCAGCAAAGGCACGATTTTTCACTGTGATTGACTTGAAAAATGCATTTTTCTCAATCCTGCTGCATAACGACTCACAAGACTTGACGTAATTTACGTTTTGCCAAAACAAACTAAAGAGCACTTGTTTTCCCCAAGGGTATTGTGAGTCTCCATCGATCTTTAATAGTGTCCTCCAGATGGACCTGGGCAATATTGATTTTAAAAGCATTGTGATACAGTACGTAGATGACATTTTGGTATGTAGCACAACAGAAGATGAGTGCAGACAAGACTCAGTTCAGTTGATGACTATCCTAGCGGACAAGGGATACAAATTAGACAAAGAGAAGTTACATTATTGTCAAGGAGAAATGTTGTACATAGGCCAGTTGATCTTGCATGAAAAAAAGGTCACACCTGAAAGAGCTGAGGCAATTCTGAAAACAGAAAAACCGCACACGGTAAAGCAAATGCAGCAGTTTCTGGAATTATGCAACTATGTTAGAGCGTGGGTGTTTGATTATAGTTTGTATGCAAGACCCTTTTTGTAGGCTCTAAAGAAAGCACAAGTAAATAAGGAAAAAATAGAATGGACTGAGGAAGTGGAGGAAGGGTTTGAAGAAAGCAATTTTAAAGCTCCAGTTTTAGGAATTCACAATTATGCTGAGGAGTTCTTTCTATTTTTGCACACAAATGGGACGGTCATGACAGCAGTGCTTACAACAAGGACTGCACTAGGGTACAAAACTCTAGTATATTATAGTGGTATTCTAGATCCAGTTATGAGAGGGCACTTACCTTGCGAACAATCGCTGGCAGCAGCCATGTTTGCAATTGAGAAGTCTACCAACATTGTGATGGGGTGTTCTATGATGTTGTTTGTTGAACATGCTTTGTTTGCCATTTTGGAAAAACCTAAGGGTACACTGACATCTCAGAGAGCATCAGCATATGAAGTAGTTATATCAAACCCAACGATTAAAATAGTCACATGTAAAATAGTGAACCCTGCCACATTTGTAGCCAAGCCCATGGTAGAGGGTGAGCATGTGCATGACTGTTCTAGCTATGGGGAGTTCTATGATGACATACCGCGTGTAAAGGAAAACACATTGTCTGGAGGGGAGATTCTCTTTATTGACGGGTCATCAAAAATGTATCAAATTAATGGAGAAAGGCATTCTGGCTCAGCTGTATTGAGACATAGAGAAAATGGTGAATTTGAAGTTGTGGCACGCTTAAGGCTGCCATCTCATTTTCCGGCACAAGCAGCAGAATTGGTGGTGCTTATTGTCGCACTTGAGAAATTCGAAGGGCAGGAAGTGACGTGTACATGGACTCCGCCTATGTGACGTCAACCATGCACGCAGGGCTAGCACGTTGGAAAAGGAGGGGCAACCTCCAAGCGGATGGCACTCCAGTGTAACACGAAGCATTATTGGACAGGCTTATTAAGGCACTACAGTTCCCAGCCGCCATTGCAATAGTTAAGTGTACAGCACATACTAAGAGAACTGACTTTATTTCTCTCAGGAACGAAACCGTGGACAAAGAGGTCAAAAGGGTTGCAAATTCTCTAGATATCTTGGGTTTTGATACTCCAAGTATAAGAAAGGGAGTGACTATAACTATGATGATGCGAGAAGGGTTTAATCATTTACCAAAAACACAGTTTATGGAGGTTCAAGGCAGTGCACCACAGGAAGAGCAGGAATTGTGGAAACAAAGGGGTGCTCTTTATCCCTCACATAAGCATTATGGCGATAGGACAGCACTGGAAAGCCGGAGATGCCAGTAGCATTGTTAAAGGTAGCGCTTGAACAGCTGCACTACCCTGCGCATAAAACTATGGAAAGCTTTGCAGCAGCTATTGCGGAAGACTGGTTTCGTACCGAACCTGTTAGAACACGATGCATTTTATGTAGTAAAGTGCATCATATGTCAAATGTTTTCCACTGGGCATACACTGCAAACAATCAGAGGTGTGATTCCTCGACCAAATGGTCCTTTTCAGCATTTACATATTAACTATGCTGATATCCTGCAGGTATGTAGTGGATACAGGTATATGATAGTGGTGGTGTGTCCCTTTGCAAGGTGGATCGAAGCAGGAGCTTGTACACACCCAATTTCTAGTACAAGAAGTCTTTCCAAGATGGGGAGTATGTGAGGTGCTGAGATCCGAAAATGGCCCCCATTTTGTTAATTAAGTATTTGAACAGATTAGCCTATTAGTGAACATTAAGCACAAGTTTTCTTCTGCTGATCACCCGAAAGTAAGAGGCTCAACCGTCTTCTCAAAGAGAGAATTGCAAAACTCAAATTGTCACTGAAGAAGGGATGGCTTTTATTGCCTGCCCCTAGCATTATATGCATTAATGAATCAGCCTGAGTCGGACCACCATCTCACACCCCATGAGGTAGTGACAGTGAGGCGAATGAGAACGCCCTTGTCTCCTCCATCGAGGAACAGAAACAAAGTCCAGAAAACTGCAGAAATGTTAGGAAATGAGTTACGTGCTTACTTAACATGTATGACCACTAGTATCTCTGACATTTCAGATCAACTCAAGCATCAGGGGGTCGGTCTCAGAACACAGATGAAGACCATTCAGCAACCGGATTTTCGACATTACTACCTCTACCTAGACTATTCTCTGGAGATGCGATTCTAATATGAAATTTCACTCGAAAGTGGCATGAGCCGCGATTCTTAGGACCATATATTGTGGAGAACATTACTCCATCAGCAGTAAAAGTCAAAGGGAGACGCGCATGGATACACCTCAGTGATGTGAAACCTTATACTGAAGAAAAGAAGACCTAGGCTAGTTAGCCGTTGGTGTGGGCCGCACACCCTAATTTCCCACTGGCGGTTCCGTAGTTTCTTGAATTTACTTTGCTGAAATAAACACTTGAAACTTTTAATCCTTTTTCTAATGTTGAGTTTTAATCTTCATTAGCAATCTTGTTTTGCCAGATATTGCCAATATTTGTTTTAAGCAAATGATCCGTGTTTTCTACTGCATATCATATATAACAAAGTCACCAATAACATTACAAAAGGTCATGATATTAGCATAACCACAGGGTATCCACAAGAGAAAACACACAACATGTAAAGAGACATTTGAGAAAGAGGAGACACAGATCATCTGTTAATTCATTGCACTTATTCATCTTATACATACCAGACTTGCATGCAACCAGACTTTTGTAATGGCTGCAGTGTGCAGAAGTATGGTTACAGTGATGGCTTTAGCATACATATCCGTGTTGTTCCTATACCTTCTAGACTCTGCTTATTTCTGCATTTATAGTCAACCCATACTTGATGTGTTTCAAGGGTTTGAATGCAGGAAATGTTGCAATGCTTGATGTCTTTAATGCGGGAAGTGCTGGTTGTTATAAAATGCATACACTGATGAACTAACATAAATCTTGTATAAGGAACAAAAACACCAACTCATCTGTAGCCAGAAACTTTAATGAAAAAAAACCACCGCGTGGCACAACTCAAATTCCAGACCTTACAAGTGATTGAGAACCCTGGCCCGAAATGCATTGGCCAATTAGTCACTCATTTGCTTAAAAAAATATTGGCAATATCTGGCAAAACGAGATTGCTACTGAAGATTAAAACTCACTATTAGAAATATTATTAAAAGTTTCAACTGTTTATTTCGCCAAAGAAAATTCAAGAAACTACGGAACCCCCACTGGGAATTTAGGGTGTGTGGCCCACAACAACGGCAAACTAGCCTACGTCTTCTTTTCTTCAGTCTCATTTTGTGCCCCACACGGTGGCACACCATAGTGGGCTGCACCCCAGTCATCTGACAATCAAAGACATACATTCTTTTGGAACTACTAAAGAAGATCCAAAACAATCAGTGCCCGCTCATCCCCGATTAACTCTGTACTTCTCACTTCCGTGTGTAACAGAGCGGAGGCATGCTGATATGTCTTACGACGAGATTGGAAAACAAACTGAATTAAGAGCAACTACCTTAGGCTTCACAGCCAAAGCAGCAAACGTGATACTTGGTCTCATCAAAGAAACCAACCTTTCTACACAGCATACAGACCCAAACAAAAGTATTAAACAACTAGAGTACACCATCTGTAAGGCCATCAATCAGAAACTACACGTGGTTACATTAAGACGTTTCTAAAAAAGCACAGAGGATACTGAGAGGACTGAGGATAGCTTTGAGGTCAACCTTATGCAAAGAAAATAAAGATTTCATGCAGAAATGAGAGAAAATACTTAACAAATGCTCTCTGGATTTGATATTATTAACCATTAAAGAACTGTCGGTGAATTTGGTAAACCTTGAGAAAGAAATCCAAGATTTGACTACAGAAATAACAGCACTCACCAGTGAGGAAACATTTGCAGAAATACTAGAAGATATCAACAAATGACTAGAAGGATATAAAACGGACTTAGAGGCACGAAAAATTAGAACATTTCGTTGTGATAAATTTGACTATTTAAGAGACGAAGTATAGACATGTGCTGGTAAGTATCAGTACCAACCACAACTGAAAAATCCAAACTCCGACAACAGCAGTTCAGACACTGATTCAAACAGAGGTAACAATAACCCACAAGGACCTACCCAAGGAGTGGATGATAATAGTGCCACCGGCGGAGCACCATCAGGATCAGGAACAGGCAGAGATCCTCAAGCTTTTTTAGACAACAGCCAACGCAGAAGAGAACACAGAGGGGGAAGAGAAAAAGGCTTGGGGATGACTACCATGTTCCAAGCTCGAGCAACCTAGTAGTTAATATTTCTGACAGAATATTGAGCACAAAAGAAAACAAAGTTTTAGAGAAAGGATTGAAAGTCGTACCTACTTTTAGAACCAACCTATTCAATACCCAGGTCGAACTACACAAACTTACACGTAAACATATACTAAAGGTGTTCTTCACAAAAATTGAGAGAGAAGATACTAGCAAGAGAGAACAACCAGATGTGGTGGAATTTAAACCCAAAAGGACTTTCGTGGCACCAATTAATGTGCCCTCTATTGACATTTTTGAAAAGATGGCACCATCACTTTGGAACAACAAAGCACAAAAACCTCAGTAGAGGTGAAATGTCGATTATACAAGTACTATAGACTGATGAGAATATCACAATAAGACCTGCTGATAAAGGAGGAGTGTTGGTACTCCAAAACACACAAGGCTACAAGGCTGAATGCAAAAGACAACTCAACGACGAGCCGGTGTATGCCAAATTAGACCACGATCCCACAGAGGACATACGAAAGAATCTAGACATCTTACTGACAAAAGCAGAAGACATGGGGATGATCACAAGAAAAACAAAAGCATTTCTTCAAAATCCACGACTGGTGACCCCGCATTTCTATCTCTTACCAAAAATCCATACGAGTCTAACTAACCCCCCAGGAAGACCAATTGTGACTGCAACAGGAAGATTACTGCAACCTCTCGGTACATATATTGACTATTTTTTGCATTTTTGCAACCTACAATTCAAAAGACTTACACATATGTGAAAGATAGGACACATTTCCTGAACATTCTGGAAGACATACAACTTAATGAAGGAGACATACTATTTACGATTGATGTAAACAACTTATATACAAGCATTCCGCACGATCTTGGACAGGAAGCAGTTGAGTGGCTACTCCTGCAAGAAGGTGAAATAGGAGCAGTCAACTAATTTATACTGTCTTTACTCACATTCATAGCAACCAATTCATACTTCACACACAACAAAGAGTACTACCTGCAGGTATCATGAACCGCCATGGGCGCAATCATGGCCCCAACGCAATTGCATTTATACACAGCTTTGAAACCACCCACATTCTTGAAAAAACAGAATGGAAAGACAAACTGAAAATCTGGCTATGTTACATTGATGAGGTTTTTGGGATTTGGCAAGATTCAAGAGAATCACTCGACCATTTTCTTGTGTACATCAACAGTATAGATCAATGCATACAATTTACCGCAGAGATAGGTAACCCTGGAATATCACTATCACAGATATCGAGTAAAAAAATACCATGCCTGTCCCCTGTGCCCCCAGCGCCTCACACGCACGCAATCAATATGATTTTGTGTATGAAAGGCCCTGGGGGCCAGGGCCATCTTAAACACGTTTGGGGCCTGGGCACAGAGACATTTGGAAGCCCCCTCCACCAAACAAAGAAGTTAAGGGATCTGAATATCTGGTCGCTCACCCCTCACTGCGATCACCACCCATAGCTTGATATGCTGCCTATCAGTGATCATTATAGGCATGTGTACTCCCTTTCAGTCCTATTACCCTCTTTATCCTTGCTGTAAACAGAATCATAAACAAGTAGCATTCCAAGGGCAACCTTAGCAATCCATGACAAGGGTACATGTGTTCTAGCATAGGTACAGGGCACTTCATCAATCATAGCCACAAGGAAGGTATACTGGCCATAATATAAAAGCAGGACACAGATTGTATGAAAAAGGTACATACAATTCAGAATAGACAGATGACCCAGATTAGCTGCCTCACAAAATGTAAAGATGCTTAAACATGAATACAGGAGACCAATTGAAGATAAGAAGCTACCAGAAAGGTGTCTGTATCCAGACAGGCAGATTAAAAGAGGGAAACCGTTTTCAAGAAGTGTTGCCATTAGAGAGCAAAGGCAAGTGGCTGTGGTGTGCAACATATCAATGCTCACTATTATATAGAAGAAGCAACACTATAGCTAGTGAAACCTCGATTGAGGCACGCCCTGAGAACAAAATCACTCTGAAGGGTTACAATTTTGAAAGGTTTAGGGCTGGTCAAATTTGACAGGCTAGGCAATACGAGATTAATGAGATGAGGATCACACGTTGATTAAGAGGTTACTCTTGGGATTTATGCCCACTCTGCAATTTCTTCACTTTACCAATTTATTTTCATGTTTTACCAAGAACTAAAAAAATCCAATTTTATAGAGCTGGCTTGGAAAGAAAACAAAGCACGGAACCTAGCATGACAATTTTTAAAAGCAAAATGTTATCGAAGCATATAATGCAAATTGGGAATGATTCTAGCCTCATTGTCTCAATCATCAAGGGAAGTATATAAGTTATGTTATGTTATTGGGCATTTGTATAGCGCCTTTTACCATTGGTATGTTTCCAAAGTGCTGTGGGTTGAGCGCCCTTGGGGACTGCAGTCCAGGTCAGTGGAGAGAGTAATGTAGTAAAACGTGCTTGGGTGTACTCGGCATGTGTGCAGCCAATGTGGAATAACTGGTGTGTAGCTGCATACTAGTGTTAGGTGTGATGCAGTGGTTGCCTGAGATTAGTAGAATGTGTGCAGCAAGACCAATGGAATTGTGTATCTGCATTCTGACGGCACTGGTGTTTGTGAATTAGACTATGTGTGTGGCTAGACCAATTTCAAGGGGTATGGATGTATTCTTGTTAGGCAGAATCATATGCAGTACCCTTTGGGAACACCCCACACAATTAAGACTACAAGTGTAAGTACAATTTCACCTTTTGTACAAGCCCGTACTACACAGTAAAGTGGTAGTGATGACTGAGCAGCCAAACTGATCTCAAGAGTAAAATGAAAAGTATCAGAAGTTACACAAAGGACAGCAATTAGCATGGTTCAAACAAACACTGATTCAAGGTTTCTGAGTAAAAGAATATACATTTATTTACACCATCAGTTATAAAACAGTTCACTATTATAAAGCATCAGAAAATCACAATCTTAATACACTACAACCCCCAATCAATTCTGGACACGTTAAGCTCAAAATGAAGTGTGAGCAAAATGGCGCTCCAGCAATTTAAAAGGGAGGAAAAGACAAGGTTATCCAAAATCAACAACACCAACAAGAGATAGGCAGGGCAATCTAGAAAAGGCTTACTGCAACTAAGATTCAAGTCAATTGGCCTGGGCCAATGTTAATGGTTCAGAGTCTTTGCAGAGGATCACACTGTTCAGAGTAGTTTGCGTATAAGTCTTTGCCAAGAGTTCAAAACGAAGTTGGTCGGAGGAAAAGTTATTCAAAGGAGAAGAGAAGGCCAAGCCTTCAGAAAGGCGAAAGATTTCAAAAACTTTCACAGCGGTCGGACGGAATGAACGACCAGGTTTGCACAGTACCTCAAAATGAAGATGAATACAGTAGCTGAGGTGGTTGCTCCTGGCAGTTCTTGCAGGCTCACGGTTCCTGAAGCGACTGTTGTGGTGACAAGAAGGAGGAAGACTGGAGGGTCCTGCACTGCACAGGGAAGAAGCCAGCAGCAGAGCAAAGCGTTGAATAAAAGGTGTGCTCCTTAAAACCCAAACAGGTTCTGTTCCTCCTGGCTCTCCGGCTCACTGCAGCGATGCACAGCAAATTTGACCAGGAGAGGGAGGCCGGCGTTTGGTGTTTGGCGAGTTGGTTGGTCCCACCAAGCTCAAGGGAAGAAGATTCCTTGCAGATCTTCTCTGTCGCCTGAGTTTCGGGCGATTTGGACCTGCAGCAGGGCTTCACCGGGATGTCCAGTACTTGCAGTATTTGTCTTTCTTCAGCTCCTCGTTAGTTCTCTCGTTCCAGTGGCGACTCTGCCGTCCAAGTCCCAGAGATCTGCTTTTAAGCAGTTTTCCCGCATTCACACACCCTGCCTGTCAATTACACAGCAGGGTGGCTGTCCTAGCAGGACAGCCACGTAGCCAATCAAACTAGAGTGCGACTTGGGTCTCCAAGGAGATCCTGTGCAGGGGGCCTCAAACCCCTCCATCACATCCTGTCCACCCAGACACTCAGGCGCCTAAGGAGGGCTTCTGTGCAGAAGCCCGCCAAAGGGCGGCGAAGAAAGGAACCAAACCTGGTTTGGCGCGCAGAGTAAAACACGAGAAAGACCTTTACAAAAAGAAATGGTGAATAAACCTGATTGGAACCAAATAAAAATAAATGGGGTCCAGCGGGTTAGGGTTTGAGGCTACCACCATAGCCTCTAACGGTACCAAGGCTATTTTCATAGCTTGCGGTAGAATAAAAAGTGTAGATACCACTGCCACCAGCCAAATCTTAGAGAAAGGGGAACGAAATAATGTTCCATGAGAATCAGACAAAAAGGGATAACTATTAACCCTTCCAGTACTCTATTAGAAGATGGGTTGTACTGGGTCTGTACATTTAAAAAGACTAGTAAAGTCAATGGCAACTTTACATGTTCTGGGAGACAGCAGTCCGTCCCAGAAAATGGAGTTTAAAGTGGGAAGTCTAAAAAGACAACCCTGTGACACTGCACTAAGGGTGCAGTGTGCCACACAATAAAAAGATGATGCCTATGGAGTGGATGAGACTCCATAGTCCATGAGCAAAAAATGTACAACATACAGCAAAAACACATGTGAGAGTGGGAAAAAAGGCTCACACTCTTACCAGGTGAAAAAAATAAATCCTAGAAATCCAGCAAAGCTGTTGAGGGACTCAACAGGTAAGGGAAATTGAGAATTCTCCCTAACAGTTCTAAAGACTGTTGAGGGACATTGGAGTTGTACAAGTATGTGTGCAGCTAGGTAGAATTAATCGAGGTGTATAGCTGCATTCTATTGTTTGTTGGTGCAGAGGAAAGAGTTAGCATAGTAGTGTGTTTGAGTGTCTGTGTGCTTTCCAGGGGGACCTTGTTCCTGTTGAGCTTCTAGTGCCTGTCGAAGGGGTGGTATCTCCTTAGGGTTCAGGCAGTTAGGCTAATGTCCTCTCTGTGTCTTGTTGAGTCATATTGCTTTGGTGAAGACTGATGGGTGGTGACAGGCAGATCTGTCCAAAACTCATGTAATTACTGTATAGGTGCTAGAGTTGTCCTCGGTCAGTAGATCTGCTAAATGGATTCCCCGATATGTAGTTCTACTAAAACATTCCCAGATTGGGATTAGCAAAGAATAAGTGCTAAAAACGTTCCTTGGTATATAGCTTCAAATGTTGGGCTGTACTCCAAGCGCTCCTTAACTACCAAGAAAACTATACAGGAAACTTGTTCCAGTAGGTTACTTTTTTGGACCACATAAAGTGCACAATTAACATAAAAAATTAAAGTGTTTCATATTCATTAAAAACACAAAGCTGACACGTGTTTCGATCTCCACAAGGTCTTCATCAGGGATAATGCTTAGTCCAAGGATGGCAGTCCATCCATAGGTTCATCAGTCGAGCTTGTAAGTATTTTACATGCCTGTCTTGAAATGCTCTGTTAGAATCTGCTGGTATCTGGTTTTATCCCAAAACAATCGAAATTTCAAGTCATCATGTTCTTCTTGTGCTTCGTGGCTCTCTTCCATATAAAAGGGCTAAAAGGGCATTTGTTGCTCTAAATAGTATTTATTGACTGATGTTAAAGAAGACAGCCTTGTGGAGCCCCCCTCTAAGGTGGGGGCCCTGGGCAAGTGACCCGTGAGCCCTCCTTTAAATAGGTCTCTGTTGGGGGCTGTGGGGGGCACAGGAGGCAGGCATGGTATTTTTTTAATGGCCTTTTATGATAGATGTCCAGTAAATAAATACCATCCTTGTCTCCTGGGCCCCCCAGTGCCACATAAGGGGGGCTGATTGTGTCCAGTGGGAGGGGGGTTGTGCAAACCCCACTTGCCAAAATCAGCTCCCTGGTCCAGCACAAACACACATACACTACACAACATTCATTTCACACGCAGCACGCACTCGCTCATTCACAGAAGCACCCATCATCATACACTCACTCCTAATACAAGCATACATACACATATTTAAATAATTACCATAAATGTACTGTGGCATGTTTTTACCCATGCATCCGAGCCCTACCTCAAAAACTGTGCAGTACTGGCATTGAAAACATCATGATGGCCAGAGATTCCCAGAAAATGCCCAGGGAAGTGCATGAAGAATAGGCTGCCATCCATTTTGCCGATGTTATGGGCACAGAAGGGCACTGCCTAAAACCACCATTGGACTACCCACACAGTAGCCTGAAACCATTGGGAATGGCAATGCTGATTGCCAAAAGCAACCTAGAATTGTGGGGAATTCATTTTCTTAAATCCCAAAAATCGGTGCATTACCAGTACTCACCACTATCAGAAAGCCGGCGTTTTAAAACAACACCAGACTTTTTTTTTGTGTAAAACTGAATAAAGGAACCCAAAGCAGGCCAAAGAAAGACTTACTGAGAGGTGGATACAATGTAAAGTTATATTCTGAAGTGACTTGAAGGTTTATAACAAGACTGGCTGAGCTGTGGATTTCAGCAGTTTAAGTAAATTTGGACTGAAAGACACTAAAAATCTAAATGTTTAAAAGAAATGAGTGACCTACTTTGAGTGTTACATAGGTTGCAATTGTTTAAATGTCATAGTTTTAATCAGCATTCTAGCTGCATATGTAAAAATTGTCTTGACTTAAACTGGGGAACAAAAAGTGACATTTTATCTGAAACCTGGCTTAATGAAACTGAATTCTGCCCACCAGCTACCCCCGACAGGAGATGAGACTTGCACAACAGCTGTGTTCCCAGGCCTAGCTGCCTTTTGCTGTTCCCACCAAAAGGGATATGACACTTCTCTGATTGAATTACCAAGGGACAGCTAGAGACTAAACATAGGACCCAGGCAGAGGGTTTATTGAAGTGGCCATAAATGGCTTCCTCTTGAACAATGGGCCTTCCAGGGCCCAGGCAGATGGTTTATTGCAGGGGTCATAAAAATGGCTTCCTCTTGGCAGAAACTGGGAGGGGGAGAAACTGGAGACAGAGGCTGAGCTTGAAGAAAGTGGAAAGACTGGTTTCTGTACCATGTGACCTGAAAAGACACACCCCTGTAGCCAGAATATGGTCTTAGAAAAAGATGAATAACTCATAGTACGGACTTGTCATAATTATTTAAATGATACCATAATTCTTGTGATTTTTCTACCCACATTTTAAGAGGTTTTTAGAACCGGTGGCATGATCTGGGGGCAAACTAGCAGTTAAGAGGGTATTACTTAAAATGTATGCATGTTAAACGTCTGATACTTCATCAATTAATGCCTGCATGCCTTGCACACATTTGGGTAAATTTGAGTAAGAATCTGATATTGGTAACCTGACCAAAAAGTGAAATATGTTGCCATTTCTCAATGCAAGCTCTCAGGAAGAGCAGATTTGGACAGGGTATACCTCCTGTGATATGTGATGGGTGCATGTAATTTTAAACAAATGTGTATCTATGAAATATGTCTTTTTGAGCAAATATAGATTGTGTGTAAGGTTGACAGGGGTGGGTTCTCTGTACCATAAACAGACCTCATCATGATGACACTTCATTTCATTCCCCCAATCAAGGGGAAGAGGATGAAGTGGCCAATGACAAGTGGAGAGGGGTAGGGCCTAGGAAGCTAGCCTTTCCACCCATTTTCAAAACACATAAAAGCAGACAGTCAGGACAGATAGGGACATTCTATTCCATCTGCTGCGGGACGCTCTGCCGGGAAAATCCATACTTTACCTCCATCAACCTCCAGAGAGTCAACATAGAGACTTCAATCTATCCACCTTCAGAGACCAAGACTTTACTTCAGAATTTGTAGCAGAGAGGTCAACTACAAGCTAAATCCCTCTTTAGCAGGCCTCAAATCATTGCCATTATCACAGCCAGGCGAGCTGTTTGAATTATTTGCAAGAACTCTTGCCATTTGCCAGAGAGCAGTGTTGTATCCAGAGAGAGACCAGCTGAACCGGAGACCGCTGTATCCGGACCCAGAGACCTGATCAGAACCAGAGACCCAGACCAGACCAGCAGAGTAGAGCTGACCCAGACGCTGTGCGCAGAGACCGTCCGTGGCGAGTGAAGAAAACCTGACCAGATCCGTGGCGAGGCCCATTTATTTCAAAAATATATTGTGAGTACCTAGCAGAACTGTGCAGAACCAATCTCTTAGTTAAAATAATATAATTCAATCTATTTTAATCTAAGTAGAACTGCCTCCTAACTGTCACCTGTCATTTTGTAAAGCTGTCACCTGTCATTTTCTAGTTGCAAGCTGTAACCTGTCGCTTTGAACTTTAACATTTCTAATCTGAAAAACGACCTTCACCATATCGCTCATATCTCCGGGACCGTTTGTCTTAGAGACTTGCAGTAACTTTCCTCTGAAAGCTGGGAATCTTGGCTTTTCACCGAACCTAGAACCGCATTCCTATTCCATACACTTTTGCCGCAATCGCATAAAACGCACTCATGAATTTGCCGCGATTTGCAAATTTCTCCACGTGGGAAAACAGCAGCTTCCTTGCTTTCCTTGCTAAAAATTCGTTTGCCTCTTAAGAACCATCCCTGAATCATTGCTAGAGTGAGCCTGGACTAATATTAACTAGATACCACTCACCCTCAACCTCTAGAGGGAATTAAAAGCATTTTAGCATATTTTTCACTTCATTGCCAGCACATATAAAAGCATTTTAGCATATTTTTCACTTCATTGCCAGCACATATAAAAGCATTTTGGGCCTGTGTTTCAAACTTCTGTGGTCTAAGCTTGCTGGGGTGAACTGAATTACATTTGATTGCATTTCTGAGAACTGTGTGCTTTCCTTCCATTTCCTTGCATTGCATAATGGGGGGGAGTGGATTGCCAGAGAAAAATGATTACATGGTTTTGTTGAAATCATATTGAGTATTTTCTGTACTGCATTTTCATTCAACATTGCATCCATCTGAACTTATATAAAGCATTCTCTACCACCTTATTCTTCTGTTCCTATTCACAAGTGTGCCAGTGCCAGACTATCCATTATTGATTACTGCTCAGATTAAGTGTCATATTCAATTATTAAATTATTATAAAGTGTGATATATATATCTATTGTTTAAATTATCAAATAAACCTTTTAACTTGCAAAACAGAACTACTTCTTGGCTCAGTGGGGTCAGGGGGATTCCAAGAGAGGGGTGTTATATAGGGGTAGTCATCCAGAACGCATGAACTGGACATAAAGATATATCAATAAGGGTTTCCATTCAGTATCCCAGACTAGGCATTGACTTAGCTGTAGTGTTGAATTGAATCCTCCTACAAATTGGGGGCTCGAGCGGGACGTTTGGGTTAGATCTACCATTTGTGCAGATTAATACAGTGTGCCAGCTGACCAGATACACATATCCGGTCGGATCACCACGCTGTGTTACGCTGTAAAGCACTCCTCAAAGGAACGCTCTAAGGAAAAGGTCTGTTTTGCAAAAATAAAATACAAACTTCTGTAAGTCAGGAAGGAACTCAAATCTCTAGAATGACGACCTTAGTAGACATGAAAATAGCCAGAGAGCACTTCTTACATAAGTTATTTGTGAGAGGTGAGTGGACTCATCAGGACCAGACGGTCTGGTTGCAAGCAATCGCACCCCAGATCACGGAAACAGGGTCAGATATATGGAGAGACCAGGGTCCCTTACATGTAGCCCTAAGTGAACTATATATGTCCTCTAAGGCCAAGGATGAGCACAACAAGATTGCCAGGGTAGCAGCATATTTATATTTACATATGGGAGCCATGCAGGACAAATGTGCTGAAGGCCAATATCTGGCGAGTAGGCAACTGCTGGCATTACAGAAGGCCCAATCTGATCTGGACTCTTCTGAGCAGAGGCTGCAGAGGAGCCAGGAGTCAGAAAATGATAGTAGGCAGTATATCATTAAAATAAAAGAGGACATGGATATACTGCAACAGGAAAAGGCTGACCAGGATACTAGACTTCTGGCCCTGCAGAAGGAGCACCAAGACAGTTTGGACTCCTTACTGCAGAGGCAGAAAAAGCTGGAGCAACAAGTAGACTTTAACAGGGCATGCACGGAGCAGGTAGCCACCCTGCAAAGTCATCTAGATAGAGTGAAGGCAGAGAGCAACAAGCTGTTTTTGAAAGACCTGGATACCCAGGCAGAGTTTGATGAAGAACGCCAGAAAGCTGGTGCCTTTCAAAGGCAGAGGGACGACCTGGCGGCACAAATGCAGGCTCTTAGCCAGGAAAGAGACGCCTTAGGCCAGGAATTCTGCCATTTAAAAAGAAAAACAGAAGAAAATCACTTGGCCCTCCAGGGGCTGGGTGACCTCCAAAAAGAACACCAGAACTTGTTAGAACACACCAGGAGGGTGGAGGATGCTCTGTCAAGAAAGGAGCAGGCCAATAGGGACACAGCTCAGGAGGTAACCCTCCTGCAGCAAAGACTGGCCCAGTGCTCCAGGACCAATCAGGAGGCACAGAGAGAGAATGAGGCTCTCTGCCAGCACAATGATAGACTCCAACAACAGGTAGCGATGCAGGAGAGACTGATAGAGTCTAGTAAGGCCTTAACTGAGGAACTGAAGGCGCAGGCTCTTGCATTGCAACAGGGAGCAGGGGCGGATAGAGATGAGGTTCGCTGGGAAAGAGAAACTCCTGAGCATAACCCCAGGAGCCCTAGTACCAGAGGCCTTTATCTCTCTCAGTCCCTGGACTCTGCCACCCCCATGTCCCCTGGCGCACATGAGCACAGGGCCACAGGGATGGCAGATTACTATCCAGCCAGAAGCATGGGGCTCATAGGCCAGTACCACCCAGGAATGGAGGGGCGGGCATCCGGGTATGGGCACCCAAGCACAGTGCAATTTGATGGGGAACCCCATGAGAGTAGGCCCATTAAGGGCATCCTGAAAACCTCTGCCCAGTTAGGTCAGTGGGGGGGTACCCATCAAATCCTGGCAGCAAGGAGGGATCTGAAGACTCCTCTGAGCGGTACAGGACACAGGAGACCAGGTCCCCACATTCTGCCAGCCATTCCCAGGCTCGCAGAATCCGGGAAAACCTGGAAGAACATGCGGGAACCTCTGGGAGCAGTGCCTCTGAGTCAGAAGATGAATGGACCAGGGTTACCCGGACCAAAAAGGCCAATAAGGCAAAAAGGGCCTTGCTTAAGGACCCATTGAAACAGATTAAGGCAATCAGGAGTGTCATCACGCCTTATCATAAGAACGCCAAGTACTCTGTTTGGGAACACTTGGAGCTCTATGAGCAAATGATGGAGACTTTCCATTTGAAGGACAGCAGTAGCTGCATCCAGTACGTCAAATGGACATTCTCCCCAGAATACTCCAGTTTCTTTGCGGGGCTGGAGGACCAAAATCATTTAAGGTGGTCCACCTATAAGGCGGCCATCTTGAAACATTTTTCTGTTCACAGAAATCCTCAAGAGGCTCGCAAGGCAGCCTACAATTTGCAATGTGGGGAGGATCAGGCCCCACAAGAATTTGTGCAGGAGTTAAAGCGTGCTTTTGCACAGACCACAAGAAGGGTGCGCACGGATAGCAGAGAATTTATTAATACGTTTTTCCATGCCTTGCCCAAATACATAATGACCCAGCTTGTGAGGGATTTTCACGAGAAAAGATCTTTAGACTGGGTCATTGAACAGGCGAACCGGATCTATGAGGTGCAGAAGCCCATAGAAAATAAAAGCAATACCCAGAAAAATCCCAAAACCAACAGCACCCCTGCTGCTGCCAAGGTGGCAGAGGTAATTGTCACCCCCGTTTTGGATTTGGAGATGGGGGGGCCTAAAAACCTACCTGCACCTAATAATGCTAGGACCAGGATGTCCTCGGGCCAGTCACAAACAGGGAGTCAAGGAGGTAGTTCCACAAATGGGGTCCCTCGCTCTCCTAATTATGTAAGTCCCCGTTACAAGGGAAATCGACCCATCCTGGGTTATGTGTGGACTCCTCCAGCCCAAGGGGGGGGATCCAGTCAAGCACCTAACCCAGGGAACTTCCCTCCTAACTTCCCAGCGGAGGGCAGAAACTCACCAAATCCTAGGCAGAACTTTTTCCCCAGGTATCCACCCAATTTCCAGCCCCAAAATCATCCATCCTTCTTTCCCCAATTCCCTGAGCCCAGACAACCTAATCCGGGAGAGGGGAGGCCAAGGGTGGAGGGGTACCAAAATCTTCCCAACCAGGGGTACTACCAAAGAAGGGATAGCTACCCTTCCCGGGATCAGCCCAGGGAAGAAAACAGGGCCCCGTATCAGCCTGAGCGGGTCTCCCAGTTAGAGCGCCAGGTTCAAAACATGGCGCTGGATCTGGGTCACATACTGAGGGCTCAGCAGAACCCTCAGATCGGCATGCCGGCGCAGAACACACCCAACTCTGGACCTGGTGCCACAGAACAATGACGGGGGCAGCACCCCGATAACTCACCGGTTCCCAGGGAGGAGGCACAAGGGGAAGGGGGGTGTAAAGCCTTGGAGGAAGCTTCCTTCCTCACTTGTAAACAGCCCCTGGAAACCCAGGAACTGGAAACAAAATCTCTTGCCCCTGAAAGTCTGCCTCCTAAGGAGCAGAGGGGGGGTAGGAGAAACAAAAGACCCAAACAGACTCAGTTTGAGGAGGAGGTACAGATCTTCCAATTTGAGGGAGAGGGATCCTCAGAAGATCCTGGGAAAAGGATCTTCTCCTTCAGAGATGGGGGAACTCCTCCCAAGGAAATATGGGCCCCAAGGGATTCCAACCCAGACTGGGGAGATATGGAGACTGAGCTACCGCCGCCCATCATCTCATCCCAGAACCCACAAAACCAAAATCCCCTGGTTCAAACCCATCCTGATGACTGCCTCCAAAAAGGCGGGGCGGCCCAGAACCGGAACCAGGGGAACCCACAATGGCTCTGATCTCCAGTTGCCAACTTTTTCTTTCAGATTCCCAAGGCTCTCCACAGAATTCTGCCCAAATCTCTTCGCTAGCGATGTCCAAAACCAGAAAGTTAGCCCACCAGTTGTCCAAAAATGTGCATTATCTGTGCCCCCTTGAGGAGAAGGAGGGAAGATACTATGCCCCAGTACAAGTACAGGGGCAGGGTACAATTTTGGCACTGGTGGACACTGGATCTCAAGCTACCCTTCTGTCCAGAAGGGCCTTTGACGAACTGAATGCAGGAAGGGGAGAGAATTACCAAATTCCTCTCACCTCTCTTCCTGGACAACTGCAGAACTTTGACGGGAAGGAAATTCCCATCGAGGGGACGGCGGATTTGGACATTAAAATTGGGCGACACAAGGTGAAACACCCGGTCATAGTAGCGACTCCAGAGGGCACCCCTTGTTTACTGGGGAATGACCTCCTGAGGAGGTTGTCACCCTTAATAGATTGCGTAAACAAGGTCCTCTGGACCCAGACTAGCCGACCAATAAAATTAAAACAGTGTCAACCATGTTAGTTTAAACGGCACATGCCACATGGTTGAACAAAAATCTGACCAAGTAGAATTCCACTTCCAGAATAACCAGATTCCAGACGTGACAGTAATAGCAGTAGGACTACAGACTGGTGATGGGGGGTCCTCTCTATTTCTGAAAATCAACCTTCCTTCCAGTTTAAGGTGGTATTCCACACTGGAAGGAAACACCCTGAAATTCTTTACTAATCCACAATCAGAAACTCCCACTCCTATAGTCCAGAAAGATGTGAAATCAGCTCAGAGCCTGGCTGATATTCAGCAAATTGGAGAGCAGTTGTTCATCCCTGTCCAATGAAATGATGGGAAGGACTCTGTTCTCGCTCGAGTGTTTGTGAACAACGGTAAGAGCTTCATCAGCGAAGCCATGTTCCGCCAACTCCCAAAAGATCCAGCCATTCCCACATTCAAACTGATAGACAAATGGGAAATGGACCTGGAAGCACCCAATTCCAAACATCTCCTGCCAAGCAGGTCTATGCTCAAAATCTCCATTGGCAACAAGAGCATAGTCCATAATTGTTGGGTCGTGCGAGACGTCACTGCCGCCTTTTACTTAGGCAGTGACATTCTCAATCGCTTTGCCATTAGTTTGGACCTAATAAACTTCAAAGCTTGGTCCCAATTAGCGGATAATCCCATGGGCTTTGATGATCCAGAAAAAGCATTTAGGTCAGCTCAATTGCTACCTTATGTAGTTGAAATTCAGATCATAGAGGAGGTCACCATCCCAGAAAGGACCCGACAATTCTCCCTGGAAGTGAAAGCTAAAAGAGGACAATATTTGCAAAACCCTGATGCTTATATACATCTAAATGCTTCTCTCCAACAGCAACGGTTGGGGGTAAACCCAACTCCATTAGTCAACATAGAACGTGACACCATTCTAATAGAGGTGGATAACAGCGACTTAAAGAGTATTACTCTAGCCGCAGGCACCATTATTGGAATGGCGGTTGATGACCGACATTTTTCCATCGATTTAGGTAATGAACTGTTAGGGCCAATCCCCAAGGACTGCTTTGACAGTGACAGTGATGACAATACAACACCAGACAGGATTTTTACCCGGCATGGGGGGAACTTCCTGGTGTACACTTCTTGCCCTTATGGTAAGGAAGATGTGACTTGTGACTTCAGGAGGGATGAGGTGATTTTCCAGGTCCATGAGGGCTGCCTTTCCCACCTGAAGCCACCAGTCCAAATCAGCACTCTGACCAGGGACTTCTCCACCCAGCTGGAGGAGGCCGCTGAAATAGCCAAACCAGAAGTCTTTCCAGGCTTCAGGCAGATGGTGGAAGAGAGAGTCAACCTAGCTGATGCCTGTGTGACTCTGGAACAAAAGCAAAAGTTGAAACAAGTTTTCTTGGATTTCCAAGATCTCTTTGCGGTAGACTCATATGACTGTGGTCGCACCGACATCCACACAACAATCCCCACGGACCCTGGCATGACTCCGGTGTTTGTGAAGCAATATCGCTTGCCTCTCGCATCAATGGAGTCCCTTACTGAAATATTAAGAACCTTGAGTCCCGGGGAATAATCCGTCCAGTCCACAGCACCTTCAATAATCCGGTGCTGGGAATATTGAAGCCAAACGGCCAGTGGAGACTCTGCGCCGACCTCAGGGAGCTCAACAAACGGGTCCATACTTCCCGATGGCCTCTGCCCTACATTGACCAAGGGCTGGCCCAGATCCAGGGGTCACAGGTATTCACTGCAATAGACCTGACCAATGGATACTGGACCGTGCCGGTCAGTAGGGAGGACCAAAACAAGCTGGCTTTTACCTTTGGGGGCCAGCATTATACATGGACCCGGACTCCCTTCGGATACCTTAACTCCGGTAATGAGTTCAATATTTTCCTACATAAGGCCATGCCTGACCTGGGTGCGAGGGGTAACCTGGCTTATGTAGAAGATGTCCTCATCAAAAGTTCATCTGTGGAGGAACACATAGCGGAGATCCGTTATGTTCTGACCCAGTTGAGGGCCGCCGGAGCAAAACTTTCCTTTCAGAAAGCACAGTAGTGTAGAACCCGTGTTAACTTCTTGGGGCATGAGATTACTCCTCAGGGTCTCTGTCCCCAGGAAAAGAAAGTGGAAGCACTTCAGAAACTGAAAGACCCCACAACTCTGCGGGAACTAAGGAGCCTCCTTGGACTGACTAATTACAGCAGAAAGTTCATTGAGGGCTACGCAGAGATCACCAGACCCCTGATTCATCTCCTGAAGGGGGGGGTCAAGTGGGAATGGGGTCCAGAACAAGCCGAGGCAGTAAAACAACTCAAAAGAAGCCTCTCACAAGCGCCTTGCCTAGCTTACCCTGTCAGAAACAAGGAGTTCTTCCTGGAGACGGGGTTCTCCAATACGTGCTTGACGGCAGTATTATACCAAAAGCATGACAAGGTCAATAAAGTAATCTCCTATGCGAGCAAAACTTTATCCTCTGTGGAGGAAAAATTCAACGATTGTGAGAAGGCACTCCTGGCAACGGTGTGGGCATTGAAGAATTACCGCCCGTTTATCCAGGGGGAACACATCATAGTGGAGACTCCACACCAGCCTCTGCAATATCTCCAAAGTGACAGAATCTGGGCCGGAAATGTGAGTAATTCCCGAATTACTTCCTGGATTCTATCAATGCAAGACTTTCCTGTGGAGGTCAGATATGGCCAAAACAAGAAGAGTCCCCTCGCGCAAGGTCTGGCTGACTTGCATGATTGTGCCAGAGAAAACTGTCTCGAGGACGAAAGTCTAAAAATAAAGGACAACACGGACGCATACCTTAATTCCCCACACAAAGTCTTTGAAGAGGACAAGTGTGAGGGAATGCCCACTGTCTATGTGGATGGATGCTCTTACCATGTTAACAACAACGGGGAGAAAGAACTGGTGGCCGGCGTAGGGAATGCCTGGGTGAATGAGTCCCCAGAACCCTCCGCTGGATACAGAATTGGTCCCCGAAGTAGTCAGGTGGCAGAATTGATGGCTGTGCATCAGGCCATCCTCACTGCTGTCCAGCATCTACTCCACGAACTGGTCATAATCACAGATTCGGATTATGTACGGAACGGGTTCGTGGAGCACCTGGTTAATTGGAAAACCAGAGGCATGTTATGTGCTAACAACAAACCCTTGAAACATGGGAAGTTGATCCAAAACATTGATGATCTGGTCACCTCGAATGAGATGACCATCAATTGGAAAAAGATCAAGGGTCATTCCAAAGTAGAGGGACCAGACAAAACTGGAAACAACTTAGCTGATCAGCTGGCCAAAACCGGGGCCATCCAAGGGGATCTAATTGAGATAGAGTCCCTGTTGGGGGAAATCCAGGTCACTGCTATCACTAGGTCCCAGACAAATGCTCACAATGATCTGTCAACTGCCCAATGGAGCAAGGAGACCCCTGATGCTGATTTGATTACCGCTCAGAAGGGGGATCCAATAATTGGTAAATTTTACCAACACATTGAGGACCCTGAGAACTTTCCCCTGACGGATACCGATTACAACGGGAAAGAGGACCTTAGAGTGTTGATGAAATGTCCAAAAATGTTCCGGATCCAAGACGGTTTGTTGGTAAGGAAATCCAAAGCTGGCCACGATCAGTGGGTTGTTTCTACCTCATTCCGAAGCCTGATGTTAAGTCACGCCCATGATGCGGCCACCGCCGGTCATAGGGGGTTTCACACAACATTGGAAATCTTAAGAGAGGCTGCATACTGGCCACACATGGGGCAGGACCTCGACCAATACTTGAAGGGGTGTCTTGTGTGTGCACAATTTCAGCCATCATCCCTCACGCACCGTGCGCCTCCCCAAAAGAGGGGGATGACACTGCCATGGTCAGATTTACAAATCGACTTTGTAGGCCCTGTGATTCGCTCGTCTAGAGGAAACAAGTACATGTTGACCGTTACATTCTTGTTTACCAAGTGGGTGGAATGTCTCCCAGCCCCAAACTGCAAGGCAGAAATGGCAGCTGCCTTGACGATTAACCACATCTTTTCCCGTTTTGGTCTACCTCAAAGGATTGAGTCAGACAGAGGTAGCCACTTCACCAGTGAAGTGATGACAAAGATGTGGGAGATACTGGGGGTCAAAGGGAAGTTGCATATTGCTTACCGGCCAGCTTCTTCTGGGGCAGTAGAGAGATATAGCCGAACCATTGTGAGCATATTAAAGAAGTTTGTGGCAGATTCTGGGCCAAGTTGGGATATCCGATTACCTCTGGTCCTAATGGCCATCAGATCTACCCCTTCATCTGCAACCAAAATGTCACCATTTTAGTTGATGACTGGGCGCAAGATGGTGCTTCCTCAGCATTTGCTCTACAGGACCCAAGAGCAGACACTGATAAATGCCTCCACAACTCATGAGTATGTGGAGAATTTAAGGAAACACCTTCAACATGCTTTTGCTTATGCTCAGCGGAATCTAGAAAGATCAGCTGATAGCATGAAGACCCACTATGACCTGAAGACTTCCAGGAAGGAATATCAGGTGGGGGACCGGGTCTATCTATACAACTTCCATAGAAACCAGGCAAAACAGCGAACATTTTTGCCTACATGGAAGGGACCCTTTGAGATTATAGACAAGATCTCCCCTGTGGCCTACAAGATCCGCATCCCCAAAGGCGGTTTGGCAGAGGGGGAAGACAAGTGGGTCCACATTAACCAGTTGAAGTATTGCCATCCCAGGCACACTCTGCAACAACTGGAGGAATCCTCTGGAATCCTAGAGGGTACTGTCTCAGATTAATTCAGTTCTAACTTAAAATATCCTACATATCGCCTATCAAATTCTGAGTTTCTCAATGTGGGTGCTTTTGTTTTTGAATGCAAAAAGAAATGTGCATGTTCATATGTTTTGACTATAAATTTATATGCCACCCCACTGTATCAATGGTGGGGGAGAAATGTCCATGAATAGGTATTGCCGCTCTCCCTTTGTCGTCCTAGGAGAAAGAAAACCTTGAGACTGGCCAGGGAGGACGATCCGGAGACCGGGAGCAGAGACGCAAGGGGCCCAGGGTACTGCCCAATATTCCCATCAGGACCGGCGAGGAGAACCGATCGATCAGTACCGGATGGAGGAAAAGATGCTGAACTGTGCCATCTATTGGAAGAAGATGAGGAAACATCCCAGGTCTTGCGAGTTCCATCAGTGAAACAGAATGGCCATCGCAAGAGGGGGGCTTGTGGGATGTTTTTACCCATGCATCCGAGCCCTACCTCAAAAACTGTGCAGTACTGGCATTGAAAACATCATGATGGCCAGAGATTCCCAGAAAATGCCCAGGGAAGTGCATGAAGAATAGGCTGCCACCCATTTTGCCGATGTTATGGGCACAGAAGGGCACTGCCTAAAACCACCATTGGACTACCCACACAGTAGCCTGAAACCATTGGGAATGGCAATGCTGATTGCCAAAAGCAACCTAGAATTGTGGGGAATTCATTTTCTTAAATCCCAAAAATGGGTGCATTACCAGTACTCACCACTATCAGAAAGCCGGCGTTTTAAAACAACACCAGACTTTTTTTTTTGTGTAAAACTGAATAAATGAACCCAAAGCAGGCCAAAGAAAGACTTACTGAGAGGTGGATACAATGTAAAGTTATATTCTGAAGTGACTTGAAGGTTTATAACAAGACTGGCTGAGCTGTGGATTTCAGCAGTTTAAGTAAATTTGGACTGAAAGACACTAAAAATCTAAATGTTTAAAAGAAATGAGTGACCTACTTTGAGTGTCACATAGGTTGCAATTGTTTAAATGTCATAGTTTTAAACTTAGAATCAACATTCTAGCTGCATATGTAAAAATTGTCTTGACTTAAACTGGGGAACAAAAAGTGACATTTTATCTGAAACCTGGCTTAATGAAACTGAATTCTGCCCACCAGCTACCCCCGACAGGAGATGAGACTTGCAAAACAGCTGTGTTCCCAGGCCTAGCTGCCTTTTGCTGTTCCCACCAAAAGGGATATGACACTTCTCTGATTGAATTACCAAGGGACTGCTACAGACTAAACATAGGACCCAGGCAGAGGGTTTATTGAAGTGGCCATAAATGGCTTCCTCTTGAACAATGGGCCTTCCAGGGCCCAGGCAGATGGTTTATTGCAGGGGTCATAAAAATGGCTTCCTCTTGGCAGAAACTGGGAGGGGGAGAAACTGGAGACAGAGGCTGAGCTTGAAGAAAGTGGAAAGACTGGTTTCTGTACCATGTGACCTGAAAAGACACACCCCTGTAGCCAGAATATGGTTTTAGAAAAAGATGAATAACTCATAGTACGGACTTGTCATAATTATTTAAATGATACCATAATTCTTGTGATTTTTCTGCCCACATTTTAAGAGGTTTTTAGAACCGGTGGCATGATCTGGGGGCAAACTAGCAGTTAAGAGGGTATTACTTAAAATGTATGCATGTTAAACGTCTGATACTTCATCAATTAATGCCTGCATGCCTTGCACACATTTGGGTAAATTTGAGTAAGAATCTGATATTGGTAACCTGACCAAAAAGTGAAATATGTTGCCATTTCTCAATGCAAGCTCTCAGGAAGAGCAGATTTGGACAAGGTATACCTCCTGTGATATGTGATGGGTGCATGTAATTTTAAACAAATGTGTATCTATGAAATATGTCTTTTTGAGCAAATATAGATTGTGTGTAAAGTTGACAGGGGTGGGTTCTCTGTACCATAAACAGACCTCATCATGATGACACTTCATTTCATTCCCCCAATCAAGGGGAAGAGGATGAAGTGGCCAATGACAAGTGGAGAGGGGTAGGGCCTAGGAAGCTAGCCTTTCCACCCATTTTCAAAACACATAAAAGCAGACAGTCAGGACAGATAGGGACATTCTATTCCATCTGCTGCGGGACGCTCTGCCGGGAAAATCCATACTTTACCTCCATCAACCTCCAGAGAGTCAACATAGAGACTTCAATCTATCCACCTTCAGAGACCAAGACTTTACTTCAGAATTTGTAGCAGAGAGGTCAACTACAAGCTAAATCCCTCTTTAGCAGGCCTCAAATCATTGCCATTATCACAGCCAGGCGAGCTGTTTGAATTCTTTGCAAGAACTCTTGCCATTTGCCAGAGAGCAGTGTTGTATCCAGAGAGAGACCAGCTGAACCGGAGACCGCTGTATCCAGACCCACAGACCTGATCAGAACCAGAGACCCAGACCAGACCAGCAGAGTAGAGCTGACCCAGACGCTGTGCGCAGAGACCGTCCGTGGCGAGTGAAGAAAACCTGACCAGATCCGTGGCGAGGCCCATTTATTTCAAAAATATATTGTGAGTACCTAGCAGAACTGTGCAGAACCAATCTCTTAGTTAAAATAATATAATTCAATCTATTTTAATCTAAGTAGAACTGCCTCCTAACTGTCACCTGTCATTTTGTAAAGCTGTCACCTGTCATTTTCTAGTTGCAAGCTGTAACCTGTCGCTTTGAACTTTAACATTTCCAATCTGAAAAACGACCCTCACCATATCGCTCATATCTCCGGGACCGTTTGTCTTAGACACTTGCAGTAACTTTCCTCTGAAAGCTGGGAATCTTGGCTTTTCGACGGACCTAGAAACTCATTCCCATTCCACACACTTTTGCCGCAATCGCGAAAAACGCACTCGCGAATTTGCCGCGATTTGCAAATTTCTCCACGTGGGAAAACAGCAGCTTCCTTGCTTTCCTTGCTAAAAATTCGTTTGCCTCTTAAGAACCATCCCTGAATCATTGCTAGAGTGAGCCTGGACTAATATTAACTAGATACCACTCACCCTGAACCTCTAGAGGGAATTAAAAGCATTTTAGCATATTTTTCACTTCATTGCCAGCACATATAAAAGCATTTTAGGCCTGTGTTTCAAACTTCTGTGGTCTAAGCTTGCTGGGGTGAACTGAATTACATTTGATTGCATTTCTGAGAACTGTGTGCTTTCCTTCCATTTCCTTGCATTGCATAATGGGGGGGAGTGGATTGCCAGAGAAAAATGATTACATGGTTTTGTTGAAATCATATTGAGTATTTTCTGTACTGCATTTTCATTCAACATTGCATCCATCTGAACTTATATAAAGCATTCTCTACCACCTTATTCTTCTGTTCCTATTCACAAGTGTGCCAGTGCCAGACTATCCATTATTGATTACTGCTCAGATTAAGTGTCATATTCAATTATTACATTATTATAAAGTGTGATATATATAGCTATTGTTTAAATTATCAAATAAACCTTTTAACTTGCAAAACAGAACTACTTCTTGGCTCAGTGGGGTCAGGGGGATTCCAAGAGAGGGGTGTTATATAGGGGTAGTCATCCAGAATGCATGAACTGGACATAAAGATATATCAATAAGGGTTTCCATTCAGTATCCCAGACTAGGCATTGACTTAGCTGTAGTGTTGAATTGAATCCTCCTACAGTACCTTCTGTCCCGGTCCTGAAGTTTGTTTCCTCCCAGTGCTCTAGCTCCCACGTAGCATGAACAGGAGCCAGCTTGTATGCACGAGCATTGGTAAGGAAGCGCCCTCTCAGTCTCTTTGTGCAGGGAGGTGCAGGAGTGCTCCTTCACACATACAGACATGCAGTTCCCCAGACAGCATTTCCAATGGGCTATGCAAGGATGAGGAAGCAAAACACTGCCAGCCTTGCATTGCTCATTGAGCATGCGGGGGCACAGCTGGGGTGCAGAACTGTCAATGGGAAAATGTGTTTCCCTTTGACAGTTCAGCCAGTAAAAAGCAGCTGAGAGAGCACTCAGTGTTAACACTGGGCTGGTTTCTCAGGCTCCTCCATAATGGGTGATGGGGTCAGTCAGTTGATTCTGCCTCACCCATTATGGATCAACCGCCCCTTGATTGGATGCCGCAAAATTAGAACATGGCCCCCAGAACATCACTTGCCTCAGCTAATGCCTAGCCACCATCCAAACATGGATGTCAGAAGCCTAGTTCAAAGTATATAACAGGGAGACGGTAGGACAAGGGAAACCGCGGCCTAGCAGAGCAGGTAAAATACCTTGCAGGCCTTCACAATTAAGTGCATTGGGCTTCATTACGAATTTGACAGTAACTCACTGGTAAACCTGCTGCATCCAAATCCATTACTGTTACTGCCACTTTATCCCGCAGAGTTACCGCAGCATTACAAATGATGCTAATTCACCATTTTTGGACTCTATAGCACTCCATGGTGATTGTTGGCGGTTTTCCTGCCGGGGCAATTACCGTGCGGTAAAACGCCCTATTTCTGGCAGTAAAGTAGCAGTCGCACCTCCAGCTTTCTGCTGGAGGTAAATCTTACTTTACATCTAAATGCATAATTTAGTTGTGCAGGGAAAACAACAGTAATTCTGTTACCGACAATTACCACCACTTTTTTCCCATTGCACTGAACTTGTAATGAGGCCCAGTGTCCTTAAGACACAACTTACCCCTGTTATATATCGTTGGCCCTACACCAGGGGCCAGGTCCCAACACTTATAGGAGGCGTTAGGAACGTGAAGCTAAAAGCAACGTAATGCAAGGAGATGTTTCCCATTTGCAGAACGCTGAGCAGAGGCTGAATGGGGCTATTTCTGTTGTTCCTGCTAGCTTTGGCCCGCAGCCACCAGTCCCAGTCCATATCCCTTCCACTGTTGGTATTCTTCTACTGTAGTTGCGGTCATTGGTCCTGATGATCTGCTCTGGCTTTGATGGCTGGGCACCCAGTTTCATCAGCCCCAATATCATGCCAGTTCGAACATTCCCATGCATGTCAGTGTTACCTCGGAAAAACAATACGAGTATCCGAGTATACAGCACACTTGAATCAACAGTTACGATTTACATGCCCTCTCCTAACACATAGCAGGGACTAATACGATATTACTTCACACAAAGTCATGCAATGCAATTTTCTGTGCAATTGCAACCATTGTCCTTCGCTTTACTTAAAACACTTCTCAAATTATTGTGCTGCACTCTACACATGATATTACACAATACAGTTCACAATAACCCATATCCCCGAGAGGTAAACAGACCACTGACTCAAGATGACGACCCATGTCCACTTTGGACGGCCATCTTGTCAGGCAGTCTGCATCATGATCACAATCATAACCTACACAGACAAATCCAGCAGGCACGACAGTCATGCTTGACTTCTGACGTGCGCACTCTCCTAATCCAGTTCTGATATACACAAGAGATACGTTTATCTATTGGGAACGTTATTATTCATAACAATAGCAATTGTTTAAGAACTGCATTTAACTCATACACACCCCCTTTCTCTGACAGAGCGCACAAGTGCATCAGGCTTCACGAACTACATTCGTACAACAGTAGGTCAGCCTTTGATTTTCAATAAACAGAATTACCATGACCCTATCTCATAGAGATACATCAAGTATACGCTAGTGGTCCAACACGAGTAAATGCCATCACAAGATACCACAGTGTTTATTCACAGCTAGAAGGCTCATACATCTTTACTTAAGGGGCCACTTGCAGTATATGCTAATAGTAATACAACATACGCCATCACAATAGTGAATGGTGATGAGTCGCGATTTAGACACTTGCATGCATGGTTAAACATGGGCTGATAAAGAAGCACAAGCACAAGTGGTTTTGAATGCTTTTTATTGCTTACCTTGAACATAGTAACCAACAAATACCATTATGTTTATGATCATGTTTCTCTTCTACATGTTAAATGTAAATGTATGTCTTGTCGATGCCCTACTCATGATTACAACTATGCAAACTTACAGTTTACATGTACTTGACCATGTGAATTCTGTTAATTGTTTGAATGTAATTTTATTCATTTATTTTTAAATTTATTTTTTGCACATAACTTTAAAATGGTTGTTTTGTGAACGGGCATTACTGCTTGAATTACGATTGTTTTATGCTTGCCTATTGACCACGTTGATGCATTCAAATGTGTGGACGACCTTATGGTTAATCTCAATCAGGCGAGAACAAAGGGCCCTGACGAAGGACTCTGTGTCCGAAATGCATAGGACAATATTCACATTTGCTAGTAACTTCATTTACTACTAAATAAAACCTTTTTTTTCAACTGGAATAACAATTTATTTAGAGAATAACAACATTTGCCATAAAGTTATGAGATCTTGATGATTAAGATAACAAACTCTTGGCGGGTAATAGGGTGTGCGGCCCACACCAAAGGCTAATAAGCCTTGGTCTTTCTTTCTTCGCACTACACACAGTGTCTGACACGGTGGCACCATCTAGTGGGCTGTACCCCACGCACAATTTGGAAATAACACCTATAACTTTGAAGAAGATTTCTATATATTGAATATAATAAAGCGATGCTCACGCACCAATTTGACATTTGACTTTACCACTCCTGTGTATTCCTGTGAGTGGAGGCATGCTACCATGTCATATGATGAAACAGAACATTGCACCGAACTCATAGCTACAACACTCGTTTTTTCAACCAATGAAGCAAACTCGATACTGAGCCTGATTAAGGAAGCAACCCAGTCCGCACAACACATAGATCCTCAGAAAACGATCAAACAATTCGAATGTATCAAATGAAATCCATTAATAGGAAACTACATGCGTCACCTTGAGCCGGTACTACTGACCACAAAGAATACATTGAGGTCTTAGAATCCCGTCAGACCCTCAATGTGTAAAGAGAACAAGGAGTTCATAAAAAAATGGGATCAGATCCTGAACAAGTGTTCACTTGATTTGATATTGTTAACAATTAAAAACCTTTCCGTAAATCTTGAGACCCTCGAGAAAGAAATCAATTGACTAACCTGAGAAATCACTGCACTGACGGATGCAGAGAAATTCACTGACATCATGGCAGATATCAACAACCACCTAGAAGGCTACAAAACAGCTTTAGAAGCGTGGAAAATCAGGACATTTCGCTGTGTTACATATGATCACCTAAACAACTAAGACTATACATAGGCCGATAAATGTCAATTCCAGCCTCCAACGACCAATAACCCAACCTCAGATAACAGCAGATCTTATACTGATTCAACTAGAGGTGAAACCATCCCCCATACACCGGCTCAGAACGCAGACGCGACAAGCAGAGGAACAGGACAAACAAGCACCGGCGAAGCAGGTAGCTCGAGACCTTTTTTACGAAGTGGCCAAAGGGGAAAAGAACTAGGAGGGGGAAGGTTCCAGATACAACAAATCTAGTAGTGAATATCTCAAATGGAACACTAACCAAACAAGAAAATAACACACTACAAAAAGGCTTGAAATGTGTTCCTACCCATAGTACAAGTATGTTCAACACGAAAGTGGAGTTACATAAACTGATTTGGAAATGGAAGCTTAAAGTATTTTTCACAGAGCTACCTCCTCAAGAAAATAGAGACAGAGTACCAGCAGAATGTGTAGAATTCAAACCTAAAAGCACTTTTGTGGCACCCATCAACATACCAGCCATCGAGATATTCAAAGAAATTGTGCTAACCGATCTGAAAAAGGTGCATTCTGGGATACCCAGGAGCAACAACCTGAGCAAAGGAGTCCATCATTTGAACACGCTACACAGATGAAAGTAGCATCATAAGACCAGCCGATAAAGGAGGAGCCCTTGTTCTTCTCGACACTGAAGATTTATAAAGAATGTAGATGACAATTAGGCGATGACACAGTATACACCAAGATAGATCATGACCCAACTAATGACAATATGAGGCGTTTGGAAGATGTATTACAGAAAGCAGAGCAAATGAGATTTATCTCACATAAGACTAAAGCATTCTTACAGACCAAACAACCTCAAATTCCACATTTTTATATCCTTCCGGAAATTCACAAAAGCTTAATAGATCCATCCGGATGACCAATAGTTGCTGCAACAGGCGGAGTTCTACAGCCATTCGGAACATACATTGGGCCTCATTACGAGAATGGAGGTAGCCATGCGTACTTACCAGCATGGCTGCCTCCATTCCGGGTACCGGGTCCGGGTTCCCTGAATGGGGAAATACCGGGCCATTCCGACCTAGGATGGCCCGGTATTTCCCCATTTAGGGAACCCGGACCCGTTACATCCCCACTCCCATTTGAGCCCCCATAGGGCTCAATGGGAATGGGGAGCATACTAACAATGGCCCCGTTAATGACAGGCCTGTTGTTTGCATGCTGGGCCGCTCGTGGGACACGCTAAGGACGTCTGGTAAAACCAGGCGTCTATAGCGGGTCTCGTGAGCGGACCTTGTAATGAGGCGGTAGGGGTTTAAGGGGGCCGGCAACTCTACCGGCCCCGTTAAACCCCTACCGCCAGGGTCATAATGAGGCCCATCGACTATTTTACATTCATCCAGAAAACAAGCACCTACATGAAAGATAGCACTCACTTTGTCAACATTTTGGATAAGATCAACCTGACGAGCAATGATATCCTATTTACCATAGATGTAAGTAGCCTTTAGACCAGCATTCCACATGACTTAGGACAAGAAACCGTGGAATGGCTTCTACTTCAGGAAGGAGAAATTGGAGCCGCTAAAGAGTTTATTCTGACATTACTAGCATGTATCTCTGTCAACTCTTACTTTAAATATGAAAAAGAATTCTACTAGCAAGCATCAGGAATGGCTATGGTAGCCATCATGCCAATAGCCTATGCCAAATGCTTTATGCACCAATTCGAGAAAACTCATATCTTAGAAAACTCACAATGGAAGGACAGCATTAAGACGTGGGTGAGATACATTGACGACATCTTTGGCATATGGCATTGAACTAAGGAAATGCTGACGCAATTTCTGACATGCATCAACACCATAGATCAGAGAATTCAATTCACAGCAGAAATAGGTGATCAAGGCATCCGCTATCTTGACGGCAATGTTGAAGTTACGAACTTGTAGATTACGACATCCTTATTTACTAAACCAACAGATCGCAATAATTTGCTGCACAGAATGAGCTTTCACCAATAGAACACTATGAGAAACTTGCCAAACGCACAAATGCTGAGATTGAAAGTAATAATTAGTGACCCAGATGAATGCAAAATTGAATTGGACAAACTGCAAAAGCAACTTCAAGACAGGCGATATCCAGATGAAGACTTGCAAAAAGCAACAGACAAAGTGACCACAAAATCATGGGAGAGTCTCCTATAAACCAAAACTAAGCCAGAAGCACCCACAGTGGTGTATGTTTCAACATTCTCCACACAAAGCACCGAAATCAAAAGATGCATCACCAAGCACTGGGAAATATTATCCAGCGGCAGCAGAACTTAGGAACTCTTTTCAGCACAACCAGTTTTTGCATACCAAAGAAGCAGCAACCTGAGGGACTTGCTGGTCAACACAAGGGAAGAGAGAAGAACCATTAAAAAGAACAGCAGGCAAGAAAAGTTTCCTTGCCTTAAATGTGGCAATTGTAACAATATAATCAAAGATGCCATTGTATCACACCCACGTACAGGAGAATAAATCAGACTCAGACACTTCGCAACATGTAACAGTGAAAACACTGTGTACTGCATAAGATGCCCGTGTGGCATATACTATGTGGGGGAAACAGGAAGGAAAATCCAGTTACGTATGAATGAACACAAGTCATGCGTTAGAAACAAAACAGGTGACCTCATCAGTAAAGGACATTTCACAGAAAAGAACCACAGCATGGCGCAACTAAAATTTCAAGTGTTGGAAGTAATTGAGAAACGGGCTTATCATCAAGATATGAAGAAAAGGAGCAACGAGAGGCATATTGGATCGACTGTTTGGACACACTTGTACCAAACGGGATGAACAAGGAGTGAGAACCACAAGCTGCAACTATGATGAGGTCATAAGTCCTTTTCTCACCACTCAGTCGCGAGCTTACCAATACACCTCGAGAGTAACGAGAGCACCAACTGATTTGTATGTAAGAATGTAGCAACTGCCAATTGTTTATTATCCTTTGCGTGAACATGAAGTAGCACTTTAACTGCTCTCTTTAGACATTAGCTACTAGTGGTACTGTCATGCACCTGCCTGCATGGAGATTGTGGAGTACTTGGCGTATCCGCCGTCATTAGGATGGTCACCAGGTTCTGTTTCTTATTCTGTACTGTCTTCTCCTTGGTCTAAGGGCTTATTTACTTTTGTCCCTTTTCTATGTTCCCTATCCTATCCTCTCCCTGGTTTACTGGTCTTACTATCCATTGTCGTCCTTCTTTGTTTACAATCCTGTCGTCTACGTGGATTACAGTCTAGTCGTTATGTTTTTGGTCCGTCTTCTATCTTGAGTGTTTCCTTTAACAACGCATCCAGACTTAGTGTCGTTGCATTGCAACCCTTTCTGCTTCGGTGCTTTTGGGTTTACACGCTAGTTCTTTCCTCCTTGACTCTTGGAGTCAATCCGCTTTCGGTCTACTGCTTACTTTTGCTTTTGCTCCAGTTCTATTTTCTTTCAGCCTTTTCTTTTCTTTGCTTCTTTCTCTTCCGCTTTTGTGGCTACCTCTACCTTCCCGTGTCCAGACCGGTGCCTTACCTCAGCGTCTCGTGCTGCTCCGCTTCCGTCCTTTCTCCTTTTGTCTAGAGGCTTCTCCCCAGCCGTGTGCTATTCTCTTGGCTGTCCCCTACCTCTGTGTCACATCCTCTCCTCCTATAATGGACTTCTCCACTTTCCACACATACCTACCATCAACTGGGCACCCCTCTCTTCTTCCTTGTACCGGTTGGGATTTTCCGTTCCTGAGTATCCATTTACCTCGTATCTCGGAAATAAACAAACCATTTTCTGCTCTTCAGAAGCACTTGAGAAGGAATCTCCACAGAGGTTTTTTAGCTTTGGCTTTTTCCTCTGAGTGGCGCTCTCGGGAAGGGGTCCTCTACCTGCCTTGTTATTTCAAGGCGGCAGAGTGTCTTCTATGTGGGGGAGGCCGTATCTCTTCAAAAAATGATGAAAGGAACGAAGGAGGCAATGACATGTGCGCTATTCATCTTCGGAAGACACAGGTGAGGAGGAAGGGGAAGATATATTCAGTGACGAACAAGAAGAGTTGGACAAATTAGACCATAGATCTGACAGTAACCATGATGTGACCATAAAGTTTCCCCTAACTATTCAGCCACAAGGTTAGATACCGCAATATGTATGAGAAGATCAGATCACTGGTATAGAAGAACTGGTTACTCACCAATCGTCAATCATCCTTTATGAGAGCTTAGTCTACAGGAGGGTCCTTTTCATCCCAACAAGCTTTCTGGCATATGTGAATTCATTTTGAGGCAAGGACAGCAAGCAAAGGAAACAGGTGCCTGGGTGGTTTTCCACAACAGTCTTTTATTAGCTGAGGTTACAAGACACTTCTGGAAAAGCACACACAGTTATTCTGCCCTCCACTGCTTATATAGGCTCACTTGGATGATGCAACACCCCCATGCAAATTACTAGCTTGTCAGAACATATATGTGATAGGTCCTTTTAGTCAGAGAAAAACCCTCCCTGTCTTTTGATAGGACAGCTTATCTGTCGCTCTTCAATCCCATGTTAGCTCATAATTGGCAAACAATTGCTGTCTGGCACATAACATAGACTGATATGCTATTTTAAACTAAACTGAACACAATTACACTTCCTTCAACTCCTGCCAAAAGCAATTATAATCACATCACTTGTCAGTTCTTATCTTCTCTTCGAGGTCCTGCCAACTTTAGTCAGTGTCTCATACCATGGAGAAATACAAATCAGCTCAATTATGATGCCAAGTAATGCAGCTAGTCTGTCCAATTTGTGTCCAAAAAGAACACCATACCCTTCTCAATATGAATCTTGTCTGGTTTTCCTGCCAAGTTCCAAGATTAATCTCCCAGACGTGCTTATTTTACAGCGAGATGCTGCCAAAGAACATGAGCCAGTTCTTCCACGCCTGCCCTTAAGACGCTTTGGATGTCTGACTACTGTGCTACCCAACTGGGAGTTATTATTTACTTTTAAGCATTTCTCATTTTCTATCCTTTTTTCAGAATATATTTTTACATATTCATGATATGTGTGTATACTTGAGGCACTCTTCACTTCCTGGGTCATTCTAACCCAAATATGCCTGTGCACTTTTTTACCTACCTACCATATAGATGGAGTATTAGACAGAATCAAAGCTAATCTGTACGTTACTAACGGCTTATCAGCATGTAGCATGCTAGATTGAACTGATACCAGATGGTCACATGAGACAGGACTCTCATACTATTTGGGACCAATATGAGTATCTGAGTATACAGCACATTTGAATCAACAGTTACGATTCACATGCCCTCTCCTAACATAGAGCAGGGACTAACACAATATTACTTCACACAAAGTCACGTAATGTAATTTTCTGTGCAATTGCAACCATTGTGCTGTGCTTTACTTAAACATTTTTCAAATTATTGTGCTGCACTCTACACATGATATTACACGATACAGTTTGCACCATCCTGCATCCCTGAGAGGTAAACGGACCACTGACTCAAGATGGCCACCCATGTCCCCTTTGGACGGCCATCTTGTCAGGCAGTCTGCATCATGATCCCCATGGTAACCTACACAGACAAATAGAGCAAGCACAACAGTTATGCTTGACTGCTTCTATGTGCGCTCTGCTAATCCAGTTCTGATATACACGAGAGGTAAGATTATCTATGGTGAACGTTATTATTCATGAGAATAGCAATTCTTTAAGAACTGCATTCAACTCATAAACACCCCCTTTCTCTGACAGAGCGCACAAGCGCATCAGGCTTCACAAACTACATTTATACAACAGCAGGTCAGCCTTTGATTTTCAATAACCAGAATCACCATGACCCTATCTCATAGAAATATATCAAGTATACGCTAGTGGTCCAACACGAGTAAACACCATCACAAGATACCACAGTGTTTATTCACAGCTAGAAGGCTCACACATCTTTACTTAAGGGGCCACTTGCAGTATATGCTAATAGTAATACAACATACGCCATCACAATAGTGAATGGTGATGAGTCGCAATTTAGACACTCGCATGCATGGTTAAACATGGGCTGATAAAGAAGCACGAGCACAAGTGGTTTTTAATGCTTGTTAATGCTTTTTACTGCTTACCTTGAACATAGTAACCAACAAATAACCGTTTGTTTATGTTCATGTTTCTCTTCTACGTGTTACATGTATATATAAATGTATGTCTTGTGAGCATCATGCCCATGGTTATAACTATGCAAACATGTGGTTTACATGTACCTGACACTGTGAAACTGTTTGAATGTAATTTTATTTATGTTTACAATTATGTTTTGCACATATCTTTAAAATGGTTGTTTTGTGAACAAGGGTTACTGCTTAAATGACGATTTTATTATGTGTGCCAATTAACCACGTTGATGATTTCAAATGTGTGGACGACCTTATGGTTAATCTCGATCAGGCGAGAACAAAGGGCCCTGACGAAGGACTCTGTCTGAAATGCATAGGCGAATATTCGCATTTGCTAGTAACTTCATTTACTACTAAATAAAACCTTTTTTCTTTTCAACAGGAATAACGATTTATTTAGAGAATAACAACAGTCACCATAAAGTTACGAGATCTTGATGATTAAGATAACAAACCCTTGGCGAGTAATAGCATGTGCGGCCCACACCGAAGGCTAATAAGCCTTGGTCTTTTTTTCTTCGCACTAGACACAGTGCCTGACACGGTGGCACTATCTAGTGGGCTGCACCCCAGGCACAATTTGGAAATAACAACTAGAACTTGAAGAAGATTTCTATACATTGAATATAATAAAGCAGCGCCCAATCACCAATTTGATGTTGGCTTTACCTCGGAAAAACACATCATCATGCTGGAACCCACGCTTCCCCAGAAAACTGTGATGCAGTTTGAACATAGCAATGCTGGTAGTGCCCCAGGAAAACAAATGATCATGTCAGCATTATAGTGTGTTTAACTGGGTCAACATTGGCACAACATTTTTTAAACAAGGATTACAATGTTCTGGTGGAAATGTAGACACGTTTACATCACCCTCCTCAAACTGTGATTCTGTTCTCTAACTTGCCATGCCAATGTTGTCCCTTTAAAGCTCATAATCATACTGGTGTCTACGTCAGCCCCAGAAATTAATGTTGCCAATCTCAACAAGGGAATGCTAATATTGTTGCAGTAAACAGATTTTCCTTGTAGCATTTGCACTGACACCAGGAAATTGTTATGCCAGTCTAAGAAAAGCCATGCCAGGGTAGCACCAGTAGAACACATTACCATACAAGCCCTATAATGTGATATACTGGCGCACAGAGATCAGGCCATTCCTTTTAATATTTGTTTTACTGAATGGTAAAAGGCAGAACATCATCATAATGGAACCAGATATTCACAAAAGCAACTTAGCCTCATCACGCGTTGGGCGGAGCACTAAAAATGCGGCAGTAGTGCTATTTCCGCTGCATCAACGTTCCACCCAATCCTGAGTTTGGTCGGAAAGTAGGGCATCTACCTCTAGCTTTTTGCTGGAGGTAAATATTGCCACTTTCCACCACTGCGGCGCAATTAGCACCACAGTAAATGTGCTAAAAATGTGCCATAGAGTAATATGGGCTCTTAAAATAATGGGGATTAACAGCTTGCTGCAACTTGGGATATAGTGGTAAAAGTGCCAGACAGAGTTGTGGTAACGCTAATAGCGTTGGGCAACATCCCAGCGGATTTACCGCCGGGATACCGCCCAACTTGTGACGAGGCTCTAATCTGAAACATGCATCCTAAAACCTCTAAAAATCAACCCTACATTATTTGTCATTTTCTTGGGGGAGTGCAGACGCATGTAAAGTGTTTCCAGAAAATGGTCAAGCCAGCTTCAGCAATACCACTCTCACTCGATTTCCCCTAGAGTTGCCCCTTGTCATGTCACATTGACCTGTCAATTCCATATCCCACAAAAGGTCTGCGATGCCCGCAGAATTTTCCCCATTAAATGTTCATTGCCTTTAGAGCTGCCCCATCCAACTGCTCTATAATATGCCCAATGTCAGTGCCATCACCATTTGAACTGCAGCATATTATGTACCACTGCACTTTTACCATGTCACTCTCATTGCCCCAGACATGTGCTATTGCACCTTTTTATGCAATGACATTCTTAATGTTCCCAAAACTCCCCATTAACGCATCCCTTGCCCTCTGATATGTGATTTGCCACTGTTGTGGCCCCAAAGCGTGTGCCATTATCCCCTTGTTTTCCACATGTTATTCGCATTGTCCACCTACATTTCTCCCACCATACGTCCTTCCCAGACACATGTACGCATTTTGTAAAAATTACTTTGTTTCCTTGCAAGTATCCTGCTTCTTCACTTGATGGCAGACACTGGTTCTCACCTTTGTGATGGGCAGAAACAACTTGCAGAAGGTTAATGTTATTTCTACCCTGAATCCTGTCTCTGCCATAAGCCTTAGAGGGCGTCACGGGAGCACCAAAATGTGGTCTTCTTTGGGCCTGTTAAACACTGGCACCCCAAAGGCCTTGTATGACAAAGGTACTAATGTGCTACCCTGTGCGTGCAAGGGCAGAAATCCTGGCGGCTCCCATGTCTTCTTGGTTAGGCTTTGTGTTCTGTCCCTTATTGGAGCCTGTGGTCCTGTGTTGGCCCTGCTGGCACCAACTGTATGCTTCTTAAGGTGTTGCTGTCCCCGTCCTGGTATACCTTTGGCGGGCTCTTCCCTCAGTGAGCCAGCCTCGAGTCAGGCTTTCTGCTCATTGCAGAATCAGTGGCTTCTCTAGAAACCAAGGCACAAATTGAACCTGCGTACATATAAAAGAGCGCCAGCAGCAAGCTATTTGTATTTCTAAAAAGGTGTTGTTATGAAAGTTCAGAAAAGGTTTAGGAAAATAAAAAGTCTGTATCAAGTTAATATAGGTAACAAAAAGAGGGGCACCTGGTTATTCCCTGACCATTCCGGGTACTATAAGGTATGTCTAAAACAGTTGGTAAGGGCGAAACCGGACAGAACCATATATAGGAAAAAAATATTTGCTCCACTAGGTCAATTTTCAAAACACAATTTCTGTGTATTATTTTATAAACATGTAATGAATATAACATACATGACATACCATACCATCAGAGTTTAGTGAGTCTAACACATTCCCCACAAAAACAAAGAATTTTCTAACATATAATACATTTACAAGCATCTGGTGATGAACAACATACATAGCCTTGTGTTGCCAAGGATCTTCTAGTCACACAATATACAAAGAACATGCAATGGGCCTCATTACGACCCGGGCGGTAAGTACCGGTCATTTCCGGCATGGCGCAATTACCGTGTCCGTGCTGGCAATAGACCGCTAAAAGCGGCCCATTACGAGTTCGCGGGCACGAGCTTTTGCGCCATGCCGGTAATGACCTCACCGCCATGCCGTAAAAGGCCGAAAAATCTCCCTTTCCAGCACCGTCTGTAGTGGAAATAGCTCCTCCGGCTTCCAAGCCATCGGCATTAGCGGTGACCACTAATAGCGTCACCTCTAATAGCGGTAACCGATATTAGCGGTGACCGTAAATACGCAGAACTGGAAGAAGCGTCATCGCACAGGAACGGGAAAGAGCACGACCGCCATCTTTAAAAACACAATCCATTGCCATCCACCACAACCAGGAGCCATCTGACCCCCAGAACTCCAACACACCTCCACCATTACCTGTTGCATTTTACTATGCCAAAAGCAGTGAAAAAAACGGGAGATCGCCTGTGCAAGGAACGCTTCTCCAGAGAGGAGCACACCATGTTAGCGGAGACACTGCAGGAACATGCAGATGTGGTCTTCTCAAACGACATGTCCCGTCCAGCACTGCAGCGCAAAAATCAGATTTGGGCAGAGGTCGCCCAGAGAGTCAGTGCCGTTGGCACCACACCCCGCACACCCAAACAATGCCGTAAGCGCTGGGAGGACCTGCGTCTACGTGTGCGGAGCATACTCTCCACCAAACGCATCCTTGGGATGGCGACAGGCGGAGGTGCGGAGTCCCTCATCAAACCGCAACCATGGGAGGAGATATGCGCCACCACCATAGGCACTGAGGCAATAGAGGGAGTTGGGGACATGGAGCGAGGAGCCCCGTCATCAGGCAATGCAGGTAGGTGTCTCAAATGAAACAATGCTAATACCACCATGATGATGTCCACCTGAACTGACAGTGCAATGATGTAGAGCAGGGTCCACCAGACACATAAGTACAAGGCTGCCTACAGGCAGTGCAGAGCATCACCTTGTCCACATGCATAATGCACAGCATAGTGCAACCCAGACGCCTCCATGCATCACCCACCCAAGAGTGAGGCAACCCGTATGTCACTCCCCCCAATGTTAATCATCTACCATTCCATATTAATGCAGCCACCCCAATGCATGCCCGATGCCCGTAGACCCATCACTAACCCTCTCCCTCGTTTGGTCCCCCACAGGCACACATTCTGACAGCGGTGATGAGGACACCAGGGAGAAAGATACCACACCACAGAAGAAGGCCAGGGCCGAGGAGGGAGAACAACGCCCCTCAACATCAAAGGGCAGAGGCCAACCGGCACCACGGTGGAAGGCCATGAAAACCACAGAGGCCACAGCACCAATGTGCACCACGGCCCCCATCACCCAGGAGGCATTGGCAGAGGGCACACCATCGGCTGCCAGCAGCACAGTCGGTGAGACAGCTGCCACAGCAGCCATATCGGATGACGAGGGTGACGTACAGCTGCATGGCGCAACACCCACCACAGGCCCCCTGCACAAACCACAACTATCCCCATGCAGCGTGGTGGACGGCAGCATGCACAGGCTGTCACCTGGAGATTCATGGCCGGCAAGTTTCAGCCCCACGCCAACTGTGCCTGATGACCAAAGCATGGTGGAAACGCCTCACACTTCCACCCCAGTGACAACCAGCCAAGAGGGGATCATGGCTATACAGAGGCTCCAGGAGGAACTCACAGGGCTGTAGACGCAGCATATTACCAAATGTACCCGTGCAAGGGATGACATTAGGGATTGTGCTTCATCCCTAAAAACAGCCATCGAGTCCACCTCAAAGGACATTTGCGCAGAACTGGCAGCAGTGTGGCATGTCCTCTCGGAAATGGTGGCAGCAATGCGGGACATGCATCCACCACAGTTGCCAGGACAATCTGGACCATCATCAAATGCCAGCTCTACTAGGACCAGCCCTGTGCATAGGTCTGGCAGGAACCTGCGCAGATCGGACAGGGGGGCACCTGGTGCTGGAAGAGGGGAGGGCAGTAGGCAGAGCCATGCATACTGGTGCCATGTGGACTACTGGTGCACGCTACTGCACACCATGTGTTGGGAAGTCAAGTGGGGAGAGGAAGAGAGGTTGTTTGGGGGAGTTGAGGGGGGAGGGGGGAGAGGGCGTGTGTGGGGGAGCTGAGGGGGGAGGGGGGAGAGGGTGTCTGGGGTGGAGGGCTTGTTCACTTTGTTATGATTCTTTAATACACATTTTGGTAACTCATGATTCATGTGTGGACATTGCTTATTGCGTACGTGTGCTTTATTGGTGAACAGTCTACAGTGTCCATGTACTGACACACCCAGTGCCCCGAGTGCCACATCCATGTCACACTCCCCATCCATGTGTGCTAGAAACATTGGTTGATCAGAGTCTGACGCATGGCACGTCCCTCCTGTGCATCGCTGCCTCCCTGAGGTGCTGCCCCATCCCCACCCTCCTCATCCTCATCGTCAGGTGGTTGCAGTTCTGCATCAGGGGGCAGGGGCACATTCCGTCTGATGCACATATTGTGTAGCATGACACATGCCATGACGATTTTGGCCACCTTCTCATGGCGGTACACGAGTGCCCCACCAGACCTGCTGAGGCAGCGAAACCATGCCTTCAAGAGGCCAAATGTCTGCTCAGTCACCACAAGGGTACGTGTATGTGCACGATTGTAGTCCTCCTCGTGCTTGTTCTGTGGGTTCCGACTCGGGTAAGGAGCCACCTCTTCAAGGGATAGCCTGCATCACCTGCATGTGGGCAACAATGTATAAGTGTAACTCATCACATCATATGTGACCTCGATCAATGACAACATAGCATGCATTGATTTCCTGATTGCAACCGCATTCCCATGCATGAATGGAGACACACAATGTGACTGCTATGTGTGTATTCCTCTTATAGACTGGTGTGCGTGCCATAGACTAGTGGGCGCAGGGGGGTCCAGTTCCTTGTGAGTGCTCATGCACTATGTTAGTCCACGCCAGTTGTTGGCTGATGTCCAGTAATTTGTATGCTTTCATCCTGGCACCATTGATGTCAGCCTCATGATGATGTCACTATGCAAATCAAATGGTGAAATGCACTTTTGTTGGACCTGTGTCAGTGCAGTGGTGCATTAATGTATTTTACATTAATGGCCCTCATGTGACTCCTTTGTACGCAGTAATGGGGGACTGTCCTTTCAGTTGATGGTATTTGGTGCTCTGTATTGGCCATAGTAATTGCTTGTAGCTGCATTGTGTTGAGGGGGATACGGTCTGATTAGGTACAGTGCACATGTAGATGGCTATGGAATGGTTGTGACACTGCATCATTTACAGGTTAGGGCAGCTTTCATCTTGCATTATGTAGTCAGGTGTCAGGTCCAGTCTGGCTGCTTTGGGGTATGAGCATGGTCCATTCTCTCAGGCACTCACAACCAGTGAGTACCAGTACCCCAGTACCAGTACAACCAGTACCCCAATCACCTACCCACATCACATTTCCATGGGCCTAACATGCGACTCACCGAGAAGCCAGGATCTCTGCCCTGCATGTCGCTTCATGTACCGTAGTATCGTGGAGTTCCGCAGGACCATTGAATTATGGGTTGATCCGGGGTATGGGGCACAGAAATGTGTGATGATCTTGTTTGAGTCACATACCATTTGCACGTTGATTGAGTGGTATAGCTTACGGTTGCAGTACGCTACCTCCATGGAATGTGGGACCACCAATTCCACATGGGTGCAGTCGATGGCGCCAATGCAACCAGGGAGGCCGGCCAGTGAATGGAAACCAACTTTGGTGTTTGAGATCTACTGGGCAGACCGTGGTAAGTATATGTGGTCACCTGTGTGCTTCAGGAGGGCATCAAGCACTTGGTTCAGTGTACGTGAGAATAATGGTTGTGATTTGCCATGCATGTGCCCCACTGTGTGCTGGTAGGTGCCTGTGGCCAGGAAGTGGAGCACAGACACTACCTTCAGTAGGGGTGTGATGGTGGCGCGTGATTCAATCAGGCTGACAATGTTGTCATGTATCATATCCACAATGGTGGTGATGGTGTCCCGGTGGCTCTGATGTGAGGGATTGGGGGCTGCCTGAGTGGTGGCACTGGCTGCACTGGCTGCACTGGTGGGCATGCTGGCCCTGCCTCGTCCTCCTTCTCCTCCTGAGTCTCCTCTGTGCTGCCAGTTGTTGTTGCAGCAGTTCCACAGCAATCATGTCCTCCAGCCCCAGAATTGCTAGTAGTAGTGGAATCATTGTGGAGTGTGACTGGGTGTGGGAAGGGGTGGGGTGTGCTCCTTTTGTGCTGGCCCAGTCTGTATTGCCTCCACCTGTGCTAATTGTGTGCACCTGTGGCAGTTGGGAACACTGCACATGGCCGTTTACGGGTGGTCCACGATGCCGGAATTAGCTCCATGCCAGTAAGGTACTTTTCGGGCTTCAGTAGGGCGTTGTTTGCTTGTCCTCCTGACTTGTGATGTTCCCCTGTTTGCGCCATGCCGGTATTGGCGGCATGGATGGTCGCGTGCCCGCGCTCCTGGCGCAATTAACGGCACCGTTAATTACGGTGCCGCTAATAGCGGCTATTCGTGTCCTAATCGGCCGGAGCGGTAAGCGATGCCGGTAATCCTTTACCAGCATCGTTGTTCACTTACCGGCCGGGTCGTAATGAGGCCCAATGTCTTAATGCCCCTTTGGCATGCTAAAACAGAAAACAAAGTCAACACATCGGCCAATTATATTATATCGGCTTTGAATTTAATGGCCTTCATCAGGACGGGAATTGTGGAAGCGATTCCTCACTGCCCATGGTATGTCTCTACAAACGTTAAAAGCAATTAAAGTGAGTGTTCTGTGTCTGGGGTATTTCTTCAAAAAGCTCAATGCGTAGCTCGAAAACTGGTACTAGGGACAGAAAATGGCTTACCCTCATGCATAGATGGGGCACGGAGAGATTAGGATGCCACCCAGGTGTGCGCCATATGTGCGTTGCAAACAGAAAGAGAGTGTTCACTTGTGAAAAAAATATATACACCAGGTGACCTCTACTGAAGTATGTATGCCACCTGTTTACTTCAGACATACATTCATATCTCCAATTTTCAAACCACTTCGATATGCCAGCTCTTATTTGATATAATTATTCCCCTGTATAGCCAAATGGTGGGTATTCTATTGTTTAGATGGTGTCTTACCTTGTAAAACACTGCTAGATAAACATCAAGGTATGATTGTCGCCGAAATGTACTCATCAGTCCTGTGTACCAGGGAGGGGAAAAAACGAACAAAATCACTATATTGCCAAAAGCGCATGCACAATTATATATACTCTGAGCCTTGAGGTATCTTACCTCAATGATGCTGTCGTGCGGCTCCTCAAAATGTGTTTTGAAGCAATAGCGGAACATCACTTATACTTACTAATCTTCCTTCTGTTAAATGGCTTGCCTATGAAATGAATGTGCAATCTTTATGGGCATTGTCTCCGAAGAAATAGCAATTGGCCGGTCTGTATCAATATTCGATCTATGGTGTTACCAGCTTGCAAGTCTCGTCTTTTCCTTCAGTCAATAATACTGCAGCGTTCTGCAGAGTGTGTTGGCCTGCGCTTATGGTTTTGTGTTGTTGTTGCAGCGTTTGTTGCTATGGAAACCCTGCGTGCTGCTATGCAGAACTCGTCAGAAAAAGGGGCGGCCCTGTTGGACAGGTTATGGTACTATATGACACTATGATGTACTTCTGAAACATCGCATCGACCGTGACTGATTAGCACGGGATGATTTTAACTGTTTTTATGAATATATACGCTTAGCCGTATCTAAAAATATATACGCTTTAGCGTGGTCTAATATAATAAAGCAAATTGTTATTCTTACGTACCCAGGTGCACCAAGGAATCAATATATGTTGTCAATGCATGTAATATAATTGTGGAATTTGTGTAATGGCACATGTGTAGAATCATGTCATCAACAACGCGGCCGGGCATATAATGGTGCAGAAGACAATCGGGGTGGATGTTTGTACAGACTACAATCTGGACCTGTACATCTCCAAAATACAATCTATATATACATAGTGCATCACTACATCCCCAAAACATATCTCCTGGGCAATATACACTGTCACGCGTGCACCAAAGCGAAGTACCAACGAAGTACTGCTTTGCCGCTCTCTATCTTGGATTGACTGTGGACCTGCATAACAATACAGTACTTTTTCATTACCAGCCTGCTTTCAGATGTTTGGAAGCCTTTGTGTCAGGTTGCCCACATCGTTGTTTGGGCGGACCCCTGTTGGGTCCTCAGGACATGACGTCCCGGACGTGACGTCAGGGGAAGGGGGAGGGACGGGCGAGGTTTCGGCAGTTCCGCCGGGCCAGTTAATAAAGAAGGTTGTGCAGCAGATTTGGCTCCTGCGTATTATTCCGGCGTGCGCCGGCTCAGCTGTTTGGGCCCGCTTCAGCGCGAAGCAGGGACCCAACACTGGCGACGAGCGGGCGCGGACCCCGCAGGCACCGTGCCGAGGTCTGCAGCCGAGCAGTTTAGCGCGTCGGCGCGCCTCGGGCACGGGTGCCCACCCGGCAAGGCCCCGCCTCCCGCGTGACAGAGGCCTCACGTTCAGCCCGTCACCCTCTGCTACAACGGGTGCACCGTGTGAGCGCGGCTCCGGCTCCCGCGTGACATTACTTGCAAGCCGGGACACAGGCGCTCCGGCACCGCCGAACACTCGTCACGAGCGGCCCCGCCCCCGAAGTTAAGAGGGCCGTGTGAGCGCGGCCCTGGCCCCGAGTGACACAGCAAACACCCGCACAGAGACGCCCACGGGGCACGGGCGCTCCGAACCTGCGGAGGCACCCGCCACAGGCGGCCCCGCCCCCCACACGCGGGCGTTCAAGAGAAGACGTGCTAGTATCCAGCACCCAGCAGGAGCACAGGCCAAAGGCCACAGCACAGGCCAAAGGTCACACCACGAGGAAGCACCAACGTAGGTGCCCACAGTGCATCTCACATAGCACTAAAGTCAGCGCCGCCACACCTTCACGGCGGCGCAGTCATGTCGGACACCGCGACCACCCCGGCGTCCTCCTCAGGAGGAGCAGGACAGGCATCTGGAAGCGCCGACACTGCGCAGGACAACAACCTGCATGCACACCAGGAAGGTGCAGCCCAAGTCATGCATATGCCCAACCCATTTGAAATCAGAGACACCTCCAACCTAGGGCCCAGATGGAACATATGGTTACGAGACTTCAAATTCTACACAGGAGCCATAGGATTGACGGACGACACGAGGCTAAAAAACACACTGTTCATGGCGGTGGGACCGGCGGTAAGAGACAGTGCGGGGGAGTTGCTGGATGTAGACACCGTCACATACGGGGAACTACATGCCAAACTGTCAGAATACTTCGCACCGCATACAAACGTGGACTATGAGCGCCACATGTTCCACACAACAAGACAGGAAAAAGGGGAGTCCATAGACAGTTTTGGGATGCGACTACGCATCAAACTGAAACATTGTGAATTCCACAGGTACTCCAACGAAGAGGCGCTCAGGTCCCAAGTGATAGCTGGATGCCTCTCACAACCTTTCCGCAAACAACTGTTACAGAAACAACGGTCACTAGAAGAAATCCTGGCATTGGCCCGCATGGAAGCAGCGGTGGACTCGCAACTGGACAACCTCGGCAAAGTGTCCATTCACCAACCCAGCGACAACGCAGAAGTAATCAACAAGATATACACCCACCCAAGTCAGACCACCAAACACCCCGATGCCACGTGCTTCAAATGCGGCTACGAATATCCACACTCTGGCACATGCCCGGCCATTGGGCAGAAGTGCGCCGCATGCGGGGGAATGGACCATTACAGGGCCATGTGCAAGAACGCCCCGACCCACTCAACGCCCAAACACCGATACCAGGAAAGGCGCAGGCCCACACCACAGAGCCCGCCAAGGCCGCCAGCGGACAACGAAAGGCGGCGTACCAGGAAAGAAGAAGGAGACCGCAGAAGTCGCTACACACGCGAAGACAAACGGTCATCCGAGGACACTAGAAGATCACACAGGCGGCGTTTCGTAAGGTACGTGGCGACCCGATCCCCCACCAGCACGGATACCCTCTCGTCAGAGGAGGATCAGAGAAGAAAAGGGTACGTGTGGGCCCTACAGGACAACACGACGGCCACCCAACACAGCCCCATCTTGACACTCCAAGTGAGCGACACACCGCTGAAGTTTCTCGTGGACACCGGAGCGACGGTCAACATCATCAGCGAAAGCGCATATCAGTCCTTGACCGTCCCACCAAAGATCCGAAAAGCCACAGTGGACATATACCCCTACGGGTCCAGGACACCCCTGCCATGCAAAGGCATGATCACAGCCACATGCACACACAAAGGACACGCGGTGAAGATCCCGCTGTACATTCTAGACACAGAAGCAAACAGCGGGTGCATACTGAGTTTCCGGACAGCAGTCGACATGGGACTGGTACACATCTTATACCAGTTGATGGCCCACAAGTACTTCGCCAAACCGGACTCAATTGAACAATCATTCCCCAGACTCTTCACAGGTCTAGGCAAACTACGCAACCGAAAAGTGCACCTCCACATCAACCCTCAGGTCAAACCGGTAGCCCAACACTACCGAGGCATCCCGTTCAACATCCAGAGACAAGTAGAAGAGGAATTGGACAAGCTCATCAAAATGAACGTTATAGAACCCGTTTCGGGCCCGACACCATGGGTTTCACCCATCGTCCCCGTCCCAAAAAAAATCACCAGAAGGATCCATACGGCTATGCGTCGACATGCGCAGAGCCAACACAGCCATCGAAAGGGAGCGACATCAAGCGCCGAGAATCACGGACATGATTCACCTCCTCCACGGGGCGAGGATATTCTCCAAATTAGACCTCACAAAAGGTTACCACCAGATCGAAATAGCACCGGAATCCCGTTACATCACCACGTTTGTCACTCATCTCGGCCTGTTTCAATACAAAAGGCTCAGTTTTGGCATATCCTCGGCCGCTGAGATCTTTCAGGAGGAGATCCACAAGGCGATCAGGCACGTTCCAAACTGTCTAAACTATTCGGACGACGTCCTGGTATACGGCAAATCACAGGAAGAACATGACCTGGCACTACATAGAGTATGTCAGGCGCTAGACGACGCAGGGCTCACCCTAAACAAAGCTAAGTGCGAATTCTCCAAAGGATCGCTGAGGTTTTTTGGGCACATCTTCTCAGTTAAAGGCATGAGGCCAGACCCAGAGAAAGTGGAGGCCCTCAACTCAGCCCCGCCCCACGCCAACACTGCTGACCTCAGATCGTTCCTGGGACTGGCCAGCTACTGCTCCAGATACCTGAAAGACTATGCCACCGTCAGCAATCCCCTACGACTTCTCACCAGGAAGGACACGCCGTTCACGTGGTCAAAGGAGTGGCAAGCAGCATTCGAAGCGATACGGAGGGCCATCACACAGGCAGAGGACATGGCATATTTTGACGCCAGCCGTGATACCGAGCTGATAGTGGACGCCAGCCCTGTGGGACTGGGCGCCATATTGACGCAAAAAGACCACATGGAGCCACGGTCCACGCACGTGGTAGCATACGCCAGTAGGAGCTTGACGACCACAGAACAGGCATACTCTCAGGCGGAAAAAGAAAGCCTCGCGGTTGTCTGGGCCTGCGAGTACTTTCATCTATTCCTCTTTGGCAAGGAGTTCACTATCGTAACGGACCACCAGGCACTACTCACTATTTACGGCAGCCCGAAGGCCAGGATGCCACCAAGAATTGCCAGGTGGGGACTCCGCTTGCAGGACTCCAAGTTTACCATACAACACCGGCCAGGAAAAGAGGAAAACCCTGCGGACTATCTCTCCCGACATCCCATGCCCACGACGGCGTCCCAACCGTCCATAGCGGACGCGTACATCAACTACATTATCCACCACCTACAACCACTTCCGGTAGGATGGCTGGAGCTGTCCGTCCAATCAGAAGCAGACCCAGCACTGCGAATCGCCCGGCACTGCCTTCAGGTAGACAAGACGGCCCTCATGAGACAGCAGGCCAGAGTTGAAGCGGAAACCACGAAAGAAGACATCAAGTGGCTAGATCAAGTCCGCGACGAGTTGTTATTTTTGTTTGTTTAGATCACGGAAAGCTACACATTTGATAACTTTCCCTTTAAAAACTTAAGCTCCGCCCCTTTTCTCGGCACGAGCCCATTTAACCCAGAAGGCGCGCACAGCAGCGCACAGGCACCAAAGCGAAGTACCATTTTGCTGCTTCACCGCGATCGCCGTGGCGTCGTGACAACGCGGTAACCTTGAGTGGACTTCCCTTCCTTTTGGGTTTGGTGTGGTGAGCCGGGGAAGATCTATTTGAGCTCATTACTGTCAGGAACAAACTTTCTGTAAGCGTTCTAATGCATCGATCATTGTTCACACTAAGAACTGGCATGTCTGCGATTGACACTCGATCTATGCATCTAAATGGAGGTATAACACCTCCCGTGACAGCCTGCAAGCGTAGGATTCCGCCAACAAACTCAATGCCTTCAGATTGCGAAGCCGGAAAATATCCAAACCTGTGTTCAAAGAGTCCAATAACAGAGACATTCGTTCATTCTGTGGGACCCTCTCAGAGCAAAGGTCCCTAAAGCTACCAACTGTCCCAAAGACTAAAAAGTGGTCCCAACACTATCATCTGTCTGTGTTGCTTCGATTACACGAGGCGCTGAATTGATCACAGTAACGGCTATGTCAGAATCTGAAGGAGATTTGGAAAGACAACCAGACACGGTAGTGAATATCGGGAGTAATGCTGGAATTTACATAGTTGCACATAATCCAGAAGAGTTTACGAATAACAACTTTCCCTTAGACACATTGCTATTGAAAAATGTTCTGACGGCGGCAACCATGCCGGAGTACAATGTTGACAATCATACTCAATCAGTTGACTTGGCAGTCATCGATTTGGATTCTAACAGCTCGGGATTCTTAGTCAGAGCTCATTCGCAAAATCTATCTGGGTCTCCTGATCTGTTTATTGACACAAACCATTCGATCTCTGAATCAGCAGATTCTTACATTCTGCTGACCGCACGCAAAAAGGTGAGTTGTGGCAATACCCAAGACACTTTTCTACCACACGATCCTAGCCACAGATAAGTGGAAATTACTTTAAACGCTATACATTTTGCCCTACAATCACTAGGCAAACTTTTTGAATCTATGAATGACAAGATGGCAAATCATGCCACCCAATTGGAGCAGATGCTTCTATGGCAAACAAATGTAACTGAAGCTCTGGCTGCGAGGCCTCGAGGGGCCCCTGAATCGATGATTTCCAAGACAAATGTTATCTCAGTGCACACTCAAACTATGGTAGAGGTGGATTTGACAGGTTTTGACAAGCCGAATGTTTTGCCTTCTGAGGTGATGACTAAATATGCTGTACCTTTGATTGATAACATCATACATCATACTAATGAAATTGGCACAATGAACAATATTAGCAATATGACTCAAACCAGGGACATCACAAACAAGATGTTGTAAAGGCAGTTTATACCATCTTCACTGATGGTAAAACGGCCAACAAAAAACAACAAAAGCAGGCAGTTTCTCAAATGAGAAAAATCTAAAAATATAACAACGACCAGAGGCATCTCAGCTTCTGCAACAAAACAATTTATCAAATCAATCAATGTGCCCAAAAAGAGCACGATACAAGCATCTAATGCAGTTATAAAAAAATATCATCTGCAGACCGAAGCTAGAAAATTGTCTTCGAAAGAGATATATAACATTCCAGGATACGCCCCGCTAGATGCACTTGTAGAAGCAGTAGCAGCAGTAAAAGAGACAGATAGGGCCCCCGACATTGATATTACCCCGCCGAACAAGCATCTAGAAAATAGGCATGAGCCCTCATTACTAGATAACCAATCCCTGGAGTTACACCGTCAGGAGATTAGGAAAGCGGTGGATGAGTACATGTCCACACTTCTGTCAAAAAAGACTGTATACCCTTGTGCTATCAATCGAATTTCTGGGAAATGCCCACCCGTTACCACTCAGACTCCTGTGCAGTTGAATAATACACAAGTGGGGCCAGACGTGGGTACAATCCCTCCTGCTGTTTCCATGGCTTGTGGTCTACTGGATGCATCTAAAACTTGCTTATCCAAGGCCGCAGTTGTAACCTCGATCAACTCGATTACTCCTGAGTTGCTGAGATTACTGGAAACATCCTTAAAGGATAATGAAAGCTCAAAAGATCTAAAAGCCCCCATATCTATGGTAAGCTCAAACAGGGTGAATGGCCCAAAATTAGCATTCAAATCACAGAAAAAACGCCCTGCGGCATACTCACTAATACGATCATGCAGACCTCTCCCTTTTACTCAATATGATTTGAATAGACATTCAATAATGGCTATTTTCTCTGATATTTCTGATTTGGAAGACATCCATTCTACTGATATAGAGCTTGTGGAATTTATGGATGAACAGGAACTAAATACAGCTAGAATTTGGATGAATTTGCGTGTCATACAGAACATGATATGGGCTGCTAAAAGCCACTTGCACATTTTGCGGTTTACTTTGATCACAGAAGCTCATAACTCGCCTGAAGCTTTAGGGGCCCAAAAAACGCTTGCCCAAGGTTGCAGAACACAATCTGGACTATTAAGGTTAAGCCCGAAACAATCACAAAATAAATTGAATTGTGTTTGTTGATAGTTGGTACTTAAAACCTGTTGCACTTATTCAAACAGACAATGCCACTTGTAATCCGGCAGTATTCCGCCGGACCAAGTGCAGTAACGGTAAGTCTGTTTGGTGGTATGTTGGTGGGTTAAATGGCGGGATACCACTAAACTCATAATGAGGTCCAATGTCCTTTTCTACATCATTTGTGAACATTTTCAGTATGCAATCTGGCACACGTGAACTGCTTGGCCATTTTTCCCCTAAAAAACGATTGGAATTTTAATTGACTTTTTGCTTGGGGGCGAACATGGCCATTAACTGACCTGAGCCCTTGCTGCTTTTAGGCCTGTCTGGGTCTGGTTATCTGTCCATTAGTGACCATGGGCCTCATTCCGAGTATGGCTGTAAGGGATAGCGGCCACCGGTAACGAGACCAGTGGCGGTGATCCCTTACCGCCATACTTCGAGTTCCCTTTGCGCCCTCGCCCTTAACGCCTGCTTTGAGCAGGTGTTAAAGTCGAGGGCGCAAAGGGGCCTCCAAGCCAATAACGGTGACCGTAATGAACGGTCACCGTTATTTGCATCTTCCCCATTCCCATTGAGCCCTATGGGGGCTCATTTGGGAATGGGGAAGAGCCTTGGTGAATGGGGAATTACCGCCCAGCCAACCTTGGAATGGGGCGGTAATTCTGCCATCCACCAAGGCGCTGCCGGTCCGGGTACAGCGTCAACCAAGGCGTTAATAGCGCCATTGGTTAGCGCCGTACTCGGAATGAGGCCCCATGTCTGTCCCCCTAGGGCAGTTGTTAATGCTATATTTTTGAATTTTTTTATTGTCTGAGCAAGTTGCTGCCCCTGCTAGCATGAAGCAATGTTATCATCAATAAACATGCCCTAGATAGTTGGTACTTAAAACCTGTTGCACTTATTCAAGCAGAACACGGTCAGCCTAGGACAACCGCATGAATCTCAACAATGGCATCATTGGTTGGAATGAAAAGAATTGCAAATAGGTCCCCAGATCAATCTATCTCACACAATCATTGCTGCTCTGGGACTCACACTCTAGAAGGGCGGTATCATTATTCAGAGGTTTCCTAAGATCCTTCAGGCCCTTTGTGGAAGCATTGCTTTATTACAGAATGTATATTTGGGACAGCGATCATCTGTATAGTATTTCACAGTGATCATTTGAATCTGTACACACAAACAGAGTGGAGCACAAAATGAAAGCGTAAAATTGCATTTATGCTTTCATTTTGCACTGCATCTCATTGTTCAGCTTTTCCAATGTGTAGCAGGGCAACAAAGTTGAGTTTACATGTTCTTGCTTTCCTCCTCTGTCTTTATGCCTGCATGAGATCTTTATACAGGCGTAAAATCGATGGATTCCAAACGAACATGCCTAGCATCTACGCTTGGTACACAGCAGGCCCATCCCAATGGGATCCATTATACAAAACGTCACCTGCAAAGTGTAATTTGCAGGCTGTGTTTTATTTCTCACAAAGCGGAGAGCAAAATTGAAGAGTAAAAGCGATTTCGATTTAATTTACTCTTCACCATCACACCCTGGTTTGTGAGTGTTGAAAATTGCATACAGGGACCAAGCAACACGTAAGTTTAAGTGTTGGTGTTCCCCTGCATGCTATTACCGTTTTATTTAACATGACCCCCACGATTTTACAGGACTTGGATGTGGCTAGCTGCAGTTAATCTCACCACACAACAGCAGCAGCAGTCTGGGCTTGCATTTCTCTGGCAAGTGCATATGAAACTTGTAGTCCTTACATCAGTTGAAACAGTAAGTAGTATCAGCCCAAACAAGATTGTTATTTTAACACATAAAACAAACATCCCAAAGTATCAAATCACAGTAGAAAACAAGAAAACATTATGGAAATTAAAAACATGTAGGCATGCAACAAGATATTTGCCTTTGCACTGGTTCCTGCACGGTACCTCTGCCATTCTTTGCTTTTTTTGCTGTCTTTACCCCTTCCACTTGCACTCCAAAGTACTTCCTGGAAGTTGTTTGTTTGCCACCAACTTATGAGAAACTCAGAGCATTCACAGCACCTCGGAGCACTTTATAGCATTTGGCTGGGCGAGACTGGGGGGGCCAAGAGGCCTTCCTAGGCGTTTCTCATTGGCGCCTGTCTTTTCTTTAAGCAACTGCCACACATGTGGTAGGATAACCTCGTCCACTCTGTCCTGCACTACCCTAACCACCCCTTAATTAAGTGGAATTTGTGGCCTTTTTTTTAACGTTTCTAGGACTGCCTGTACTTTCACAATTGTGCATCTTGGCACTTTATTACCTGGAAGTTTGCACTTTTTAAATCTGCATTTATACATTTTGTTAGCATTAATTGGTGTGGATACCCCGAAGGTTCTGCGAATTTAAGAATTGGCCTCTTCAGTGAACTGTGGACGTTAGCTGCACTTTTCATTACCCCAGTTCCTTAGTGTGGTTTTCTTGAACATGTGTTTTTGAGTGGCGACTGCGGGCGAGTAGCCTATGAGCCACCCTTTTTAATTAACTCACACCTTATTACAGTTTCATTGCTTTGAATCACAAACGGCTGCAACCCTGTCTGCTTTGGGTGGTGACTCCGGGCTTTGGTTTTTGAGCCTTAGAGCCACCTTATTGGTCCAATTGGGCCACAATATTACTAATTGACATTTAGCATAAGGTTTTGGTGGGTTTTGGGTGATGACTGAAAGCATTGGCCTTTGAAACCCCTTTCACAATCTACATGCAACTATAGGAACATGGAAGACGATTGGGCTACACTAGGGTATATCAGGGAAAAAAGGGAGAAAGGGGTCTTCAATAACTACTACTTCTAAACCTAACCCCAGAACTCTTTTGGACAGTTACCTCCAAGAAATGTTTAGAAAACTGGAAAAAAGAGTTTTGGTGGCCGAGAAAGATCTATAGGCCTCTAAATCAGATCTGCTTCGACTCAGGGCCATTGTGCTCGAACATGGTGGTCATTCCACAGGAGTTACCACGCAGTCGATGATGGCTCTACCCTTGTTTCATCTGAGAAGAGTACTCCAATCTGTAATATCACCTTGGTTAGGCCTGGAATTGATAGTAACCAGCTATTGCGGCATCTGATTCCTTCACCCACGATCAGCAATTTACCAGGCGGCACCACGCAGTCAATGATGGCTCTGCCCTTGTTTCATCTAAGCAGAACACTCCAATCTTTAATATCACCTTGGTTATGCCTGGAATCGATAGTGGGCAGTTATTGAGGCACCCGATTCCTTAGCTCAGGATCACCAATTTACCAGGAGATACCACACAGTCGATGACGGCTCTGCCCTTGTTTCATCTGAGCAGAGCACTCCATTTTGTACTATCATCTTGGTTAAGCCTGGAATTGATAGTGGCCTGCTGTTTCGGCACCGGATTCCTCAGCCCACGATCACCAATTTACCAATGACAGCCATCTCAACCCCCAGTTGCAAACCTCCTATAGAGGCTAAGCCTACTACTATTAGTACCCAACCTGGTGTTTCTTTTTTGGATTCTGCCATTGACAGGTCATGGACACATTGTCTATTCTAAATACAAATTCCCAAGAGGCAGCTTCACATTCTAAGGATGAATTGAACTCTATAATGGACTTTTATCTAATGTCAAAAAATCTGTTTTTAATTCCTTACTAATCATGGATGATATTTTAAGGAATGTTAAAAAGGAGGTTTTAAAGATGGTTTCATCACTTAGCCAACTGGTGAACCAGGTGCAGAGAGCTCAGGATATGCCTCCTACCGTCAACAAACATCCATTAGGCAATAAAATGACAACGGTTTTGATACCAGGAAACAATGAGCCGAAATTGCCCTTGCATATTAGCCGACCTAGGCACTGAGGGTTCCAACAACATGCACTTTGAAATAGTGGGGAAAGACGCAAGTGTTAACACTGGTGCAAGAATTCAGTGTCATACATTTGACACCAATAGCCACACGTAGAGTGGGTCTAATTATAGAGGCTAAATCACACCCACAGGGAGCTGATGAGACCACAGTCTCTTTGATCAGCAAGACATCCCATTGGATTACTTCTGCCTAATGAGAACAAATATTAACTAGTCTTTGGCAAGAACAGTAAGCTGGGTGGGTAATGTGAAAAATAAATCACTTGACAGGGATTGCATCGTGATTACATTTGCATCTCCAAGAACTGCTACCTATGTATTGAATTCAAATTGGAGAGCCCCATGCTCACCTTTGGGGATAAGAATTGTTCCCTTACCTTTCTTTTATGCCTCAAATCTGACTCCCACTTTATTACCAATTGGTGACAATTCAGGAGATTGGAGCCGTAACAGTACCTATTTGTAATCATCAAACTCCAAGCCAGCCCCTAGCTCCAGTCGTTTGTATAGGAGCAACCCACCCTCGTCCACAGGCATCCACTCAAACATCTCAAACTCTACTTCTCACCAATTCTCATCACCTGGGCCTATACTCACTAAAAACATTTGAAAATGTTACCTCCTAACCACACTGGAGGAGGCTGATTGACTCCCATGGAATCAAATTCTCTAGAAGAATTTTCAGTTTGCACGCATTTGCATCCTAGTGCATCTGCCTTATCTATGAATACTCTACCCCTGTGGATTCTCTGTCATTTCTGGCCTGTAACATAGCGGGAGCTAGTTGTAAGTTGGGATGTGAAGATACGACAGGCCACCTTGCAAAAACACAATGTAATCTTACTCCAGGAAACCTGGTCAGTAGATGAGTTGGTGCTAGATGGATATTCTGCATTTCCAGTGAATGCAATGAAGAAATCACGGGAGATGTTTTGGTGGCCTGGTCATCTACATAAAAACATCACTAAGCTGTTCCATTACACCTTTTGTTATGAAAGCGAACTTTATTCAAGTGCTATAAATCAGAGTTTCGAACCGAAAAAACATTAGTTCTGGTACATTTTTATAACATTCCCTAATGTTCTATTAATTTGGGTTGTTAGCCTCTGTCAAAAACTCATGGATGATCAGGTGTTAGGAGAGAGTTCATCGTCCAACCTACTTGGGGGGATTTTAATTAAAAAAATGGAAATGGTCTTCATCAGGAAATTTTTAATCCCTTCAAGGCAATGGGGTTGGGAATGCCTGAACCCGTAATGAAAGATTGTCGTACTTAGGGTTGTTTTTCTCTTGTTGTCTCCTAGAGTGGTGGCTTTGATCTGTAAATGGTGGTACACCTGATGACAGACTATGGAATTTTATGTTCAAAGGCCACCAGGGGAATTCAACTATCGACCATTTTTGTATCACAGTTAAGGACTGGCAGTTAATTCAATCTTTTCAAGTGATTTCTAGTTTATTCAGTGATCATCACCCAATATCACTTATATTGGGATTCGGAGGGTATGCAACACAATGCATTCCCCCACCTCTTTAGAGGCAAATACAATTTCTATTATGAAACGAAGAATTAGGTGGGGCAAAAGTCTACAACCCATACTCAAATAATTAGAATTAGTACTCGGCGGGGGCTGAAGGGTACAGCCTCCAGGCCAATGAGGAGGCTCGGAACGGGGGATTACAAGACGGTAATCTCGCCACCCTGAGCCTCCTCGGGGATTGAGACTGCCATCTTCCCCCACCAGGGAATGAGGTAAGTGCTCCCTTCCCCCACCCCATCCACAGATTTATCTTCCCTCCCCCCACTTACCTTTTTGGTTCCTTTTATGGGAGTGGACACGCTGGGAACATTTCTGTCCCCAGCGCGTCCACTCCCGATCTGCAATACGCCTCAATGGAAAGGACCTACGTGTAATCCCTTCTCTCATTTCCATGGTGGCCACTTTGTTTGTTTTACTTTTTTTATTAAACTTTTTACAATGAACGCCATGGATAGGGAGAACAGACTGCGTCTCCCCTTCCTTTGCGGCCATTTTTATCCTGGTCTTAAGGGCTGGGGTACTAACAGCAATAAGTTCCTCGCGGGGTTGGGATTACTGCTTCAGGTAATACCCTGGGGCCTGCGTAATTAGCTGAAGCAGTAAAGTCCCCCCTGGTTTGGGCTTATTTCTTAAATAACATATCCTCCTTCTCTTCATTATTAGCCAATGAGTTTCAGCAATTGAGGAATGTAGTTCTAATGTATTCACTAACAATACATATTTCAAATTTCTCCCATACTAATATTGTCCAGCGCTTCAAAATCAACCAGAAGGGCTGGTTCAATAAAGAGTGCATAGTGAGGAAATTAACCATTTTGAGTGTTTTAAAACAAGCGGTCTCCGACAAAATAGAGGTAATCTATTTTTCTATTTTATTCATAAAATATACTGGTTTGTCAAGACCTTTATACCTATCTATGGAAGACATACAAAACATAAATGTTCATAACAATTCATAACAATTTCTCAATTTCATACACAATTTCATATAGTGCAAGGGCTACCGGGTGGCACGTTGTACGTTTTTAAAAACCATTTGTAACACAGATTGCACACAGCAGATTAGGCAAGCGTTACAACTTTTTAAAACATGTGATTAACCCAACGTGGTCTATTGTGTTGCAAACCTCTTAGATTTGACATGGCGCAAAAGAGCCAGAATAATGAAAATGTGTCCAATGTCTTAGGATGTGATAGCCAAACTGCTTCCGTACGTGAGAAGCCGAACTATCTAGTCATAATGAAGTGAACCTTAATTAATTTAATCAAACAAATGACCAAGATTGTAAATGCTATATGCTTTAAAATGGGTAATGGAACCGGTGACCAATGTTTTAGTCTAGAGGGTTTTAAATTGATTATCATTTTATCATTGTCATACTTTTTATATTTCCATTTTACACTTCGATGAATTTTACGCCTTTTATGCTACTTCCAATTGTACTGTGATGTATATGATGTTGCTTTTATTTTGTAAATGCTTCCTGTGATCTTATGTATATATATGTTTACGGCAGATGACGTAAGTCGAATAAAAGCTATTTGATTGATTGATTGATCATATACATCATAGCCTCATAAATAAATGTGTGCATCGAATAACACACAGACGTAAAATCCAAAGTGCTATGTGTCATAAGAGGTAATCACGACACAAGCGAATTATAAAAAGGCTTTAGCCCGGCATAAACTGGAACTAGATAACCTGGTCTGGGAGGTCCTCGTGGAGGCATGCGCCACAAATAACTCAAAAACGTTTTGGGATCTAGTAATTAATGGCCCCACCCTATAATCAACAGTATTACGGGGCACCTGGCAATTCCCTGATCTATCCAGATGAACTATATGTCTATATATGAAAAAAGGATCAGGATGGACCCGGGTATAGTGTTACCCACTATTTTATTGCATTTACCATGTAAATACAAGTAAATGTGATAATACAGAAGTAACATGAGATACAATACATCAGAGGTATGTGGAAGAAACCAGAAGGTGCCTCCTCCACTAGTCCCCAAGGGTTTGTCATTCAGGTGGCCAGGACATGGCCATCTGTTGTGATTGGCAAGTTGTACATTACTGTTGCATAAATACACATGCATGTCACATTAGTTCATGAAGTTAATTCCTTTGGTTATTGATTCTTAGTTAACAGGCTCTACTATGAGCTTATATGGTTCTCTTTAGAATGTTTATGTATGTATCTTGGTTGTAGAAAGTTGTTTGTCAGTTGGGGGCTACTGCTCTGAGCGGTGCCTGCTGTCGCGTATTGCTGAGACTAATAAACTCCTGCCGTGATTATATTTGCAAGGAGTCTTCATTTTACACTGGCGACAAGGATCTTTACATGAAGCAGCTCGTGTCCTGCACTCCTGCCGGCATCTGACGGAGGCCCCGTGTGTCTGACCTGCTCCCCACTTTGCGCGACAGCGGGCGGAGCGAAACAAAGCCCGGAGGGAGAGGGATCAAAGCCAGGTCAGGAGGTGTGCCCTGGAGGGTGGGGGCCGTGAACACCGCTGTTCTGTGTTCCCAAAATCAGCGCGTGCCTCGTAACATTGTTCAACCCTGCTTGAGGCAAGACGCCGGCTTTAATCCACGTCATTGGAGCTTGCGCACCGGAGAGCGTGTAGTGTACGAGCAGGGAGGCGTGGCCTATCACGTGCATGTTTATTCTTCGTTCCTAGCTGGCATTGTGTCTGGGGTTGCGCAGCAACGCTTTCCCCTCAGACTTTTGATGCAATCTCTCCAGTACTGTTCCACAAAGAAGCTTCAATAAGCATCCCTCATCTATCAGTGGCTCTGTTTTTCCCACAATTTGATGGAACTACTTTGGCTGAATTGCCACAACTGAACCATTGTAGAGTGTGACCTCCAGTGCCCCCATTCTACATTTGTTGCCTTCTCGCCTGCTATACTGTTGTTTTCTGTGCATAGCTCCAACTTCTCTCAGCCTGGACATGGCAGCAACGATACCCCCGCCCATATCTTTCTTGAATGAACCTGGCAGTCCGCCCATCAGGTGGGAGAGATGGAAAGACGTATTCGAGAATTATTTGGTGGCAATGGGTGGGGAGAGATTCAGCTCAGCACGCAAGAAGGCATTGTTGCTTCATAATTTAGGAATAGAAGGGCACAGTGTTTGCGATGGGTTGGCCAGAAGTCAGGGTGCTGAAGCGGGAGATGTGGATGAGTATGCTTTTGCTCTGAAGCAATTAGAGGATCACTTTGAGCCGAAAAAGAATGTGACTTTTGAAAGACACAAATTCTTTCAGTGCACGCAGGAACCATCTGAGTCAGTAGAATTATACATTGCCTCTCTAAGAACACTAAGCCACTCCTGTGAATGTGAACCACTCACTGACTCACTCATTAGAGACCAACTTGTGAGGTGTATGAATAATGACAGAATTCAAGAAAAACTACTGGCCAAAGATATAAAGTTGGAAGAAGCGGTGGACCTGGCCAGAAGTATAGAGCAAATGTCCCAATATGTCAAAGAATTGAAAATTGACAAGCAGAGCTGTCAGGCTGTGTGTGCAGTTGATCAAAGGAGGAAACCGAGTTTTAATGTGAGCAGGAAGGGAGCGTGGAGCACGAGATGCACTAGATGTGGCAGTTCCAGACATGGGTCGAACTACCCTTCTTGCCCAGCGAAGTTTGCTGAATGTTTCAAGTGCAAAGGCAAAGGGCACTTTGCCAATGTTTGCAAGAGTTTGTTGATAAATCTTCTGGAACCTAAAAATAGCAACAAAGAAAGTGTTTGCATGAGCTACAACATACAAGTAGTGTCCACCACATAGGAGCCAAGTCCCAGACATGTGTTCGAGATATAAGCCATTGGAGGGGAAACAAAAGGGCCAGCAGATGTTTTTGCAATTGATGGGCACAAGATTATGATGAAAGTCGACACATGCTCACCCTGGACCATCTGTTACGTTCACCTGGCTCCCACAGGGGCGCTGGTCGGACCCGGACAGCTGCGGTCTCCACCCACGTGATGCGTAGTTCAGCGATGACTGACTGGATCTGCCCTCCTAATCTTGTCTGCTTAACCCGTAGAAATATTCGCCTGCAAGTGGAGAGATGGATTTAGCCACTTGTGGATTCAAGTGATGGCACCCCCACAGTCCTCCCCAACTAATCACCTCCGAAATGCCCTCACAGCAATCTCACCTTATATTCTTGAAAGATGAGCTCTCCATCCTGTGTGGATTTGCAGGGGCGTGTCGATTCCAGTTACTTCACTGGTTTGAAGGCTCGGGAGAGTTCCGGAGAGTATTGACTCTGAGGTTCCTGGTGAGGACCAGTAAGTATTAAGTTCATAGAGTTCAATATGTCCGATGTTCACTCTTGTTCCACCCTTCCTTTCTTGTCTTGCAGCTGGATCGTGAAAAGATGCTCTTGTGGCAGCTGGCGGCGCTCAGGTAAGAGTCTGTATTACCCAGCGCTGTCCGGTAAATGTTGCACGAGGAAAACGTGTTATTTTGTCTCTCTTTAATGATGCGGCACGTGAAAATATGGAGAGTCACAAAAGGATGCCTCCGGTGGTAAATCAGGTAAGTCTATAGTGGTAAGAATTATATTTGTTGGTTCCCTCGGCTCACCTTGTGGTTTTCTTTTGTTTCCTAGGTGCCGAAGTTCGGCGAAGAAATGATGGAGGCAGCGCCGACCCGAAGGATGCTGTGAAGACTGGTGAGTATGGCACAGCGCTGCAGCTGGAGGTGCGGCGCGTGCAGAAATGATGTTCTTTACAGGTCCGGAGACAAGATGGATCCAGAAACAGGTGTGGAATAGAAATAAGTTTGTTTTCTAACCTTGTCCCTTTCTTTCCTCTTTGTTTTAGGAGCTCCAGATTCGTGGCGGGCGTGGCAGAAGACTGGATGCAGGCTGCAGGCACGGTGAGTGTTATGCTGCTGGATGCAGAATAACGCGAAGCGTGTGTTGCTGGTCGGGTGTGGTTTAAATAGCCTCAAAAGTAGTCCCAGGTAAGAAGTCCACAGAACCACACCCGAGTAAAAAATAGTCCCTGTAGAAAAATATTCCCTTTCAGGCTTCATGTTGGATTGGAGTCATTTGCAGCATGGTCTGCCTGATGTAAGTAATGACTATGAGAATGGCGCCTTAGGCGCCAGGACTGATTCCTACTATGAGCCTGGCGCCTAAGGCGCCAGGACTGAACCCAGATAGCCCTTAGCCGGGGCTGCTGAGGTTTTATTAAATGTCTAGATACCTGCTCCCAGGGCTGATGGGCTTGGTCCGGATGCCTGGGGGTAGGCATCATCACACCATCATATCGCGAGATACTTTGGTAAAAACCTGGAAGAAAGATGAGACTGTGTTGGATCCATCTAACATTCACCCCTGTGGTTATGGGGAGTCTTCGATTGAGATTCTGGGACAATTCTCTGCACAAGTTGTATACAAGGAGAGGGAATGCAGGGCTAACATTTTAGTTGCGAGGAAAGGTGCCTCCCTATTAGGATGGGAGGAGCACAAGAATGTAGAGTCAGAGTACAGGAAAGCACTCTTGAACCTGTCACCATCGCTGAGATTGAAGATGTATGGTCTAAGGAGTTTCCGGAAGTTTTTTCTGAGAACTTAGGAAAGCTCAGACATTTTGAATATCACATGAAACTGAAAAGAGATGCTCAGCTGTTAGGCAGAAACCTGTGCAGTTCCCTTAGGGACCATTGCAAAAGATTTAAGACTACAGGTGTTGGCAGTAAACCCACTTGGTAGCAGTCTGTACCACCCAGATTTACCTGGTAGCTGTGGCTGAGCAGTCAGACCTCCGTCAAGAAGAGTTAGGCAGTATGCAAAGTATACTCAATAGGCACTCAGATACAATAATACAAGCAAACACTGACCAGAGCTTTGGTATCACAGTATATAATTATTTATTTAAAAACACACAGTTGAAACACTCCAGCAGTCTTATTGTAAACTATTCTAAACACAGTTACTATTATGATATATACACCCCTTTTTCCCTATTAGAAAATCACAGTAAAACACCACTTATTTTCATACAGAGGTGAGCGCTTAACTAGATTGCACTCTAATAAGTTTGTGAAACAGGGAGGGGAAAAGACAGAAGATGAAGCGGTACACCACTCTACGATTCAAGAACACTGTTAGCAAGGCAGAGAGCAAAAAGTCACTGGTGAGTCAAAGTCCAAAGGCTGGGCCTACTCTTAGAGAGAGCAGAGCACAAATTCACCCAAGATCACACAGTTACACTAGGCTTAGAAAGTCTTGCAGAGGGTTCAGAAAAGAGTTTAGAGAGGCTTAGAAAAGTTTAGCCAAGGTGTCCCAGGCTAACCCAGGTTCGAAAGCCGGGGGCTAAATCTACCCCGTACAAGCGGTAGCAAGGGAAGCCAGGCGGGACACGGTACCTTAAGTGGGAAGGATCCTCCAGCGGTGGCAGTTGTTCCTGGTAGTGGGTGCAAGTTGCGTCGTCGTCCAGGGGAAGAGAAGATCTCGACTTGGAGGAAAGATGAAGGTCGTTGCACTACCAGGGCAGAAACCAGCCGCAGAGTTTTCCGGTTAAAGGTGGTACCTTTGTCTCGCGGCCGTGGTAAAACGTGGTATCCCGGTTGTCGGGGTGCTTGGCACGGGCAAGGTGGCCACGAGATATGTCGGGAAAGCGAAAAGACGGTGAAACTGGTTATCCCCACCAGTTAAAGGAAGAAGACTCTCCGGCGGGAGATCTCCTCTGTCGTTGGGAAAAAGTGGTGAGATGGTCCAGCAGGGCTAGTGGTGTCGTGGCAGGTCGGCTCAGCTTCTCCCTCGTCGGATTCTTAGGTCCTGTGGCGACTTCTGAAGTTCCAGTCCCCAAAGCCCTGCTTTTATGCAGCAAACCCCCATTCACTCAGCCTAGCTGTCACTCAAACATGCTAAGTGGTGAGCCGGCCGGCTCACCACTTGGGCCAATCAGGACGGAGTGTGACTTGAGTTGCCTAGGCAACTCAGTCCAGGGTGCCTAAATTACCCTCCACCCCTCCTAAGTACCCCAGACATAGTTGCACCACTTTGGAGGGCTTCTGTGGAGAAGCCCGCCAAAAAGTGGAACAAAGGGCTCGACTTGGGTTGGAGTCACAGAAGAGAACACAAAAGCCATTTTAGAATCAAGTTTTGGCAAAAAATACCAACCGGAGAATTAATATTAATTAAATAAACCGGCGGTATGTTCGAGGCTACCGTAAATAATTAAATAAAGATAGAAGCCTAAAACAATGGGAAATCCCATAGGAAAATATTTGCGGTTGAATATAAAAAGTAGCATCCACTGCCACCAGCCAAAGCTCGATCAGGGGGGGCGGAGACGTGCCCCCTTGACTAACAGACCCTGAGGCAATCGAATTGCCCCAGCCAGTACGTCCACAATATGATGGTTTGTACTGGTTCCGTTCTGAATTTAACACTAGTAAAGTCAATGGTGACTTTACATGCCCTGGGAGACAGTAGTCAGTCCCAGGGTATGGAGTCTATACTGGGGGGTCACTATGACACCCCTGTGTTACTGCACTGAGGGTGCTGTGTAGCACATATCACAAAAACACATGAAACCCTATGGAGTAAAAGACCCAATAGCCCATTAAACACTTCTAGATCCAAAGAAACACACTCAAATCATGTCCAAGAGTGAGGGTAAAAGAGTCTCACTCTTGGCAGGAGAAAAAAATAAACCCCAAAAATCCAGCAAAGCTGCTGGGGGACTCACTAGGTTAGGAAATTCAGCCTAAACAGAGAATTCTCCCTAACATCAGCCTATGGTTCATAAAGTGAGGCATGTGCCATTAAACATGAGGGCACAGCTTCGAAGTGAACTGAATGATCTTATCAGTAAAGGCGTGATTGAGCCTGTAGCAGCCACAGAATGGTTGTCGCCCATAGTACTTGTGGCTAAAAGCAATGGAAAATTAAGACTGTGTGTAGACCTATGTAGTCTCAATCAGAATATATAAGTGGAAAGGCATCCTTTACCCTATATTTCAGAAACACTCTCCACTCTTGGTGAACCCAAATTGTTTTCAGTCATTGACCTCTCGGCAGCATATCACCAAGTTCCCCTTTCTAAGGAGTCACAACACTTAACCGCCTTCATCACACCTGAGGGCACATTCAAATCTAATCGCATGCCGTTTGGACTAGCTTCGGCCGTGTCTGTGTTCCAAAGGGTAATGGAGGAAGGGTTGAGAGGTTTGGAGAATGTAACGGTGTTTCAGGACGATATTTTGGTGTTCGCAAGTGATGAGTGTGAGCATGACAAGGTGCTGAGAGCCGCCCTAAACAAGCTAAGAGAAGCAGGTTTGACAGTTCAGAGGAACAAGTGTAGGATAGCTGTCAAGGAAGTGGAGTACCTGGGCCATAAGATTTCCGAAGTGGGCATTGCTCCCAAGAGGTCGCTCATTGAGAGTATTAGTAATGCTCCCCAGCCCCAAGACAAGAATCAATTGCGTTTTTGCATGGGACTAGCAGAGTATTACCACAAATTTGTGAGTGGATTTGCAACCATATCATCTCCTTTGAGAGATCTACTAAAGAAGGAGGTGAGGTATGAGTGGTCCAAAGAGTGTCAGGAAGCCTTTCTGCAGATCAAGAAGGGAATTATCAAGGCACCGTCGTTGGGAGGATTTATATCAGGCAGGAAAACTCTACTGTCAGTTGATGCGAGTACTCTAGGATTGGGTGCTGCTTTAATCCAGTTTGATTCTGGTAAGGTTGAACACTTCATAGCATTTGCGTCAAGACCACTTAGAGGGGCGGAAAGAAATTATTCCGCCATTGAAAGAGAGGCGTTGGCAGTCTCATGGGCCATTTCACATTTTACATTTTTTCTATGGGGTCAAGCTTTTCTTGTGAGAACTGACCATAAGCCTCTAGTTCAATTGATAGGCAGTTCTGAGTGGGCCAAAGGGTCTCCTAGGATTTCAAGGTGGATGGTGGAGCTTATGGGATATAACTTCAAAGTGTGTTACATTCCAGGAAAAGAAAACGTGGTGGCGGATTATCTGTCTAGGTTACCTGTGGGAAATGATGAGGGTGGTGTATCAAAATTTCAGTATCTTTGAGATTGAGTACAATGCCATTGATAAAGGTAAATGGGAAAGTGCTGATGAGGAGGACTCCGTGTTGAAGCAGGTCAAAGTGTGGACTAGAGAAGGATGGCCTCACAAGAATGAGATTGGAAGGCAGTTTGAAAGGTACTATGGAGTGAAAGATGAGTTGAGCTTGTCGGAGGATGGGTATAAACTCAGGAAAGGAAGCAGGATAGTACCTCCTAGCGGGGTCAGATCTCATTTGGTGAACATAGCCCACCAGGGGCATTTAGGCATGGGTGTACAAAGAGGTATTTACGACAATCATTTTGGTGGCCTGGGATTGATAGTGACGTTGAAAGGTGTGTCAGAAATTGTAGAGAGTGTGAGAGAAGCGATAAGACCAAGATTATTAGAGAGGTGCCAATAGTTCCATTCAAAGTACCTGGTGAACCCTGGCAAAAGGTTGCCGTTGATTTAATACGACTATTACAAAATCTTGGTGATGATTATAAATATATTGTAGTTTTAGTAGACTACCATTCCAAATGGATTGAGTGGAAAGCGCTGCGTGAGGCAACTACCACTGAAATGGTGTTATTTTTCGAAGAAGTGTTTCACAGAGAGGGTTTTCCTGCAGAGTTGGTCACCGACAATGGCGTACAATTCTGCTCTGAAAGAATGTTAACTTTTTTGAGAAAATTTTGCATAAAGCACATTAAAACAGCTTTGTATCACCCCAGGGCTAATGGGCTAGTGGAGAGAGCCAATAGGTTTGTGAAAAGTGGTTTACAACTGGCTATGGCTTCAGGTTTGAAATGGTCATGCATTTTGAGAGAGATGGTATGGAACTATACACTATACCACACTCAATTACAAAGATATCTCCATTCATGTCTTTGAAAGAAAGACAGCCTGGCACAAAGCTTTGTCCAGGCTGGCTGGACATGGCAAAAAGCGCCAACATAGATCGTGAGAGGATCATGACTCTTATCAGAGAAGCACCAGATGAATACAAAGAAAAGTTTGATGAGGACAAGAAAACCAAGTTTACCAATTGGGAAAAGGGTGATCTGGTTCTCATTAAAAATCCTAGACTTACTCCCAAATGTGTTGAAAGCAAATATATTGGTCCTAGACAAATATCTGCTATAAGGGGCAAGGTTGTCATTATGGAGGGGGGAGAGTGTTGGTCTATGTCCAAGTTAGTCAAATGTCCATCTAGTGTTGAAGAGAATGGACATTTAGAGCGTAATGGAGCTAATGACAACCTTGCAGATTTTGGTGTTAAGGAAAGTAATCAATTTTCAAATGAAGATTCTGTTGAAGATGCTCAAACCAATTTTTGAACAGAAACAAGGTCAGGAAGAGTTAAGAACAAACCTAATTGGTTTAAGGACTTCGATGTAAAATGAACCAGTTCAAATTGTAGGGGGTGAGATGTGTTGTGATTGGCAAGTTGTACATTACTGTTGCGTAAATACATATGCATGTCACATTAGTTCATGAAGTTAATTCCTTTGGTTATTGATACTTAGTTATCAGGCTCTACTATGAGCTCATATGGTTCTCTTTAGAATGTTTATGTATGTATCTTGGTTGTAAAATGTTGTTTGTCAGTTGGGGGCTGCTGCTCTGAGCGGTGCCTGCTGTCGCGTATTGCTGAGACTAATAAACTCCTGCCGTGATTATATTTGCATGGAGTCTTCATTTTGCACCATTCCATTTGGATCCAGTTCCTGGGGGTGAACCAGTGTGGGGGGATCATCTGGGCGAGGGTTTCCGACGGAGTGGGAGTGGGATGCCGGATGGTAAGACGTGGTATCCCTCTCTTTCCTGTTACACTGTTACCCCATCCTATCAGAAAGGATACGTAGGAATTCTACCCACGGCCCAGTCCTTTCCTGCACAAAGACTTTCACACGGACAGCCCAACAGCCCGCTCTGGGAGAAAACAGACTAACATCGCAGCAGAATACCTGAAGTGTCCCAATACAATGGTCAGGTGAGGTCTGGCAATTACTGACCATCACTCACACCTGCCTTCCATTAAGCTTCCCCACATGGATAAAAAGCTGAGCACGAAAGCACACTCTGAGTGACGCAAAGCACATGAGGAAACGACAGTTTCGAGACAGCATATGAACAAGACGAGAAAGATGGCGAAACAGGAGGGGATCACCAGGAGGGAAGTTCACTTGACCTTTCCGACAAGGAACCGTTACTTTCAAGAGCCCTAGAGATCAGAAAGCATAAGACCAGGAAACCAGGCTGAGGAATCCTGTATTGTGTGTCAGGGATACCGGGGGCCCTCCTGCGTCAGTAATCAAGGCAGGGAGAAGCAGCAGTCGCTGTGGTACTGTCCTTGGCTCCAAGAACAAAGCAGCGTCAGTGAAATCAACACAGCCGGTGAGTTGGGGAGACCTATACAAGCCCGGTCAGTGTTGAGACCAAGGTTGCAAGCAGCAACATTGTATGGCGAGCGCTGGAATGAGCATTGTTAAAAACCATGTGTGATAAAACATGCAAGTAAAGTTGAACATCTGATGACTGTTTAAACTTTGTAGAGCAAAATATGATACCCTTGACAGAGTGGTCCGGCACCACGTGGGTGCTCAATCGAAGGTCTCTTTAAGCTGAGAAGTGGCAAAGTGAAATTTAAAGCATTGTATTAAAAAAAGAACAAAGCACTGTGAATCAAAATGATCCTGCGATGGGTCAAACAAAATCCCACGCATAGTCGTAAATCTTCGATTTTGATACAGAAAAGAAAGTTTGGGAAAATGAGATAAATTTTGTCCGAGCCTGGCGGAGGCAGACCAATTGAAGGTTTTGTGTTAAAGTGGGTCTGAGCCCAGTGGAGGGAGACCAATTGAAGGTTTTGTGTTAAAGGGTGTCTGAACCCGGCAGAGGGGGACCCCAGGTGAACAGTGAATCACCAGAGAAGTTGTGCATATGAGAATCCTCAGGCGAAAGGAACTTTGAATGTGTGTCACATTAGGCCCTCTGAAATAAGAGACTGTGAATGGCAAAGAGACTTTGGCACAAAAGGTCCTGATACTGAGATTTTGAACTGCATCCTCATGCTAGAAAAGCCAGAGTATGTGCTAAGCTTAAGTGTGCCACATTGTCCCATGCTGCAAACATGGGGAAGGGAAGTTAACAGCTCAAATATCGTCGCATATCATTTAATGAACACTTTTCCTTTGTATAACATTGTTTCCCACACCATTTGTATTTAGAAGTAAGGATTGGCAATAGGTGTATTAGCATAGGCCCTTTTATTTTGACATGACACCACTAGGACTGGGTTATTATTATTTGATGGTCATAACTTGCTCCCATCTTTAGATTTAGGTTTCGACAGGCGTTTTTCAAACCCAATTGAAGTTCAATAAACACCCTTGAACTCTGTCCACTTGTGTCTGTCTTACTGTTTGATACCATGCCTTCCTTACATATGGCACAGGAGAACACAAAACATACATTGCATGTATACAAACATTAAACATCAGAAAATCTGCAAGAAATTACTCATGTAAATGTAGAATGACCCCTTATTCATTATAATGCGGCCATGTACAAATATATAGGCTGCATCAATCAGCTGGTTCAACAATGTCTTGGCTAAACAATGTGGTATTGTAGGGTTGTCCACACAACTGTCTTCCAGCCTTTCTAGCAGGTGGAAGGTGCTCTACGTACATCGTCTTTCATCAGGACTTTTGATTGTAATGATAACTCATTCAATGTGGTATACTTTGACCCAAATCTAAAATGAAGGGTAGATGTGAATCTGTGAGTTAATGGGGTCTATATCCGGAGTGCATTTGTTAAAAACAAGCAAGCATGCTCATCAATGTGTTCAAATAGCCACTAGGGTCAACTTACTGTGCACTGTAAATGTATGCACATGATGGAATAATTCAGGAGGACTGCTTGTGGTATCTGCAACACATATGGGACAGTTTCAGTTGTCATTGGTCCCATCTAAGAATACAATTGAAATGTGAGCGGTGATGGATTTACCTCTGGTGGTTGACTGCTGCTTTACTAGTCACCAGGACCGTCTGCTGTGTGGCAGAATTGTCTGGTTCCCCGAGATAAGGACCTATGATTGGCCATGAATATCTGGGTGACCACTCCCTTTATTAAAGAAAGGTGAAGGCAAGAGGGTGGTGCACCGAGGCCTACCAAAAGGGTCTCTGGGGGTTGTGGTCCTAGTCCAATCTGGACCACCAGATGTATGGTGCCAGCTATGATACACTACATATGGTCAGACCCTGTGAATAGGTCTGCACAGACGACCGGAAGGTGTGCCTGCAGGTTAAATGCATTATATGCAGCATGCACGTGCTAAGTGCGGCCGACAAAACATTGGGGCGGCAGCATGCAGCCAAAATTAAAGGCACACTGTGATAAGAGCATGTCCTGGCACCCGGATCCCTGGCCCTGTGATCATGTACCTCCTAAAGGAGTGGGGAGATAATTTAGTGGGTGTTAGGGAAGGGTACGGAGGCTCGATTTATAAGCTGCAGTTACTTATGTTACTTATGTATTCCATAAGGGATCCGTTACACCGGCAGCATGCTCAACTCAGGGAGGCGATCTGCACTGCGTGGCGGAATGTATCTAAAGGGTTGCCATGGAAACCAGCCCGTCAAGCGGTGGCCGTTTCCATGGCAGCCATCTTGTAATGTATCCATCGCTCACTAGTGAGTTCTGGCTATTCAACTCAAGGGACCCTGAGTGAAGCCCGCTCCAGTGCAGGAGGAGGTGTATTCCCCATGGTCATATGTCATCTCATCCGACCAGTGCTGTATAAAGAGATAAAGGTGCAAGGGCTATTGCTCTGCAAAATACAACATTGCTCCAGCATGGCAACAGGTTAGATGTGGCATTTCAAAAAGTCACAACACAGTTTTGTCTCTCAATACTCCACTATGTACAGTGTTGCTTGAACATGGCAGCGAATAGAAAAAAGTTATTCGGATATTGCATGTTAAAACATCGCTCCTGCAAGGCAACAGGGTTAAGTGTGGAGTTTCAAACTGTTTTGTTGCATAAAACTTCACTATGTACAGTGTTGCTCACCCATGGCACGGAATAGAAAATGATAATTCTGACATAGCGTGTTACTTGGTGTGGTACAACATGGCTACAACATGGCAAATGATCAAGTGTGATTTTACAAACCTACACCCCACATTGCTTCCCTCTGTACAACATTGCTGAAACATGTTTGTAATTAAATAGGATGGTTTGGGCCTAACCTATTGCTTAGTGTCGCTGGAGAATTGCACAAAGTACCACAAAACAATAAAGGGTATGGCTTATTAATAACTAATCCAGAGAAAACAGTTGTCTGGACATTACAGGGAGCTCAGCCTTGCTTAAGCATGAGTCAATCTGTGCTATACATGGTCTCTAGTCACCCACTAAATCATGGTGCTCAACATTATGGATGTGGCCATAAGGCCATTGACGTCCCTAGTGTGACAGTGGAGTCACAAATACTTGGTTACCAGGTGTGTGTGGCTTCAATCCTACTGTGTGATAAGGCTGTTCTACTCGACAGAGACGTTGAGACTGCTATTTGCAGTGTCTAGGCGGTATATCTACCTCTTTTCTAGATTACTGAGTAGGTTATCTCCATTACCCCCTCTCCTGTTGGTGGTGAGCATCTGTAGGACAAACCATTTGAGATCCTGGTATGTGTGTTTCTTTTGTGTGAAATGTTCCACAAGTGGTATGCCTGGGTCTTTATTGTGTATATACGAGCAGTGTTCTGAGATACGCTGTTTGACCGGTTGTATGGTCGTGCCTACGTACAGTAATTTGCAACGACATTGTATAATGTAGATAACCATCTTGCTATTACAGCTTGTGTGTGTTTTCATAAGCCACTGCAGTGGATTTTGCCATAGTTAAAGGTTTGTCTGGTTTCCAGGCATTGTCATGCTACGCAATGTCCGCATTTATAGTGTCCTTGGACTGGTGGAAGTCCCCAGGTTCTCTCAAGGGACTGTTGTATAATTGGTTCTTGGTAGGTGTGCACCAGACGCTCCTGAACATTTTGATTCTTCTTAAAGGCGAAGAAAGTTTTATTTGACAAGGTTCCAATGTTTTTTATTAGCTGCCAATTCTAGTTAATTATGCTTTTTAAATTGTTGCTTATGGGGCTGAACCTTGTGACAAAGACTAGTCTATCCAGCGGTTCTTTAACCCTTGTGGTAAAACAAACATCTCTGGGCGTGTTGGCCGCTCTTTTTCTCGTGTGTATCATCGTTTTTTGCATCTCCCCTTTGTATCAAGCTTTCTTGGAGCCCCTCTGCGTGTCACATGAATCTTTCTTTTTCGGTACAGTTCCTCTGGATCCTCAAAAATTGTCCATACGGTAAGTTGTTCTTCAAACCCGCAAGATTGAAACTGGTGATGTGTAGCAATCTGTTTTGATCTGTTTTCTTCCTGGATAGTTCTGTTTTCAATTTAGTACCGGATTTGTGTATATGCAGGTCCAAGAAGTCAATTGAGTGATGGTCCCAGTTGATGATAAATTTAATGTGGACGCAACATCCATTCAGCCATGGGTAGAATGACTGGAGCTGGTCTGCAGTGCCGGTCCATATCAATAATACATAATTGGTTTTGTAAACAACATACAGGACCAACTCTGGGTGGACTATTTTTCAACACTTTACATGGAAAGTGGGCGGATTTCTCCTCCTCACTCCTGGCTTCAACCACTCAACTCCTCCTTCTTGGAGACTTCAACATCCACCTGGATGACTCCTGTCCTTCCTCTGTAATTTTATGCGACCTGTGCGACTCTCTCCCACTCACTATTCTCCCCTCTGGCCCGACTCACTCTGCAGGGCACACTCGGGATGTTCTGATCTCCTCAGACCTTCCCCTCTCTGTTACTCTCTCCACTCCTCTCTCCTGGAGTGATCACTGTCTCCTCTCAACTCACCCTCCGTACCCCTCAGGCCATGCCACTTCCATCACTGCCAGCCACCTTCTCCGTCATCCCACCCATGAAGCGCGTGTCAGCTGAGGCCTTCGCCACCACCTTCTCACCCCGCTCCTCTTTTGGCTGACCCTGACACAGCCCTCTCCACGCTCCACTCTGCTAGAGAGGAAATGGCATGCTTCATGTACATCCTCTGACAAACTGGCTTGTCGCCTGCTCCAAAGGCAATATCGGCTCGCTGTCCTAACCAAGAAGAGAGCTCATATCCAAGCCCGCGTGTCTGCAGCATCTAACAACTCGGCTGAACTCTTTAAAATCTGCAAGGAACGGGCCAATCCTGCCACAGTCTCTACCTCTCCTGTCCCTTCCCAGGCCCTCTGCACAGCACTGGCTTCTCACTTCATCTCTAAAACTCAGGACATCCTGTCCCCCTCTCCTCCTATCCCCTTCCTCACCCTACTCCCTGGTCTTCCTCTGCCCCTTCTGCAACCACCTTTCCTCCCTCCTCGTCTGCCTTTCCCCTGTTCTCCGCTGATGAGGTTTCTAAACAAGTCTGATCTATGAAAGTCTCGAAACAGGTTCACCCCTGTTCCTTTAAAACTATCAAGGACCACATCGACACCTTGGCTCTTGCCCTGGCTGATTTCTGCAATCATTCCTTAGCCACTGGAGTCTTCCCATTCCCCTGATGCACTCCCTTGTGCACCCTCTTCTTAAGAAACCCTCTGCTGACCCCTCCTGCCCGGCTAACTATTGCCCAATCCCCATCACTCCCTTGCTGGGCAAGCTCCTGGAGAAACTGGCCATCTCCCAGCTTAATCTCCACACTGAATCGGTTGGTTGCCTTAATGACCATCAATCTGGCTTCAGAGCTGCCAGAAGGACGGAAACTGCTCTCCTGAACATCCGTGAAGACCTGCTCTGAAACCTTGACTCTAACACCCCTTGCGTCCTCATCTTGCTTGATCTCTCTTTGACACTGTCAACCATGCCATCCTGCTCAACTGTCTCCGTGATAACCTGGGTATCACTGGTCAGGCTCTAGCGTGGCTGACTTCTTTCCTCTCCGAACGACCCTCCCAGGTCCAACTTGGGTCCTTCCTCTCTGCTATCTTTTTCTATACCTGTTGTGCCCACCCCAGGAATGTAACCTCTCTCCCTGGCTGTTCAACCAATACCTGGCACTCCTTACTCACCGCATCGCTTCTCTCTGCCCCAACTTTCAGTGCTATGTGGATGACACCCAGATCATTTTCAGGCTACCCTCGGCCTCCTCCTCTCCTTCCCTCATCTCTGACTGTCTGTCTGCTATCCAGGAGGGGTGTGCTGCCAATGACCTCTGCCTTAATGCCAGCAAGACTGAGATTCTCCTCATCGGCACACCCACTCTCTCTTTCCCTGTAGCTCCCTGGCTGGCCTCTCTTTGCACTTTTCCTGCTCCCACCTGCAAGGCTAAAAAGCTCTGGGTCATCTTCGACTCCACACTCTCCTTCTATCCTCACATCTCTGATGTCTCTAAGAAGTCACAATACCAGCTGCACCTCCTCAGAGGTATTCTTCCTTTCCTCTCCTTCCCCCAGAAGCTCACAGTCGCCAGAGCCCTGATTCTCACTAGGCTAGACTCTTGTAACAGCCTCTATCTAAATCTGCCTGCCTCTACTCTGCGCCCTTTGCAACTCATCCAGAAGAGGACTGCGTGACTTGTCCTTGGCCTCAAGCCCAGGGATCGTATCTCTCCAGGACTGAAATCTCTGCACTGGCTCCCAGTGGCTGAGAGGATTAAGTTCAAAACCCTCTTCATCGTTCACAAGGCCTTCTGGGGCCTCAATACCTTGAACTCTCTCTTCCTAAATATCTTTCTTCTCAAGCTCTTCGCTCATCCGCCTCCAACTCCATCAGGGTCAGCTGCTTCTCCAAGCAACGAGTTGGTGGTAGATGTCTTTCTTGGGCTGGCGCCTCCCGCTGCAACAGCCTCCCTGCCTCCCTTAAACTTGAGGAGAACCATCTCCGGTTCCGGAAGCACCTCAAAACCTTTCTCTTTGCTTCTGCATTTTCTCCTCCTCTTCTCTGCTGACCTCCTGGCTGTAACCAGAACTGCACTGGCTACCTGGACACCCTCTGATCTCGGGCCCAGGTCCTTCCCTCGCCAGTGTCACACACCTGCACTGCCCACCTGGCAACCCCTGCACTTGGCAACTGTTTCTGTATCCCTACAGTCCCCCTACCAGCCCTTGACTCCTGATGCACGCACTTACCCATGCACTTTCCACATGTTGGCTGTTTACTTATTTATTGTTATCATCTTTTCCCATGTACTGCACTGTCCCTGCCCCCTTCCCGTGCACTTGTGCGATCTGAATGACACCTGGCCTAGTAGGATCGTTGTCCGTCCTCCCTTTTGTTCCCCTCCCTTGCCTCGTCGCGCCTTGAAACACTTGCGTATAGGCGCGTTATAAATGCCATGCCATATCATATCATATCACGGAAACCAACCCCATAAGTGAAGATGAATCAGTATGTGTTCAATCCCAAAGTGGTATCCAATTGCCAGCCCAGGTTGTTTAACAGTTCACCTGACAATTGGTAATAGCTGCTATTGCAGAATAGTCTCAAAATTGCACTCCTGGCCCAGATGGCATCCCGGCTTACCTCTTCCTGACGTGATCAAATCTTGGGCACCTACCCGTATGATTTATAATGGGTAAGATCTCTCGATCATGGAAATTGGCCAATATACCAAATTTTCAAAAAAAGGGAACAGATTCCTGCCGTCGCATTATAAACACATATCCCTACTTGATACCACTTTCAAAATATTTGGAAGGGTGCTCTTGCAAAAACTAGATGCTTGGGTAGGAGTAAACAACATTTTAGCCGATGTTCAGCTGCACTTTCATCCGGGGCTGGCGACTTTTGAGCAAGCCCTTAACCTGTATCTAATACTAGCTAATTCCCGGTTTATAAAACAAGAGCCTCTCTACTTGGCTTTCTTGGACCTGTGCACAGCTTTTGAAAAAGGTAATAGATCTCAATTTTAGTCTGTGCTCGGGTCACTGAACAGTCAAAAAGAAAACTTAAATATACTGAGACTCTTTCACCTTTACACTAAAGCCTCCGTCAGAACTGGAGAAAAAGGCCACTGCACCCCTTTTTGTTAAATGTAGCAACAGGCGTACGCCAAGGGTGTGTTTTGGCCCCATTGTTGCTTTCTTTGTGTATAAATGGTCTAAATTAGGTCTTTGTGGAAATAGGCAAAGATGTACCGAAAATTGGGAACATGTCTCTCTCTGCCTGTGCTGGTATACGCTGATGATTGCGTGCTTATTTTTATGAACTCGTTAGATCTACAAGTGAAGGTAGGTCTACAATAATGGTTTTCTCATCAAAAAGAAATCATCATAAAACACCACAGAAGCAGAGGCAATCAATTCCCTATTCCCCAGGTGACTGACTTTGACAATTTAGGTTTTAGATTTTCGTTAACGCTAATGGGTAATCCTCACCTCGAAAAGGAAACTTCTAAAACGAAGCAAACTCTTGGTGGCATTTCTCAATTTACGAGGATGTGTCACTCACAGGCACTGAACATGATACTGAAAGTGTATGCAATGAAAACAAAATCTGTTACACTTTGTAGGGGCACCCTGTTGAGTATGTCTAATGTGGCAAGTTCACAAATCGTCGAGAATATTTTTAAAAAAAAATGATTTGGCCTCCCACAGTCTGCTCCCAATTATGCCGTTTAATTAGAATTAGGTATCCATCATTTGGTGGATGATTTCATGTTGGGCTCGACCCCACCATTGGTTACACCCTCTGTTCAAACTCTAAAGCAGACATGGTGCAGTTCAAATTCCAATCTCTTAAGTAAACCTGGAACTTCAAATATACCTTGGTTTAAGCACATCAAGTCCTTAATGGAAGTTAATGCCAAGCCACTTTTTTCCACCACTAGTCATTTAGATCTGCCAATGAGAATGGTTGTATCAGAGTAGATTAAAGCTTCTTTTTATGGCTGGCGGGAAACCATGGAGATTCTGAAACCGGCTAACAAAAGATATGTGTTGCATACCTTTTGTGGATCATCTTCCTTAAAGATGGATGTCTTATTACTAGGGCTTGTTTTAATGGTTTGCCACCCAGAGCCATAACAGCACACTGGATAGGCAATGGCGGGGCCGAAAGCTGTAATATGAGTTCATGTGTTCTGCTATACGTGAAGATCTTATACATTTCATATGTATTTGTAGGCTCTATCAACATGTCAGAGCTAGAAACTTATTACCAGCCCTAAAAGGATTAGGCTTAACTCAGTGCCACCTGGCCCTTTATTACCTATTGAAGGCGGACACTCCACTAATACGATGGGCATCGTTATCCCATCTGAGGCAGGCACTAGGAATCAGGAACAGGAATATGTTGGTGTAAGCTATACTGGGCCTGATTCATGGAAGTGTTTTATAATGGTGCAATCGCATAGGAAAACGTTCCATGAATCTGGAAGTGTTTTATAATGGTGCAATCGCATAGGAAAACGTTCCATGAATCAGGCCCGCTGTCTTTTCTGTCAGATGTATTATTGCTTTATATTTTGAACACCGCGTTTTGTACTGGGTTGTATAAAATGTCTTTTTAATGTCCGCTTTTTACCGAAATAAACAAGCGAACAGACGATTCATAATGTACAATTGTATGATTGTTATTAAGGGGGTAATTCATGGATTATTTGCGCCGAAAAAAACGGGATTTGTGCGCCATTCTGCCCGCAAATCCCCATTTGTTAAACAGGGATTTGCGGGCAGAATGGCACACAAATCCCGTTTTTTTCGGCGCAAGTAATCCATGAATTACCCCCTAAATTGGGCCAGAAATATGCGACTCATTTCCCTATTGACATCCATACTTTGCAACCCCTTTCTTCCAGGCGCCACTCATTGGGACCATTACTTACCACACCACCAAACTTGGTCCGCGTAAGCCCGGGTGCAAGGCAGTTTACTCTGATGTTCATGGGCGCCAATGTTGGGGCGAGCACCTTTGTCAGGCCGAAGAGGGCAGTCTTACTGACACAGTAGGGACCAATTCCCTAAGAAAGAGAGCAAGAGTTAAAGGTTCAATGTAAAGGAAAACACATGAAGCTGCATTGACAGTGATATAAAAAAACAGAAGTAGGTAAACAAGGAAGGCTGTTACTTAGAACACCACCATTTGCACCCAGTGAATGTCAGGATATGGATTACTCAACATTAGCAAGACTCATAGCAGTGAGATGTGAGATAATGAAATGAAACCTCACAATCCAACGTGCTTAGTTTGATACCCGCAGAATGCACCTGTCAACATAGTAAATTCAATAGGATTGTATTTGACGTTGTCTCCTCATAAGGTGTTAACGTGATAATGCCATCATCCCAGCCCAAAAGCAACCCCAGTGTATTTTGCTTAGCACTTCACCATCCCACCAACATTGCTGTGAATTTTGTGGGGTTTATACATTTTTCTGGGTAGAGGAGCAATGCGGTGCTCTTGCCCCTGAGCTACATTTGTGATTTGACTGGGTGTTGTAGGGCAAAATATGGTGCACCATTGGGGTGTCTACAGTTGAGGCATGCTGCAAAGGACTCACTTCATAACACAACAAACCTAGATAATGGTACAGGACTTACCAGCACAGGGTTGTAGCCACTTACAGATGAGACAAACACGATGGATCCTCCCCTGCAACAAAAGAATCCAACAGGACTGAATGAGAAGTATGAGAACATCAACATGTTATGTATCATCCTCTCGTTCTATTCCTGCCCAGGTGGCACTAAAACAAGTTGCCATCTCTCACAGTCTTCGTCATACTCCCTTTCTCGAGCGGTAGGCTGCAACAATGACTAGAGGTCGCCGAGGAAGACTTGGCTTCCCTCTTGCTTCCACCCAAACCTGGGCCTAGTGGGCAATGTCATATTAAAGTTAAGAACTGTGGCAAATTGTACCCCCTCATCTTCGGGAGGGTAGCTCAGGGGCAATGCACTCGTCTTGGAAAAAAGACTGTGCCAGACAGCACGGGTAGAAGCATGAGTCTGGCATGAAAGGCACTCATCACCTACTCTTAATCAAAACAATTAGGAAGTGTTCATGAGAATGGTTATTAAAAGAGGATTCCTGCTTCATTCAGATTGCAACTTCTTGCCCAGTGAGTCAGTTATAATCACTGTCAACTTCAAGCGCTCTGCAGGCACTCACCCTCGCTTCTGCATGTGAGGGACAGATAGCTGCGCCATCAGGAACGTCGACTTCACGTTCACGTCAAAAATCTGTAATTGCACAAGAAATTGAGAAAGATTCAGAGAAAGCTTTAAACCCAGATAAGTAGCACTGACAGCTTCTGCGGACAGCGTGATGAATACTGTTCTTGGTGGCATCATTTGTCCATGTTTGTGGGTTCTGCTTAAATAAGCATACCCTGCTGGCTGGGTCTGGTTTTGCTAGCAAAAAAAAAAAATCCTCAGCCCCTGGAGTCAAACAAGTACCACTGATACAGTTATTTCTGCTGCTCAGGGCTGCGAGTACTGTGGAAGTAGCAACGCCCCTAGGGTAGGCAGAGCCAAGTAACACTAACAGTGAGAGGATGGGGCATTTCTACATGCAATAATACACACAGGACTGTTGCTTCTGGGCCGGTCTCTTCACTAACAAATGTGCTCCATATAAGGATACAGCCTTACCTTGTCCCAAACCTCAGCAGTTGAATCCAAGATATTCCCAACAAAGGGATTCACTGCGGCATTGGAAATCATGTAGTCGATTCCACCGTAATGCTCCAGAGCCTGAACGGAAAAGAGAACATCCAAGTAAGAGGACCTAGCACCCACAACATATACAGTATCCTGTCTGTTTGTTGCGACTGGCCAGCCTAAGCCTGATGTGTGACGCCCTTGGCCTAGCCTGGTAGGTTACACGTTTATTACAGGTATCTTCTTTTATGGAGTCTTTAAATATCCACAATAATTGATTGGTCTCTGGATGTGACCTTGCATTATGATTGGTGGAGCAGTGTCCACGTTATCTCCTCCACCAACCAACCCCAGTCTGTTTTGATGTAGAGAGTTGCACCTGATCCCATCACCTCTTTTAGATCTTTCTCGACCTCATCATTCATCCTCACTTGTATCGCTGGCATGGGATCCTGCTTCCTTGCCAGATTCACTTGTCACACTTTTTACTAACATTTTATATGGTACTCAAGTTAGCCTGTCGATTATTCCCACAATGTCATGTATTTGCACACACCTGTTATGGAACTGGGTGGCCCTGTGTATTCCACAGCACAATGCACAGCCTGCTGTGATATTTTCTCATCTTTCTATGTCAAGAATTAATCCAGCCACCTCGTTTTGTATTATTTGCAATTTACCACATTTTCTGGGAGGCTGGCAACAGGGAAGAGCATGTCGCAATAGTCTAGTTGAGCCATGATTACGAGCCTGGAATAATGGGAGCGCCTTCTTACTGTGCCATGTGAGAAATGATCGCCCTTCCCTGTGAACCATGACCCTGTCTGGCAGCAAGCAGGTACTAAGATGGGGTACTAGCAGTTAAGTTAATAGGTTAGTAACACGTAACTTGGGTCTAACCTTGCCTGAGTCAAGAATAAGCCCAATTTATGCCATGCTACATGCTGAGCTGAGAAAAATAGACAGTGTGGAGACACTCACATCACAGTCAGAAATGAGGGCTTTTGCTTTGAACTGCAGCACATTTTGGCACTGCACAGGTGCTAGAAGCCCTAGCAGTTAATAGTAACCTTGATTACAAGTCTAACATCTACTGACTCAAGAATAAGATCTGTTTCTGGAAAGCTAAGGGTTGAAAAACCTTCCTAGCTTGGGGAAACTTACCCCGTAGAAGCAACCTTTGACATGTTAGGTGCTCTGGGACAGCAATGGGAGAAGTGCACGTGGAGGGTGGTGTTAATTTCCACTCACCCCGGGAGTGTGAAGCCCTTGTTGGACAGGGACTGATTGATATTTTAGTCGTTGTGGGAGGGGAGTAGACCAGAACTGAACAAATTAATATGGACACGAAATTTCACCACAGGAGCAGCTGGTCCGTCGAGGATAGGTCTGGTCTCCTCGCACAGGAAATCTCAGTGCCTCTCAGATGGGTGACAGGGCTCTGCTGCCCTTAGAGCAGGACGTGTGGAACACTGACGGCATCTATGAACTCATAATTAAGATTTGCATCATAATTGGCAAAGTAAGGTAATGTCTCACCGTGGCCACAAGCCTCTGCCTGTCCGCCTCCTTCCCAATGTGGCAAACGACTCCTGAAACACTGAGATTCTCGGCTGTTAACTCTTCCACGGCCCGGTCCACATTCAGCTTCTTACGGCTGCTCACCACAACCTGTGCCCCATCCTGTGCCAGCCGGCGGGCAATGGCAAGTCCGATCCTGGAAAAATCAAAATGGTTGCCTGAGATAAGAGCGGAGGAGATGAGGGACTGCACTCACGGTCCAATACTTTTATGTACTGACTGTCATGGTGCCATCTCTCCTCTTTCTGGCACCTCTCCACTTTTATTTGTTCTTAATTCTATGTCAAGAAAGGAGGCAAGCATTATGCTCTTCAATACTACTCTTCAGCAGTTTCAACAAAATAACAAAAAATAATGAAAATCTTTCCATCTACTCATTTTCCTTTTTTCTTTGCTTTTGGTCACTGATGGTGATAGTAGTGCTCATTGTAAGGCGTTTGATACCACCTTCCTCCCTATCAGTGATCACGCTACTCTCAGATGGAAGTTGAAGGCCTCTCTTCGGGCCAGGCTAAGTCTTCCACTGATATTAGCACTAGTTAATACACAAGGGAATAGAATGCTACTGAATGAGTGTAATGTGGAGAAGATTAGCCTATTTGTCAAGAATCGTCCACCAACACTTCTGTCTCCCTTCAGGTGAATCCCCAGGGTGAAGCCACAAAGGATATTCCAACTAGCACGGGTTTGAAACTGGGGTCCCATTTGGCCCCTTTTTTTATATAATCTATATGTTTCTGATGTGGCCCTTGATTGAAGCCACCCGTAACTTCCCTCCCCATATTGGTGCAATTCCAGTACCATGGATCTGCTATGCTGACAACACGGTCATTATGAATTGTATTCCGATTGCACTACAAAGATCGTTACACGCCCTGGCAGTGTATGCGCAGACTCTCTAAACCCTGTTTGGCTTTTCACCTTGTCCTCAGGGTGGGGCTTTCTACCCTATCTTTTAGCCCTGTCAATGTGGCTCTCAGAGTTCAACAGATGCAGCCTCTGGTCTCTTGTCTCTTCTTAATCCTGACCTGGGCTTTCCTTTTCCTGGTGAGGCCTGGATAGTCATTTTGAACTGGGCTTTATTGATGGACTGGGTGAGTCTAGGTGCGTACCCTCCAGGATCTCTCTGTAGAGGTAGAGCTTGTTGGGACTGGTATATTATTTATTACAGTACCTTGCTTAAATATAAACCTTTCAACAATACCATTAAAAACACACATTATACAAAATTCCACCTAATACAAACTTTAAAACACAATATCACAAAGAAAACAATTTTGCACTCAATATAACCCTTCCACCAATCACATTAGAAAAAGCATGTTATTCATGATTCGGCATAATAAAAAGTTTAAAAGACAAAAATATCAAAGATTAAAAGGAACACAATATTACACGCGTACTCTAAAAGCCCTCTACTTCAATACCTGTAAAAATATCCTCTAAATATTTAATAAGTGCAATCCTCAGCCGCCATTCATCCACACTAGACGTTTTTGATTTCTGAAATATCTTTCCTCCGTACAGGCATCTTTTTTCTGTGAGGCCCAGACAAACCAAAACCAAGTGATTAATAGCTCAATGGATTCAGAATTACAGCAAAATTTACAAATTAAATCAGGCCCCTTACATTGTTCCCTAGCAATGAAAATCTCTTTAGTGTAATATTGATTCAACCAAACTTTCAAAAATGTTGATCGTAAAAAACAACTAGTGAATAATCTCAGGTATTTGAGCATTGTGTTGTATCATCGACAATCAACTTAAAATTCAGATAAAGCTTATGTTGCGATCTCAAGTCCATTGTCTCTACCCAATCCTTCCTCCACAATTTTACTTTAATCACAGTAGGGTTGGAGAGTAAATTCTCCTCTGTTGTACCTAAATCTGTCAGGATTGCAACACATGCTGATCTCCACATGTTTAAAGTGGGCTCTCTCTGCAAAGCTAGAGCCCCCTTCTGTAGCTCAAAGCTTCTCACCAGTGATTCACTAATACATTTCTGGAAACATAGACAAGGACTTCCACGCTACCATTGCATGTAGCGATGTGACGCCAGTTCATACTTTATAACTGCCATTGGTGTACCTTCCGGGAGACTCCAGACCTTTCACCAAAACAAACCCTCCAGAACCATCCACCTTCTTGTAGAAGGTTATGAGTGGTACCAGTGAAAACTGACAGAACCTCTTTAGTAAAACAGAGCCCTGGGCAGCAAGATGTTTAACCTTTATCTTCAATTGAAATATTCTTTGTCTGTTGTTTACACCTGTGTTTGCCAGCATACCTAAATAAGTGAACTCGTTCACCGTTGCTATACGTTCATTTTTTTAAAACCATGTGGGCATGGCGGGGCGCTGTTGAGCAGCCACGCAAGATGGTGTTATGCTTGAACTAAAATGGCGCTGGTGCGCAGTGCATTCTGGGAGCGCTCGAAGCCATGATGGATATTTACTTCATGCCGCAGTGAAAAGCTGCACACATTTTGCTGAGTGTTAGATTCACAGTGCTGAGGAAAACATGCTTTCCAAACCTGGTATGCGGTCAAGGACATTTCTGCTGGGAAAGCTAACTTTGTTATGGTTTGTTATTAGCCTGTTTTTTAGGGAGGGAGGCACTCTGCTTCTTGAGGGTGGCTGTCGATTGACTCAGCTGGCAATCAACGGCTGCTCATCAATGCGCAAGTGCCATTTCCAGAAGGTTCGAGTATCGTCACCCCTTTTCGGAGTGTGCATATATGCGGGGCACCGCGGGGGGGTCAGCTGAGACTTCAGCCAGAGGAGGACGCTTACGTCCGGCATTCCTGTGAGCTGTGGTGCTCTCGGCCTGGCTGTTCCCGGGGTCTTCCAGCCGCTTCTGGGCGAGATGAGGAATCCAGTTACGCTCACGGTGATGTATTTCCTTTTGAATTCTTTGCTTCTTCTGTGATTTATGTCTATGTTATTTCTGTGAATTATTTCTATGTTAGCACTGGTTGCTTCTAAACTTAGAATAAATAGCTGTATAAGTGCTGATTATTTTCTAAGAGTGTGTGGTTGCGAGTTATTGCGTCTTTCTGCGTTCAAAGTATTGGCTCTATAATTGCATTAGTGATTTATGTTTTTCCGTGCACTCTGGGGAGAGCAATACATTTTTGGCGTCACGAACAGGATACTTGTGATGAGTTGTTCTGAGTATTCAAGAATCTGTTTGAACGTAGATAGGATTCAGTTATCTTGCAAGTGAAAGTAAGTGGGTAGTGAAGTTGTTTTTTTTCCTTTGCCGGTGTGTGCGTGCCTGTGGGAGTGATTGCAGTGTGGAGAGAAAAATATATAGATATAAAGAGGTTTTGTTTTGTTTGCGATAATGAGTAGTTTGTTCAAGAAAAAGAGTGTTACCGCTGGCGGTGAATGTTCTGATGTTGTTATTCCAGGCTGGACTAAGAGTCCATATCACAAGTTGGCCCAGGCGTGGGCATGTGGTGCAGGGCTAAGTGAAACATGGGATCATGGATTGGGAGATGCCGATCCGTCTGATGTAATGGCATGCTTGCAACAAGTTCCAGTGGAACGTGGCAGAGAATGTGCGGCATTAGGTAGGTGAGGTTGGGTTCTTTTGCATGCTTATAGGAAAATACATCAAATGAAGGTGGAAATGAAAAATGAGGTTTTGCGATTAGAGAGAGAGCTGGCTGCAGAAAGGCAGACTGCGTTAATGCAGCAGATTCAAATGAAACTGTTTAAAGATAAGGCTGACACATATCAGGCTGTGGCCGAGAGGGCAGCAGTCAGAGTAGCCCGGTATAAGTATAGGAAAAGACGGGGAGGGGTCAACAAAAGAAAGGTGGCAACTGTAATCGCTACCGCTGGTGTGGACTGGGATCCGGATAAGTGGGATGGTGATATTTTTGACTCAACCAGTCTAGAAAGTAGTTCAGCAAATGAGTCTGACCCCAAAATGGAAGTGAAACAGAAAAAAGTGGCGGCTAAGCCCGTTAGAAAATGGCGAGCTGACCCCACCCGCAGAATCCTGCTGGCGGAATGGTGGATTTAACCACGCTGGAGGATTACACACAACAGGAGGTTGGGGAAATTATTACCCGTTTGAGGCAAAAATCAGGGGAAGCTTTATTGACATGGATGGTGAGATTGCTAGATGGGGGTGCTGCAGGGTGGTTGGTAGATTCTGCGGATTCACCGTGTTTTTTACCCCTGTCAATTGACACCAATGTGCAGGAGGTCTTAAGGGCAGGTCTTTGTTGCACCTGATAGCCCAAGCATGTAACCGTAAATACCCCATTACCACAGATTGGCCTAGCGAAGAAACAAAGTGGTATACGTTGAGAGAAGCAATTCAAAATGTCAGAGAGCATGCTATGAAAGAGGCTATTCACATAGATGCTCCTGATCACATGGGAGCCGTGCCGCTCTCAGTTTCAACTCGAAACATGGTGATTAGAACCGCGCCACCCGCATAGAAAAGTGTCATTATGACTTTGCTCGTAGGTATGACGGGCAAAGCTACTGATGAGGTAGTGGATGCCATTCGGCAACTTGCAGATTTAGGGGAGTGGGATAAGAGCGATAACAAGCCACGGGAGAGAGAGGGGCGTAGTGAGAGAAGAACCGAAGGCAGGCGGCAAGATAGCAGAGACTCCCGAGTGTCCCGAAAAGACATGTTTTTGGCTTTGGTAAAGGATGGTGTGCCACATGAAGAAATTGATGGCATTGAAACCAGAGTAATGTATGAATTATACAAAAAACGAGGACTTGCAGCCAAAGAGCGCTATAAACAGGTTAAGAAACAGGTAGTCACCACGCCACAGGGGGATACTTCACCTTCTGCTCCCCCTGCGGAAGAACAAGACGAAGGGTCTATGGGGACACCTTCCCCGTACCAGCCAAAATACGCTGATTTGAGAAAGGTGGTGAGTGCAATGTTAGAGGCGGAGTCGAGTCACACTCATTAGAAGTTTGACTAGGGCTTCAGCCAAGCTCCGGCAGCGTCTGCCCGCATAAAAGTTGATAGGCGGCCCCATGTTGATGTTAAGATTTTTTGGGGGCCAGGAAATACACAAGGGGTGTGAGCATTGATAGACACCGGGATGGAGGCCTCTTTGATTCATGGCAATCCAACATGATTTAAAGGCAAACAATTTACTATTACAGGTCTAGGGGGAAAGGAGACCCCTGCAGTACAAACGAAAGTGGAGATGAAAATAGGCAATTTGAATCGGCAAAAATACCAAGTGTTGACTGTCCCGATACCTGAATATATAATTGGCTTTGCCATTTTGGAAGGGTTAACCTTGGGATTTGGTGGTAAAACGTACCAGTTTGGGGTGAGTGCATTGATCTGTACACCCATTACCGTAGGCAAATTGAAGATGCCCCCAGTGCAAGTGCCGGTGGCAACCAAGCGGGTAGCAATGAAACAATACCACATTCCTGGAGGGCACAAAGAAATTTCAGACACCATCAAAGAGTACGTGGAGGCGGGTGTATTGCGCCCTATTACCACCGCATGGAACAATCCTCTCTGGCCTATTAAAAAGGGAGATGGCTCGTGGCGGATGACGGTGGATTACCGGGAGTTGAATAAACACACTCCTCCCTTAGTGCCCGCAGTCCCAGATGCCATTACCTTGATTGAGAATGTCCAAAAGTGTGAGGGGACTTGGTATGCAGTGATCGATTTAGCCAATGCATTTTTCTCTGTGCCAATTGCTGAAGAGTGTCAAGAGCAGTTTGCATTTTCGTGGAGTGGACGTCAGTACACTTTCACGAGGCTACCTGTGGGGTACATACATAGCTTGACTATCTGTCACCGGCTGGTGGCAGAGCACTTAGACAAGATACCGTGTAAACCTGACATACAAATCTCTCATTACATTGATGATATTTTGATTCAGGGCAAGGATGAGCACAGTGTGCAAAGTCAGTTAGATGTCATTATGGAAGGATTGAGGAAAGAAAGAAAGGAAGATTAACATGAGTAAAATTCAAGGTCCAGCTGAAACAGTGATATTCCTAGGGATTCAGTGGCATCATGGGCATCGAAAAATGGTGCCAAAAGCCTGACAGAAAATACTTGAATTCACTACTCCAATGAACAAAAAGCAAGCTCAGCAGTTTATAGGGCTGTTTGGGTTTTGGAGACAGCACATTCCCCATTTAGGGCAGATATTGGCCCCCCTCTACAAGGTGACACAAAAGAAATATGAGTTTCAGTGGGGGGAAGAGCAGCAGAAAGCCTTTGAGCTGGCGAAAGACACCGTGCAGCAGGTGCTTAATTTATGGCCATTGAATGAAGGCGAAGTGGAATTAAATGTGTCCGTACAAGACAATTATGCTAACTGGAGTGTGTGGCAGAAACAAGACAGGAAACGTGTGTAGTCATAAGTTGCCCGATGCTGGGAACTCATACACTCCATTTGAGAAGCAATTGCTGGTGTGTTATTGGGCCCTTGTTGATACCAAGCAAATGACGGTGGGCCATGATGTATTAATGAGACCAGAAATACCAATCATGCAATGGGTACTGAGCTCTCCTAAAACACATAGAATAGGACATGGTCAAGAAGCCAGCATAATTAAATGGAAATGGTATATTCAAGACAGAGCCAAATCAGGGAAGGGTGGAGTTGCAAAACTACATGAGCAAGTAGCCAACATACCACCCTCAGATTACATACCACCGGAAGTGCCTGAAAAACTTGAGTCTCCCGTGAAATGGGGAGTACCTTACAGCAATTTGACCGTGGAGAAAACAGAGCATCCTTGGTTCACGGATGGTTCAGCTAGATATGTGGGAACTGAGCGGTACTGGAAAGCAGTGTTGTTCAATCCCAAGACAAAAAAGATGTTGACAATGTCAGGGAAAGGGAAGAGCAGTCAGTTTGCAGAGCTTTACGCAGTTTACCAAGCATTGAAACAAGAGACCCCTGGTCAATGTTATGTGTACACAGATTCATGGTCAGTGGCGAATGGATTGGCAGTATGGTTGCCAACTTGGCAAAAGAATGGGTGGAAGATTCATTCAAAAGAGTTGTGGGGAAAAGAACTGTGGCAAGATATTGCAGAAATGTTATCACAAAGTGAAGTCACTGTATATCATGTGGACGCGCATTGTGCCACAGACTCATTAGAACGTTGGTTTAATTCTGTTGCAGACGAACACACCAAGATTTCATCTGTGGATGCAGAGGCTCAGGAAGACGATTTGGAGGGTTTGGCCAAATGGGCTCATCAGAAATGTGGGCACCTTTGAGAAAAGGCTACTATCAGGTGGGCACAAGCTCGAGGAATCAGTCCTCCTTTAGAAGTAGTGAAAACGATCATTTTGCAACGTCCAGTGTGCCAACACCAACTATAAAGACCTATCCCTCAGATTGTTTGTGGTACATGGCGAAGAGGAAAATTACCAGGTCAAATTTGGCAGATTGATAATATCGGTCCCATGCCAATTAGTAGAGGTTGTCAGTGTGCATGCACTATTGTGGATACATACTCAGGATATTTGATGGTTTTGCCGTGCAAACGTGCAACACAACTGAACACCATCAGGTTGTTATATCGGATCATACTACATTATGGAGTGCCTTTGCAGATTCAAAGTGACAATGGGTCACATTTCAAAGGCAAATTAATTCAGGAGTATTGTCAGGAAAAGAGCATTGAGTGTTTGTATCACGTACCTTATTATCCAGCTACTTCCAGGTTAATTGAACAAATGAATGGGTTATTAAAAGAACAGTTGCGCAAATCTGGAGATGGCAATTTGGCAGGCTGGCGTGATCGTGTGTTTGATGTGGTGCAAGTATTAAACAATAGACCTGTGAATGAGCATGAAACTCCTTTGATGCGATTAATGACTCCTACTTTACAGGTTCAACCCAATTCAGTCAGAGAAACACTATTGTACTGGGAAATTACTCCGGGTTCTTTAGCCCCCTATCGAGCAACTTCAGAGTCAGCAGGGGTAGACTTGCATTCCCATGAGGAAATCAGATTAGACCCAAGAGGGATGGTTGTAATTGAAACAGGGTTTGGAGTACAAATTCCCCCAGAGCATATGGGATGGATTGCCCCTAGATCTGGCCTAGCATTGAAGGGAGTTCAAGTGTTGGGAGGGGTAATTGATGATGATTACCAAGGCGAGATTAAAGTCATCCTAATGAATAGTGGGGACCAATTGTTATCGATCCACAAGGGTGATCGAGTGGCCCAATTGATCATTATTCCTGTTATGTTGTCCATGATTAAGAAGGGGGAGCCTCCTACAGTGTTAACTATCCGTGGGGATTGCAGCTTTGGCTCTTCAGACAGTATGGTACCGGGTGCAAAGGTGTGGGTGGAAAAGCCAAGTGGCCCACCAGTGCCCGCAGATGTCATTGCATCAGGCAAAGATCAAGTAATTTTAGTCATGGAGCCTGGTAGAAAGAAATGGCAATATGTGCCCGCAGACACATGTTACCTGAGAGAGTGATGTACAACACTGATATCTCTTTTCTGGGTTTGCCTTGTAGATCCTGTGTCTGGCTGGTGTAACTATGGTACAAAATGGACTCCATTTGGGAGAGTTAAACAGCCTGCTACTACCAACGAAAAATGTCACATCTGTGCCAGTGATCAAGGGGATACTGATAGTGATGAACAATGTTGTCCCAAAGCAGCCTTATGCCGATGCCGAAAAGACAGCCAGACCGAAGACATGGATTCGTGAAATGCGGCAAACACGTCAGGAGCAAGTGAAAACAACCTTGATGCCAGTCATGCGAGAAGCTTTCAGGACGGCGAAAACATTCTCCTATGATCACCCAGACGGAGAATATGTGGATATATCTGGCACAGCAGGTGCTCAACATATCGCACTTCTGTCTTACTGATGTGCCCAATGCTGAAGCTTTACTGACTAAGTGCTTAGTAGCAGTGCCGACTCCTGTTCCAGTTTTAAAGCATATTTTCGGCGTCACACACAATGATTCTTTGGTTCAAGATTCTGATATTAGGCAATCTTTTTCCGTTTATGAATACTGTAGGTTTTGCCAAGAAACCGATAGCAAATGGAGAAATTTGACACGTGTTATTACTTGTAATATAACCCAAGGTGATTTATGTTATTTTATGACCTGCAATGCACAAGAAATTGGCAAATGCCAACAGATCGATTTAACCAAACAGCACAATCATACAATGTTTGAGCAGCGACTGTGTTCGCGAGTGCCACGCACATGCACCAGTGTAAATAACACTATGTCTTGTAATCATACAGTGATAGCTGCCAGTCATTTGAATCATGTGAAACTTCCAACAGGATGGCTCTTTTCATGTGGCAACATCACATACACTTATATTCCAGCTAACATTTCCGGAGGTCCATGTGCTTTAACTCGATTAGGACTAATGATGTTTCCTTTACACCCAGCGATAACTCGAGGTAAACGGTCAACTTTCAAATCTGTGGGTCTATCTCCTGATTGTGATTCACATGTGCATTTGTTATCAGAAGTTGAGGTTCTAGCACTAACACTTTCATTAGTGGGAGTTTGGGGTTTAGCTGCTGGGGGTTACAAATCTGTGATGAAATTAGCATGTTTAGTAGTCAAAAGCCTTAATCATACTTCTCAGGCATTAGAAGAATTACTCCTTGATAGGCAAGTTATTAGAAAAGCAACTTTGCAAAACAGAGCTGCTGTTGATTATCTATTGCTAAAGCATAATTTAGGGTGTAACGCATTTGAAGGTATGTGTTGTTTTAATCTAAGTGACCATTTGCGATCCATTGAAAGTCATATTCGAGGTTTGAGGGATCTCATTTCTCAAGTGTCTCAAGATCGTACTGGGAATTGGTGGGATTGGTTATTTTCATGGATACCTGATATTGGGGGTACACTACGTTACGCTTTTGCTTGCATTTTCATTATATTAGCTATCATAATAGCTTGTTGTTGTATTCAATGTATTCCCAATTTAGTTTTAATGTTTCGTAGATTTCAGAGACCGGCTCCTTTGCCACCGGGCTATGGAAGGTAAATATCCAAGGCTGGAATTGTTATGCTTGAACTAAAATGGCGCTGGTGTGCAGTGCATTCTGGGAGCACTCAGAGCCATGATGGATATTTACTTCATGCCGCAGTGAAAAGCTGCACACATTTTGCTGAGTGTTAGATTCACGGTGCTGAGGAAAACATGCTTTCCAAACCTGGTATGCGGTCAAGAACATTTCTGCTGGGAAAGCTAACTTTGTTATGGTTTGTTATGAGCATGTTTTTTAGAGGAGGGAGGCACATGCCCCTTGAGGGTGGCTGTCGATTGACCCAGCTGGCAACCAACGGCTGCTCATCAATGCGCAAGTGCCATTTCCAGAAGGTTCGAGAATCGCCACTCCTTTTCGGAGTGTGCATATATGTGGGGCACCGGGGTGGTCAGGTGAGACTTCAGCCGGAGGAGGACGCTTACGTCCGGCATTCCTGTGAGCTGTGGTGCTCTCGGCCTGGCTGTTCCCGTGGTCTTCCAGCCGCTTCTGGGCGAGATGAGGTATCCAGTTACGCTCACGGTGATGTATTTCCTTTAGAATTCTTTGCTTCTTCTGTGATTTATGTCTATGTTATTTCTGTGAGTTAAATCTTTGTTATCATTGGTTGCTTCTAAACTTAGAATAAATAGCCGTATAAGTGCTGATTATTTTCTAAGAGTGTGTGGTTGCGAGTTATTGCGTCTTTCTGCATTCAAAGTATTGGCTCTATAATTGCATTGGTGATTTATGTTTTTCCGTGCGCTCTGGGGAGAGCAATACAGATGGCTGCCTGAACGTGGTGCTCCAGCCTGGAAAATCTGTATAAAAAAAAAATGAATCCGTCTCAGCCCAATAGCGAGAGATTATAATACCGGCGGAGCTCTTGTGAACACCCTGAGTAACCCTGTGTCCACTGCGGTACAAACCTGGAGAGTGGGACGAAGCTGTGGCCGGCTGTAGCTGCTGGGTGGAAGATCCCTGAACGGCGCAGAGGAGCAGCAGACCGCCGCACGTACAGCAGGGGAGACCGCCTGGCGTTCCGAGACACAGGGGGTTTCTGCTGCCTTATGTGTCCTTAAATGAAGCAAACTGCGGCAAAGACGGGGTCGTGACACAGGAACCCCCAAGTCCACGGGGCATGTGGCGGCAGCTGGCACGCCAGGCCTTGAGTCCCCGTTGGAGGAAGAGGAGCTCTGGGCGCGAAGTGAGAGGCCGTGTACTGACCCTGTGAGGAGCGTCTGATGGCGGGCCAGCGGTGCCCCAATAGTGTGCCTGTAGTTGCACCCTCCTGCTCGGCGGCCCCGGTTGGGCCCCAGCAACCAACAGCTGAGGGGGAGTCCCACCCGGCGGCTAGCTGTTGACACCGGTGGCCGCGGGGCTCGAGAGGGTGCCCTGCCGCCAGCTGCTTCCAGGGCCAAACGTGTGCTGCTATAACTCAAAAAGGTATCCGGCACACAGGGACCAGCGTGCTTGAAGACGCGACAGCCTGTGTGGGTCCCACTTCTGCTCTGGACATACTCGACCGTGTGAGAGGACCAGATCGGAGAGGATGGCTGCTGCGCATCGAGCCGCATTGAAGACTCCAAGAACCCTGAACCAAGCCCTGACTGGGCTTGCTCCGAGTGCCTTGGTGACACAGAGGAGCAGGTGGCGAAGGGCAGCCCAGTTGGCACAGGTGCAGAGTCGTGCTCATGCTAGACAGTACCGCCATCAAGATCCTAACGTGGGATGCCTGCCGTGTCCTTGCACTGGTCACGATCCAGGGAGAGGGACACATGGCTCTACCGTGGAAGCTGCAGTGGCACGCTACACTGCTTGAAGGGAACACGGAACAAAGGTCAGTGAAGACATGATGCTTGGGTGTATGCCGGACTATGCGCCCACACTAAGTGCACATGTCACAGGTAGTTTGGGGGTAGACCCGCTGAAGTCCTGCGCTGACCCCTGAATTGAGGACATAAAATTTGCGGGGAAGACACCATTACACCACTGGCTGTCGACCGAGGGACCTGGGACACGCCTCCCAATGGGCCTCTAAAGGATTGACTGCTGAGCGCTTGGAGGACACCCTCAGGAACATCCCATAAGCAAGTGGGGGCTCTGTTTCTACCCGTACAACACATTGTATCTTTTGGGGAACCACACCATCGGGGCTTATAACACCTGAAGTCCACTAAACCCTAACGGGGAAGGCGCAGAACCTTTAAGCTAGATGTGTGACTCATTCACGAGGGGGCTGAAATCACGGAAGTAGCTACTGAATCAAATAGAGACCCCAGACAGAAGTGCCACCCTACTGTCAGTCTGTCGCTTAGACTCGGTGGCGACCTGTGTAACGCAGGGCAGCTGCCTTACTCTACTTTATGCTATATTTCTCTGTCGAATTAGCGGCTTGTCATGAAGGACCACAGTAATTCACTCTCATCAAGTCTACATAATAAACATGTTTAGGCTGACCTGTCATTGGTGCTAACTTGGGCGCTGGCTGCCGGGTAGGAAAGTAAACGCACATGATTAAAGAGGACCCTGACCTGTAAAAGCCTGGTAAAAGGGCTGCTGGCGCCTGTCTGACATTCTGGCTAATTAAGCTCCTGCAAAGCAACCATCAGAGATCAACATGACAAAGGGCACCCAGGGCCAAGAAAAAGGGTCCAATGGACACGCTCACTAGCACCCTGGCTAAAACCCTGGGACTCACAGATATGCCGTCTGGAGAAGACCAACTCTCAGCATCCAACACCACTCGAGACCATCACCTCCTTGCTGCAATGCAGAATGTCTTTATTGCAGTCAACATGAAGCTGGACGATATCGTCTCCACGATCCGAACGTTAAAGTCTAAGCTGGAAAAGGAAGGGGCGCGCATCAAGGAAGTTGAAACTAGGGTTAGTGAAACGGAAGACAAAATATTCAAACATGACCGAGACATTACGCATATGCAACAAAAATTCAGCAAAGTTTGCAACAAGTGCAAGGACTTAGAATCCCTATCTCGCTGTAATAACATCCGAATAATCGGGATCCCGGAGGCGGCTTGTAAAGGCCTGATGGAGCAGTTCGTCGAGCGCCTACTGAAAACACTGTTCCACCAATCCATATTCTCACAGCACTTCCTGATCGAAAGGGCGCACTGGGTCCGGGCTCTGCTCCCCAAACCTGGGGCTACACCCTGCACTACCCTAACTAAACTTCTCAATTACCGGGACAGAGACCTAATCCTGTGCATGGCAAGGGAGAAATTAACACTATGATTCAAATCCTCGGATATACATATTTACACTGACTGCTCGTCCAATGTGGTAGCTAAACGAAAGTCATATGATGGAGTGAAAAAATTGTTACGTGTCAGACAAGTCCAGTATGCGCTATTATACCCGGCAAAGCTGCAGATACAGCACGGAGTAAGGGCACATTTCTTAGAAGACCCAGCCGAAGCAACTGCCTACATTGAGTCCACGATTTCTATACTCCTACCAAGGAGGGACTGTGAGAGAGGAGGTGGCTCCCCTGCAAGCAATAATGAGCCGGATGACACAAGCAATGATTGAACACCCCTGGAGATTTTTCGTGAACAATGCTTCATAATAATTGTGGGCACAGATAACTTAGGTTGTGGGGCTGGCAGTCTACGGGCAGCTATCTGACCGGCACCACGGACTGCACACAGTGCACCCCAAGGGATATCTAACAGTTTCCCAATATGTTACAGGTTCCATCGTCAAGTTGGGGATGATGATGTGGGTGGGATGATGTTTCAATGTTAGTGTGTTGTACGAATGTTTTGATCGCACAAGTTTAATGTTCGACAGGCTTAAAATAGAAAAACTGTGCAGGCTGCTCGTCAACTACATGTTGCATACACGCCCCGGTTCTTATCTAGCAGGGACTAAGCCACAGCTTATTACCACTCAGCCATGACAGGAACTGATATTACATTCCTGACATGGAATATCCGTGGCCTCAACCATCCCATAAAGGCACGGAAGGTAGTTGCGTATATGAACCGCAGGGCCCCTAAAGTGGTGATGTTGCAGGAGACACATGCTAATGGGTCTCTCAATGATAATTTTTCCATGGCGTGGGGCCCCCAGCGTGGTTACACCACTTACTCGTCAAAGTCACGGGCAGTGATGACATTGATTCATCGCTCTGTCCAGTTTCAGGAAACTAAACGTAGCATAGAACCCTTAGGCAGGTACGATGTGTTATCGGGTGAGCTGGATGGGGTTTCTACGACCCTGATAAATACATATGGCCCAAACGTCAATGACCCTGAATTCTACGGGCAAATACTGAACATATTAGCAGGGGGGTTCTAAGCCGCATCATCTGGGTGGGGAGACTTTAATTTGATACTGCACTGTATCCTGGATAGGTCCAGCTCCATTCAGCACAAATTAACCAATGCAGGGCAGTTACTGCTAAACATAATGCAACACCTTGATTTAGCGGATGTGTGGCAAGGGCGCAACCCAGACACAATGGAATATACGTTTTACTCATCAGCCTACGACGCCCACTCGAGAATAGATTATTGGATGATCCCCACTTCACTCATGTCGCAAGTTGAGGATTGTAAGATTCTCCGCCACACAATCTCAGACCACTTCCCGATAGTTATTACACTGAAATGGAGTGGACTGCCCGCCCCGTGTGGAAGATGCCCCCTTCATGTCTTACTGACCCAATTGTCCTAGAAAAATGACACAGCGGCACAATAGAATTCGTCCAAAGAAATGAGAGGACGGTACAAGAACATAGCACACTATGGGAGGCCTTCAAGGTTTGGGTTGGGGGAGGTAATCTCCATGGCTACTGGGGCCCTAAAAGACGTCAGACGTGAACCAGAAAGGGTGGAGAGCGACCGTAAGAAGCTAGAGGAATATGATGGCACACAAGATCGTGCCTTACTTGGCTGCATTAAGGGGAACCTAATAAAGTTCAGGGAATTGGCGGACAGGGACGTCCGTATGCTTTACTATCCCATATGAGCTAGACGATATGGGGAGGCCGATAGACCGGGACGCCTTTTGGCTGATGCGGTCAGAGGGGAGAGAGGGATTCAACACATTGCCGGGATAACGAGCTCCTCCGGAGTTCTACTGAATACCCCTGAAATGATCAATAGTGAATTTCATGGGTTCTACGAATCCCTATATTTGAAGTCGGACTCCTGTTCAGCGGTAGAACTAGGCAACCAGGCACAGTGTGCTGGGCACTGGTATTCCACACAGAACATGCCACTACACACAAAACTGTAGGAGTATAGTGCCTCCCCGTCGAGCCTGCGCACTATCGTTCTGGCCAACAAACAGGCCGACACCTGTTCGTTCGATCCAGTTCGCACAACGGTGAACGCTTTTGCCCTTCCCACTTTGGTGTTGCCCGGGGCTCCCCCCAACATATGATGAGGACATCCGCAAGGGATGGGACTCCGAAGGTACCCTGACTCTGCACAATTTATACCCAGAGGGCTCCTTTGTCACTCACACTGGATAAACTGGGTAATACCCCCATTAAATCACTTCAGTACTATACAATCAGAGCAGCGGTCAGGAGACGCAGGCTGTCATTCCTGACTGAACCCGAAGAATGTGAAGTGCTAAACGTGGTGGTCACAGGTGGGAACCCAAGAGGGCTGGTGTCCAGACTCTATAAGAAATGTCAGGATACTAGGTCTCAACCCCAGAGTGCTAGGGAAAGGTGGGAGGCAGACTTGGGCAGGGCCCTAGATGATAGTTAATGGCTCGGGTGATGCAGATTAACCAAGGAAGTATCCGTGAACGCCAGACATAGACTCATACAGTTCAAGGTACACAAAAGACTACATTGCACTCCTGCAAGAGTCAACAGGTTTGTGCCCTCGACATATGGCGGCTGCATAAAGTGCAACGTAGAAGCGGCTGACGCATACCACATGTGCTGGTACTGCCCACGGGTGGCTCAGTTCTGGCAGGCGATAGCAAACTGTTTGAATGAAATTACAGATATCTTCCCCACACTGACATTTCCGAAATATCTGTGCGGTGATATAGGGAAGAACACTGTTAGAAAACGCCGCCTCTTCAACATTGGATGCCTGATAGCCAAAAAATGTATATTAATGCAATAGAAATCGAAGGCCGCACCGGACATTAAAATGTGGCTTAGAGAAATGACTTACGCTAATGAATGTGATGAGGCATATGTTTCACTTGTTGTAACGGTCTGTAGGCCTAAATACATCTGGGCACCCTTCTGGGAATATTTAAGGGGACAGAGATTGATTCAATACATGGACAATAAGAAACTCATGGAGGCCCAATATACACGTTGTAATGCCTAGTAAACTGCATCCATGTATATTTACAGGAATGCTGAAAAGATGTCATTGCCTAACGATATTAAAGCCTGTGTTTGTTGGTGTATGTCTTGCACTGTACTAAATAAAGTCTTAAAGAAAGTTACATATGTTGGCCTGAGATACTTGTAACAGTGTTGGTCTAATTAAGTGTTTCTATCACTGCATAACACTGTATATTGGGACCAATAGAGCCTACTGCCCTTGAATTACTGATTGTAATCTGAAAGTATACCTAAACTGGTTTTACTTCCCAAGAATAGCTTAATTCCATTTGGAATGTGTTCTAGGTTTGACTCACCTTGACTGCTTATTGTAATCTAAATAAGGCTATATATACCTTGGTTTGTATACCATAAGTATTGAGTTGTGTTTTTATAAATGGTTCTATATGATATGTGATAATACGTACTTCCCCAAGATTTATCACAGCCTACTTGTAATTAAATAAACCCTTTATTTATTTATTTTAAAACATGTGGGCATTCGACCCTTTGTCCCTAAGGTAGATTGCAGCAAAAACATTTTTGTTTTAGGCACATTAATCCTCAACTTGTTTCTGTCCACATATAGCTGTAAAGCTTTTAATTAGCGTTGAAGGCCTATGGGCGTTTGGTCCATAAGGACCAAATCATCCGCATAAAGCAAATGTTCAACCGGGCGCCCATTTAGCCTGGGTGGAAACATTCTAAGATTAATCAGACTATCCATCATGTCAGATATAGACAGGGCTTTAAGTGGGGTAAGAAATCGAGGGGGGGCCCTCATTTGGGGGCGTGGCTTGTGGGGGGCGTGGCCTAAAACGTACGCAAATCGTAAGGTATGCACACACATATATATGCATGTTATATATCTGTGTGCGTACCTTACTATGGTTTGTGTACTTTGCAAGCCATCTTTTCTAAACATAGAAATATCTATAAATATCTAAATATCTATAAATATCTATTTCTATGTTTAGAAAAGATGGCTTGCAAAGTACACAAACCATAGTAAGGTACGCACACAGATATATAACATGCATATATATGTGTGTGTGCATACCTTACGGTTTGCCTACTTTTCAGGCCATTTTTTTTTAAACATTTCGGTTTTTATAAAAGATGGCTTTGAAAGTACACAATTCAAGCCATCTTTTATAAAGCTTTGACTACGGACAAAATTGTCCGTCGGCAAAGCTTTATAAAAGATGGCTTGAATTGTGTACTTTTCAAGCCATCTTTCATAAACCTCGAAAAATGTCGAGGAATCCCCAGGTTCGCCGAGGGTTAAAGACGCCTCGGCGACCTGGGGAAACAAAGGGACAGTAACTGCCTCTGGTGACCCCTCGCGCGAGAGGTCACCAGAGGCAGTTACTATGACTTACAGAAGTGGCAGCCAGGCACAGCATCGCTGTGGTTGGCTGCCACTTCTGTCAGATCGCCTGACTTCATGGCAGGCGCATCTCCCGTCGCGGCTGCCGCCGCGACGGGATAATGCATCCCGCCAATGTTGCGTGCAGTGGAAGGGGGGGCCCCGGCAGGGCCCCGGCTCAGTCCCACTTTTTGGAGACTGCCGGGGCCCGGCCCCGGCAGGCCCCGGCCCACTTAAAGCCCTGGATATAGACAAGTTAAAGAGTGCTGGAGCTAATGGGCATCCCTGCTTAAAACCGCGCTTTGTTGTTTTTGTCCTTGAGAGTAGCTCCGAACTGTTCACCCTTACTCTTAAGGACGCACCAGAATACAAGGCTTGATTGCCTACAGTAGCCCTGGTGGCACCACCACTCTGCCAATTTCACACATAGGAGCTGTCTATCAATGGAATCAAAAGCTTGTTCCAGGTCCACAAAAGCCAAATATATTTTATTTTTTCCCTTTATAGATATCAACTTTAATATATTTAGTAAAAAGACATGCAGACTGGTTCCCACCTTTTTTACAGAACCTGATTGATGAAGATCAAATCTTCCAGCGATGTTCAGCCAGTCTGATAGCTTCTTTAAGAGTAAGGAAGTGAATAGTTTACCAATCACGTCAAGAAGGGAGATTAATTTTGACTTGTCCTAGCTAATCCCCTTCTTGAAGATTAGCACTACAATTGACGACTTCCATGAAGCCAGAATTGCTCTTTGGCGATCTCAGTAAACAAGAACATCAGAAAATCTGCCCAGGTATTCCCCTCTTTTTTCAGTATGACATTGGTTATACCATCCGAACCTGGGTCTCTCGAGTTGCCGGTTGTTATGAAATCATATATATCATCTCTCCCGACGGTTAATGTCCAGTACCCCACTTCTAACTCTACCTGTAATTAATTTTCACCATGTGGTGTATCAAAAAAGGACAGAATAATGGTTCACCCATGCTACTCCCAAGACTGCATTTATTTGCAAGTCTTTTGAAGATGAGCCTACGGAATCGATCAATTGCCACATGTGTTCTAATTTCTTGTTTAAAAGCATATTCTCAGCATCATCTTGTTCCATCCTCCACCCAAGTGCTCTGACCCAGTTCCTATATTTTTGTCGACATTTTTTCTAAACAACACCGGTATAAGAACCATGTGCCACATGTATTTATTTTTGGTCTGATCTGTGTATCCTTTTTTCATGTGAAACAGCTGCATTATAAACACGGTTAGGCGCAAATTCTATCTTTCTATTCAGCCCCGCATCACATACAAAAGCCATTAAAAATCGTGGATAATCAATGGTGGCAAGCTTTTCATTATTCTCATGTTCCACATTGTCACCCCACAACCTAAGTTACAATTTCTTTAAATCTCAGGTTGTCATTCATAGTTGATTGTGACCCTGGGTAACCTCCAATTCAATAGCACAGGTGTTTTTTTTACAAGACTCGTATGTGTTGACCAAGAAATTTGTAAATGTTGTGGCCACTTCTTTTCAAAAATATAATTTCAAATCCTGCAACCCCCGCTAGGAGTTTCCCACTAACAAAAACATAATCAATTACAGCACTTATTTCACGCAGAGTTTCCATGTTGTGCGACCTGGGATATCACCTTGGACTGTTCCATTTTGCATATGCATCTTCCTGTTTACTACTTCTTGCAAGGAAGGCATGCTATCAATAGTAAGACAGATACAAGCGACCACAGTTCAAGGGTGTTCATTGAACTTCAACAAGGGTGTGATAAACGCCTGATCTAATCTTAAATCTACAGATGGGAGCAAGCTGGGACCATCAAATAATAATGATGCAAAATAAAAGGGCCTATACTAAAAAAAACGATTGCCAATCCTGACCTCTACATAAGTGGTGGGGGGTAGTGTTCATGAAAAAGAAAGACGTGTGCACAAAAAGGATATGTCAGGGTGTTCAGGCCGTTGGCCTCCCTTCCCCACGTTTTCAGCACTGGACAAGGCGGTTCACTCAAGCGCAGCAAATCCTCATGCTTCTTCGGCACGAGGATACAGTTCCATAACCAGCATCAGGGCCTTCTGTGCCCAAGTCTCTTTCCTTATCAAAGTCTCTTGATTCAGAGGGCTTGATGTATCAAAAATAAAACACATTTTTTTTCCCTCTTATAAGTACTCAATTCAGGTGATTCACCCTGGATCCCCCTCCGCCGGGCTCAGATCCCTTATTATACCACAATCGTTACTTTGGGTACCCCTCTTTCGGGCTTGGACCCCCTTCTCCAATGTTCACACAATATTCTTTCTAGGGTGAATCGCGGTTAACCCTGGATCCCCCTCAGCTGGGCTCAGATCCTTACGCTTACACAATAAGTCTCCCTCAGCCAGGCTTGGACCAATTGCAGTTCATATTAGCTATCGAAGATTTGGGGCACAGGGTTTAGCGTGACCCGTTGTGGGACCACTTCAATTTCACAATTCACAGTTCACAATTGCCACCTCTCAGTTGGATACTTAACAGTGACCTTTGAATGATCACCCACGTGGTGCTTGACCACTCTGTATATGGCATCTATCTTGGCTTCAAAAGTTCAGTCACTCCTTGGATGTTCAATTATATTTGCGTCGCTCATCACATGCGCTTCACACACTGTTATTCCGACTTCTTCATACAATGTTGCTGCTTGCAACCTTGGTTCTAACACAGACCGGTATGCTATTAGTCTCCCAGACTTACCAGCTGTGCTGATGTTACTGGCGCTGCGTTGTTGTAGGAGCCAATGACAGTACCACAGCAGCAAAGGAAAGGATCCTGACCACCTTGGTTATCGATGCATGAGAGCCCTGGGTACCCCCGACACACAATGCACATTTCTTCAGCTTTCATTCCAGCTCTTATGTTTCTTATTCTCGAAGGCTCATAAAAGTATTGTTTTTGTCTCCGAAAAGGTCAAGGGTACTTCCCTCCTTGCAACCCTCTGTGGTCTTGCCGCCTTTCTCCTCGCATTAAACTGCTATCTTGGAACTGCTGCTTCCTCTTGTGTTTTGCCTCGCTCAGATTGTGCCTTCATGCTGCGCCTTTTCTCCGTGTGGGGAAGTGTGATGGATGTCAGGTGTGTGTAATTATCAGTAATTGCCTGACTCTGCCCGACTATTGTGTTTGGACATGTCAGGTATACGGCTCAGGTGTTAGTCTGTTTTCTTTCACAGTGAGCTGTCTGTGAGAAAGTGTTTGTGTCGGGCAAAGGGGTGGACTCAGTTCCTACATATCCTACCTGGTTGTATGGGGAAAAGATGTTACAGGGAAGGGGATACCGCGTCTCACCATCTGGTGTCCCTCTCCCAATCCCGAAGACCCACCCATCCAGGTGATCCTCCCGCACTGGTCCACCCCCAGTAACTAGATCCAAAAGCGATGGCCGTGTCCTGGCCCCCTGGATGCCAGATCTCTGGGGACTTGCAGGTGAGACACCTTCTGGTTTCTCACATTCTTCACCCCCCAACCAACTCCTTATATCATTACGGTTCATTTTACTAGATTTCGCGTCCTTACCCCTTTCAATGCATCCAAGATTGGGTATATTAAAATCCCTACAAAATATGATGTTTGGATTTCACAGGCCTTCACAGCATTCATTTAAAGTGTTAGAGAGTGTTTCTATGAACTTTCCATCTTCAATACCCTCAGGGTTCCAATATGTATTGCATGTTATGCACCGCACACTTGTTGATTTGTGTTTACTTTCTATAACCACTATTTGTGTATAGGGTGGAGGATGCTTAATCATCAAGATCTCCATATTGGAGCCCTTCTTTAAGGCCATAAGAAGGCTTGAGGGATGGTCGACCTTTCAGGCCCATGGTAGCAGGGTTCAAGATGATTATATAACTGACCAATGCTGGTGCTTCACATAGCCACATTTCTTGTGAGCACAGAATTGTAAAGAACCCAAATTGTAGTTCTCCCGCCACAAAGAGGTGTTTAAATCCTCTTGTATTCCAAGATGTTAACTCACTACTTCTTTTAGTTAATGTCCTCTTTTCTGCACAATGTGATCTCAGATAACCAAGCCCAAGAGCTCGGCCCCTCCAGACCTGATTGTTCCTCCTCCCCACATGCCACTTTTCTCGGTCCCCCCTTTGTGGCCACCCATAGCTATTGTAAAGAGGACAATTTGTCTGCTTTTCATATCCTGATTTCCAATGACTTTGTTAGTCCCAAGTTATTTACACGCTCTTACAAGCAGTTCATCCATTATAACCTTTCGCAAAGGCCTGTTAAATGTATTGCCAGTTCCCGTACAACCCCCCTTTGTGTCACTGGTTTTATCATTTGCTGGACTATCTCTAGCAGGTCAAATCCTAAGGAGAGCAACCCCTCTGCTTTATCCAACAGCACGGTTTTTACCAATCTCGAAGATAAATATAGATGAACCATATCAAGTTTGTTGTCATTTGCGAACTCCACCAAATCAATATCCCTCGTCTCAATTGACCTCAGCTTAGGCATACAGTGGAAGAGCCTGAGCATGTTATGTTATATCGATTTAATATTAAAACATCACCCAAACTAAACAATCCTTCTAAGCTTGGACAATAACTTTTATTATTGCGGGGGTTGTGAGACAACTCCCTTTGATCTTTCAAGTGTGTTTCAAACTTAGGCTGGACCAATACTTTGCCTGCTACCTGGTGTTTTTGATCCAAAATCTAGAAGGGTAAGATTGTATCAGAATGAATCCCTCCTTTCTCAAGATACAATGCCAGACCTGTCAATAACTCTTGAGGGTCTCCTCTTGACCTAGAATCGTCCATTAGAGCTGCTGCCTCCACAGCTGACTGGCACCTTTGTTTCAGAGTTGAAAAGGAAAGAGTTCCTTCTGAATACGGAATGTTCATATCTTTCTCAGATAATGCTGGTCTCACTACTACTGTTTTTTCACGCATCACCACTATGTTAGACACCCTTTGGCGCCTCTCTTGCAGGGTAGTAAATGACTGCATTTCTTCAGGTTCCCCATCTGCACTCTCTCTGTCCACCTGCACCACCATGTGACGTTGATCCTTCCACTCATTTTGAGTCACTTTTGGCTTCATGTTATCTAAACCGCCCTCCTTTTGTTCATTGATTGAAACTGTCAACAAATTTATCCCCTGAGATAACCCCACGCCTCTCCTCACACAAGGGATCCTCCCTTGCTTGCCCATATTTACAACCATTGTTGATGGTCTGTTCCACTATTTTCTTTTTTTAAGATTCCCTTTTTTCGGTGTTAACGGGACCTTCAGTTTTCTTAAAAATGTTTGTTAATCATTTGATCTTGTTTTCTTCCCGTTAATTTCATTTTTACCAATTGTTGGGGTTGTCCCTGCCCTTGGTATTTTTTCATATTTCTCCTTGAGAACATTGGACAGTCTCTGTTCATTGTTTCATCCATCAGCAAATCAATGTTGATTATTTCCTCAATCTCACTAGTGGTGGCCACAGCAAGTGTTCTTGATTGAATTGCCTTGTTTAATGAAACTGCTTAATTCACTTGGTCCAGGCAAGCTTTTGTGTCTTTTTTTGTTACACTCTTGCATTAACATTTCCAAGACACTTTGTAGGGTTTTAGCATTTGCTCCTGAGTTCTTCTCTGAGATTTCTGGACAGCGGTGACATAGCCTTTGATAAAGATCAACTTCAAGTGCATCATAGACGACATGGTTGATTGTTTTTTTAGGTTCTCATTTAGAACCTTGTATAATTGTAGGAAGGGGGCCAGTGTAATATTTAGAGTAGGCATGGTACCAATACCAAAGCCCCTGCCACGCTCTCCCACTAATTGCTGGACATGTGTTGTGGTTGTGTACAACCTGCTGTTTTTCTTCTTCCTGATCACAGGAGTAGGTCGCTCCGATGAGTCAAAGCTAAAGGAACTCTCTGGTGAAGCTGACACAGTCATAGGTTTCACCAAACCCGAGTCTTTGTTTATCCTCTGACTGACTACTCCAAATCCCACCCCCAACTTCTTATTTATGTCACTTTGGTGTATAACTTCTGTCCGGGGTGAGGGCCTTCCTGGCCCACTGACACAGCGCTGATCTACTGAGATGGAATTTGCCTCTGCCAATTGATGGTCGCACAATGTTAATGCTGGTTCAGGTGACGCACCTAATTGTTCTACCTAGCTCGTAATTACACTAGCGTTAAGAGTGCACACTGAGTTTTGGTTGATCTCCATTTCTTTTCTGGTTTTGGCAATCTCCTTTTTCAAAGTTATAGCCAATGTGCAACAATCCTTTCCAATTTGTACACTTTGATCTTCATTTCATTGTCGTCCTTCCTCAGTTACTACATTTCCATTGTGCACCTTGTGCACTTTTGTTGATGGTAGAATGCACAATATATTGGCCTCTACTCTTACAGCAACCGTGAACTCCACTCCCATGCCACTGCCCTGTTTCTGCCGCATCTGAGAGGGCACTGGTCCCTGTTTGTCATCTATAATGAGGACCTTTCCAAAATCAAAGTCTATAGTCAATGTTTGCAGTTGTAGAGAAGAGCACTCCACCTCCTTCTGGGCTATATTTTATTTTGCCCAAATGGCTGTTTTGAACCGTTCAGTTGATTCCAACAACTCAGAGTCTTCTATTTCAACTTTTCTTTTTAATTGAGTCTGCATTCTTGATGCCGGTCCCGGCAACTTGGATCCCTCTGTAAAGCTCCCCTCACTTGAGGTTACCAAACACGGGTCACTTCTCGAAGCACCAGCTAATACTTCTTTTGAAATCCCTACGAGGCAGTTGTATGCATGCATTACCTCCCGCATGTTAATGTAATTCGTTCCACTTTTATAGTTATTAAGGGTATTAGAGGTGTCAGAAAACTGTGATGTTTTATTTGATGCTGCTGCCTCATTATTATTGTTCACCGTAGTTAAATCGTTGAAATTAGGAGAACAGGAAACAGAAAGTGCGTTAACTAAACATATTTCCGATCTCGGGTGTATACTCACTTTACCTAGTTCAAAGCCCTCGCCTAGGTCGGAGCTGTTTCCACTGACAACAAAACTTTGGCTTATTTCCTTCCACTGACAACCAAATGTTGGCTCATTTTCAAGTCCACTCGGGGAGAAGGAAGGGCTTCGACCGCCACATCATAACGAGCTTCCTTCACTTTTATCGATGTACCCAAGTGTCGGATCGATTCAGAATCAAACCCCTGCACCTCCTTAACTTCAGGTGAGTTATTTTTCTGAATTATATACTCTTGGTCTAAGACCACTTCAGTGTAATGTTGCACCGGTCCAATTTATTTTACAGCACTCCTATAAGTAGACTTCTTCAGCAGCATAGATTTGCTTACTAAAAACGCATCTTACCTCGAGTTCGAGGAAAGAGTCTGTGTCCATAAATATATCACGCTTACCCAGCCTGCTTACCGACACTCTTCACAGCAGCAGCTCCAACAGTCACGATGAACAGCAGGAAGTCTCACAAGGCGGATCAACCCCGTCCCACGGCCCACCGCAGACCACAGCAGACCACACTCGCCTGCACACTCTGCATGGGGTAGAGGCAATTATAGTCGGTGGAACAGCAAAAAAGAAAAAGTAATAGTCACCGAAGAAAGACTTCAAATATTCCCAAGGTCTGCACAGCACAGCCAACAGCAGGTAACAGGTATCCACTGCAGACCACACTCATCTGCACAGTCCGCCTCGGGCTGATATAGGTCTTCAGGCTCTTCCGTGCCAAAACACCCCAGAGTCATTGCTACTTCCTCGCCTCCCACTAGCAACAGTTACGGTACCAAGCCTTCTATGAAATCTTTTAGGTCCTCTTGCGGAGGTTCCTCTTGCCAAGAAGATGCTGCATCATCAGCAACAGGACTGGATTCCTAAGGTGGCCACAAACTACTATTGTAGATACTTCCACTCTCTGGGTCTTGCTATGTGGTCAGTAGGGTATCCCACCAAAACCGGCTGACTATCTCCACCCTCTGGAGCTGAATATGGGTGGGAAGGAAGTTGACCAACAGGGCCCAGTCATTACTATGGTGCTTCGGTAGGTTGACTCCTACAATCAACTGGTATTTTTGTACCTTAGAGTTACTCTCGGTTAGGGTGAAATACCCCAAACTCTCTACCCTTTGGTCGGTCTTGACCATGATGTTCTCATTCACAGGAACCCAGTAGTTGTAGGTATGATGATCACTATAAGCATTTTCCCAATGAGGATTTTTCAGTTGGTGGGCATGCCCAATCGGTCAGTGCATGGAAGATCGGACCTGAAAATCTACTCTTATTCAAGAGTGTTTTGCTGAGTTTAGCATCTAGGAATGGCTTCTGCTCTTGTTTCTCTATCATCTCCATCTCTTCTTTATCTAAGTGGGTGGACTCTATGCTTTGGGCGGCTTCTGTATCAGCGTTTGATCAATCTCAATCTCACGCTGACACTACTTGTGATAGAGGGCCCCCATAATCCAACGACAAAGCTAGAAGATTTAAGATGTTCTATTACAGTTTTAACCAACTGGTCTGGGAAGACTAGGAAGGTTGAAACTAAAGGGTCCCCCTTTATATCTCTACTTCATGATGGGCATCCACCACCCTAGCCCAGGCCCCCCTAACCCTTTTAATCTCTCCCAATGTACTTTAAAACAATGTAACGCCTACAAAGTCTTTGATTGGGAAACCTGAAGGCTGTGGCCTTTCCTTTCTATCTCTCTGTGATATTCTAAATAATTTTACTGATCTATTGGACTGCCTGATGTCACCAGGGTTTCTCTTCCAATATCTCCCCTTCTCCCTTTATCACTCCCTCAGTCTCTATCTCTCGCTCTATCACTAGCTCCACTCTCCTTCCACCGTGATCTTCCTTGTCTGTCGCTCTCTCTCTCTTGTTACCTTTACTCCTTACCTTTTCCTCTCACGTCCGTCCCTTCCCCAACTCATTCTATCTTCTTCCTTCTCATTCTCTACTCCACTCTCTTCCACCACCCGCCACTACCTAGACATCTCACCTATCCTCTACTTTTCTTCTCTCTTTCTCTCTACATGCCTTTGTTTCCCAGTCTCTTCTCCTCCACCTCTCTGTGCTCCATGCTCCCCTTCTCTTCTCCCCACTCTCTTCTCTCAATCCCCCATCTAGGTCCTAATCTTACCACACTCTCTTCACCTATTGCTTCCCACTACCCTGCTCCTGTTTCAATCGCCACTATTCCCACTACCACATTGTACTCCCTCCACACCTTGGACCATACACTCTCTTAATCACTCTCACGTTCTCTCTAATTCCCCTAACACTTCTCCTTCTCCCTCTCTAGCTGTCTCTCTCTCTTTTTCACTCATCTAGGGCACCCCCATCACCACACAACACTCAAGTAGTACCAATCTCTCCTCTACACAATACATTATCTGCACTCTCTAAGAACACTGCCCCATTCTCCTAAATACCCCACTGTACTATCTGCCCACCGCCTGGTCTCTTGATCGACCTCTGTTCCACCTGATCTCCCCCGAACACCTATCAATGTTCTTTGTACTGGCTGGGCATTTATCGGCCAGCCTTCCCTGTTCTAACACTCCTCCCGGCTCCCATTGGTCCCCCTGGTCACATGCACGCTTTGACAAATCTATGGCGAAGATGTACATGGAAGGCTTCCAAAAGGCTTTTATCCTGGTCCCCTTTTTAATCTCCACGTGCTGATTAGTTTTACTTTCAATTTGGTTTGAGTGGAATCTCTGTAGATGTCCAGCTCCCCTGCAGTCCCTTAAACGGTTCACTCTGATTTTATTGCAGAAATAACAGTGACATACAATTACAAAGTGTAATAAATATTGCATTAAAAAATATTGAAATGCCTATTACAATGCACATTTTTAAAATTCCTATTTTCGTGGGGTTGGGGGCCAGCTTCCCTTACCTCTCCTACTCCTAAACTCTCCTTGTCTCTCTCCCCTTTATCCCAATTTTAACCTAAATCTGTTTATTTATTATTTACACTTAAAACCCACCCCTATCATTACATTTTCTTTTCTTTATGTCAATATTGTTTCTGCTTTTAGGTATTTTTTACCCACTCTGTTATTTCTTGAAATATTTTTTTTATCTTTGTAAATCATTCTTTATTATTTCCTGAAATACTATCACTGGATACAACTCTCAGTACATTTTCTGGCATCCTACTATTCACCTGGAGACCGTCTGGGGTTGGGTATCTCATCTCGGTTGGGCAAGAAAAACCCCAGTCCATTCCATTTCAGTGCTCAATTCTATATACCTTGTTCCGATCTGGGTTTTCTTGGTTGCGCCCAGGTGCCTTCTGGGAGTTGCTGTCTTGAAAAAGACACAAGAGAACTGTGGCTATAAAAGAGGCTAACAGGCATTTTGAAAGAGGCAGTGATACCAACAGACATGTACAATGCGCACTCAGATGGGACAAGGACTGCCCCACAACTCCTTCACCCAGCCTCTGGGATAGGATCAGCACCAGCATACACCCTGGAAAGCTGTCCCCCCAGATCAGGAGGGGTCCTTGTTCCCCTCAAAAGGGTCTCTACCCTGACCCTGTCACACCACATGGGTGACAGTGATTAGGCTGGCAATGCCTACAGGCACACCACAGCACGTAGCATTGAACTGGACAATGTAGGACCTACTGGGTGGCAAATAAGATTTGCTCACAAATTCCTCAACATTCGCACTCATGGTGCAGACCATAGAATTTGATGACAGTTCATAGGGCTGTATTTTTGCGATGATTTGGCACTTAACTTGTCAGGTCCCAACACAGTCTTTAAGGGCATACTGGTAAGTTCCTCAATACCATTGTGCCACATCACTGTCTATGTAGAGAACTACATAGAAAGTTCTTATCCAGTGTCTCACTACTTGAAGTTTCGCCAGGACAGTAGTGCTTAGCAAAACATAGTGGATTTTGTAGTACTGGAATGTTTAAGACCCCATGGATTGTCTAAGATGTTACATCTGTAGTCCAGGCAGATGGTGCAAAAAAAGTGTTTACTCGCTACACTCAATTGTGTCTATGTAGTGCTGTTAGGGCCTTCCTTCTTCCTTGCGTAGACAGATTAAGGTCCTTGAGTTGAATGGAAAGGGTCAGTTGGTCTCAATCCAGACAACCCCTTGCGAGGGAGTCTAGCAAGGCCAATGTAGTCACTTTTAAATATTTGCTGAGAGCAGTTAGACAATTTGCATTATGGATCGATCATGGTGTATTGCACAATCATATACACAATTTCAAAGCTAAGGATGTTGATGCTTTGTTGCAGAGCCTTGAAGTTGTCTTATGGTAAGAGCTCCTAGATGCTGTATGACTGATAAGCATCTTGACAGGACTGTAAGGATTATGTCTGTTCCTTGGAACACTTCCATAGTTGGATAACTATATGTTGCGATTGCAGTCCAATTGCTGGAAAAACTCCATGAGTCAATGTCATGTGTGACAGAGCTTAGCTTTACATGCTTAACCATTGACTGGCATAGCTTCTCAAATGATATTGCAAAGGTTTCTGAAGTGTTGTGTGAAGTCCAAGCTCTGTAAGGACCTACACTTGATCAAAATCTCCTTTTATTGCGCTGACTGCATAGCATGCCCCATGATGCTAACATACCTGAAGCTTAAGTGATGTGACGTCTCCCACTAAGTATGGCATCCTTGACTTTTTTCATCCTAAAACTTGCCCTCTTTGACTTCCCATCCTGAGGAAAGGAATATGTTGCTCTTGTTACAGGTTTTCCAAAAAGGGGTATCATAAAACATTCTATCAAACACTAGAGTACTTGTGGACCAATAGAAGGTGTCATCATTTGGTGATGCAGTGAAATTATATTCATGGTTATAAGTGAATACACGTTTTTGATGAGGTCCCAGTGTTATGTGGGTAAATTGTGCTTTAAATTCCGAAGGTGAATCTGAAAATGTAACTGAACAATGATCCCAGCGGGTTTTGTGGTCCACTGCACTGACAAATGTTTGTAAAATGAAAAAGTGTCAAATTGTCTTACAAAACAGACATGTTCAGCCATGCCCTACAACTTTTCGGTGTCCGGACATTTCATCGACAACAATTGGTCGACAGGACATTTGGTCGACGTAATTTCGTCGAAAACCAAATGGTCGATTTTTTTTTTAAATTTATATATTTATTTTTAAGGTTGTAGTTTAGGGAAAAAAAGGGTTTTTAAGAAAAAAAAAGGGGTTGGAGGACCCCCCCCCCAAAAAAAAGGGTAAAAAATAAAAAAATTAAAAATTTCGACCATTTAGTTTTCAACGAAATTGGTTCGACCATTTGTCCGGTCGACCAATTTTTTTCGATGAAATGCCTGGTAACCCAACTTTTCCATATCATCTTCATTTAACAAGACTACTTGGCTACAACTATTAACTGTAGTCCTTAATATAGCCCTATGTACTTCAGAGACAGGGACACTGGGAGAAAAATCATGATTCATGTAACACTGACCTGAATTTGCATGGTAGGCCCGCCATAGGTTCTGTATTGTTTAACCGAGCTGACCCAAAGGAAGTGGGTGAATGCTTATGATTGCATGGACTGTAGTCTGCACATCCCTCTTTAGTGAATAAAGGTATTCTGATGTCAAATTAACTAGACTGTCGGCAGAGTGTGTTGTTGCAGTTATCAAAAATGTTTGAGTGGTTGATAAAGTGTTTTTAAAAAATGACGAGGCTCATCCACAGTGAATAACGTAGTCCCGAAAAAGTTTGCTCCAGAACTGGCTGCTGGTGGTATATGAAAATTGTGTGTCTTTGTTTAGTTCTGGAAAAGTCTCTGATAGTGTGGCAAACAGACAGACAAAATTGGATGTTTCTTCATCATTATTATTCCTCCCCACCATCTCTTGCAAGCTGCCTAGGTTGAAGAGAAAAGATATTCTCTTTTGGGCACAGGGGAGTAACCATCTAAAGTTTGTTTCAGGTGGTCTATTGAAACCAGACGTGTTCCGTTTAATGGTGGCAGGGCTGGTAAGACTGCAGTCCTTGTATCAACAAGCTTTATGTTCTGCACTAGTTGCCTATATTTAGGACCAAAAGTGTCTCCATCATGCAGATTCTTAAAAACACAGGTCTCCCCTTAATTATGCTCTTTTCAGCCTGGAGGTCATTCTCCAACTTCAATGAATATCTCAGTAATGTGGGGCCAAGCATTAGTTTTGGTCTGGTGAGTGAACTGGACAGATTGAATTAGTCAGGCATGTACATTGGTAAGTCTAAGGGGTACGGTCGTCTTGTATGTAAAATGATACTGCGGTCCCCTCTGTCCAGAACCCTATCCTAATCTGTTCACTGTCTCTATTTCAAAAGAAAAGATCCTAATAACATGACTACGGAAAGGTAACATTGTCAGGTTGGCTGCTGCTTCTGACCCAGTCTCATTGGTATAAGCCTTAGCACATACTCCCAGTTCCACGCAAAAGGCAGTCCTTTTTTTGCTGGGAACTTCTCCTGGGATTCCAGAGAGGTCACTGTCTATTCCCCCTCCGAGGTGCTTTCAGTCCTAAAAGAAAACATCCCAATAAACAAAACTAAGAAAAGGAGACTCTCAGGGATGGTTGTTGTCTTCTGATCCCACACTGTCTCCATAGGCCCAGTGCCAAACAAAAGGCAGTGCTTCTTGTGCTTGGAGATTCTACTGGGAATTCAGCCACAGCCTCTCATGGTCTGTTCCCCATTTGAGCTGCTTCCAGTCCTTCTACTCACTCTCCACTTGTTAATTACAGTCTCTCTGGGGTTTCTTTTTACTCTGCACTTTGGATTTTTGGTCTCCATCTTTCCCTGCTATGGGGTTCTGTTTCTTCCTGCTCCCCACTCTGAGGCTTCTATTTTTCTTGCTCCCAAATCCAGGTTTCGGTTCCTCCACTCTCCCTACTCCGTGGTGTGGTTTCTCCTCTTGCCCCAATCTGGGATTTGGTTTCTACTCTCTCTCCAATGTGAGGGTCGGTTCAGTGTTCAGTTTATCCAATGTCCCCAAACTGGGGCTTGCTTTCTCTTCATTTCCCACACAGGGTTTTCTGGGTCTCTGCTCTCTCCACTCTCGGGTTCAGGATCTTCTCCCTCGCCACTCTGGGATTTGCTTTCTCATCTTTCCCCACTCCAGGGTTTGAGGTTTCTGCTCTCCTCACTTCAGGTTTTTGTTTCTTCTCTTTCCCCAATCTCGGGGTCAGTTTCTCTGCTGTCCTCACTGTGGGGTTGGGTTCTCCTCTTGCCCCACTCTGGGGCTTGGTTTGTACTCTCTTCCCACTCCAGGGTTCAGATTCTCTGCTATCCCTTCTCTGAGGTTCGCTTTCTCTTTTTTTACACACACAGGGTTTTCTGGTTCTCTGCTCTCCCCACCTGTGGGTTTGGTTTCTCCTCTTTCTCCACTCTGCGGTTTCTTTTTTCAACTCTCCTCACTCTGGGGTTCGGGTTCTCCCCTCTCTCCACTATGAGATTCATTTTCTCGCCTTTCTCCACTCTGGGTTTTGTGTTCTATGCTTTCCCCACTACCCACTCTGGGATTTGTCTGTGCTTAGCTTGCTCAGTTGCCTGAATCCCCTTGGAACTGCATACCTGTTCTTTAGTGGTGGCATTCCTTAGTAGGGATGGCAAGCGCTTCCTTCTCTTTGGGTGGCGCAGAGCCGCTTATGCGACTCTTCCGCTGGACACTGCACCACGCTTCCCATGGTGTGTCTCTTGTTTTGTTGTGGCCACTCAGGCTGCCTCCGCCTGGCGTCAACCGTGGAGCAACCATGGGCTGAGCACGAGTTGGCGGTACGCTTCCGGAGGACTCTCGATAGAACTAACCAATGCCACATATGAAATCTTATAGGCAGACGCCAAGGAACACTTGATGTTCTTGCATACATAACATTGCTCAAAAAAGAGGGGCAGCCAAATCCAGCTGACCCAAGACCACATAAATATGCCATCTTCAGGAGAAGACTAAATGATGATATTAAAGGTGGGCTAGCCCCTATTCCTAGACTGTTCTCTTTACCCCAATTGATCTATATGGTTCTACAGTTAGAATACAGGTTGAGTGAACACAAGGAGGAAAAGAGGCGTTGTTAAGGTTGTACCTCCTGCACACTGGTTTTGGTACCCAGCCCCGTGGACAACACAGAAGAAGAAGGACCTATGCAGATAGGTTCTTCACGAGGTCCTCTCTCATCTGTCTGTCTGTATTGTATCTCTAAGGGACATTTACTCAGAAATTGCCCATTGGTTCCTGCGAGAAAACAAGGAAACGTGAGACCCCTAATCTAAATGAGACAGAGGATTGGGGTGTTGACGTATGTCCCCATATTCTACCTGCAGCTGCTATCAATTTTTGCAATAACACTTTTCTTGTACTGCACAGTAATCTGACCATCACAAGAGGAAAACATTTAAAGGTTTGGGCACTTTTGGATAGCAGCGCGGCAGGCCTCTTCATGGATAGCAAGTTGGCAGAGAAGCATGACATGCGTAGACTCCCCAAACAAATCTACCAACCGATTGAGGGATTTCTGACGACACAATCCTCCTAGATAGAACAGCAATCGGCCTCCAACGCTCCATACTCTCTCTTGCGAATTACTCGCACCTAAATAATCTAAAGATCAATATTGGAAAAACTAAAATCATGATTATGGGACACAGGCATACATTAAATAACTATAAATGGTACTTAAACGACAGTTCCCTCGAAGTTGTAGATAAATATACCTATTTAGGAAATATGTAATTCACCATCGCAGGAATTTTATCGTAATATTGTGAGTTCTAAGACATAAAAAATGGCTTGTGTATAAAAAGATCATGCGGCTGAAGGGTGGGAACAATATCGAAGGCCAAGTGGCCTTGTACAGTAAGAGTATAGTGCCAGCTACGAAGAAATTATATCATGGTTGGACAAATTAGAGGGGAAAATACCATATAGGACGTTTTTACCGACTGGTCGCAATGACCAAAAGTTCTAGAAATGCTACCATCAATGGTTCGAACACCAAAGGTTCAAACCTTTGGTGGTAGCATTGAAAAAAAAAACAGGGGCTGCGTGGGTGTCCCCCGCATCAGTATCGTATCGGTATACTTTATGGTATAGTGAGCGGGCAGCCTTCCGTTAAAAAAAAAGAATAAAAAGAAAAGGACCCTGCGGCGCCGGTTCCCGATCTCGGAAGTGAAAGGGAACTGGCACTGCAGGAACCCAGCGTGAAGAGGAAGGTAAGTGGGGTTTCTTTATGTTGGTGATATGGGTGGGGGTGTGCTGAGGGTGTGGTGGGGGGTGTTATGGGTATGTTTGTGTGTTCGCATGAGAAAGGTTCAAACTTTTGGTAGTTTGCACCTTTCTCATGCAAACGTTCCGGCCGCAGCTAATTCAGCCGCGGTCGGATCACTTAGAATCGAAAATACTTAGATCAATATTAGAAGTCCATCACTCAGTTCCGGTACAAGCACTCAGATGCGAGTTGGGTGTACAATCGCTTAAAGTGAATTGTATTATACAACAATGCCAACTGTATATGACGATGAAACAATCAGTGGAAACAGAGGATACCCTTTTTTATAACCTAGCACGACTGGACAATATAGACTGTAGAAATGAATGTTTAAAAGGGCTTAGGTACTCAGCATTGGGGCATTTGGCTTTAATTAATATGCAACTCGAAGATCTGAAGGCCCTCCCAAATTGGGTAACGGTATTAAGGAAGAGAACTAAACGTTTAAAGGTGTGTAACAATTTGGAGTTACTAGCGGCCAAACCTACGTTTTCTGAATGTTGTAATCAGGCACTGAGGGGGTCTCCACACTAGCAGTTTTCTGGTTAAACACCCCCCTAAAGTAATCTGCAAATTCATAACATACTTGCAGTTGAATGTATTACCCATATTGGAGCACACAGGAAGGTGGAAAAGATTGCTTGTGACAAGCGCTTGTTTCGACTGTGTGGGCTGGAAATTGAGACCCCCGCCATGTTTTAACACAGTGTCAAAAAAGCATAAATTCTATGTAAAGGTTTATGCACAGTTTACAGTACATCCTCTCCAGAGCGAGGGAGAACAATTTTGGAGCACCATTGTAGGTGCAGAATCAGTGATAATTATGGCTGCCTTGTATTACATATGGAAAATTGTTGATACCGGTATAAAAGCTCAGGAAGAAGCACAAATACATTTTTAATAGCCACGTAAATGTAGTAATACGGTTAGGATTCCTACTGTGGATATGTTTTAACATGTTTAATAGTATGTAAGTGATTTTAGAGCATTGTTTATGGTATCTATGTATTAATTACCTATGTATTTTACCTAGGCATTTACTCTATATTTATTGGTGTATGTATTTTAGATGTGTTTATTAAATCTGTATAAAGGTTTATATTAACCAAAATTGCACAATAAAAAAAGAAATGTAAAAAGAAATTGAGGGAGTGGACATGCGATCCTTAAGCTCTGGTCTCATCACTGAAAAGACTATTCCTATGCAGATGCATATCGCATCCCATCAGGAATGGCTGCTGTTTGATCATATATGAGCTGTGCACTTCCCAGTGATTTTAGGAAACCTCTGGCTGAGAAGACACAATCCCTGGATAGACTAGTCTAGTAACACATTGCATCTTGATTCCAATTATTTTTCCTGTGAATACTTCTCCATAGACAAGGCGACAGAAGGCTTATCAGCATCTGCCTGAGAACACCCTGCATCTACAGTCCCTTCCATAGACATTAGTCAACAGGGAGGAACATGGGAATGAAAACAGAATATAACAATAAAAGACAGAGGCAAACCTACTAGGACTTGTAAGCATTCAGAATGTGCAAGTGCAGAGAGAGAGAGAAGGGATGAGGGAGTGGAGGAGGGCTAAGGTCTAGGTGTCCCAAGAGGGCAGTGCTGGAGAGTGAGCAGCTGTAAGTGCCTAGGTGACAGCGGTCAGCTGTCAATAAATAAATAAGTGCAGGCCTGTGGTGGAAAAGCCAGTGGGTGCCAAGGCAAGTGCTGTGAGCGAAAACAAAGAGGTGATGGCTGGAAGGTTTAGAATTAATCCTAACCACTGGCATTGCTCTGGGCAACCCTCCAGACCATCGTTCTTCACATGTCAAGCCATTACAGAAGGGGAAAGACCATATGCAAATCTGGCTTGTCCCCACCCGAAATGAGGCAGCCCAGCCCGAACTGATAGGTCACATCCCTTCTGCACGAGACCACAAGCATCCCCAAACATGTTTTTTTTATCTGGGTGGGCCAGGTTTGTGATCAGGGGGGCCAAACCTTTCTCAGATTTGTGAACTGGAGAAAAATGTCTTCCTGGATCCGATAAAAATCCATTTGCCCATAATTTGCCCTTAACATTTTTAGTCTGTTAGACTACTTTATAAGGCAGAAGCCTGGATTCAAACCCAGGTTGTTAGGACCAGGGTTGATATATTTACCCGCAAGACTACTTGAATGTCTGATAAAGATGCGTGTTGAGATTGCACTCCCTGGCAGATTTAAGCCAAATGAATTCTTGGGCAAGGCTGACAGATGGTCCCGGGTAGGTGGGGCATGGGTGTGGAGCTCATGGTGGGAGTGGTCAATCGCTGTCATGAGTGCAACAAATGTCACATGTTTTTTAAGTTGTATTTTTCTACTTTTGGAGCTGTATGTTTAGGGGTATGACTCTAGCTTGAAACAGCCTGTTCACACCAGGTTTTGCTGACATGAGGTGATTTGACCAGGTTCACTCTATGTGTTCAAATGGGAAACCAGCTCTTGCCTTCCACCTGCTTGTCCCTTCCCAAATCACAGGCTCTCCATTACCCCATCCACAGTCTACTACTCTCTTCTTCCATTTGCTCTTTTGTTTCCTCCCATAAGCTCCCTCACTATTTTGAACTTCTATTGGCTACTCACTTCATCTTCCATATGGTCCCCCATCTCCATATGGAAAACGTCTGCCAAAAATGCAAAATGAAAGCTGTATACTGCCCTTGACAAGAACTTAAATGGGTATCCTCACTACCTGCGCTCACTTACTAAAGATGTAATGGACAAAAAAGGGAGATAAGGCATGAAGACACTTAGTGGGTGCTAATAGTAAAGGCTAGTAGTAGAAAGTTGTCATACCAATCTTATAGATCATACCTAAGTTTTAACATTTGTAAGTGCATGCAAATTTACCCACGTATAAACCAAATGATGAAAGAATAGTTTGCAAGTTTAGATTGGTGTTAAGTTGTCATACCAATTGTGTATGTCACACCTGTGTTTACACACACAGCAGTATAAATATTGCAGTGACAATTGTACATCGATTTTACGCCACACCATAAATATTGTGAAAAAAAGTTGAATTAAATTTGAGCCACGCCACGCCAACACGTGTTTCGACCCTCTAAGGTCTCCTCAGGGCATACCATAATACTTTTGACACAAAGGGTCCACTCAAATTTAAATCATTTGCACATGATAATATGTCGAGTCACACTGGAAAACAAACTGGTTCAATCTGATAATGTGACAAGAAGAGAGGGAACAAAACGGGAAGAGAAGAGAAAAAGAGAAGGTCAGAGTTACTAAATGTGGAACAGAACCAAAATATTACATCACATTCTATGTATATTGATACAGGTAAGTTGTTTGATAAAGCATTTAAATTAAAGCTTGCTTGTGGTTTCTATTGCAGTTTTCAGGGAAATAATTAATAGTGATATATTTTCGCATTTTTGGCAGACCACTCTAATAATGTCCATGTTGCATGCTGAATATTTAAAAGGATAGTTCCCTCTGATGTTTCAAACATATAGATAGCCATTTTTCTTTAAAGTCTGACAGGTACCATGTTTTCACCCAGAACACAGTATGGGTTAAATACTGTGGTCGTTAGTTAGATTCAAATTACCTGTAGTTTTTGAAAGAGGCCCTGAATCAAGCGGAAAACAGAAACTGCAGTTGTACAGTAGAATGACTTTAAAGTAAAATGGCTATCTATATGTTATTTCCCTGAAAACTGCAATAGAAACCACAAGCAATCTTTAATTTAAATGCTTAATCAAAGAACTTACCTGTATCAATATACATAGAATGTGATGTAATATTTTGGTTCTGTTCCACATTTAGTAACTCTGACCTTCTCTTCCCATTTTGTTCCCTCTCTTCTTGTCACATTTTCAGATTGAACCAGTTTGTTTTCCAATGTGACTCAACATATTATCATGTGCAAATGATTTAAATTTAAGTGGACCCTGTGTGTCAAAAGTATTATTGTACGCCCTGAGGACGACCTTAGAGGGTCGAAACATGTGTTAGCGTGGCGTGGCTCAAAATTAATTCAACTTTTTTTTCACAATATTTATGGTGTGGCGTAAAATCGATGTACAATTGTCACTGCAATATTTTTACTGCTGTGTGTGAAAACTCAGGTGTGAAATACACGATTGGTATGACAACTTATTAATACCAATCTGAACTTGCAAACTATTCTTTCATCATTTTGTTTATACGTGGGTACATTTTCATGCACTTACAAATGTTAAAACTTAGGTATGATCTATAAGATTGGTATGACAACTTTCTACTACTAACCTTTACTCCTAGATTATGGTTTCTTATTACTAGTCTTAAATTGTATACCAATACGAACAAACTATGCCCCCACTAAGTGTCTTCATGCCTTAACTCCCTTTTTTGTCCGTTACATCTTTAGCAAGTGAGCGCAGGTAGTGAGGATACCCATTTAAGTTCTCATATCATATTTTAGGTGACAGTGAAAAATCACCTAATCTTCCCCACTGCTGCAGCACACTCTAGCTGACGGTCTGTCTACTTAAATCAGAAGAGGATTGCGCACTTCCAGCTTAGGGATTTTTTCACCAAACCTTACGTCTTCCCTTAACAAGAGTCTTCGAGAGATTAATCCCAATTATTCATGCCCCAAGAAATATGTTTTGTACCTTTTTTCATCATACTGCTATAATTGATATATGAAAAAACAGTACAGTGCAAAAGAGAAGCAGAAACATTAGTGTGGCAATATCACCCCCTGCCACCTTCCAACCATTCCGAGTTCTCAATGGGTTCAATTATATTTTGTTCACACAATCGGGAAAGTTCCTTCGTGAGTTCTTCCTTCGTGCTGATGGGAACTCCTCTTACCCTGTGTGCAATAGGTTTTGCTAAGAAAAGTGTCTAAATTTAAAGACACTCCCGTCACCTGGACACCATTTAAGCTGAAATGAATCAGTCAATGAACTATTTTCAATTTTTGCAAATATATAATTCAATATTCAATAATACAGTACAAGTAAAAACATAAGTAAATTTGATCCAACAATTGAATATGCATCAACAATAATTAACTTCACGTATGGCCATCATAAAAAACAAAAGGAAAAACGGCAATGTTCTTATGTTGAGATGAGATGTCCAGCTCTACGCGTTTCAAGGAGACCCCCCTTCTTCAGGAGCAACAAACAAATCTGCAATTGCATATATACACACATCATTAATCACCTCATAGTGTAGAAAACTCTCAAATTCATTGAACAAATCAATACTACCAATCTCTTTAGACTTGTTACCAGTGCCAGGGCTTGTATTCTCCCCCAGCAACCGGAATACTTTAAAGTATTTAGGTAATTACTCTATGTACCTACTCAAATTTAGGTGTGCTCCTATTGATATAAATATTTTGCTTGTAGAAGTCCCTCTTTGTGTGACACTAATCATAGGTAGCACCCACACTCAGTAATAAGTCCTTCTCAAAAATTAATGAGATCACAGATAAACACGCCACGACATTGGCTTTTACGAATGAAGAAGCTAAACAAATTTTAGCCCTAATTGGCCAGACTGAAAAGCTTACGGACACACAAGAAGATCCAGATCGTCTCATCTCAAAACTTGAACGAATTATTAGATGCGAGATCTCGCAAAAATGACATGCCTCGACCCTCGTTGAATACTATAAATCTCAACGCATACCTAGGGGACGGAGGGTTTACCTTAGGCCCACTCTATGCAAAGAAAATAAGGAGTTCCTCATTAAATGGGATCAAATACTGAACAAGTGTTCATTAGATCTCATACTCCTGACTATACAAGAACTAGCAAAATCTTTAGACACAATTGATAAGGAGATAATGGATTTAACTAGCCGAATATCTAAGTTAAAAACTGAACAGGACCTAAAGAGTATCCTGGAGGACATCAATCAAAAGCTTGCTTCATACAAACAAGATATCGAACAACGTAAACTACGCAAGTTCAGAAGGGATACCTTTGATTATCATAACGATATAGTGTACTCCTGGCAGGAATTCTATGCACAGAGGAACAGAAGTAGATTCCCCAACCCATGTCCTACTTCATCAGGCTCTGATAACACCAGTGAAGGAAGTATAGGTGATCCTATGCCAGGTAAAAGCATACCACCAGGGAACCCAATCGCGAGTGGTCATTCAGGGGAGGCAGGTGCTTCTTTACCTGTAGCCCCAGGATCACCGCCGGCAGTACCTTTTTTAGAAAAAAGACCCGATGTGGGCAAAATATCAAAAAAAAAAAACAAATGAGAGAGTCAATTGTGGTGAATACCTCTAGTAAATCTCTCACTGAGAATCAGCTTGATATCCTCAACAAAGGACTCTCTTTTGTTCCAACGAGTAACCCTACATTGTTTGAAGAGAAAGTTAATTTACATTTACTATTACGTAAAATCAAACTTAAACTATTCTTTGCCACACAATCAGTGGACACAGTAGATGAGGATATGGAGGAGAATCTTGAGATGAAACCTAAAAGTTTGTTTGATCCACCGATAGAGAATCCGTTCATCAATATGTTCAAATTTAAAGTCGAAAATGTCTTGAAGAAGATCAAGTTTAGTTCAAGAATCCCATTTAACCTTAAAGACTCACAACTTAAAGACATTGAATCTTTGGCAAAAGATCTTGACCTTACAATTAAACCGGCGGATAAGGGCGGTGCAGTAGTGGTAATGGACTCTAGTTTCTATCATACTCAATGTAGTGACATGCTTAATGATAACAGTACTTACCTTTGGTTAGATAGAGATCCAACTGCACAAATCAGGGAAGTGATTGAATTTTGTGTGAACAAAGCATTTGATAATGAGTGGATCAATGTTAAAACAAGGTCCTTTCTACTAAAAAAACATCCTATAATCCCGGTACTATATGGACTCCCTAAGATCCATAAAAATGAACTCCACCACCCGCTAAGACCAATTGTCGCTGGCACTGACAGCATACTAGACCCTTTGTCATAGTATGTGGATAGGATTCTACAACCTTTGGTAAAATCAATCCCAATTTACCTGCGAGATACCACTGATTTCCTCTTAAATGTCAATGAAATTACTTATTTGTCATCAGAATGTATTTATTTTCAATGGATGTATGCAGCCTATACACCTCGATCCCATATCAGGAGGGGATCGAGGCGGTCGAGTGGCTACTGTTGCAATCTAGGAATGTGAAATGTGACCGACAGCTAGTAGTGGAATTAATCACAATCATTCCACACAACAGTTACTTTAGGTATCATGAACAATATTTCGCACAAGTGTCCGGAACATCTATGCGGTCAGCAATGGCCCCAGCATATGCGAATATTTACATCTACTGGTTTGAAAAATAGTTTGTATTGGACAAAGATGAATGATCTACAAAGATCAATGTTTGGAAAAGGTATATCGATGACATTTGTGGGGTCTGGTGTGGCTCCAAGAATGAATTGGAAGAATTTTCCGAATACCTGAACAGCGTACATACACGCATTAAATTTACCCTGGAAATTGGCTACCCTAAATTATATTTTCTGTATGTCCAGTTGGAAATTGTTAATAATTAGATCAAAACATCATTATTTCATAAACCTACTGATGTTAATAATTTACTTCATTATGCAAGTTTTCATCCGAAACCAATGATGGCAAGTTTACCATACAGTCAGATTTTATGTCTTAAAAGAATTATGACTGACTCTGATGAATTTCAAAGTGAATGTGAAGTGTTAACCAATAAGTTCACCTCTAGAGGGTACCCCAAAGAAATCTTGGACGAAGCACATAACAGGGCTCTCCCCATCACAAGGGAACAACTTCTCACTCCGAAATCTAAGAAAGAGACAGCCTCTATTTTACATATTTCCAATTATTCTAGACAAAGCCTACATATTAAAAGAATTGTACAGAAGCATTGGTCCATTCTACATCATGACCAAACACTCCTTGAACTATTTCCACGACCACCAATGATGGTGTACAAAAGAGGCACCAACCTTAGGGATAAGGTGGTGAAAGCAGAAAGGGCACCTAAACAGACACAACTGACACTTGCAACCAAAAAAAAGAGAACATTTCCCTGTTTGACTTGTAGCCATTGCAATAATGTGGCAAAGGGTGAATACATCCTGCATCTGCAGATTGGGAGGAAAATCAAACTGAAAGACTTTGCTACCTGTAGGACTACGGGGGTTGTGTATAGTATTAAGTGCCCATGTGGCCTCATGTACGTTGGCCAGACAGTGAGGTCTGCCCGTGAGAGATGGACTGAGCATAAATCGAACATTCGTTGCAAGAATGAGAAATCCCCTGTAGCAAGACACTTTACTAAGGCTAGGCATACTATTGCACAGTTAAGATTCAACATACTGGAAGTGGTCCAGAAACCCCAGCGGGGTGGTGACTACGCAAGGACTTTAGCACAAAGGGAGATGTTCTGGATCGATTTCCTGGACACTATCTCTCCCAGAGGTCTAAATGAGGAGTTTTCCGTCAATTGTTTTATCTAGATATGGTTTAATTGATCTACATCTCCTATCTCTTTCTTCAGTTTAGTTCCGATATGTCAATTTTCTAGGCATGGCATATTTAGTTTTTCAAACAGTGTGACTCCTCTGGACACAATGTGTACACTTTGAATTTCTTTTGAACTTCAACACTGGTTTCGGTATTCACGCTTTGCGGGATACTGTACTCGGCACCTAAAATATCGAAATGTTGGTAGTAGGTCTGAGTTTTGGCTCTTGGATTCACTAGTTTGATTGGATTCGTGTTTTAAATTTACCCATTTAGATTGTAGGTGAATTAAGTGCATGTTTATACTCGTGATCATTCAAGTCTCTTTTCTCTGTTTATTATTTACTTTCTATTTTTAGTTCTTTAATTTTTTTCAATTGATCGTTTAGGTGACTATTCCTCTCTGTTAAACTGTATATCTTTATTGGTGGAGCTATATGCGATACGCGTCTTCTCGGCATTTCAAGAGTACTTCCACGTCACGGGACATCATCATGTGATGGTGTCACGTGTTCTCAATCCCTATGGAAATCACAGGGTCAAGTGACATGGACACGTGATCGCCCACTTCCTGGATCCAATTTAAACATACTATGCTGACACTGGCAGTACGCAAATTCGGTTTGGGTGGCGTAGGAAGCACCAGTTGCAAGAAGTTCACTGGAGTAAATAGTTTATACTGTATACTGTAAGTACAAGAAATGTATTTTGCCTTGTAGGAGTGTTATTTAACACGGTGACAGCAGCTAATGGTAACGGGCATTTCTTTGTTTACCTCTTTTTCAAATTTCACAGCATGTAATCTAAGGGGTTTCAAGTGAATTAACGCTTTGCATATGAATGGGAGTCATACATCTATGGAACCGTGATTAATAGATGTCAAAGGACTTGATGAAGTCGTTTGAGAAACTGATGTTATGACAAACCCCTGAGGTAAAAGGCTGTCCTAGACTGTGACACTTGGGTGAAGGATTAGATAGATACCATGTTCTTATTCTAATCACTGGCTTTATGGTCTTCTTAGGTTCTCTTTTATGCCATTGACCCATGACATTGTAGCTTGGTATATTCTGTGGGTCCCACAAACGGGTTGGTTCTCCAATTTCGGTTTTGTTTGGAAATTGCACGTCCACTATCCAAGAGTTTTGTAAGCATTTGGTCTTTGGCTACAGCTTTACTCCTCTTTTTAGGTGACTTAGAAGACTCCATTAACATATTTCACCCTTTATTTCCATTGGAATACCTTTAGAAGTGGACTTTTGAGAACAGCATGGAATTGGTCCATTGTACATAAACCTGCACCAGTATTTGAGAAGCGCTTATGCGTCTCCACATTATGTTGGGCACACACGAACTCAAAGGTAAATTGGTAGATTTACCTCTTAGTTTATTTTACTTTCAGTTTATTCCTTGGAGTCACACCAGTTGTAAAATTAGGATGCACCATGCTTTACGAGAATTTTAAATAATTATGTGTAAAATAAAGTAAGCGAGATGTAACCGGTCTAAAGAGATTGGTAGTATTGATTCGTTCAATGAAATTGAGAGTTTTCTTCATTATGAGGTGATTAATGATGTGTGTATATATGCAATTGCAGATTTTTTTTGTTGCTCCTGAAGAAGGGGGGTCTCCCTGAAACGCGTAGAGCTGGAAATCTCATCTCAACCTTACGAACATTGCTGTTTTTCCTTTTGTTTTTTATGAAGGACATACGTGAAGTTAATTATTGTTGATGCATATTCAATTGTTGGATCAAATTTACTTATGTTTTTACTATATTATTGAATATTGAATTATATATTTGCAAAAACTGAAAATAGTTGATTGATTCATTTCAGCTGAAATGGTGTGCAGGGGACGGGAGTGTCTTTAAATTTAGACACTTTTCTTAGTTTTTGATCCACACATGCTCCAGTGTCACGGCTTGTATTCCTCCCCGGTACCCGGAATACTTTAAAGTATGTCGGTAATTACTCTATGTACCTACTTAAATTTAGGTGTGCTCCTATTGATATAAATATTTTGCTTGCAATAGGTTTTGCCCCTTTCTTAAGAATTATCCTGTGCTCCAACCCCTCTAAAAGTCCAATTTTTTCACTAAATACCTTGGGGAATTGCTTTGCCAACAAAGCTTTGATATCAATATTGTCCTTGAAAACACTCAGAATGGGAACTTCTTCTCCTGGATGGATCCTGACACGTAGAGCAGCCTGTTCTTCCCATCCGACTACTGACGAGCCATTTTTAGCTATGTAAAGTCTAAAATATGTTTCACTTTCACAGAAACGCAACTTCCCCCAGGTACAACCAATGATCTCAATGGGGGTTTTATCATAACCCATTGCTCTTACTCTTGTGTATTGCAGTTTTTGCATGTCACCAGATAGCACTTCGATAAAGTGTAGACATCGACCATGGTATAAGAAGACCCAGTATCCACCATTATGGGCAAGGATATTCCATTTATCTTCATGTCAACCCATGGTCCACTCTTTCCTCCCGCTGCAGTGACTGTGAGTATTTGCACCTGTTCTGCGTTCTTGCTTCTGATTGATATCATGTTGTCAGGACCCGTATTCTCTTCAACCACACCTACTGTGTTTCTTGGTGGTTTGTTGGATGAGTATCTGTTAAACCTTCCACCTCTTCCACTGACATTCTTTTTTTAAAACTTTATTTTTTATATTTTCAACATGTTGAAACATAAACATACAAAATATACGTCATAACAAAACATGGAAGTAATTTGTGCTCTGCCTTCCGCCCCCCCAAACCTGTGACTTGAACACCATGCTACATCTGCATTTGGTTTTAGTATTCGTTGCCAATGGCTTGTCGATTTTTGACAGGGCAAAATTCCTGGGTTATTGTTGTTGAAGCACTGGGGACACTTCTCGAGAGGAGTCATTTTCTCCGGTGGACATCAAATAGGTGATGTATGGGCCCCAGATGTCGGGGGCCGTGCATGTAAGGGCAGTAATCTGAGAAAGTTTGATTCCGTGTCCTGGCAGTAGGATATGTCCTTCATCCACTGTTGTACGGTTGGTGTGGGGCCTTTCCTCCAAGACATTGCAATCCTTCTGCGCGCCAACACCAACAGTAGCCCTCCGAGTTTCCTTGTGTGGTGGGGAAAGTGTTTAGTTAGTCCAAAGAGTGTGGTCTTGGGGTCGGGTTCTATGTGTACAGCAATAATTGCGGCTGTTTTGTCTAGTATTGACCCCCACAATCGCTGAATTATTGGACAATGCCAGGCGAGGTGTATGAAATCTGCCGACTGGGCGCCGCAGCGGCTGCATGTCGGAGGAACAGAGGGATGGAAGTTGTGGATTCTCACAGGGGTATGATATGCTTGATGAATGAACTTTAGATGTATTAGTTTATACCTTGTGTTTAATGATACCTTTTGGGTCTGTGCCAGGATGTAGTCCCACTCTTCATCAGTATATGATACCTGGAGGGATCTCTCCCATCTTATTTTGGGTATTATCGGGCTTGGGGCAGTTTCAGTTAACAATGACTGGTATAATAGCGATGTTAGTTTACCCTCTCCTTGCGATTGAATGACGCCATGTAGTAGTTGCGAGGTGGTGGGTGGTTGCGGGAACAAGGGCAGTACAGCCTGAAGAGCTTGTCTGAGACGGAAATAGATAAATGTGTCAAGTGCAGTAGTGGCCCCACAGTCTCTGGCCTGCTGGGAGGTGAGAAAGGTCCCTTCGATGAAGAGGTCTCCCATGGATTTTAGTTTTAGTTTGTCGACCCAGTTTAAGTATACCTTCTCGGTGGATAGGGGAATTCCGGGGATGAATTTTATCGGTAGGAGAGGAGAGAATCTGGTTTGGACCTTACACTTGTGTGCAACTTTTTTCCATATTGATATGGTGGAGAGCACCGTGTTTAATGTGTTGTGAGGCGTATGTGTTTGGCCAAAAATTACTGCTCTGAGTAGGAAGGGAGAGGAAAGAGCTTGTTCGAGCTGGACATGGGGTCTTATAAAGTGAGTGGCGTACCAGTGCCCTAGGAATTGGGCCTGAGCCGCCCAATAATAGCGTTCGAGATCGGGTAGTGCCATACCGCCTTTTTTGACTGGCTGAATAAGTGATTTGTATGCAATTCTGGCCGGTTTGCCCACCCATAGAAGTTCAAGGACCAAGCTTTGCAGGCGTAGGAGATGGGTCTGGGGTACAAGAAGGGGAATGTTCACAAAGAAGTAGAGAAGTTTGGGGAGTATCACCATTTTTACCAGCGACACTCGCCCCCAGAGGGTGAGTGGGAGAGCTTTCCATCTAGTGATTTACTCTTGGAGAGTTTGGAGTACTTTACCATAGTTATCTTGGAAAAGGGTTTGGTGGTCTCTCGCCAGGTGGATGCCAAGATACCGGCCGTTTGTGTGTTCCCATTTGAAGCCATAGTCATCTGTGAATTCTTGGGTTGAAGGGGTAAGGGGGAATATAATTGATTTGCTATGGTTAATTTTTAGGCCGGAGTATTTGCCAAATTTGATTATGTCACGGATTACAGGGTTGAGGTTGGTTGCCGGGTCACCGATAAAGAGGGCGATATCATCGGCGTATAGGGAGACTATAAGCCTATGGGGACCGAAGGAGAGGCCTCTTTGTATGTGCTTAGCCCGGAGGTCGGAAGCAAGCGGTTCTATTACCAATACAAATAGTACCGCAGATAACGGACACCCCTGCCTGGTTCCCCTCTGTATGTCTATTGCTGACGATCTAGTTTTCCCAAGGGTGATGGGTGACCTGGGTTGGTTATACAGGAGGGCAATTAACTGGATAAATCGCTTGCCGAGCCCCATACGCTGAAGGATCTCGAAGAGGAAGGGCCATTCAACAGAGTCAAAAGCCTTCTCGGCATCGAGGAGGATTGCTACGGCTTGCTGCGAGGGAGCGAGTGCCTCCATGACTCCGAACATACGTCTGATGCCGAATGTGGTGTTCCGGCCTGGCACGAACCCAGCTTGGTCTGCTATCACCATTGCAGGCATCAGGGGGATCAGTCTGGAGACCAGAATCTTCGCTAATATTTTATTGTCAAGGTTGATCAATGATATCGGCCTGTAGGAGCCGCATTCTACGGGGGGTTTGTCAGCCTTGTGGAGCAGGATTACATTTGCTTCGCGTAGAGTCGGAGGCAATGAGCCCATCTGTACTGCCTCTTCGTAGACTTATAGCAGCACTGGTGCGAGCATTTGTGCAAATGTTTTGTAAAATTTGCCCGTTAGCCCATCGGGGCCTGGTGCTTTGGTGCTTGGAAGTTCTTTGATGGCTTCGAGGATTTCCTCGAGTGTGATCAGTACATTTAGTGGCTCTCTGAACGTTGCATCCACCCAGTAAAGTTCTATATCAGCTAGATATTGTTTTAATTCTTCCTGGGAGGCAGTGTAGCTGGATTTGTATAGGTTTTGGTAATAATTGCGGAAAATTTCTGCTATTTCTTTATCGGTGTGAACCATGCCGCCTTGGGGATTTCGGATTTGTTCTATCTGTGTTGGTTTGCGGTCTGCAGCTATCAATCGTGCTAGGAGGGCACCTGGTTTCTGTCCTTCTCCATATTGTCGAATGCGGTGGCCATATGACAGAAATTTTAGTTCGCGGTCGGCAGTCGTTCTGTAGTTATCAAGCTCTTTCTTGAGTGCTGCTAATATGTGTGGTTCTGATGTTACAGATTGTGAGCGTTCAAGTTCTTTCAGACGGGCCTCGCTTGAGGCCAGTTCTCGCTTTATAAGTTTGAGAATGCCCTGTTCTTTGGCAAGACAAATCCCACGGACATAGCACTTAAGGGTTTCCCATAGGGTTCCAGCAGATGTCACTGCGTATTGATTGAGTTCAAGGAATGATGTGATTTCTGATCGGAGTTCGTCTGCGAATACTTGGTCCTGAAGGGAACCGTTTTTGAACCTCCAGTGTCTTCTCTCTTCTGTTGGATCTGCTGGGGTACATTCCACTGTGACCGCTGAGTGGTCAGATATTGTTCTAGGTAGGATTTGACTATTTGTCCATTGGACGTGGCTATGTGCGGAAACCAGGATGTAATCGAGACGGGAACTTGTTTTGTGGACCCAGGAGTGGAAGGAGTAGTCGCAGGTCTCACCATGTTGGCGTCTCCAGATATCGACCAGGTCATAAGCTTTGCAGATTTCGAGCACTTGGAGAGCTGCCTTCGGGACAGTCGCAGAAGACGGGTGAGATCTGTCCCAGTGAGGGTCTAGTGTAGTGTTCATGTCGCCAGTCCAAATGATTGTCATAGATCTCACTACTCCCAGGTGTGTCATTACCCAGTCGAAATTGTTGTGTCCATCTGTGTTTGGTCCGTATGAGTTTATGATAACGAATTCTATGTTTTCCAGGGTTGCATGTACAAGGAGTGTCCTTCCCTCATCGTCGTTTTTGACTGAGATTATTTTGCATTTTAGGGATTTATGTATGAGGATTGCCACCCCTCTGGCATATGACAAGTATGACGCAAAGTACCTGTGGCAACCCCAGTCTCGGGCCCATCGGTTTTCTGTGCCTGGAAGGAGGTGTGTTTCTTGAATCAACACAATGTCTACTCTATGTCTTCGGAGGTACTGCGTCATCCTCCTGGATTTTGTTGGGTTGTTGCCTCCTTTATTGTTCCATGTGGCTAACTTGAATGTACCTGTTGGTAGTCTGTTTGCCGGTTCTGGGAACACACCAAGGGATCAGTAGTAGCTAGCCAGGATGCTACTGTATTGTACCCAGGTTTTAGCTCACTTGTGCGGAGGTTGTTTTGGATGCAGCAACTCGGTGATCTCGGGCATTTATGGGTGGGTGCGGACCCCACGCAGGCACACTTCCATAACTGTAAACTTAAACCCTCCCAATCACGGGCAACACCCAACATGCCCATCGAGTTTCCCCTTCCCATTTCCCAAAACATAACTGAACTGCGCTTGGGGCGCTAGGGAGCTTCCAAGGGTGGCGCACCGTACAGATTGTCGTGATTGTCCGAGGTCCAGGGGAGCAGCGAGAGACGGCCTGGACGTGGACCCGATAGGGTGTCATGGCGGGTCTCTTACGTCTTGGTCTCTTCTTTGGGGTCTTGGATTGTTACTGACTTGTTTGCATCCTATTCTATCGAGGAATGTGTTCGCTTCGTCCGGTGTGCTGAAGAATTGCGCTTTGCCGTCATGTTGGATGCGTAGTTTGGCTGGGTACAGCATCGAGTACAGTAGTTTGTTATCTTGCAGCCGATGCTTCACCCCAGAGAATGTTCTACGCTGTGCTTGAACCGCGGGGGAGAAGTCGGGGAAAAATTGAATGTCGTCTCCGTCGTATTGTAACTTTCCTTTTTCCCTGGCAAGGCGGAGGATCGTGTCCGTGTCTCTGAAGTTAAGCAGTTTGGCGATTATTGGACGCGGGGACGTCCCGGGAATCGGTCTGCTGGTTGGGACCCTGTGGGCCCTTTCTACCACAAATATGTTAGAAAGTGCGGGACTACCGAATGTGATTTTACATAGGGTCTCCACAAAGTCCTCCATTTTGCCTGTGCTTTGCTGTTCTCTCACCCCTAGGATGCGGATATTATTTCGGCGGGAGCGCCCCTCGAGGTCTTCGTTCCTTGCTAGGACGGCTTTCATTTGGGTTTCTAGTGTCGTTACTTTGGTGGTCATGGAGGCTATGTTATCTTCAGCGTCTGAAATTCGTTGTTTCGCGGTGTCTAGCCTGTCCCCATGTTTATCTAAGCGGTGTTGGAGTTGATCAACTTTTGCTGAAAGGGAGTCTAGCTTGCAGTCAATGTTCACTATGCCAGCCTTTAAATCCAAAAGGATCTCTCTGATGTCTGTGGCCTGGGGGGGGGTCCCCGTCTTGGGGTGGAAGCTCTTCGGGGCCTTGCGGTCCGCCATTTGTTTTTGGAGTTTTTAGTATGGTTCCTGCATCAAAGGTCAATTTTCTTTGCGCCTTATCGGTTTTCCTCATGCTGGTGGCTTTGATGTTGATTTGGCGCGGGTTTCCCTTAGGTTCTTCACGTTTCAGTGAGATATCAGGCGGTCTCGTTAGGGTGCAGTTGTGGGTAAGGTTAGTCCTGCGAAGGGTCGCCACAGCAGATGAAGGGGGGTCCGTCAGCTATTTCCCCTCACCCGCCTCTGGGTTGTTGGTTTACTTGGCGCTTTCGATAGGACTCCCCGGTTGGCGGGGACGCTGGTATTTAGATGGGGCGTACGTTGCCTTTGTCTCACCCCTCTGTGTAATTTTGGCAGGATGCGGTGCTGCATACGGTGAGTTCGTTGTGAGTATTGAGGGGTGGCGAGGGGCAGTTTTGCCGCTTTGGAGAAGGCTGGCGGTTTAAGTGTCGCAGCGGGCCAGCGCCAGGGCCGATATTCTTGTGGACGGGGTGTCCGATCCGGACTGCCACCCCCTCCACTCCCGACTCCAGCAGGCCAGGTGACCGGTTGCAGTATTATGGTTGGTGCGGAAGAAAAGAGGGGGGGTCCGGCTCACCTGGTGTATTTTCTTTACTTCGTGTCCCCTCGCCGCCTCGCCTGTTTCGCAGGTTGCGAGGCGCGTCTAGGAGCTTCAGGCCAGGCGTGCAATCCCAGGAACACCGTGTCGGGGCTCCACCCCTGCAATCCTCCCACCTGGGAACGCCGGTCGCTGGGTCCGTGTGCTCCTGCCGAGGCGCCCACTCGGCAGCCGCAAGACCGCATGGCGGGTCCCTCCAACCGCCACAGAAGCTGCGGGCGGGGTGTCGGCGGCGTCCCGGGCGTACTGTGGTGTCGGTGTCTCGCCCTCCTCTCTGGCAGCCCGCCGGATGTCGTTGCGGGTGACCGCCTCGGCGCGCACCCCGCAGGCCCATTCGGGGGCTGTGGAAGGTCTCGCAGCCGATGCTGGCTCGCGATCCGCCATGTACCACCGAGGACTGATTTTTAGATCACCGGGGGGGGTGTGTAAGGCCCCTGGAACCGTGCTTTGTCGCAGGATTAATTCGGTGCGCTCACGGAGCTCACATCAGAGCCGCCATCTTGGTTGTGCTCTAGCACCCTCTATTTCCACTGACATTCTTGCACACCTTTGCAAAATTACCTGTCTGGCCACATTTGTAGCATTCCACAGCTGCAGAAGGGCATTCTTTCTCTGGGTCATTGTGTTTATACCATCCACATTTTTGAGATCACTTCTGGATCAGATTTCTGTATCCTGTGTCTCTACCTCTCTTCGAGCTAGCTCTGGAATTATTAGTTCACATTCTCCTTACCATTGCTACCAGAGATTCTTCAGAGTCTTCTTGGACCATCCTGATTTCTTTATCTTCGGGTTTATCAAACCTCTCTCTCATACAGCGTTCACCCAGTTCCATAGTTCTGGCGATCTCCTTAGCCTGTTCTAGTGATGGATCTCTCGTTTGCCATAATCTCTGTTGTATGTGTGAATAAGCCACATTCAAAACCAATTGGTCCCTTAAATATTCTTCACTAACTCCAGTAAACTTGCATGTGGACATGAGACCTCTCAGGGCCGCAATGTAAGCATCTTTGGATTCTCCCTTCATTTGGCGTCTTGAAAAAAACTTGTATCTTTCCAATACAATGTTGGTTTTGTTTCCAAAATGCTTTGCCAATTTCCCTAATGTGCTTTCAAATTTATGATTGTTATCAACCAGCTCCACTCTCTGTCCCTTCTAAGTCAGAATGGCGCACACATTCCATGAATAAGCCCCAATATGTATTTGCGCCACAATCGTCCAGCTCTGTGCTCTAATATTTTACCCTCTGCTTTAACAATCACGTTTGCCATCACACCCCCATGCCGTGGGATTCCTCTGCTGTAATATTCACTGCATGCTCTCTTATCCTCATCTCTGTACTTGTTGTTTTTTTTTTATTAGTTTGGGCTTCCAGATGGCACTTGTACCAGCTATAAACCAAAACTATTGTGTTAAAGTATAGATGGGGATAAATAGGCTTTGAGGCGAGACACCCACCGTGTAGGTATTGTTGGGTTATTTGCCCACCCATTGACTGCCCATGATAATCCCTATGGCTATTCCCACCCAGTTCCCATCCTCCATGCCAAAAACACCTCCTTCAGAGAACTCTTTGACTTTGCTAACCATCAAACTTTGCACTCAAAGTGCCTGCCAGTGTTTTGTAGAAGCAGCCTTCCGAGTGTTAATGACTTAGTTGGAGTTGTAAACCCACTACTGGTGTAATAAAAATGTCTTCACCAGGTCTGATTTTAGCCACTCGATTGACAAGCGCTATGCATGCCCTTCACTTAAGTCCTGTTAAAAATACACATTGGTAAAGCCAACAGTTTTGGCTTTTGTACATAGGGACTCACACCGTTTTGCACCTGCTACCATAAATGGCCAGTTAATACCAATACGGTGTTTGGAAAGTGCTCGTCCCATGCCTACACAGACTGTTGGCATTGCCAATGCTTTTTTTCAATATCATGGAATCACCAGCCCTATTTTGCAATAGTCTCCCTTGGTGCAGTAATATTTTCCTGTGCACTAATATTGCTTGCTCGTGCAGCGAAATATGGGGCCACTTTGATCACATTTTCCAGGGCCTCTTTTGGTTCCCAGTCTGGCCCTGCTTTCTAGGGAGGCCGGGGGCTGGCCTTGGGGACAGCCTGGCCCCCTTGGCCCCCCTGCTGGAGCCGGGCCTGGTCTGGGCATACCCGTCCGACACGCGGTTACAAAGCAAACACAAAGAGTTGATGGCTGGAAGGTTTAGAATGAATCTTAACCACTGGCATTGCTCCAGAGTGGGACGGGTATGCCCAGATGGTGGTCCCGAGTCTGCCTGGCCTAGAGACCCAAGCTATTCCTCACTGATGACGCCCAACAAGGCCGAAACATGTCTGGGGATGCATTTGGTCTCGTGCAGAAGGGATGTGACCTAGCAGTTCGGGCTGGACTGCCCCTCTTGGGTTAGTACCAAGCCTGATTTGCATAAGGTTTGTCCCCTTCTGTAATGGCTTGGCAGGCTGAAAAAAGATGGTCTGGAAGGTTGCCCAGAGTTGTGCCTGTGGTTATGATTTATTCAAAACCTTACAGCCATCACCTTTTTGTTTTGCCAAAGTGCTAGGAGTTGACAGAGGCTGATCACCAATCTCAGCAACCGTGGGGTTTAGCAGAGAAGGGAGGAAGGGAAGGAAGAGGTGAAAAGGAAATCTTTTTCAGTGTCCCTGTCTTGAAGTGGAGTACTTTGAGTCATTTTATTATAAAGGTGCTGTAGTATTTGTTAATGTTATGGTTTTCAATCACAAAGATGAAAATTCAGTTTCACTAATACATAAAGTAGTTTCACCAGTGATGCATGGTTAGGCACATAAGTATGTCTTTAATGTAGCAAACGCGGTTATGCTTGAAGTTGTTTGAATATGCAAGGATTATGCAACTGTATGCATTTTTCAGAAAATTGTGATGAGTACCCCTCCCCTCATCTGTCAATCAAAAGTCCAAAAGTGTAACCTCTCTTTGTACACTGCATTGGAAAAGAAAGTTGCACGTGTACACCTTTTCTAAATCTGTGTTTAAATCTTCATATGCATAATCGATGCAATCTATGCACTGCCAACACTTTTGAATGCCTTCTGTGGGGTAAAGTCTGGAATTGAGGATGTTCTGTACTCCCCTAGCACACTGATGCATTATAATATTGAGTAGTGTGAGAAACCTGAAGGTGTCTCCCTGACTAGTCCCCGGGGATCTGTTATCCAAGTGGCCAGGACACGGCCATCGCTATTGGATCCAGTTCCTGGGGGTGGACCAGTGCGGAAGGATCACATGGATGGGGGTCCTCGGGAGAGGAAATGGAACAATGACAAGTGAGACACAGTATCTCCCTTCCTATAACACCTTTTCCCCAGCCTACCACATAGGATATTCCGACACTCTAACCCTCCCAAACTGCTTTTATGACACAAACACTTTCTTGCTCCATGAAAGACAACAGACTAACACTAGGGCCATTTACCTGACATGTCCCAACACAAAGGTCAGGCAAAGTCATGCAATTGACTGGAACCACACACACCTGACTGCCCTTTCCCTTCCTCACACGGATAAAAGGTAGAGCACCAGAGCACACGACGAGCAAGGTAGACCACACGGCGACACAGCTATCCAAGTACGGCAGCTCAAGAGGAGGAGAAAGGCAGCGAGAACCGAAAGAGTGACAAGGAGAGAAGCGACCTTGCCCTTTCCGACCCAAGCCCGCAAAGTCTCTGTGGAAGGAATCGTAAGACCACAAACAATAGCCAGTGTGTGTTTCAGCAGGTGTCAAAGGTACACAGAGCCCTCCTCAGCTGATAAGCAAGCCAGGGAGAGACTCTTGCCACTGTGGCACCATCCTTGACTCCAGAGACAAGAAAAGCCAAGCGGCTCATCACAGCCGGTCAGTCGAAGGGAGAGCTGATAAGAAACCGAACTGTGTTGAACAAAAGTAACAAACGGCTAATTGAAGAAAAGTACAAATAACTGTTAATACAAGGGGGGAAAACTAGCTGCAGAGGAGTCCGGAACCATGTAGGTGCTCACTCGAGAAACTCTGGACGATTACCCTATTGTTAAAACTACTGTTACCAGAAGGCCTTGCGATCTTGGCGAGAAAGGGGTCAAAGTGGTCATACAGGGGTCTAGCAAAATCCTCTGTACAGCCGAATGTCTTTGACCGGCAGAAGATTGTAAAGCTAAGGGAAGTGAATCCTGCATCATAAGAAAGTAGAAGAAATTGTGTGATCGAGAAATGTTGGCAAGAGTGAACCCGATGGAGTGATGCCGATGGAAAGGGGCAAAGCCTAAAGTCACAATGAACAGTGTCTTCACAACGGTGAACCCGACAGAGGGAAGTCCACAGTGAACAGTTTCAAAAGACATTAAGACTCATGAAATTATTTTGAGAACAAGCCGTAGTGAAGCCAACGGAGGCAGGCAAACAATTGAGAAGGGTTTTTGCCCGGAAGAGGGTGATCCAGGGGTGAAAAGTCATCACCCAACATTCATATGGACAGGAACTTTTTGTTTGTTATTTGGACCACATCAGGTCCTTGGAAGCAAGAGACTTTTTGTAAAAAAGAGACTAACCACTGAAAGTCCACATAGCTGAAGCAGGAATTGTCGTCTCGTGCTAAGAAAGCTTGAGCATGTGCTGTGTTCAGGAGTCCCGCCTTGTCCCATGCTCAAAACGTGGGGAGCTGAGACCCCTGGCTATCATATCCTGACTTATCATTTCTGAACACTTCTTTCTTTCTTGTGAATCTTATTCCACACTCTTTTTGTATTTAGTTGTAAGGATTGGCAATAGGTTTTTATTTGACAAGACGCCACTAGGACTGCCTTATTATTATTTGATGGTCATAGCTTGCTCACATCTTAGATTTAGGTTTAGATTAGACGTTTTTCCAACCTGCACAAACAATTTAATTAACACCCTTGAACTGTGATCATATGTGTCTATCTTTACTGTTGCCACCATAAATTCCTTACAGTACGTGCAGCAAACTGACATGTTTAAACAACCGTTTCTTGCCAGTGCGAGGTGAGGCTTTAGGCTTTACTGTACATGTCTTTGAGATGAAGGCTCTTTGCCTAGGTGTAATTATGCTCACCTCCACATCTCTCGCTTCTGACGGGTTTCCCTTTTGTCATATGTAAGTGTGTTTTAGGCTCCTGCTTTCATAGGAAAAGCAGCTTTAGCAGACAGAAGTCATCATACTGCAAGCATGCTTTCCTGTCTCATACTGTGTGTGAACCTCTGAGGAGTATAATCAGCTCCAATAAATGTAGCACTTTATGCTGTCCTTTTGAAAACACTGACTTACCATGTGAAAGTGCAGCTGGTATCAAAGACTTGTATAGTGGGTCTTTGTTCCTTGATTGTAACATTGTTTCAGTATGACTCCTTGCCTTGTCTGTACCTCCCAATACATTAAAAAGCATGTGTTCCTTTGGGTATAAGTTAACAGTGCATGCTAGGTGGCAGCTTCTCACTTGCGTTGAAGCCTCATACTGTAGTAGTTTTGTTTTTGTCATGCTGTCCGTTTTTACCAATATGTTGTTCACCAATCCACTGTAATAGTCAGTGGTCATTTTTCCACAACAAGATTCATGCCTGGGTGTAAGATTCCCGCTAGCCTGCAACCAGATCCAAGGGTCTCTGGGCACACCTCCTGATGATCCCTGTGGGCCCACGAGAGACAATTTTGGCAGAGTGGAGAGCAGTCAGGAGTACCCAGAGACTCTGGATAGTTGGACAGAGCAGATGCAGAAGAAGAGCTGACTGAAAATCGTTGGTTGGTGAACACAGGTGATTGTATCAGTGTATTGTTATGTCTTGTATAGTATTGTTTCAAATGAGTTGGGGTAAATGTTTGTCTCTGGTTAAATAATTCTGAAATCTGATAACTGTTGCGATTATCCAAGGATACATGAGGGAAGGTACCCTCCCTACAGAACTGTTTATCTGAATAAGAAAAAGTAAAAGCGGATAGCCACTGCAGCTTAGAAAAAACTGTAAAAGCGCTGCATCCATGCTCTATACTGACTTAAGAGAACATGAGCCCTTTTCACCGTTCAGAGTAGTATAGTATGGATCAGAGACTATGATGAATGTGTTCTATGCAAGAGTAAAGAACATATTTTGGATGAGAGCCCTGTGTTGTCCTGTCTAAACCCATACCTTGACACTTGAAACCCTAAATGTGCAACTCAGTTGTGACCCTGCTTTATATTTCACACTCTCCTCTATCCTAGTACGGGAGCTGTAACAGACTTTGTTTCTACCGATCATGTGTCTTGTCTTTGACTCTCACCTACCCAAGACTCTGAGACAAGCTGAAATACCACTTTGCATTGTGGGCAGCGTAACAGGGGATATAGATTGTGAACCAGCAGTCATCTGAATCTGAAAAACACCTGCGGGTGTCACTGAAATTTATGTACAGGGGGAGAAATGAAGGTCAGGTGGTGATACCTGAGCCTCCGGATAGATGTGGCAGAGCAGTCAGCTATGAGCTGTACCGACCCCGTCAGCAAAGGGACGCAATAGTGCCCCGATGCAGACAGAGTTAGGAACAGGCCAGGCCTGGATCCGTAATAAGTCATACCTTGTCTTACCCCTGTGAGAATGGTTTTAGGTCAGTATAGACAAGTGGCACTCCTGTCTAAAGGAAGTCCAGCACACTTGATGTTTACTCACTACTCGCCCAAAGCATGTAAGTACCTTGATAAATGCCACGAATATACACAGAGTGAGTCACATTGACACTTCCCTCACAAAGGCATATTTGACTTAGATAAGGTAATGGACTGCATTGGAAAAGAAAGTTGCAAGTGTACACCAACGGCAATGGGACAGCTATCTTAAGTGGTATATTGAAGATACTAAGAGACAGGCTGAGCCCAAGACCTGGGACAGAAAGACACCCAAAGAAAAACACCAGGAGCAAGTAAAAACCCTGAAAACAGAGTACTCCAACCAGCAGGTACTGGCCCACAAAGCTGGGTACAAACATTTATATCCCATAATCCAAGGGGTAGGCCCCACCAAAGGAAACTCCCAAAGATATTCTGGACACTTACAACCCAGACATTTTAAATGTTGCACCCAACCATAAACCGGCCATCCCAGACTCTACCAAACAGCCAACCTATCATTCGTCCACCCCAATTAACCCTATGTTTCAGCCACATTTAAAGGGTTACAGAATTGCACAGCCAATACCAATACTTGATTCACGCTCAGACAGCTCCCCGGAGGGGGAATCATTTAGTTACTGTATGTGCCCCCTGGAGAGCTACTCATTTGTTCAATATTGTTCAGAGAATCCCAAAGACACAAGAAGATCCCATTAAGTTCTAAGAGACGCTTCAGTTTATAATAGATTACTATCACCCGACGTGTGTTGATTTGAATCAATTGTTGCAAGTAGTGCTGCCCACAGAGACATTTACCCTGCTGAAAGTGCGTGCCAACAGGCTAGCTGAAGAACCTGCCACTGCTAGGGACCTGAAAACCTTTACTGATAGGGTGTGTGACGAATCTTGACTATTCGCCCCTTTTCCCCACAGGAAAGCCACCTCATTTGAGGCTAAGGAGGTTAGCTCGCTAAGCAAAGGGGTGTAGGCAAGTGGGAACTCACTGGGTGTGACTCCCCTCTCAGGGATAAGAACTCCTATTCCTGTACGGATCTCCAGGTCTAAAGCACAATGTCGGCCTACATGGGAAATAGAAAGGCTGTTACTTCTGTTTTCTACTCTCCCAATAGTGGCAATTCTCCAACCTCTTCAGCTTCAGGTAATGCTGAATCTTACCTGAACTCCACAGTCAAAGAGCGGCAATACACCCCTTTTATTTGTGGTGATGTACATAAAAGAATGAAGAACTTGGAATAGAAGAGAGAGAATCCTATGCAGAGGCGAGACTCTGATGGGAGAATGTCCTGAGGGAGTGGAGCTACACTAGACATCGGAACCGGTGGTAGCGCGGCGAGTCAGCAAATCGCTATATTGACACCGGAAGGCTGGAGCCCTGATCCACCAAGAAGCCAAGGTCAAGATCAAGACTGAGCCGGTAAAGCGACCGTCTCGGCTAGTGGCGCGAACACACGGAAGCTGTGGTGTGCCTGGGGCCCGTTAACTGACGCTGAAGCCAGACAGCAGCAAAGAAACCAGATTCCCGATCTCTGCATGAGAAGTGCAGTAGCTGCCAAGCTTAGCAGCGGAAGGGAAGCGAATGCTCCCGGAGTGGTAACGCCGTTGAGAGTGGCGAACTGTCATGTCAGAAGCTGGGAGAGCTACACGGGTTACGGGAGCCGAAAAACCCATACGGGCAGGCACCCTATTGAAATGACAATACAACAAGCCTACTATAGGGCCAGAGTACTTTGGAGAGGCCTGAAAAAAAACTGACAGCCATTCATATTCAAAGGTTGGAGAGCCACAAGGGTTATGGGAGGGCAGAAAACCCAAAGGGGCAGATGCATCACCGAAATCCCTCTGGAGTACGCCTATCCAAAGGCCAGTGGACTTTGGAGAGTCCAGGAAACCCAAAAACTAGTAAACAGAATTGGGAGGAGAGTGAACCTGGAAAGATCAATTGCTTAAAAACACAACAACGACAATATGAAGCAGCAAGCATGAAATGGTTGAATTGTATTAAGAAAACATTGGGCCTCATTAGGACCCTGGCGGCCGTGGAATGAACGGTGCCGGTAAGAGACCGGCACCGTTCATTCCGGGCCGCCTCATTACGAGGTCTGCTGCGGGTCCCACTCAGGACGCCTGCCCAGACCAGGCATCCTTAGCAGGACCCACTAGCAGACCAGGATGCTAACAGGCCCGTCATTAACGGACCCGTTGTTAGCATCCTCCCCATTCCCATTTGAGCCCTGTAGGGCTCAAATGGGAATGGGGATTCATTTTTACCGGAGCCCAGAAAAGGGCAATTACCGAGTCTGCCAAGGTCGGCATGACCCGGTTATTGCCCTTTTCTGGGCTCCGGCAGAAAATCATTACCGGCGGCAGCCGCGCCCGTAATAAGGGCACAGCTACCGCCAGGGTCGTAATGAGGCCCATTTTCTTTCCTGGGGAAAGGGAAACGTATGGAATACATGTAAATATTTAAACGTTTGCATACAGAGAGGCTGAGGACTGTATTGTGAGACCTGGATGAACTTCATAGCATTCTTGGATTCCAAGTGTTGGATCAGGCATGAAGCCAAGGTCAGTTGATATTGCTTGGCCTCCTTTTTGTTATATTTCCTGAAGTGATAGGGTCAGTTAGCTAATAGGATTTGCACTAAGGACTATTTCTTTTGGACTTCGGCAATAACCCTTACCTTTAGTTTGGTTAGGGAGGGAACTTTCCTCATATTGTTATGGCCAAATCTGTGTTTTCTTATTATTTAAATAAAGCACCTTTGAATATGGCATTACTTAGTCCGACTCCTACTTCTGGTTCGGCACATATGGTGTCAGAGTGGGATGTAGGCCATCTGATATAAGCTTGGGATCCCTGGTGTACACAAAGTTGATAGAGAAGGACAAAGCTCCTACTTTGGCAACTCCCCAGTCCATTTGATTTGATGTATATAGTACCAAGCAAATTCCTATCCCGCCATACGGAAGGTGTTTAACAGCGATAGGTCTAAGGGCCTCATTACACGTTGTGCGGTAAGGGATTAACGTTACCGGTAAGGGAATACCGGTAACGTTAAATCCCCATGCCAATTACGACCCGGATTACCTCTATTAGCGGCACCGCTAACTACGGTGCCACTAGTAGCGGCCAGTTCGCGTGCACGCGACCCTTCATCCCGTAAATAGCGCCATGCCGCTAATAGCCCACCATCACAAGCCATGCGGACATGCTAATAGCGTCATGGTAAAGCCCCAAAAACCCCTTACTGGCATGGCGCTAATACAAGCATCGCGAACCACCCGGTAAAAAAACAGAGCAGTGTTCCCACCTGCCACAGGTGGACACAATCAGCACAGGTGGAGGCAATGGAGACTGTGGCAGCACAAAAGGAGCACACCACACACCTTCCCACACCAAGATGGTTCCAATACTAGCAGCATTACATGGGCTGGAGGACATGATGGCAGTGCAGCAGCAACAACAACAGGCATCACAGAGGAGACACAGGAGGAGGAGGAAGAGGGCAAGACAGGCGCAGCAATCACCACCAGGGCACCTAGTCATACCACAGAGGCAGCCACCAATCCCCAGGATCAGAGCCAGTCCATTTAACCTAACCCCTGAGCAGATACACACCCTGTACCGTCTGGACCGGGATACTATCACGAGCATCGTGGACATGATACATGATCACATAGTGAGCCTCATAGACATCAGAACTGCCATCCCCCCTTTACTGAAGGTGGTGACTGTGCTCCACTTCCTGGCCACAGGCACCTACCAGCATACAGTGGGGCAGATGCATGGCATCTCACAACCAGTATTCTCACGCACGCTGAACCAGGTACTCGATGCCCTCCTGAAGCATGCACGTGAACACATATACCTGCCCCGGACTGCCCAGGAGATTGCAAACACCAAAGTTGGCTTCTATTTACTGGCAGGCATCCCAAGTTGCATCAGGGCCATCGACTGCACCCATCCGGAATTGGTGGTCCCACATCACAATGAAGTAGTCTACCGAAATAGGAAGCAATTCCACTCCATCAATGTCCAAATGGTGTGTGACGCTAACAAGATAATCACACATTGTTGTGCCCGATTTCCTGGATCAACCCATGATTCCATGGTCCTGCGGTACTCAACCATACCACGCTACATGGAGCGACAAGCTGGACAACGTTCGTGGCTACTCGGTGAGTAGCCGGCCAAGCACATGGCAGTGTGATTGGGGGGGTGAGAGATGCATACTCCAACTGGGTTTGTTTAGGGGGGGAGAGATACATACTCCAAATGGGTGTTGACTGTCGCCCGTAGGAGAAATGGACATACAGATGTACCCCAATGTCCATCAGTGAAGGCCGCAATGTACCTGACAATAACCCACATGCAATGATAAGCTGCACAACATAGAGAACAATCCAGGTCAACGAATGCTACACATCCATCCAAATCCACATTGCACACCACGCCACACCACATAATACACAAATCAGCAACATGGCGGTAAGATGGTAATACAGAATTAGCGCAGCACAACATCAATACAGAAATGTGCCCTTGAATGCATGCAAAGGGATCACCCCTAGCCATAGCATTCAACCACACACCTATAGCACCGGTGAAGTGATTCTACACAGCATTGCAACATCGATGTCGGAATGCCACCACACTAGCAGTGTGGTTTCAAATTTGCCTGGGCCCAGGGACACCTAAGACCTGGCCTCACCCAAGACATGTCAATTGGTGTCGGCGCCATGATTTGGGCATGTCCACTTGCAGGGTCAAGCTCACCTTTGCACATTGCATTCACACAGATTGCCTGCATGCATGCTGCTAGTCGTGGATATCAATCACAATGCAAAGTCGATTTGTCTGATATGTACAGGCCACTCCAGAGGTGACCAGTAACAGGTCCCCATTCTTCCCCCCATACAGGCGATGCCGGCTATCCCCTGAAGAGGTGGCTCCTTACCCATGTACGGAACCCACAGAACCGGCATGAAGAGGACTACAATCATGCACATAACCATACCCACGTCGTGATAGAGCAGACATTTGGCCTTTTGAAGACACGGTTTAGGTGCATTAGCAGGTCTGGTGGCGCTCTCCTGTGCGGCCATGAGAAGGTGGCCAAGATCACCATGGCATGTGTCATGCTGCACAATATGTGTATCAGACAGAATGTGCCACTGCCCCCTGACGTTGAAATACAAGCACCTGATGAGGATGATGATGGTGATGAGGACGGAGGTGACGGGGATGCAGGTCATGCAAGCGGCGATGGCCAGGAGGGACGTGATGTGAGACAGCATCTGATCAACCAAATATTCTGAGTAACATGGTTTCACTCTTTAGGATGGATATGGGTAGTAATGCACTGGTGTCTGTGTTGAAGCGCACAATGGACCCTGTCACCAATAAAGTACACATACACAATGAAGAAGTCCAAGCCTGTGTTTTGAGTAATCACCAGTGTATTAAGGAATATATAGATGTAGAAGTGCATGTCCCCAACTATCCCACCACCCTTCCCTCCCTCCCCCCACAACAGTCCCGAAACACCCTTCCCCCTCCCCCCACAACAGACCCGAAACACCCTTCCCCATCCCCCCACAACAGTCCCAAAACACCCTTTACCCCTCCTCACACAACAGTCCCAAAACACCCTTTACCGCCTCCCCCCGACAACAACCCCTTATGTGTCTTGCACAATGTTGTTGTCCTGCTGCACACGTGGAAGGTTGACCCTGCAGTCCCTATTCCCCATTGCCACCACCAGCATTAGGAGGCTGGGTTGACGTGCGCCTCGTGGTGCACGTGGAGCGGCGGAGGGGGCTTGTCTGCCTCGAACTAGCAGATGATGAGGTGGCTGTCTCCCTGTGGTGGTGGTGGGAACTGGCGGTCCATTGCGTCCGCTATACGCGTGAAGACCTGCCTGAGTTGGCCAATCTCCACGCACAGCCTGTTGGAACAGGCCTCAATCGTCTCCCTCGAGTACCTGGCAGTCTCTCTTATCTCCCCCCTGAGACGGGCAGCCTCTTCCACATGCTGCCCAACCAGCACAGTAATGTCCTCCTGGCGCTGCCTGATGCTGGTCAGGTCAAGGGCACTGTGGCGTGCTCGTGGTGTGGCTCCTGTGCCTTCCTCTGCATCCAGGGCATCCGGTGAAGCCACCGGTGGGATACTGCACCCTCCCGTGTTGTCCTCGCCAGACTGGCCATGGACGCTGGACTCTGGTGTTTGCTGTGGAGTTGCCTCTGGGGTTCCTGGGGGGGTTGGAGTGTGCATTTCCATGGAGAACTCTATCGGGTCCTCCACATCTGAGAGCGGCGCAGTGGCTGCCGCCTCACCTGTGGAACTTGTGGCAGCGGAGGGTGGGCCCTCCGTGGCTGGAATCTGTGGTGGGGGGTTCACATCTGAAGGTGTGGCAGTTGTTGCTGGTGTGGACTGATGTATGGTAGCAGTGGCGCTCCGAATATGTTTGGCACTCTGCATGGGAACACTTCTCCCTTTGCTCCTTGATGTAGTGGGGTGTCCCCTGTGTCCTGTGGCCTGGGTTTTTTCTTGGCAGGGGGCGCCTGAGTTGCAGTTCCAGGTTCTTCACTGTCTGTATGTGAGCCTGTGGGGGACAAAGAGGGGGATGGCATTGGTGATGGTTCAATGTACTTCATGCAGAATATGTTAATCATGCTGTTGTGTGCATTGGGACATCATTGGTAATGATGCAGGTGATGGGTCTATTGAGTGGGTCATCCATGTGTGGCACTTGTCTGTGGTGATGTGTGCATGTGTGTGTGTTTGGGTTTGACACTGACATGGCCAGGGTTGTATGCATGTATGGATGTTGGTGCATCCATGAGGTGAATCTGGGCTCACATTTGGGGGGGGACCTCAACATTCACAGTGCATAGTTTCATGTGTACACTCACCTCCATCTGATGTAGTGGCCACACCATGCTCCATGCTCCCGACTCCCTCGATTGATTCAACACTAATCGTGTTGGCGCAGGTCTCCTCCCACTCCTTCAATTTTATTGGCGATTCGGCTCCACCTCCTGTGGCCATGGCCATGTTGCGGTTCGCAGACAGTATATTGCGGACCCGGAGGTGGAGATCGTCCCACTGCTTTCTGCACTCCCGGACAGTGCGGGTGGTGGTGCCCACCGCACTCACTTTCAGGGCAACCTCTGCCCAGATAGCCTTCTTCCGGATCAGGGTCTCCCGCCGCATGTCGTTGGAAAATACCACGTCGGCATTCGCTGCAAGGGTCTCAGTGAGCATTGTTAGCTCCTTGTTGGTGAACTTCTCCTTGCGCTGGCGGTCGGTTGTTTTTTTATGGCCTTAGGCATGGCGAGGGATTCCTTGTGGCTTTGGAATGGCACAGTTCTCGAAACAGGTCCAGGGGCAGAGGATGGCAATGGATTGTGTTTTTAAAGATCGCCGCCGTGCTCTTTCCCGTTCCTGTGCGATGACGCTATTTCCGGTTCCGCTATTTAATGGTGACCGCTAATTGCGGTGACCGCTAGTTGAGATGGCCGCTATTAGCGGTGACCGCTGTTTGCATGTTGCGGGAGGTCGGAAGTGCTATCAGCGCTTTCATCGGTGCCGCTAAGGGTCTTTTTGGGGTCTTTAGCGGCATGGTGGTAGGGTTTACCGACATGGCGCTATGCTCGTGTCCGCGTACTCCTAATGGTACGCTATTAGCAGCCTCTTGCCAAGGGGGACACTTTAATAGCGCCATGCCGGTAAATGTCGATTTTTACCGCACAACGTGTAGTGAGGCCCTAAGTCTTTCCCCTGCCCCGGGACCCTACATCGGACAAGCGATTAAGTCTAGCCTGGCCTGGTGGAATGCATTACAGAGGGCTGCAGGAGTCGTAAACCTTGACTATAGGGAGGAGGTGAATGTGATCCTCCATAACCATGTCACTACATCCTATGTGGTTAAAGTGGAGGAACCGTAGCACAAGGGATCCTGGAAAAACCCTTCCCCTTTGTACCCCAAGAGATATACACCCTAGCAGAAACAGAGAGTGGATCACTGGGATTCAGATAAGCTGATGTCGTTAGAGAGGAAACTGGTAGAGGAGAGGCAGAGGACATCGCCCCATTGAACAATTTTGCCTTTGCCCAAAGGAACAACCCAGCCCTAACAGAGGCCTTTAGGAGGGTAACTTTGGAGGAACAAGGATGCAGTCAAGTAGGTCCCTTCTTCGTTATACAAAAAGGGTTACTCTATCAAGGGGATGATGGGAAAAATGGTCTTAACTGAACCACTTGGTAATCTCCCCAAAGTCATCACAGGATAGTGCTGGAGCTGACCCATTGCCATCTAACGGCTGCCCATCAGGGGATAGGGAAAACCCAAAGCCAGGTTATGCCCCGTTTTTTAGTGGCCTGAGTGTTTGCAGATGTGAAGAACTATGTTTGTACCTGCAAGATTTGTCAGAAGACCGCAGCCACTCCAGTTCCCCGGCCCCTGTTACAACCCCTTCCCATCATCGAAGTACCTTTTTCCCTGCATAGCAATGTACATAGTGGGCCCCCTTGTAACATCTAAGTTGGAAAATAAATTCATACTCATGATTGTTGACTATGCTGCTCAGTATCCCAAAGCATTTGCCCTTGGGAATAATACAAGGCAACAAATCCTGAAACATCTACTTCCATTCCTTTCATGAGTTGGATTACCAAAGAAAATCCTTACAGATCAAGGTACCACTTTTATGTCTAAAATCATGTAGGACATAAAAGAAATATTGCACATTCAAACCCTTCTTCCATCTGTGAATCATCCACAAACAGGTGGCAATAAGGTTTAACCTAACATTAAAAAGAATACTCGTCAGGCTAGTAGAGGTACATCATAGAAATTGGGATGTCATTATTCCCTGGACCATTCCCCATTTTAGTTATTATATGTTTGAGGATCTTGAGACATACTGAATATACCAAAAGAGAACTGGGAAGAAAGAGAACAGGCCATACTATCCATTTCCCAAACAGCCCAGAAGCTGAAATCCCATAAGGCTGCTGTCAGGGAAATCATAAAACACCAGTTGGGTAGGTTCCAATTACATCAAAAGATCCTACATAATATACAAGCAGTAGCCTGCTCTTTCTCTGTTGGGGAATCTGTCTTAGTTCTACTTCCCACCTCAGAGAACAAAATGATAATGGTACAGCCCCTACACAATTCTTGAGAGAAAAGGTCCCTTGAATTATGTAGTGGCCCAACCAGATAGGCATCAGAAGAATCAAATATATCATGTGAACTTATTGAGATAGTAGAATGTCGACCCAGTAGCAGAGAATACTGTAAGCATGGCCACCCTCCTTACTGACCAAGACCTAGAACACCAGTTGATCCCTAACCATCAACCACTCTCCCAACAAGAAGACCTTCATGATTTACTAATCCAGTTTCCAAAGGTCTTCTCTGAACAACCAGGTAGTGTGCAGAATTTCGTCCATTATATACAAATGCCAGTCGGGCAAACAGTTAATTTAAAATCTTTCTGGATACCGGAGGCAAGGAGGAAAATTATCAAAACAGAGATCCACGAAATGCTGAAGGCCAACATCATTGAGCCCTCACAGAGCCTGTGGTCTTCCCCTGTTGTTTTGGTGGCAGAAATGGACAATACTGGAACATTCTGTGTAGATTTCAGGAAACTAAAAACCATTTCTATGTTCGATAATTACCCAATGCCACGTATCCACAAGCTCATTTAAGTATATATCCACCCTTGAAGTAATCAAAGTATACTGGTAGGTACCCCTAAAGCCACTGATATGGGAAAGCCCACCTTTTCCAGCCAGCAAGGGCTCTTTCAATTTGAAGTGCTTCCCTTTAGCTTGCACAGTGTTCTTTCCACATTCCAGAGGACAATGGATAAGATTTTGAGAGCATACTCTAGCTTTTCTTGAGCCTACTTAGACCACATGTTCACACACAGTAAGACCTTGCCCAAACACATGCACCATCTCTATGTGAACGCAAAATCCCTCAGGAGAGCAGTTTTAACGGCGAACCTGAACAAAAATCCATCTGGCCCAGGCAGCTGTACAGTATCTGGGCTACTTTGTGGATAATGCACTGATTAAACCCCAAGCTGATATGGACAAATTGGTACAACAAACACGGGTATCTAAAACCAAGTGAGGCTTTCAAGCTTTTTTACCATTGACATGCTATTACCAGCATTTTATATCCAATTATTCCACCTTGGCTGCCAACCTTACAGACAAGTTACAGAACTCTCACCCACAAAAACTTGTCTGGGGGTAAGATGATCAACAAAACTTCAAACTATTGTGCTATTAACCTGTCTTGAAGATTTCCGACTTCAATTGTGAATTCATCCTTCAGACTGATGCCTCTAGGGTTGTATTGGGATCTGTGTTGTCACAAGAGCATGATGGCATGGAACACCCCGTCTTGTACAGAAGTCAGAAGTGTTCCCTAAAGAATAATCATATGCAGTGTTTGAGCAGGAAGCCCTGGCCATCAAATGGGCAATTGTGAACTTGTGCTATTATCTAAGAGAAAGAAGAATCTCGCTTGTGATAGACCACTCCCCTCCTACCTGGATGAGTCACAGGAAAGATTCAAATGCACAAGTCATGAGATGGTTTTTAGATATTCAACCTTTTTGTTTTTCAGTGGCACATCGAAAAATGAAAGAACAAGGCAATGTGAATTTTGTGAGCTGTTTCCCGCTTCCCAAACAAGCGGGAGCCTCTTGTTTAATGGGAGGGGTATGTGATGAATCTGGACTATTCATCCTTTCTCCACACAGGGGAGCCACACCCTTTGAGGCTACAGAAGTAAACCTGCTCATCAACACCCTCCCTAGGGGTCTGGGTAAGTGGGACGACACTGCGAGTGACTCCCTTCTCAGCGACAAGGACTTCCATTCCTGTATGGAACTCCCGGTCCAAAATATGTCGACCTACATGGGAATTGGGAAGGCTGTTACTGATGTTTTTGACTGTCCCAATAGTGACAATTCTCCAACCTCTTCGGCTTCAGGTAATGCTGAATCTCACCTGAACTCCACGGTCAAAAAGCAGCCACATACTACTTTTGTTTGTGATGATCTAAATAAAAGAACAAAGAACTTGGAATGGAAGAGAGAGAACCCTACGCAGAAGTGAGTCTCTGATGGGAGGACGTCCTGGGGCAGTGGAGCCATGCTAGATAGTGGAACACGCTGTAGTGTGGAGAGAGAGTGAATTGGCGGACTAAGACCGAAGGGCTGGCGTCCTGATCTGACAAGAAGCAATGGTCAAGATCAAGACTGAGATGGTAAAGCAATTGTCTGGCCTAGTGGCGCGAACATACGGAAGCTCTGGTGTGCCTGGGGCCCGTTAACTGATGCCAAAGCCAGACGGCAGGAGAGAGACCAGATCCCCAATCTCTGGATGAGAAGTACAGTAGCTTCCAAGCTGAGCAGTGTGAGAAACCATAGGGTGTCTCACCTGCTAGTCCCCGGGGATCTCTCTCTCAGGTGGCCAGGGCACGGCCATCGGCTTTGGATCCAGACCCTGGGGGTGGACCAGTGCAGGAGGATCACCTGGGTGAGGGGTCTTTGGGGGGTGGGAATGAGGCAGCCGATGGTGAGACGCTGTATTCCTCCCTTTCCCGTACCCATGATGCCCCCTATTTCATAGGATTCTCTGATGTGTCCCCCCTTTTCTACACAAACACTGGGCTGAGGAAGAGGGCGACTGAGAATAACAATCCTAACTCATACACATCACATTGGACATGTCCCGCTAATTGTGTCAGGCGAAGTCAGGCACTTGACTCTAAGTGCATACACCTGATGCCAATTAGCTCTCCTCACACAAACAAAAGGCGGAACATAGAGACACACTGAGCAAGGTGGAACATGAGTAAGAGCAGAATGTCTGGGGCGAAGACAAACCTACTGGAGCAGAGCAACGGACTGAGGGAACAGAGCCACGGGTGGAGAAACCCAGGGGTTCCCTTCAGGAGGTCGTTGTCTCCAAAAGGCCATGAAAGACACGTATGTGGAGAAGGCTGAATCCCAAACCAGAAGGCTGCATTGTGTTTCAAGGATGCCAGCGACCCTCCCAGGTGAACGGTAGAGTTGGGGACACAAGGCCAAACCTGTGGTACTAACCTTGTTTTGTAAACTGGAAGACAAGAAAAACGATAAAGAAAGGCACACAGCCGGTGATTTGGCAAGCAACCTGAGAGACCAGTGTGTGCTGGAGAAAGATTGATTGAACAGGCAATATTATATCGCCCAATTGAAGGCGGCACACATGTGGATGAGACACGAAGAAAGGCAGACCTGCAAATGAACCTTGAAGTGACGATAGCTGTAAAGTCAGCGATACTCAGTAACGGAGTTGTCCGGTGAAAAGAAGTAGCCCACTCGAAAGTCTCTGTGAAAGGTGAAAAGTTTGTAGCGATAAAGTGAATGAATTGTAAAAGCGAAGTGATTGAAATTAACCCAGAGAAAAGAGGAGAGTAAAAAGGTGAACATTGAACTTTGGTGCATAACACAGTGAACTACCCAGACCAGGGAACACTGGGGTAAATATCCTAGAATTGTGAATTGGAAGTTGGAAAGTTGAAGTGGTCCTGCGGAGGTCTGTAGAAAAGAGTCACGCACATTTGAAAGTCTTCGACATCAGGAAACGGTCCGAGTCCGACTGAGGGAGACCAAAGGTGTATAAGTTAGGGTAAGGGAACCCCTAACGAAGGTGAATTAAGCTTGGGCAAGGGAACCCCTGCAAGTGTTTTGTTTTTCTGTGAAAGGTCCAAGCCTGACTGAGGGAGACCAACGTGAACTGGTTGGTGAATCTTTGCTTTATGAGGTCTGCACCTGACAGAGGGGGACCAACGTAAACATTTGCTTTGAGAGGTCTGAGCCCGACAGAGGGGGACTGATGTGAACTTTTTTGTAAAACTGTTTTAGAACCAAGGAAGAGAGATTTTAATGTACAAGGCCAGGCGGGCCTTGATCCACGTTTTGAACTGCCTATTGTGTTAAGAGCCTGAGCCAGAATGTGTCATCGTGCCTACAGGGACCGCCTAACTCTGTGCTGTGCAGCGTGGGGAGGAGAGCTGACTCAGCCACATTTATTCTTTACATTTGAACACTGACTTTCACATTTTTGTAAAAGGTATATGGCAGGCATTAGGTTTCTGTTAGTATAAGCCATTTTGATTTGACGGACAGAACTTCGACTGTTTTATTCATTATTGGATGGTCGAGACTAGTCTCATCCTAGTTATAGGGCAAAGTAAGAGTTTCTCCAACCCCATTGAAACTTTAAGAAAGGTTTTATAAATTGTACCTTTTGTAAGAGTGTCATACTTATGATACCATGCCTCCCTTACAGCAGCAGAAGATAAGTGAATTTTCCTGAAGTGGTAATGCCGTTGATAGGAGCAAACTGTGATATCAGAAGCTGGGAAAGCTCCACGGGTTACGAGAGCCCAGAAAACCCATACGGGCAGACGCCTTACTGAAATTACAATAAAAAAAGTCTATGAGAGGGCCTGCGGACTTTGCAGAGACCTGAAAAGGTGAGAGACATTCATATTCGAGTCTGGGAGACCCACAAGGGTTATGGGAGCCCAGAAAAACCAGAAGGGCAGACACCTGTGATGAATCCAATGAAGTCATCACAGATTCCCCAGTGTTTACCTCTTCCCATGTGGCAAGGGGACGGAAGCCGCTACCTGATCCTGACTCTGGGGGCGGCTATATGAGGGAGAATCACATGTGAGGGGACAACTACCGGGGAGATGTTTTGACTTCATTGGACAAGACGCGGTATTCCCACTTTTCCCATGAGGAAGACCCTTGAATACCAGAGTTCTTAATGGCCTATTCTCATTCTGGTCAGGCATCCACCTAAGACCCAAACACCCACAACTCACACATAACACCTTTTGTCTCTGATGTGCCTTTATGTGAAATCTCTGAGAAAAACCATCTATGAGTTAAAAGTCCAACAACATACATGGACTGCAACTCCCATAGCCTCTCAGATACTGAGACGAGGATGAGCATAAGGGAGCTTGTGCAAACTGGCAGGAGCTCAAATTACAACATGCAAACTAGTTGTTTTTCCAAGTCTTCCATGCGCAGGACATTTAAAGATGGCAACCGCAATATGGAGTCGAGCGGTACAGGAGAAGACGTTGCACCCCATGCTGAAGCTCATGACCGCGAGGCACAGCGACCGGTCTGGTGGAATGGAGAAGGACGGGAGATGCTGTGAGCTGTGCATGAGCTCCTGGAGGATCGATCGCTCGAAAAAGCAGCATTCTCTGGCCTTGGCTGAAAAGGAAGGCCGGTGTGTGACCACAGAGCTGCGTAGGACACTGGAATAATGTCTGCACACTCCAAAGTGGAAAGCGGGTGATGAAATTATATAATTATAATTGTTCTTTTATAACATGCTTAATACCAACGAGTGATTTCTAAGCGTGAAATCAGGATTCAAACCTGTATTGCACTGCGTTGTCTTGCTTAAAAAAAAACACGTTGCCCCGAAGCTATCCTTCCTCCCCAATCACACCGCAGAGGCGCAAGCAGGATCGGAGAAACAGGAAGGAACCAGTGAGTCTTCCCAAAGCAGCTGATGAGGCAGGGGCGTTCCAACAAGCGCTCCAACAAATGTTTGAATGGAACAAGATTGATGATGCAGAAAACACCTGAAGTATGTTTGAATGCAGTCAAGGCAAATTACAGATTCTGAACCCAATAAGAAAAAAGTTTGAATATAGACAACCCAAAGTACAAAGGCAACACCGAATCAAGTACAGATGAATGGGATTCATGTGTGGGGGAGTCGTTTGAGCAAATGTTACCATAGACAGACATACCAAGCACCTCACGTATATGCAACTGTGGAATAGCCAAAGAACTGTGAAACACATAAGAAGTCCTGGCAGGCGAGTACACCAGGTAGATGAAATGATATAATGATTCCTGGCAGGGGAGTATACCAGGTGATATGAAAACCCTAAGGGAAGTCCTGGCAGGTGAGTACAGAAGACAGCTAAAATTGTATAACGATTCCTGGCAGGGGAGTTACCAGGTGATCTGCAAAGTTACAAAATATACTACAGAAAGACTGTTACAGAACGTATTGCTTAAAGAAGAACTTTCTGAGTCCAGTGAAGTCACAAAGGAACTGTTAGCTAAACAGACATGTTTGCCATCCTATTTAAGAATACAGGGAAGGGGACCACCCTCTGTATCCAAGGGTCTTTACCTTGGAGAACATTTTTGTTGGAGTAATTCTTATACTTTAGGGTTTGAACACTTTTTTGCCAATATCAAGTTAAATACATTTCCTTGCACCCTTTGTTGTTTTGTTTGTAGTGTGAGGGTCAGAATATCACATTTTGGACACAAGGACGGCTTTTCAGTTACTGACATACTGACACAGACAGATCATTCGTTTTTAGTTTCTAGGTAGGGAAGTTCCTCTTTAGAATAGGGCCAGGGAGGCAGCAACCCATTTTTTTTAAAAAATAAATGTCTTTGATTGAAAACATCACAACTTTGTGCCCAGCTCTCATTTTTTACTCCTTCTGGCTCACCACAGCTTGTACAAATCATCACTGAAATTTTCGCTCGAAAGACGGATTGGTCTAAAATTAACACATGCAAGCAAGCCAAAGGGGGAAAACCTGTGAAATGTCTTGAGGGTCTGAAACAATGTTTTGAGCAATACCCTGGGATCAATGATGCAGCCATTATAGTGCCTCAAGCTGTGGTGGCTCAATTTGTTATGGGTTTGCAACCAAAGGTATCAGAGGGAATTAAGGCAGTGCTAACAGGGTGGGAAGGAAAGGGTCTTGTAGAGGTTTTATTAGCTGCACCACACTTCCATGAAAATGGTCTAAGACAGAAAGAAAACTACTGAAGCCAAACTTGTGGCTTTGCAGATACAGAGTTTATAACCTTCGCAGGGAAGCAGAGGGTTTCATACCACACCGGGAGGGTGAGGATGGGGAAGAGGTAGAGGAACACCCCTATCACATGAACCAGCGCAAATTGCTGAAAGGTATTACCCGAACACATACACCGATCAGTGTAATTACTACAAAGAGTTTGGACACCGGAAAGCTGAGTGTCCACAATGGCCTCAGTATGATGGTTGAGGCAGACAGTCAACCGCGTCAAGCGGAATTATTATGTCCCAGCTTCCACCGACACCACTCCAGACTGATGGTTAGGATTGCCAAGGGGTCCCCGAACCTGTTGCAACACTCATACGAATTAATTCTATTGCTCTGTATGTTGATTGTGTTATTGCTTGTCAAAAGATTTCATGTTTGGTTGACATGGGAACATCACGCTCTGCCCTAAAAGCCTCAGAGTTTCTACGAATGATGCATTCTAATTAAATTGTTAACGCTGTAGGTATAGGGGGTACGCCAATACCCCACCCTGTGTCTACTCAATTTATGATCACAATAGGTCCAATTTCTGACCAACATGCATTCTTGCTGAGTCTCTGTTCTCCTGTGAACTTGTTTGGATTATATTTATTTAATGACACTGGTTACATGGTCAATAGTCAATGTCAAGCGAGTTAAAATTACTCTAAATCCTGCCAAGCTCCTGCCATGTGTACGTCAGTGTCCTATTTCCTGACAGGCTGAAGAAGGAATTTGCCCTGTAATAGAATCCCTTCTCCAACAAGGTATTATTGTACCAACTGGTAGTCCTTACAAAACTCAGATTTTGCCTGAAAAGAAGCCAGGTAAAAAGGTTTATCGTTTAGTTCAGGACCTACGTGCAGTTAATGGAGCTGTGCTACCTGTTTTGCCCTCAGTACCTAACACAGCTACGATCCTTTCACTCATTGCCTACTCAGCAAAGTACTTCACTGTTATAGATCTGTGATCAGCATTTTTCTCCATACCTATACATCCTGACATCCAGTATCTGTTTGCATTTACCCATAAATCCACACAGTATACGTTCACTGTTCTTCCAATGGTATATGTAGAGAGCCCTACCCTATTCTCCTGAATTTTAAAGAGAGATCTTGGCTCAGTTCGATTCCCAAAGGGTCGATTCTGATGTAGTACGTAGATGGCCTGCTCATACCCCCCTCCCCATCCCCTTGAAGCATGTGAGGAAGACTCATTCTGTTGACAGTGCTTGCTGAAAAGGGTCACAAGGCATCTAAAGACAAGTTACAGCTGAGTCTGCCCCGTGTGCGATACCTGAGCCATAAGATTTCAGCTGGGAAAAGAAATGTATCCAAGATTGGATTGCAGTGATACAGAATGCCCCCAAGCCCCAGACCAGAAAGCAAATGAGAGGGTTCTTTGGATGATGGTCAGTTAATGCAGACAATGAGTCCCGGGATATGTAACCATAGGCCCCTTCAAAACCTCAAACCCGATTCGACCCTTGAGCCGCTGCCACAGCCTCAGGAAGCAGAATATGCCTTTGTCACCATTAAGATAGCACTTGCAATGGCTCCGGCTTTCGGTTTGCTGGATTATAGTAAGCCCTATGTGCTTGTCGCGATCCGGAGATGGCGGCGCCGGTGCACTGGCACCAAGACCTGGCGTTTACCTTGGCGCCTGGGTCATCAGCGTAAATGCCGCCAGAACACTACAAGACCCAACCGGCCTTGCGCTCGATTCATGCCTCAAGTACCTCCTGCAAGCGTCTCAAGCCTCGGTTTGAGGCATCTTTCCATTTAGGCCTCACCCTCCCTAAACTCGCTGCTCCTAAACCGTCTCTTACGGTAACAGCACTTGTTTCTTGTCCTGTTATTTTTCAATTAGTTGGCTATCCCGGTACTTTTGACTTCAGCCTACCCTTTTGACTTTGACTACGGATTACAATTCTGTGCCTCTATATTCCATATTGTTGCTTCCCCGGTATCTGGACACGGACCGTTACTATTTTGCCTCGCATGCCGCTTTTGATGTCTGTTCCTCTGGTCCCTCTCCGTTTTCAACCCTTTACCTAGGAACGGTGGTGACTGCCGTTATTCTGTGTTTCCCAGCGCTCGTGGAGTGACTATTCTATGTGCACATTCCTGCACTCATATTACCAACAATCCATAATCAGCTGGAACTTGCACCCATTCCTAGCTCACAATTACCCTTGGACACCTGTTGCCCGTGCCTCACTTTTCAGGACGCTTTGCGGTTTCAGTGAGAGTTGCGTTTTTTTCCCTTTTCACTACTACTTTGGACGCTAAGCTGATAAAGAAGAAGAAAAGTAAAGACGCTCTGCTGTTTCCCTTTTGGATTTGTATTGCGTATCCCTTAGCTGTGCCCTCATTCCGTTTGGGTCAGGGTCCTCTCTCTGAGACATTGCTGGCTGTAAGGACGCTCTGCTGATGCTTCTGTGCCTACTGTGGAATTTCCATCGTACCTCCAGTTGCGTCCTCGTTCCGCCCGGGTCAGGGATTGTTATACATCAAAAACATCATCTGCATTTCTTCTGAAACTCCTACCAGACTTCCCTTGGAACTCAGTAGGTACACAACCCATCTGGGGACTTACCCAGGTAAACCTGGGTAAATTGCGGGGGTGGGAGATTGGCATATGTGCCAGACAACAGTGCCTTGTTTTTCTCCCTTTTAGCTCTGCTGTGTGTCCCGCCTTTTTGCCTGAGCCCTCGGCCTGACAGGTAATACTACCCTGAAGGCGGTGTGTCATAATGTGCTTGTGCTCTGTGAAATGTTGATGTAGGCTCAGCAATCAACATTCCACAGTGGCGGTTGGGCTGGATGGCTGAAGGAAGGAGCCTGCGCTTGTGGGGTCCAGTAAATAAACCTTTACACTATCTTTGGTGTCCGTGGATCTTGTCAGTGGCGACGAGGATTTAACAGGGCCCCGTCCCACGCGTGCGCCTGCAAGCTGCTCCGGCCCCGGTCCATCGCCGGCATCACTACGCCGGGGCTGCAGCTGCCGAACTCGCTTGCACATCATCTTCCAGGGGTCTGGTTTGGACGTCGAGCGGGAACACGAGTTCTTCCTGCCCGCCGCGGATGTGAGTGCAGGAGCAGCCGCGGACCCTGGCAAGCTGTGGATGGTGTGTTTGGGCGTCCCCAGGACCATTCGGGCTGCGCAGGATTGGTGACTGTCAGCGGAGGGCTCTGCCGGGCGTGCCTGCAGAAACCGCCTGATAGCTCCGCCCCGGCAGTGTCAACCCAATCAGCTCCCGGCCTACTTCATTACCACGAGTAGGAGGGGCTGTGCTGACGCTGCGTGTCCCAGGAAGACACATCAGCTGATCGCTGTCGGGGAATCAGCTGATTGCTGCTCTTGAGCAGGAGGTCGAGTGGACGGCGATTGGCTCCTCACTGCCCCTCAGCAGGAAAACGGATGAGCGGCGATCGGCTCTGGCTCTCGCCGGTCTTGTGACAATAAACGCCTCCATTATGGACCACTGGAGGTGTGTTGGGGGCATATATTTGCAAGGAAAACCGACAGGTGGAGATTCCTGTATTTTGTTTGCTCTGGAGGTGTTTGGCCCGAAGGCAAGAGGCGGGTCTAGGGGAGCTAGGCTGATTCCCCCTGCAAGTTTGAGAGGTAAAGTGGTGGAATTGGCACATGTTGGTCATTTGGGTCGATCGTTGACCAAGAGGAGACTCAGGGAGGAATATTGGTGGCCGTCTATGGACAAGGATGTTGAACTGGTCATCAAAGATTGTCAGGCATGCGCAGGCAGTGATAAGAGCAAGGTGCTGCATCCCCAACCCATGCATCCTTTAGAGGTTCCTGAGCAGGTGTGGTCAAAGTTGGCTTTGGATATTATGGGACCGTTTGAATGCTTGCAGCCTGAGTGTAGGTTTCTGTTAGTATTGGTGGACTATACATCCAGGTGGATCGAAGTTGCGTCATGTGCCACGGTCACCACTAATTCTGTTATTGACTTCTTGAGGAAAGTATTCGATCGAGAGGGTTTACCTGCCAGCTTAGTGACGGATAATGGGGTGCAGTTCACGTCTTATGCCATGACAGAATTCTTGAAAAAACATGCATTTCCCATTATAGGACTGCCTTGTATAATCCCTCTGCCAATGGATTAGTTGAGAGGGCTAATGGTACCATTAAGTCTGCTATACAGTTGGCTTTGGCCAATGGTTTGTATTGGCAGGAAGTGGTGACGCAATACCTAGCTGCATATCGCAGAACTCCTGCTGTGGCTATGGGCAGATCTCTGTTTGAGCTCATGAGGGGCAGGTACAATGTTAAGCACTTTGGCAATGGGTGGTGGTGGGCCGTGCGACATGGATTTACAGGCTATTCATCGTAGTATTTCAGCACGCCAGAAGGCTATGGTAGCGTCACAAAAGTTTAGGAAGGAATTGGGTGTCAAACCTGGGGATCAGGTATACATAAAGGATATAGCGCGTTTTTGCCTTCAAGGAGAGTGGTTAAGGTGGGGAAAGGTCATGCAAGGTTGGAGGATGGCTCTGTTTGGAGTAAGAAACGGGTGGTTGTGGATGGATGCGAACGTGCGGGTGGATCCAATATGGACCATAATCCAGAGTGTCAGGAAGCAGTCTTGCATTATGAGCCTGCGGTTTCAGAGTCTCGCTTGGAACAGGAAGAGATTGTTCCGCTTCCAGACTCGACAGGTCCTCTCAGTGCAGGCCAGTCGTGCGTAGATGTGAATGTGGAGGGTCGGAATGCTTCCGAGATGCAACCAGTGGTGACACAAGTATGGGGTCATGCGCCGGGGAGGTGTGGCCCTCCCATAAGGTTTAAGGACTATGTGTGTTAAAAATTATACTTGCTATAACAATGCTTTGGTCCCTCGCACCTGTGTGGGCAAGCTTGTCATGAGTTGTATTGTGTTACAAACGAATTTAGGTTTTTTTTGCTTTCCTAGGATACGTTATGATCTGTTTATTAACAAAGTTCATGTGTTCCAAATATTGTTTTTGTATGAGATGCTAAGTTTGCTATGCAGTGGAAAGAGGATATGGGTGCTCGCATCTTGGGTCAAGTGGGTCTTTACTTGCATTTTTCTTTCCTGTTTATACCAGAAATTAAGAATGTGTAAGTTACCTTGTTAAACCAGTTCATGTTTCTCATGGTTGATAATTGTTCTTATGTAAGGGAAGAGGATATGTCATAATGTGCTCGTGCTCTGTGGAATGTTGATGTAGGCTCAGCAATCAACATTCCACAGTGGCGGTTGGGCTGGACGGCTGAAGGAAGGAGCCTGCGCTTGTGGGGTCCAGTAAATAAACCTTTACACTATCTTTGGTGTCCGTGGATCTTGTCACGGTGCTCTCAGGAAGAAAGTCTAAAATCTTCATAGGCAATACGTGAGAATACTCACTCAGACCCTAGGCGGATTCTGTGGAGCACGACAGTGCGGTACTGCAATAAACACAACGGTTTCGCTTAAGGTGTGTTGACCCAGTTACACAGTGGCAAGCATCCATGTATATCCTACCACGGTGTAGCCATAGGTCCAGAAGCCGGGGGACGCCAAGCTTGTCTGCGAGCCTTTGCCACTCCCACTCTGTTCATAGAAAAGACTGACTCACTGCTAGAAGGTCACTCTGTTACGATTGCAGTTCCCCATGCTGTGCTGTCATTACTGCTTAAACGGAAAACACAGCATGTGTCCAATTCCCATCTCGCCTGATATGAAAAGTTGCTAATTTCTGCCGCTAATGTAACCCTGAATCAATGTTCAGTCCTGAATCGTGCTTCTTTGCTGACAACTCTGCATGACTATCAGTCTGTTGTGGATCTGCGTATGCCCCCCCATGCAATGTGTCAGATGTGCCCCTTTTAAACATAGATCTGATTCTTTTTGTGGATAGCTTGTGTCTCTGTGTCCCAGAAACTGGGAAATTGGTATCTGGTTATTCTGTATGTACCCCCATGCCATTTTAGAAACATATCATGCTCCCAGGCTGCCCTTGGCCTGCAGCACCATGATTGGCTGGTGTTCCCATTTGAAGGAGCCAACCCCCTGCGCCGGCAGGTGAAACCGGCATCCACGGAAGGCTTACACTCAAGGCCTTTTCCATCATTCTCTGCCAGTCTCAGCCGCGTTGACCGCGAAGTTAGACATTCCTCGCAACAGGTACTATCCACCCCCATCATTGAACCCTGGGCACAGACCCAAATTGACTACAATATCTGCCTAATGTATGTCCTGCACAAGATTGATGTAACTGCTTTTACAGCTGCACCCGTACTGCCTGAAATCTGTACTATCCCAGTAAATGTGAATGACAATGCTGTAGTAAATGCACAGGCAGCAACAAGTATTAATGATGCGCGACAAAATGTTACCTAAAATATGCAATTCCCCTGAACATGAACTTTAGCATGTATAGCACTGGACCCATTAGCCCCCATCATCAGCCCAAAGCAACATCAACAGAGGCGTTTGTAAATCGTTCATGCGACTCTGCAAATGCTGCACGCCCCTTACTAAAACTTCCTGACCATGTAGTTGTAATGATATGCTCCCGATGTTAGAGAAGCATGTGTCTAGTATGCCACATCATGTGCATGCCTCTGCTAGTAATCCTTCTGTGAGTAGCATTGCACCAGAGATCTGCTCATGCACTTCCGCTGAACGTAGAAAAATTGTACCTGATGATTTGCGCGTGGGACTCAAAAAACGAGAAGAGGTAGGAGCCGAATGTGACATGTGGCACATACCACAGCGTGCCACAGCATGCCACCAATCTCTGGACTGGCTGATGTAAAATGTACAGTTTAAGGGATTTCAAACACATTCAACAAGTGAAAAATACCCTCTCAATCATTGTGGGATTGTTTTATATTAAAACACTGTCAGCAAATGCATAGTTTAAGCACTTATCATGCCCCAACATGTTACCAATCTCGGGACTAGCTGATGGCAAACGTACTGTTTAAATGACTTCAAAGACATTAAACAAGTGAATATAAAGCCTCACAACCATTGTGAGATGATATAAATAAAATTTAAAAAAATTAAAAAACTTAAATTCTGATAGCTCCCTTGAACTCACACCCTCATGGATCATAGTCAGATGTTCTACCATTGCACCAATGCTTGAGATAGAAAATGATAGAAAATGTTGCTACTAGTTTATATAACGTAATCAGAAAGCAGGGCCTGCAAGTCCCTTTTCAGTGTCAATTCTAACATGCCATGCCACCAAAATATTTCTTTATATCTGCTTCAAATTCGTTTTTTCATTGCTTCAAAATTACTTCAGGCATCTCACCTCTTAGGCTCTTGTTTTATATCTCCTAACTTACAGCAATTGAATGGTTTAAAGCACTTGGAACTCCAGCATGCCACACAGCATGTCACCGCTCTCGGGACTAGCTGATGGCAAATTTACTGTTTAAATGACTTCAAAGACATTAAACAAGTGAATATAAAGCCTCAGAAACATTGTGAGATGTTATAAATCAAATTAAAAAATGATTTATTAATTTCTAATAGCTCCCTTGAGCTCACAACCTCATGGACTGTAGTCAGGTTTTACCAATTAATCCAACGCTTCAGATGAGACATTTTTGGTGCTAGTTCTTATGACCTCACCAGACAGCAGGGCCTGCAAGTCCCTTTTCAGTGTCAATTCTAACATGGCATGCCACCTACATATTTCTTTATATGTGCTTCAAATACGTTTTTTCATTGCTTCAAAATTACTTCAGGCATCTCACCTATTATGCTCTTGTCTTATATCTCCTAACTTACAGCAATTGAATGGTACAAAGCACTTGGAACTCCAGAATGCCACAGCATGTCACCGCTCTCGGGACTAGCTGATGGCAAATTTACTGTTTAAATGACTTCAAAGACATTGAACAAGTGAATCTAAAGTCTCACAAACATTGTGAGATGTTGAAAATCAAATAAAAAATAAAAAAAATAAATTAATTTCCGACAACCTCATGGTCTGGAGTTGGAAGTTTTACCATTGCACCAACCCTTCAGATGGGAAACTTCTGCTGCTAGTTCTTATGACCTAATCAGACAGCAGGGCCTGCAAGACTTTTTTCAGTGTCAAATCTAACATGGCATGCCACCTAAATATTTCTTTATATCTGCTTGAAATCCGTTTTTTCATTGCTTCAAAATGACTTCAGGCATCTCACCTCTTAGGCTCTTGCCTTATATTTCATAACTTACAGTAATTGAATGGTTGAAAGCACTTGGAACTCCAGCATGCCACCAATTACGGGACTAGCTGAAGTAAAATGTGCAGTTTAAATGACTTCAAAGACATTAAACAAGAACAAGTGAAGAAATAACCTCACAATCATTGTGAGATGTTATAAATCAAATTCAATAATAAAAAGCATGTGCTGCTAGCTGTCTGTCTCCTGTGCATTACACAATATGGCCTGACAGCAAGTAAAGCAGAGAAGGGCCTTCAAACATTCCGCAGGACCCCTCTCTGGGACAGCTGATGGAGAAGCAGCATGGGCAGGGGTAGGGCCGTTATCCCATAAACTGGACTTTCTCCTGGGCTGGGTCGCTGTGGTGTTCGAGCTAAAAAACATGGCGCTGGTGCGCAGTGTATTCTGGTGGAACTCAGAGCCATAATGGATATTTATCCATGCCTCAGTGGAAAGCTGCACTTGCTTTGCGAAACAACATGTTTTCAACGTTATTCGCTGATGGGTTTGGAATGCAGGTCTTCTCAGCCAAGTACACGGCACTGGGAAAGCTAAGATCCACAGGTGCCGGCTGGTACCTGATAACGAGGTTTGTTTTGGTTTGCTATGCTTGCGCCAAGGTTTTGAGATGAGTTATGGAATTGTTTTCCGGGGCGTTTAGGAGAGGGAAGCGCTTTGCTCCTTGAGGTTACTGTCGGTTGACCCAGCTGGCAACCAACGGTCACCCATCAATGCGCAAGCGCATTGCCAGAAGGTTCGAGAAGTTGCCACCCCTTGTTGAGGAGGGCATATATGCGGAAACCCTCAACGGTCAGATGGGATAAGCACAAAGACCTCAGTCGGAGGGGGGACGCCCTGGTCCGATATACCTGTGGGCTGTTGTGCTCTCGGCCTGGCTGTTATCGGGGTCTTTCAACCGATTCTGGCGAGATGAAGTTTCGTCAAGTTACGCCCATGGTGATGTATTCTTGCTAATTTACTGTCTTTCCTATGATTTATCTGATCTATGCTTGTATTGTATATATGCCTAACTATGAATAAATAGCCGTATAAGTGCTACTTACTCTCTAAGTGTGCGTGTGGTGGTAAGTCATTGCGTCATCTACCTGCGTTCAAAGTATTGGCTCTGCAGCTGTACTGGTGATAAATTACTGTCTGTGCACTATTGGCGAGCGATACATTTTGGCGACGAGGATGGGATGTTTGTGATGAATTGTTCCAAATATTAAAGAATCCGTTTGAACGCAGATAAGTTTTGCTTACATTGCGAGCGAAAGGTTGTTTTCATTTGGCAGAGAGTGCTGGACTGTGTTAATCTGTTCTCTGTGTGTGTGCGTGTCTGCGCAAGTGACTGCGGTGTAGGAAGAAATATTTATATATAAATAGGAGGGGCTGTGCTGACGCTGCGTGTCCCAGGAAGACACATGAGCTGATCGCTGTCGGGGAATCAGCTGATTGCTGCTCTTGAGCAGGAGGTCGAGTGGACGGCGATTGGCTCCTCGCTGCCCCTCAGCAGGAAAACGGATGAGCGGCGATCGGCTCTGGCTCTCGCCGGTCTTGTGACAATAAACGCCTCCATTGGCTCACTTAATATGGACCACTGGAGGTGTGTTGGGGGCATATATTTGCAAGGAAAACCGACAGGTGGAGATTCCTGTATTTTGTTTGCTCTGGAGGTGTTTGGCCCGAAGGCAAGAGGCGGGTCTAGGGGAGCTAGGCTGATTCCCCCTGCAAGTTTGAGAGGTAAAGTGGTGGAATTGGCACATGTTGGTCATTTGGGTCGATTGTTGACCAAGAGGAGACTCAGGGAGGAATATTGGTGGCCGTCTATGGACAAGGATGTTGAACTGGTCATCAAAGATTGTCAGGCATGCGCAGGCAGTGATAAGAGCAAGGTGCTGCATCCCCAACCCATGCATCCTATAGAGGTTCCTGAGCAGGTAGGGTCAAAGTTGGCTTTGGATATTATGGGACCGTTTGAATGCTTGCAGCCTGAGTGTAGGTTTCTGTTAGTATTGGTGGACTATACATCCAGGTGGATCGAAGTTGCGTCATGTGCCACGGTCACCACTAATTCTGTTATTGACTTCTTGAGGAAAGTATTCGATCGAGAGGGTTTACCTGCCAGCTTAGTGACGGATAATGGGGTGCAGTTCACGTCTTATGCCATGACAGAATTCTTGAAAAAACATGCATTTCCCATTATAGGACTGCCTTGTATAATCCCTCTGCCAATGGATTAGTTGAGAGGGCTAATGGTACCATTAAGTCAGCTATACAGTTGGCTTTGGCCAATGGTTTGGATTGGCAGGAAGTGGTGACGCAATACCTAGCTGCATATCGCAGAACTCCTGCTGTGGCTACGGGCAGATCTCCGTTTGAGCTCATGAGGGGCAGGTACAATGTTAAGCACTTTGGCAATGGGTGGTGGTGGGCCGTGCAACATGGATTTACAGGCTATTCATCGTAGTATTTCAGCACGCCAGAAGGCTATGGTAGCGTCACAAAAGTTTAGGAAGGAATTGGGTGTCAAACCTGGGGATCAGGTATACATAAAGGATATAGCGCGTTTTTGCCTTCAAGGAGAGTGGTTAAGGTGGGGAAAGGTCATGTAAGGTTGGAGGATGGCTCTGTTTGGAGTAAGAAACGGGTGGTTGTGGATGGATGCGAACGTGCGGGTGGATCCAATATGGACCATAATCCAGAGTGTCAGGAAGCAGTCTTGCATTATGAGCCTGCGGTTTCAGAGTCTCGCTTGGAACAGGAAGAGATTGTTCCGCTTCCAGACTCGACAGGTCCTCTCAGTGCAGGCCAGTCGTGCGTAGATGTGAATGTGGAGGGTCGGAATGCTTCCGAGATGCAACCAGTGGTGACACAAGTAAGGGGTCATGCGCCGGGGAGGTGTGGCCCTCCCATAAGGTTTAAGGACTATGTGTGTTAAAAATTATACTTGCTATAACAATGCTTTGGTCCCTCGCACCTGTGTGGGCAAGCTTGTCATGAGTTGTATTGTGTTACAAACGAATTTAGGTTTTTTTTGCTTTCCTAGGATACGTTATGATCTGTTTATTAACAAAGTTCATGTGTTCCAAATATTGTTTTTGTATGAGATGCTAAGTTTGCTATGCAGTGGAAAGAGGATATGGGTGCTCGCATCTTGGGTCAAGTGGGTCTTTACTTGCATTTTTCTTTCCTGTTTATACCAGAAATTAAGAATGTGTAAGTTACCTTGTTAAACCAGTTCATGTTTCTCATGGTTGATAATTGTTCTTATGTAAGGGAAGAGGATATGTCATAATGTGCTCGTGCTCTGTGGAATGTTGATGTAGGCTCAGCAATCAACATTCCACAGTGGCGGTTGGGCTGGACGGCTGAAGGAAGGAGCCTGCGCTTGTGGGGTCCAGTAAATAAACCTTTACACTATCTTTGGTGTCCGTGGATCTTGTCACGGTGCTCTCAGGAAGAAAGTCTAAAATCTTCATAGGCAATACGTGAGAATACTCACTCAGACCCTAGGCGGATTCTGTGGAGCACGACAGTGCGGTACTGCAATAAACACAACGGTTTTGCTTAAGGTGTGTTGACCCAGTTACACAGTGGCAAGCATCCATGTATATCCTACCACGGTGTAGCCATAGGTCCAGTAGCCGGGGGACGCCAAGCTTGTCTGCGAGCCTTTGCCACTCCCACTCTGTTCATAGAAAAGACTGACTCACTGCTAGAAGGTCACTCTGTTACGATTGCAGTTCCCCATGCTGTGCTGTCATTACTGCTTAAACGGAAAACACAGCATGTGTCCAATTCCCATCTCGCCTGATATGAAAAGTTGCTAATTTCTGCCGCTAATGTAACCCTGAATCAATGTTCAGTCCTGAATCGTGCTTCTTTGCTGACAACTCTGCATGACTGTCAGGCTGTTGTGGATCTGCTTATGCCCCCCCATGCAATGTGTCAGATGTGCCCCTTTTAAACATAGATCTGATTCTTTTTGTGGATAGCTTGTGTCTCTGTGTCCCAGAAACTGGGAAATTGGTATCTGGTTATTCTGTATGTACCCCCATGCCATTTTAGAAACATATCATGCTCCCAGGCTGCCCTGGGCCTGCAGCACCATGATTGGCTGGTGTTCCCATTTGAAGGAGCCAACCCCCTGCGCCGGCAGGTGAAACCGGCCCCCACGGAAGGCTTACACTCAAGGCCTTTTCCATCATTCTCTGCCAGTCTCAGCCGCGTTGACCGCGAAGTTAGACATTCCTCGCAACAGGTACTATCCACCCCCATCATTGAACCCTGGGCACAGACCCAAATTGACTACAATATCTGCCTAATGTATGTCCTGCACAAGATTGATGTAACTGCTTTAACAGCTGCACCCGTACTGCCTGAAATCTGTACTATCCCAGTAAATGTGAATGACAATGCTGTAGTAAATGCACAGGCAGCAACAAGTATTAATGATGCGCGACAAAATGTTACCTAAAATATGCAATTCCCCTGAACATGAACTTTAGCATGTATAGCACTGGACCCATTAGCCCCCATCATCAGCCCAAAGCAACATCAACAGAGGCGTTTGTAAATCGTTCATGCGACTCTGCAAATGCTGCACGCCCCTTACTAAAACTTCCTGACCATGTAGTTGTACTGATATGCTCCCGATGTTAGAGAAGCATGTGTCTAGTATGCCACATCATGTGCATGCCTCTGCTAGTAATCCTTCTGTGAGTAGCATTGCACCAGAGATCTGCTCATGCACTTCCGCTGAACGTAGAAAAATTGTACCTGATGAGTTGCGCGTGGGACTCAAAAAACGAGAAGGGGTAGGAGCCGAATGTGACATGTGGCACATACCAGCGTGCCACAGCATGCCACCAATCTCTGGACTGGCTGATGTAAAATGTACAGTTTAAGGGATTTCAAACACATTCAACAAGTGAAAAATACCCTCTCAATCATTGTGGGATTGTTTTATATTAAAACACTGTCAGCAAATGCATAGTTTAAGCACTTATCATGCCCCAACATGTTACCAATCTCGGGACTAGCTGATGGCAAACGTACTGTTTAAATGACTTCAAAGACATTAAACAAGTGAATATAAAGCCTCACAACCACTGTGAGATGATATAAATCAAATTTAAAAAAATTAAAAAACTTAAATTCTGATAGCTCCCTTGAACTCACATCCTCATGGATCATAGTCAGATGTTCTACCATTGCACCAATGCTTGAGATAGAAAATGATAGAAAATGTCGCTACTAGTTTATATAACGTAATCAGAAAGCAGGGCCTGCAAGTCCCTTTTCAGTGTCAATTCTAACATGCCATGCCACCTAAATATTTCTTTATAACTGCTTCAAATTCGTTTTTTCATTGCTTCAAAATTACTTCAGGCATCTCACCTCTTAGGCTCTTGTCTTATATCTCCTAACTTACAGCAATTGAATGGTTTAAAGCACTTGGAACTCCAGCATGCCACACAGCATGTCACCGCTCTCGGGACTAGCTGATGGCAAATTTACTGTTTAAATGACTTCAAAGACATTAAACAAGTGAATATAAAGCCTCACAAACATTGTGAGATGTTATAAATCAAATTAAAAAATTTAAAAAATGATTTATTAATTTCTAATAGCTCCCTTGAGCTCACAACCTCATGGACTGTAGTCAGGTTTTACCATTAATCCAACGCTTCAGATGAGACATTTTTGGTGCTAGTTCTTATGACCTCACCAGACAGCAGGGCCTGCAAGTCCCTTTTCAGTGTCAATTCTAACATGGCATGCCACCTACATATTTCTTTATATGTGCTTCAAATACGTTTTTTCATTGCTTCAAAATTAATTCAGGCATCTCACCTATTATGCTCTTGTCTTATATCTCCTAACTTACAGCAATTGAATGGTTCAAAGCACTTGGAACTCCAGAATGCCACAGCATGTCACCGCTCTCGGGACTAGCTGATGGCAAATTTACTGTTTAAATGACTTCAAAGACATTGAACAAGTGAATCTAAAGTCTCACAAACATTGTGAGATGTTGAAAATCAAATAAAAAATAAAAAAAAGAAATTAATTTCCGACAACCTCATGGTCTGGAGTTGGAAGTTTTACCATTGCACCAACCCTTCAGATGGGAAACTTCTGCTGCTAGTTCTTATGACCTAATCAGACAGCAGGGCCTGCAAGACTTTTTTCAGTGTCAAATCTAACATGGCATGCCACCTAAATATTTCTTTATATCTGCTTGAAATCCGTTTTTTCATTGCTTCAAAATGACTTCAGGCATCTCACCTCTTAGGCTCTTGCCTTATATTGCATAACTTACAGTAATTGAATGGTTGAAAGCACTTGGAACTCCAGCATGCCACCAATTACGGGACTAGCTGAAGTAAAATGTGCAGTTTAAATGACTTCAAAGACATTAAACAAGAACAAGTGAAGAAATAGCCTCACAATCATTGTGAGATGTTATAAATCAAATTCAATAATAAAAAGCATGTGCTGCTAGCTGTCTGTCTCCTGTGCATTACACAATATGGCCTGACAGCAAGTAAAGCAGAGAAGGGCCTTCAAACATTCCGCAGGACCCCTCTCTGGGACAGCTGATGGAGAAGCAGCATGGGCAGGGGTAGGGCCGTTATCCCATAAACTGGACTTTCTCCTGGGCTGGGTCGCTGTGGTGTTCGAGCTAAAAAACATGGCGCTGGTGCGCAGTGTATTCTGGTGGAACTCAGAGCCATAATGGATATTTATCCATGCCTCAGTGGAAAGCTGCACTTGCTTTGCGAAACAACATGTTTTCAACGTTATTCGCTGATGGGTTTGGAATGCAGGTCTTCTCAGCCAAGTACACGGCACTGGGAAAGCTAAGATCCACAGGTGCCGGCTGGTACCTGATAACGAGGTTTGTTTTGGTTTGCTATGCTTGCGCCAAGGTTTTGAGATGAGTTATGGAATTGTTTTCCGGGGCGTTTAAGAGAGGGAAGCGCTTTGCTCCTTGAGGTTACTGTCGGTTGACCCAGCTGGCAACCAACGGTCACCCATCAATGCGCAAGCGCATTGCCAGAAGGTTCGAGAAGTTGCCACCCCTTGTTGAGGAGGGCATATATGCGGAAACCCTCAACGGTCAGATGGGATAAGCACAAAGACCTCAGTCGGAGGGGGGACGCCCTGGTCCGATATACCTGTGGGCTGTTGTGCTCTCGGCCTGGCTGTTATCGGGGTCTTTCAACCGATTCTGGCGAGATGAAGTTTCGTCAAGTTACGCCCATGGTGATGTATTCTTGCTAATTTACTGTCTTTCCTATGATTTATCTGATCTATGCTTGTATTGTATATATGCCTAACTATGAATAAATAGCCGTATAAGTGCTACTTACTCTCTAAGTGTGCGTGTGGTGGTAAGTCATTGCGTCGTCTACCTGCGTTCAAAGTATTGGCTCTGCAGCTGTACTGGTGATAAATTACTGTCTGTGCACTATTGGCGAGCGATACATTTTGGCGACGAGGATGGGATGTTTGTGATGAATTGTTCCAAATATTAAAGAATCCGTTTGAACGCAGATAAGTTTTGCTTACATTGCGAGCGAAAGGTTGTTTTCATTTGGCAGAGAGTGCTGGACTGTGTTAATCTGTTCTCTGTGTGTGTGCGTGTCTGCGCAAGTGACTGCGGTGTAGGAAGAAATATTATATATATATATATATATATATATATATATATATATATATATATATATATATACACAGAGGCTTTGTACATTACTGCAATGATGAATAGTTTGTTGAGGAAAAAGGGAGTTCCCGCTGGCGGTGAATGTCCCGATGTGATGATTCCAGGGTGGGCAAAAAGCCCATATGATAAGTTGGCTCAGTTATGGGCATGCGGTGCAGGGCTGTGTGAAACATGGGATGATGGAGTGGGAGACGCTGATCCGTCAGAAGTAATAGCGAGTAGAGAGGGGAAAGGAATGCGCCGCGCTAGGCAGGCGGGGTTGGGTCCTCCTGCATGCCTACCGAAAGATACATCAGAAAAATGAGGAAATGAAGGATAATATTTTGCGACTGGAAAAAGAGTTAGCTGCTGAGAAACAGATTGCGTTAATGCAGCAGATTCAGATGAATCTTTTCAAAGATAAAGCTGACAAATATCAGGCTGTGGCTGAAAGGACAGCAGTCAGAGTAGCCCGATATAAGTATAGAAAAAGACGGGGAGGGGTCAACCAAAGAAAAGTGGCAGCGGTAATCGCTACCGCAGATGTAAATTGGGATCCCGATAAATGGGATGGAGACATCTTTGACTCAACAAGCCCAGAGAGTAGCTCGGCAAATGAGTCAGATTCCAAAGCAGAAATTAATCAAAAGGCAGTGGCAGCCAAGCCGGTCAGAAGACGCCGTGCTGGGCCCCACCCGCAGGACCCTGAAGGCGGGGTTGTGGATTTAACCACGCTGGAAGATTACACTCAACAGGAGGTTGGAGAAATCATTACTCGTTTGAGGCAAAAGTCAGGGGAACCTTTATTGACATGGATGGTGAGATTGCTAGACGGGGGAGATGCAGGGTTGTTCGTAGATGCTGCAGACTCACCGCGCTTTTTGCCTTTGTCCAATGACACTAATGTACAGGAGGTCTTAAGGGCAGGGCCGCCCCCTGATGAGAATGGCCAACTTTCACAATGTCTTTGTTGAACTTAGCAGCCCAAGCATGTAACCACAAGTACCCCATTACCACAGATTGGCCTAGTGAGGAAACAAAGTGGTATACTTTGAAAGAGGTGATTCGAAAGGTCAGAGAGCATGCTATGAAAGAGGCAATTCATATAGATGCTCCAGGACACATGGGGGCCGTGTCGCTCTCAGTTTCAACTAGAAACATGGTGATCAGAACTGCACCGCCCGCATACAAAAGTGTCATTATGACTTTTCTCGTAGGTGTGACGGGCAAACCCACAGATGAAGTAGTGGATGCCATTCGGCAACTGGCAGATTTAGGGAAGTGGGATAAGAGTGATAACAAGCCACGGGAGAGAGAGGGGCGTAGTGAGAGAAGAACTGAAGGCAGGAGGCAAGATAGTAGAGACTCCCGAGTGTCCAGAAAAGACATGTTTTTGGCCCTGTTAAAAGATGGTGTGCCACGGGAAGAAATTGATGGCATTGAAACCAGGGTCATGTTCGAACTATACAGAAAGAGAGGGCTTGCAGCCAAGGAGCGCTATAAACAGGTTAAGAAACAGGTGGTGACTAAACCACAGAGGGACACCACATTTTCTGCCCCTCCTGAGGAGGAACAGGAAGAGGGGTCTATGGGGACACCTTCCCCGTACCAACCGACATATGCTGATTTGAGGAAGGTGGTGAGTGCGATGCTAGAGGCAGGGTCAGGTTACACTCATTCAAAATTTGACTAGGGTTATGGCCAAGCTCCGGCAGCGTCTGCTCGCATAAAAGTGGATAGGTGGCCGCATGTTAATGTTAAGATTTTTTGGGGACCAGGAAATACGCAAGGGGTGCGAGCATTGATAGACACCGGGGCGGAGGCCTCTCTGATTCACGGAAATCCGATACGATTCAAAGGCAGACACTTTACTATTACATGTCTAGGGGGGAAGGAGACCCCCGCAGTACAAACTGAAGTGGAAATGAAAATAGGCAGTTTGGCTAGGCAGAAATACCAAGTGTTGATTGTCCCGATACCTGAGTACATAATTGGCTTTGACATTCTGGAAGGGTTGGCTTTGGGACTTGGAGGTAAAACGTACCAGTTTGGGGTGAGTGCATTGACCTGTACACCCATTACAGTGGGCAAATTGAAGATGCCCCCAGTAAAGGTGCCTGTGGCGACCAAGCAGGTAGCAATGAAGCAATACCGCATTCCTGGGGGGCACAAGGAAATTTCAGACACCATCAAAGAGTATGTAGAGGCGGGTGTGTTACGACCTATCACTACCGCATGGAACAACCCCCTCTGGCCTGTCAAAAAAGGGAATGGGTCTTGGAGGATGACGGTGGATTACCGCGAGTTGAATAAACACACTCCTCCCTTGGTGCCCGCAGTCCCAGATGCCATTACCTTGATTGAAAATGTCCAAAAGTTTGAGGAGACTTGGTATGCAGTGGTAGATTTAGCCGATGCATTTTTCTCTGTGCCAATTGCTGAAGAGTGTCAAGAGCAGTTTGCATTTTCTTGGAGCGGGCGTCAGTACACCTTCACAAGGTTACCTATGGGGTACATACATAGCCCGACTATCTGTCACCCGCTGGTGGCAGAGCACTTAGACAAGATACCATGTAAACCTGACATACAAATCTCTCACTACATTGATGATATTTTGATTCAGGGCAAGGATGAGCGCAGTGTGCAAAACCAGTTAGAAGTCATTATGGAGGGATTGAAGAAGGAAGGGTGGGAGATTAACACAAGCAACATTCAAGGCCCAGCTGAGACAGTGATATTCCTAGGAATTCAGTGGGATAATGGGCATCGAGAAATGGTGCCGAAGGCCCGACAGAAAATCCTTGAGTTTACCACTCCAATGAACAAAAAGCAAGCTCAGCAGTTCATAGGGCTGTTTGGGTTCTGAGACAGCACATTCACCATTTAGGGCAGATACTGGCCCCCCTTTACAAAGTGACACGAAAGAAATATGAGTTTCAGTGGGGGGAAGAGCAGCAGAAAGCATTTGAATTGGCGAAAGACACCGTGCAGCAGGTGCTCGATCTATGGCCATTAAAGGAAGGCGAAGTGGAATTGAATGTGTCTGTACAAGACAATTATGCTAACTGGAGTGTGTGGCAGAAGCAAGACAGGAAACGTGTGCCATTGGGGTTTTGGAGTCGTAAGTTGCCCGATGCTGGTAACTCATACACTCCGTTCGAAAAGCAGTTGCTGGCATGTTACTGGGCCCTGGTTGATATTGAGCAAATGACGGTGGGCCATGATGTTTTGATGAGGCCAGAAATACCGATTATGCAATGGGTGTTGAGTTCTCCTAAAACACACGGAATAGGACATGCCCAGGAAGCCAGCATAATTAAATGGAAATGGTACATTCAAGACAGAGCCAAATCAGGAAAGGGTGGGGTTGCAAAATTACATGAACAAGTAGCCAACATACCGCCCTCAGATTACATACTACCGGAAGTGTCCGAGAAACGCGAGTCTCCCGTGAAATGGGGAGTACCATATGGCGATTTGACCGTAGAGCAGACAGAGCATGCCTGGTTTACCGATGGCTCATCCCGATATGTGGGAACAGAGCGATACTGGCAAGCGGTGTCATATAATCCCAAGACAAAAAAGATTTTGACGACGTCAGGGAAAGGGAAGAGCAGTCAGTTTGCAGAGCTTTACGCAGTTTACCAAGCATTGAAACAAGAGACCCCAGGTCGATGTCATTTGTACACAGATTCATGGTCAGTGGCGAATGGGTTGGCGGTGTGGCTGCCAACCTGGCAAAAGAATGGGTGGAAGATTCATTCAAAAGAGTTGTGGGGAAAAGAACTGTGGCAAGATATTGCGGAAATGTTATCACAAAGTGAAGTCACGGTGTATCATGTGGATGCGCATTGTGCTACAGATTCATTAGAACGTTGGTTTAATTCTGTTGCAGATGAACACACCAAGATTTCATCTGTGGATGCGGAGGCTCAGGAAGACAATTTGGAGGGTTTGGCCAAGTGGGCTCACCAGAAATGTGGGCACCTTGGAGAAAAGGCTACTATCAGGTGGGCACAAGCTCGAGGAATTAGTATTCCTTTAGAGGTAGTGAAAACAGTCATCTTGCAATGTCCGGTGTGCCAACACCAACAGCATAGGCCTATCCCTCAGATTGTTCACGGCACGTTGCGAAGAGGAAAGTTACCAGGTCAAATTTGAAAGATCGATTATATCAGTCCTCTGCCAATCAGCAAAGGTTGTCAGTATGCATGCACCATTGTGGATAGCTACTCTGGATACATGATGGTTCTGCCATGCAAGCGTGCCACACAACTGAATACCATTAAGTTGCTAGATCAGATCATGTTGCATTACGGAGTGCCTTTGCAAATTCAAAGTGACAATGGGTCGCACTTCAAAGGCAAATTAATTCAGGACTATTGCCAGGAGAAGAGTATAGAGTGGCTCTACCACGTGCCCTATCACCCGGAAGCGTCAGGGTTAATTGAAAGAATGAATGGGTTGTTGAAAGAACAGCTACGCAAATCTGGAGATGGCAGTTTGGCAGGTTGGCGTGACCGTGTGTTTGATGCGGTGCAAGTGTTGAATAATAGACCGGTGAACAATCATGAGACTCCATTGTTGCGACTGATGACTCCTGCTTTACAGATTCAACCTAACCTAGTTAGAGAGACTCTATTGTACTGGGAAATTACCCCGGGCTCTTTAGCTCCCTATCGGGCGACTCCCGAGTCAGCAGGGGTAGACTTGCATTCTCATGAAGAAATCAGATTAGACCCGAGAGGGATTGTTGTGATTGAAACAGGGATTGGGGTACAAATTCCTCCAGAGCATATGGGATGGATTGCCCCTAGATCTGGACTAGCATTGAAGGGAGTTCAAGTGCTGGGAGGGGTCATTGATGCTGATTACCAAGGTGAGATCAAAGTCATCTTGATGAATAGTGGGGACCAAGTGTTACCGATTCATAAGGGTGATAGAGTGGCTCAGCTAATTATCATCCCTGTTAAATTGTCCATGATTAAAAAAGGGGAGCATCCCACAGTGTTAACTACCCGTGGGGATCGTGGTTTTGGCTCTTCAGACAGCATGATACCGGGTGCAAAGGTGTGGGTCGAAAGGCCAAGTGGTCCACCAGTGCCCGCAGCTGTTATTGCGTCAGGCAAAGACCAGGTAGTCTTAGTAATGGAACCTGGTAAAGACAAATGGCAGTATGTGCCCGCAGACAAATGTTACCTAAGGGAGTGATTTTCAACACTGATATCTCTTTTCTGGGTTTGCCTTCTAGATCCTGTGTCTGGCTGGTGTGATTGTGGAACTAAATGGACTCCATTTGGGAGAGTCAAACGACATGATGCTCCGGATGAAAAATGTCATATCTGTGCCAACGATCCATGTGAGACCGATGATGAGGAGCAATGATGTCCAAAAGCAGCTCGATACCGATGCCGAAATGCCAGCCAGACCAACAACATGGATTCATGGAAGGCGACGAACACGTCAGGTGCAAGTGCAAACAACATTAATGCCAGCTATGCAAGAGGCGTCTTTAGGACAGCGAAAATATTCCCCGATGATTACCCAAACGGAGAATATGTGGACATACCTGGCACAACAGGTACTCAACATTACGCACTTTTGCTTAACTGATGTGCCCAATGCTGAAGCTTTACTGACTACGTGTTTAGTTGCAGTGCCAACGCCAGTTCCGGTTCTAAAGCACATTTTTGGCGTCACGCACAATGATTCGTTAGTTCAAGATTCCGATATCAGACAATCCTTTTCTGTCTATGAGTACTGCAGGTTTTGCCAGGAAACGGATCGCAAATGGAGAAACTTGACACATATTATAACCTACAATATAACTCAAGGCGATGTGTGCTACTTTATGACCTGCAATGCTAAAGAAATTGGCAAATGCCAACAGCTAAATTTAACCAAACAGAAAAATCAAACTGTGTTTGAGAAACGATTGTGTTCACGAGTTCCAAGCACATGTACCACTGTGAATAATACTATGTCTTGCAATCATACTGTGATAGCTGCCAGTCAACTGAATCATGTGAAACTTCCAACATGATGGCTCAGAAATTAATTTCCGATCGCTCCCTTGAGCTCCCTTGAGCTCACAACCTCATGGTCTGGAGTTGGAAGTTTTACCATTGCACCAACCCTTCAGATCGGAAACTTCTGCTGCTAGTTCTTATGACCTAATCAGACAGCAGGGCCTGCAAGACTTTTTTCAGTGTCAAATCTAACATGGCATGCCACCTAAATATTTCTTTATATCTGCTTGAAATCCGTTTTTTCATTGCATCAAAATGACTTCAGGCATCTCACCTCTTAGGCTCTTGCCTTATATTTCATAACTTACAGTAATTGAATGGTTGAAAGCACTTGGAACTCCAGCATGCCACCAATTACGGGACTAGCTGAAGTAAAATGTGCAGTTTAAATGACTTCAAAGACATTAAACAAGAACAAGTGAAGAAATAGCCTCACAATCATTGTGAGATGTTATAAATCAAATTTAATAATAAAAAGCATGTGCTGCTAGCTGTCTGTCTCCTGTGCATTACACAATATGGCCTGACAGCAAGTAAAGCAGAGAAGGGCCTTCAAACATTCCGCAGGACCCCTCTCTGGGACAGCTGATGGAGAAGCAGCATGGGCAGGGGTAGGGCCGTTATCCCATAAACTGGACTTTCTCCTGGGCTGGGTCGCTGTGGTGTTCGAGCTAAAAAACATGGCGCTGGTGCGCAGTGTATTCTGGTGGAACTCAGAGCCATAATGGATATTTATCCATGCCTCAGTGGAAAGCTGCACTTGCTTTGCGAAACAACATGTTTTCAACGTTATTCGCTGATGGGTTTGGAATGCAGGTCTTCTCAGCCAAGTACACGGCACTGGGAAAGCTAAGATCCACAGGTGCCGGCTGGTACCTGATAACGAGGTTTGTTTTGGTTTGCTATGCTTGCGCCAAGGTTTTGAGATGAGTTATGGAATTGTTTTCCGGGGCGTTTAGGAGAGGGATGCGCTTTGCTCCTTGAGGTTACTGTCGGTTGACCCAGCTGGCAACCAACGGTCACCCATCAATGCGCAAGCGCATTGCCAGAAGGTTCGAGAAGTTGCCACCCCTTGTTGAGGAGGGCATATATGCGGAAACCCTCAACGGTCAGATGGGATAAGCACAAAGACCTCAGTCGGAGGGGGGACGCCCTGGTCCGATATACCTGTGGGATGTTGTGCTCTCGGCCTGGCTGTTATCGGGGTCTTTCAGCCGCTTCTGGCGAGATGAAGTTTCGTCAAGTTACGCCCATGGTGATGTATTCTTGCTAATTTACTGTCTTTCCTATGATTTATCTGATCTATGCTTGTATTGTATATATGCCTAACTATGAATAAATAGCCGTATAAGTGCTACTTACTCTCTAAGTGTGCGTGTGGTGGTAAGTCATTGCGTCGTCTACCTGCGTTCAAAGTATTGGCTCTGCAGCTGTACTGGTGATAAATTACTGTCTGTGCACTATTGGCGAGCGATACATTTTGGCGACGAGGATGGGATGTTTGTGATGAATTGTTCCAAATATTAAAGAATCCGTTTGAACGCAGATAAGTTTTGCTTACATTGCGAGCGAAAGGTTGTTTTCATTTGGCAGAGAGTGCTGGACTGTGTTAATCTGTTCTCTGTGTGTGTGCGTGTCTGCGCAAGTGACTGCGGTGTAGGAAGAAATATTTATATATATATATATATACACAGAGGCTTTGTACATTACTGCAATGATGAATAGTTTGTTGAGGAAAAAGGGAGTTCCCGCTGGCGGTGAATGTCCCGATGTGATGATTCCAGGGTGGGCAAAAAGCCCATATGATAAGTTGGCTCAGTTATGGGCATGCGGTGCAGGGCTGTGTGAAACATGGGATGATGGAGTGGGAGACGCTGATCCGTCAGTAGTAATGTCTTGTTTACAACAGATTTCAGTAGAGAGGGGAAAGGAATGCGCCGCGCTAGGCAGGCGGGGTTGGGTCCTCCTGCAGGCCTACCGAAAGATACATCAGAAAAATGTGGAAATGAAGGATAATATTTTGCGACTGGAAAAAGAGTTAGCTGCTGAGAAACAGATTGCGATAATGCAGCAGATTCAGATGAATCTTTTCAAAGATAAAGCTGACAAATATCAGGCTGTGGCTGAAAGGACAGCAGTCAGAGTAGCCCGATATAAGTATAGAAAAAGACGGGGAGGGGTCAACCAAAGAAAAGTGGCAGCGGTAATCGCTACCGCAGATGTAAATTGGGATCCCGATAAATGGGATGGAGACATCTTTGACTCAACAAGCCCAGAGAGTAGCTCGGCAAATGAGTCAGATTCCAAAGCAGAAATTAATCAAAAGGCAGTGGCAGCCAAGCCGGTCAGAAGACGCCGTGCTGGGCCCCACCCGCAGGACCCTGAAGGCGGGGTTGTGGATTTAACCACGCTGGAAGATTACACTCAACAGGAGGTTGGAGAAATCATTACTCGTTTGAGGCAAAAGTCAGGGGAACCTTTATTGACATGGATGGTGAGATTGCTAGACGGGGGAGCTGCAGGGTTGTTCGTAGATGCTGCAGACTCACCGCGCTTTTTGCCTTTGTCCAATGACACTAATGTACAGGAGGTCTTAAGGGCAGGGCCGCCCCCTGATGAGAATGGCCAACTTTCACAATGTCTTTGTTGAACTTAGCAGCCCAAGCATGTAACCGCAAGTACCCCATTACCACAGATTGGCCTAGTGAGGAAACAAAGTGGTATACTTTGAAAGAGGCGATTCAAAAGGTCAGAGAGCATGCTATGAAAGAGGCAATTCATATAGATGCTCCAGGACACATGGGGGCCGTGTCGCTCTCAGTTTCAACTAGAAACATGGTGATCAGAACTGCACCGCCAGCATACAAAAGTGTCATTATGACTTTGCTCGTAGGTATGACGGGCAAACCCACAGATGAAGTAGTGGATGCCATTCGGCAACTGGCAGATTTAGGGGAGTGGGATAAGAGTGATAACAAGCCACGGGAGAGAGAGGGGCGTAGTGAGAGAAGAACTGAAGGCAGGAGGCAAGATAGTAGAGACTCCCGAGTGTCCAGAAAAGACATGTTTTTGGCCCTGTTAAAAGATGGTGTGCCACGGGAAGAAATTGATGGCATTGAAACCAGGGTCATGTACGAACTATACAGAAAGAGAGGGCTTGCAGCCAAGGAGCGCTATAAACAGGTTAAGAAACAGGTGGTGACTAAACCACAGAGGGACACCACATTTTCTGCCCCTCCTGAGGAGGAACAGGAAGAGGGGTCTATGGGGACACCTTCCCCGTACCAACCGACATATGCTGATTTGAGGAAGGTGGTGAGTGCGATGCTAGAGGCAGGGTCAGGTTACACTCATTCAAAATTTGACTAGGGTTATGGCCAAGCTCCGGCAGCGTCTGCTCGCATAAAAGTGGATAGGTGGCCGCATGTTAATGTTAAGATTTTTTGGGGACCAGGAAATACGCAAGGGGTGCGAGCATTGATAGACACCGGGGCGGAGGCCTCTCTGATTCACGGAAATCCGATACGATTCAAAGGCAGACACTTTACTATTACATGTCTAGGGGGGAAGGAGACCCCCGCAGTACAAACTGAAGTGGAAATGAAAATAGGCAGTTTGGCTAGGCAGAAATACCAAGTGTTGATTGTCCCGATACCTGAGTACATAATTGGCTTTGACATTCTGGAAGGGTTGGCTTTGGGACTTGGAGGTAAAACGTACCAGGTTGGGGTGAGTGCATTGACCTGTACACCCATTACAGTGGGCAAATTGAAGATGCCCCCAGTAAAGGTGCCTGTGGCGACCAAGCAGGTAGCAATGAAGCAATACCGCATTCCTGGGGGGCACAAGGAAATTTCAGACACCATCAAAGAGTATGTAGAGGCGGGTGTGTTACGACCTATCACTACCGCATGGAACAACCCCCTCTGGCCTGTCAAAAAAGGGGATGGGTCTTGGAGGATGACGGTGGATTACCGCGAGTTGAATAAACACACTCCTCCCTTGGTGCCCGCAGTCCCAGATGCCATTACCTTGATTGAAAATGTCCAAAAGTTTGAGGAGACTTGGTATGCAGTGGTAGATTTAGCCGATGCATTTTTCTCTGTGCCAATTGCTGAAGAGTGTCAAGAGCAGTTTGCATTTTCTTGGAGCGGGCGTCAGTACACCTTCACAAGGTTACCTATGGGGTACATACATAGCCCGACTATCTGTCACTGGCTGGTGGCAGAGCACTTAGACAAGATACCATGTAAACCTGACATACAAATCTCTCACTACATTGATGATATTTTGATTCAGGGCAAGGATGAGCGCAGTGTGCAAAACCAGTTAGAAGTCATTATGGAGGGATTGAAGAAGGAAGGGTGGGAGATTAACACGAACAAAATTCAAGGCCCAGCTGAGACAGTGATATTCCTAGGAATTCAGTGGGATAATGGGCATTGAGAAATGGTGCCGAAGGCCCGACAGAAAATACTTGAGTTTACCACTCCAATGAACAAAAAGCAAGCTCAGCAGTTCATAGGGCTGTTTGGGTTCTGGAGACAGCACATTCCCCATTTAGGGCAGATACTGGCCCCCCTTTACAAAGTGACACGAAAGAAATATGAGTTTCAGTGGGGGGAAGAGCAGCAGAAAGCATTTGAATTGGCGAAAGACACCGTGCAGCAGGTGCTTGATCTATGGCCTTTAAAGGAAGGCGAAGTGGAATTGAATGTGTCTGTACAAGACAATTATGCTAACTGGAGTGTGTGGCAGAAGCAAGACAGGAAACGTGTGCCATTGGGGTTTTGGAGTCGTAAGTTGCCCGATGCTGGTAATTCATACACTCCATTCGAAAAGCAGTTGCTGGCATGTTACTGGGCCCTGGTTGATATTGAGCAAATGACGGTGGGCCATGATGTTTTGATGAGGCCAGAAATACCGATTATGCAATGGGTGTTGAGTTCTCCTAAAACACACGGAATAGGACATGCCCAGGAAGCCAGCATAATTAAATGGAAATGGTACATTCAAGACAGAGCCAAATCAGGAAAGGGTGGGGTTGCAAAATTACATGAACAAGTAGCCAACATACCGCCCTCAGATTACATACTACCGGAAGTGTCCGAGAAACGCGAGTCTCCCGTGAAAAGGGGAGTACCATATGGCGATTTGAGCGTAGAGCAGACAGAGCATACATGGTTTACCGATGGCTCAGCCCGATATGTGGGAACAGAGCGATACTGGAAAGCGGTGTCATATAATCCCAAGACAAAAAAGATTTTGACGACGTCAGGGAAAGGGAAGAGCAGTCAGTTTGCAGAGCTTTACGCAGTTTACCAAGCATTGAAACAAGAGACCCCTGGTCGATGTCATTTGTACACAGATTCATGGTCAGTGGCGAATGGGTTGGCGGTGTGGCTGCCAACCTGGCAAAAGAATGGGTGGAAGATTCATTCAAAAGAGTTGTGGGGAAAAGAACTGTGGCAAGATATTGCGGAAATGTTATCACAAAGTGAAGTCACAGTGTATCATGTGGATGCGCATTGTGCTACAGATTCATTAGAACGTTGGTTTAATTCTGTTGCAGGTGAACACACCAAGATTTCATCTGTGGATGCGGAGGCTCAGGAAGACAATTTGGAGGGTTTGGCCAAGTGGGCTCACCAGAAATATGGGCACCTTGGAGAAAAGGCTACTATCAGGTGGGCACAAGCTCGAGGAATTAGTACTCCTTTAGAGGTAGTGAAAACAGTCATCTTGCAATGTCCGGTGTGCCAACACCAACAGCATAGGCCTATCCCTCAGATTGTTCAAGGCACGTTGCGAAGAGGAAAGTTACCAGGTCAAATTTGAAAGATCGATTATATCAGTCCTCTGCCAATCAGCAAAGGTTGTCAGTATGCATGCACCATTGTGGATACCTACTCTGGATACATGATGGTTCTGCCATGCAAGGGTGCCACACAACTGAATACCATTAAGTTGCTAGATCAGATCATGTTGCATTACGGAGTGCCTTTGCAAATTCAAAGTGACAATGGGTCGCACTTCAAAGGCAAATTAATTCAGGACTATTGCCAGGAGAAGAGTATAGAGTGGCTCTACCACGTGCCCTATCACCCGGAAGCGTCAGGGTTAATTGAAAGAATGAATGGGTTGTTGAAAGAACAGCTACGCAAATCTGGAGATGGCAGTTTGGCAGGTTGGCGTGACCGTGTGTTTGATGCGGTGCAAGTGTTGAATAATAGACCGGTGAACAATCATGAGACTCCATTGTTGCGACTGATGACTCCTGCTTTACAGATTCAACCTAACCTAGTTAGAGAGACTCTATTGTACTGGGAAATTACCCCGGGCTCTTTAGCTCCCTATCGGGCGACTCCCGAGTCAGCAGGGGTAGACTTGCATTCTCATGAAGAAATCAGATTAGACCCGAGAGGGATTGTTGTGATTGAAACAGGGATTGGGGTACAAATTCCTCCAGAGCATATGGGATGGATTGCCCCTAGATCTGGACTAGCATTTAAGGGAGTTCAAGTGCTGGGAGGGGTCATTGATGCTGATTACCAAGGCGAGATCAAAGTCATCTTGATGAATAGTGGGGACCAAGTGTTACCGATTCATAAGGGTGATAGAGTGGCTCAGCTAATTATCATCCCTGTTAAGTTGTCCATGATTAAAAAAGGGGAGCATCCCACAGTGTTAAAAACCCGTGGGGATCGTGGTTTTGGCTCTTCAGACAGCATGATACCGGGTGCAAAGGTGTGGGTCGAAAGGCCAAGTGGTCCACCAGTGCCCGCAGCTGTTATTGCGTCAGGCAAAGACCAGGTAGTCTTAGTAATGGAACCTGGTAAAGACAAATGGCAGTATGTGCCCGCAGACAAATGTTACCTAAGGGAGTGATTTTCAACACTGATATCTCTTTTCTGGGTTTGCCTTCTAGATCCTGTGTCTGGCTGGTGTGATTGTGGAACTAAATGGACTCCATTTGGGAGAGTCAAACGACATGATGCTCCGGATGAAAAATGTCATATCTGTGCCAACGATCCATGTGAGACCGATGATGAGGAGCAATGATGTCCAAAAGCAGCTCGATACCGATGCCGAAATGCCAGCCAGACCAACAACATGGATTCATGGAAGGCGACGAACACGTCAGGTGCAAGTGCAAACAACATTAATGCCAGCTATGCAAGAGGCGTCTTTAGGACGGCGAAAATATTCCCCGATGATTACCCAAACGGAGAATATGTGGACATACCTGGCACAACAGGTACTCAACATTACGCACTTTTGCTTAACCGATGTGCCCAATGCTGAAGCTTTACTGACTACGTGTTTAGTTGCAGTGCCAACGCCAGTTCCGGTTCTAAAGCACATTTTTGGCGTCACGCACAATGATTCGTTAGTTCAAGATTCCGATATCAGACAATCCTTTTCTGTCTATGAGTACTGCAGGTTTTGCCAGGAAACGGATCGCAAATGGAGAAACTTGACACATATTATAACCTACAATATAACTCAAGGCGATGTGTGCTACTTTATGACCTGCAATGCTAAAGAAATTGGCAAATGCCAACAGCTAAATTTAACCAAACAGAAAAATCAAACTGTGTTTGAGAAACGATTGTGTTCACGAGTTCCAAGCACATGTACCACTGTGAATAATACTATGTCTTGCAATCATACTGTGATAGCTGCCAGTCATCTGAATCATGTGAAACTTCCAACAGGATGGCTCTTTTCATGTGGTAACATCACATACACTTATATTCCAGCTAACATTTCTGGAGGTCCATGTGCCTTAACTCGATTAGGACTAATGATATTTCCTTTACACCCAGCAATATCTCGAAGTAAAAGATCAACTTTCGAATCTGTGGATCTATCCCCCGATTGTGATTCACATGTGCATTTGCTATCAGAAGCTGAAGTTCTAGCATTAACCCTTTCATTAGTGGGAGTTTGGGGTTTAGCTGCTGGGGGTACAAGTCTTTGATCAAATTAGCATGTTTAGTAGTAAAAGGACTCAATCATACTTCTCAAGCTTTAGAAGAGTTACTCCTTGACAGCAAAGTTATTAGAAAAGCTACTTTGCAAAACAGAGCTGCTGTTGATTACTTATTGCTGAAGCATAATTTAGGTTGTAACGCAGTTGAAGGTATGTGTTGTTTCAATTTAAGTGACCATTCACAATCCATTGAAAGTCATATTCGAGGTTTGAGGGATCTCATTTCTCAAGTGTCCCAAGAGCATACTGGGAATTGGTGGGATTGGTTATTTTCATGGGTTCCTGATATTGGAGGTACACTGCGTTATGCTTTTGCTTGCATTTGTATTATATTAGCTATAATAATAGCTTGTTGTTGTTGTATTCAATGTATTCCCAACTTGGTTCTAATATTTTGGCGGTTTCAAAGACCGCCTCCTTTGCCACTGGGCTATGGAAGGTAAATATCCAAGGGTGGATTGTGGTGTTCGAGCTAAAAAACATGGCGCTGGTGCGCAGTGTATTCTGGGGGAACTCAGAGCCATAATGGATATTTATCCATGCCTCAGTGGAAAGCTGCACTTGCTTTGCGAAACAACATGTTTTCAACGTTATTCGCTGATGGGTTTGGAATGCAGGCCTTCTCAGCCAAGGACACGGCGCTGGGAAAGCTAAGATCTGCAGGTGCCGGCTGGTACCTGATAACGAGGTTTGTTTTGGTTTGCTATGCTTGCGCCAAGGTTTTGAGATGAGTTATGGAATTATTTTCCGGGGCGTTTAGGAGAGGGAAGCGCTTTGCTCCTTGAGGTTACTGTCGGTTGACCCAGCTGGCAACCAACGGTCACCCATCAATGCGCAAGCGCATTGCCAGAAGGTTCGAGAAGTTGCCACCCCTTGTTGAGGAGGGCATATATGCGGAAACCCTCAACGGTCAGACGGGATAAGCAGAATGACCTCAGTCCGAGGGGGGACGCCCTGGTCCGATATACCTGTGGGCTGTTGTGCTCTCGGCCTGGCTGTTATCGGGGTCTTTCAGCCGCTTCTGGCGAGATGAGGTTTCGTCAAGTTACGCCCATGGTGATGTATTCTTGCTAATTTACTGTCTTTCCTATGATTTACCTGATCTACGCTTGTATTGTATATATGCCTAACTATGAATAAATAGCCGTATAAGTGCTACTTACTCTCTAAGTGTGCGTGTGGTGGTAAGTCATTGCGTCGTCTACCTGCGTTCAAAGTATTGGCTCTGCAGCTGTACTGGTGATAAATTACTGTCCGTGCACTATTGGCGAGCGACACAGTCGCCTTTTTGCAAGGACTGACAACTGTGAGGCCCAGAGCTTGCAAGAGACAATGGCAGGGGGAACATAAGGCCAGTGGCAAACCACTGTCCGAATCATGCAAAGGACACACAAAATAGTGACATGCTAAGGGAAAGGCGTGATGGAAGGGACAAGGTGACATACCCATAGCTCTCAACTCTAAAGTGCTGACTCACCCGCCAAGCCTCCTGCGTGCCTATTAATTCCAATGGGCGTCTCACCCACCAAAAACAAAATTGGGTGAATTCACCCGCCTTTGCAAAACAAATGGTTGAGAGCTATGCATACGCCTTAGCCCACAGAAAGACCAAGAGGGCACTGAATGGGATTCGAGCAGCACTGAGAGTTCTCACTTTTCTGTGAGCTTGGCTACTCCTCAGGAAGGAGAACCGTGCAAAAGGCACAATAAGAGCGTTTAGAAATGCAGAGATAGTTCCCTGGTCGACCCCTTTCATCCAGACCTGCTACTCCACCCGAGATCCTTGGAGGGGAAGCCCCCACTTAAGGCCAAAAGGTACTTGAGCAAGTGACTGCGTGCACCTCTAAATAAGGAGGTGAGAGTCTAATTGAAGGCACAATATCCCAGACCTTCTCTGCCGGATAAAGTCGCTGACACTCTGGAGGTGGACCCATTCATGGTGAAGCACACCAAGGACCTGAAAAGGGCATTGACCGCACATGGATAGCGTGCCAGGACACGCTCCCCGATTACATAGGTCCATTGGCCAAGATCATTAAAATGGTGGAAGAGACCAAAGAGGCCCTGCCTATGGATGTGCATATTCTGGCTATTTGGGCACAAAGAGCAGTTTGTTAAATAAGTAATACGAACTGTACGATAGCAGCGGAGTGCAGGCGATCGATTTTAGTAAAGATCAACCTGAAACTCAGGAAGTTGACATCCTCTGAGGCCACTGCAGCAGCTAAAGGGCTTTTGTTTGGAGAAGCTTTTGTCAAACACATGTCCAGATTTGTTAGCACCTTTGCTGCTCTGGACAAAGGTCAGATATCGTTAAAAAGAGTGTTTGTGCCCTGTGTATCCGCCAGGGCGGCAGAAGCAGAGGCGTCTCCGCCAGCCGCTGAGGAGGCTGAGGCCCTATAGAGGAAACAGCTGGTGACAGCAGGAAGACAGAAGCCTGAATCCTTCCTTCCCCTCCCGTGGAAGAGGCAGGCGTCGGGGAGGGCACTGCAGCAGCAGGTTAGAGTACAGTCGTATGGACACAGCACAGCAGCAAGCAATGCAATTCCCGCGATAGGTGGTAGGCTAGCGATGCACCTAAGGGCTTGGGAGGATCTTACCGTGGACTTTTGGGTTGCAGAGACTGTGTAGGGGTGTTGTCTGTAATTTTTAAAGAGCACAGACAAATGAAACTGCAGCAAACTTTTGCAATTTCAGAGTGTTAGGCAGAATCACATGCAGTATTGGGAACACTACATGCAATTAAGACTACAAGTGTCAGTACAATTTCACCTTTGGTACAAGCCTGTACTACACAGTTATGTGGTAGCATTGGCTGAGCAGCCAGACTTATCTCAAGAGTTTAAGTGAGCAGTGGAACAAGTTACACAAAGGGACCAACAAATACAGTGGTTCAAACAAACACTTACTCAAGGTTTCTTGGTAAAAGAATATACATTTATTTACACAGTCAATTAGAAAACATTACACTAGCAAAAGCAGCTTAATATCATAGACAAATACACTATAATACACAACCAATTAGTTACTGAACTAGTTCTGCTCCCCTGAATTGGGAGCAAAATGGCACTTCAGTTACTTTAAAAAGGGGTAAAAAGACATGGTTATAAGAAATGCAGCTCAAATACATTCATAGGTAGGGAAAAGGGTTTCAGTTAACTACAACCAGCAATTCAATTTGATAGGCCTGGGCCAAAGACAATGGTTCAGAGTCTTTGTATAGGATAGCATAGTTCTTGTAGATAACGGTTAAGTCTTTGCCACGGTTCTTAGAAGAATTTGGCTAGGCGAAAAGTTAGACAAATGTTTAGGGAAGGACCTGCCTTCAAAGAGGGGAAAGTTTCACAAACTTTCTCTGTGGTCGAAAAGATTTCTGGACCGCTTTTGCACAGTACCTTTAAAGTGAAGAAGAGCTGTAGCTGAGGCAGTTGTTCCTGGCAGTTCGAGCAGACCTCACTGTTCCTGTGCTTCAGTCGTGGGGACAAGAAGGAGGATGTCGGGAGGTTTCTGCACTGCCCAGGGAAGAGGCCACAAGCTTGGATAATCGTCGGTTTAAGGTGTGAGTGCCTTAAAGACCACAAACTGGTATCCTTCCCACTGGCTATCTGGTTTTCCACAGCACTCTGTAGAAAATTCGACCAGGAGGGGATGGTTTTCAGGCGGCTTGAGAGTTGGTTGGTCCCACCAAACTCAAGGGAAGAAGTTAAACTTGGGCTTCTCTGTCGATGGAGTTTCAGGCAATTTGGACCTGCAGCAGGGCTTCACTGGTCGTCCAGGAGTTGCAGCAGTCCTCTTCCTTCAGCTCGTCTTCGGTTCTTTCGTTCCAGTGGTCGACTCTGCTTTCCAAGTCCCAGAGACCTGCTTTTAAACAGTTTTCCCCCATTCATTCCAGCCTGCTGTCACTCACACAGCAGGGTGGCTGTCCTTGCCGGACAGCCAGCCAGCCAATCACGCCAGAATGCATTCAGGTTTCCTAGGAGACTAAGCAGAGGGGGTTTCGGGCACCTCCCTCACATCCTGTCCACCCCACTTCAGCACTGAAACCCGCCAAAGGCCAACGAACAAAGGGACCAAACCTGGTTTGCCACGCAGAGTTAAACACAAGAAGGACCTTTCCTAAAAGAAACTTCGAAAAAAGTCAACCGGAGTCTGTTTTTACAGATAGGTCTTGGGCGCCATCTTGAAAAACATGGCTGACCCGATTTTTTGCTACTGTTGTTCACGGTAGGGTAAAATCATGGTAGTTTGATCTAAACTACTGCCACCAGCCATTTAAAGTAGGAAAGGGTAACATTTGACTGTTACATGAGTGTTTTGACTCAGGGTATGCTAGGCAACCCCTCCAACACTCTATAGGAATATAGTGTGTGCTGGGTCAGTAAAGATAAAGAGACTAGGAAAGTCAATTTAACTTTACATGCTCTGGGAGATGGTAGTCAGTCCCAGAGAAAGTGTTTAAACCTTGGGGAGTCTGAAAGACACCCCTGGGCCACTGCACTGAAAGTGTTGTGTGACACAAAGAAACACCATAACCAAAGAACACAAAACCAAAACACACATCAAAATACATGAAAGAGTGGGGAAAAAGGCTCACACTCTTCCCAGGTGGAAAAATCAAATCCTAGAAATCCAGCAAAGTTGCTGGGTGTCTCAAAAGGTAAGGGAAATTAGCACATTTTGAGAATTCTCCCTAACACAGAGAAGGAACAAAGCCTTGTGGACAAGGAAGTAGGAGAGTTTCTAAAGAAAATGGCGATAAGGCCAGAGCAGCAATGTCTTACTGGTGAAACAGAAGCAAAAGGTCAGGCCGGTGATAATCTCAGACAATTTAACACCTTTCTCGTGTACCGACACTGCAAGATGGAGGAAATCCATCTCTTCAGGGACATTTTGCAGAAAGGGCACTGGATTTGAAGAATGCCTATCTAGCAGTACCCATTCCTGAGATGCACCAGCAATTTTTAGAATTCCTCTGGTGATGGCAAAGGTGGGAGTGTATGTGTCTTCCTTTTCGGACTAACTTCAGCACTGTGGTGCTTCACAAAGCTACTAAGGAGTGAGACTGATTTTATACATCGAGGATATTTGTCTCATGGCGCAGGATCTGATGCGTCTCCTAGAGAAGCTGGGGTTTCTCATCAATTGGGAGAAATCCGAGACCAGGCCAAGCAGATAATGGAGTTCCTGCGGTTTATCACAGACTCAAAGCTGGGGGAGTATCTCTGCCCCTGTAGAAAATGAACGACCCTTTGAAACATCACAGTATTGACTTTCCATTAAAGACTAAACTTTACTTGACAGTCTTATGTTTGCTCAATCACCTCTTCTGTTTAAAAGTTCTTTTAACTAACTGATCAATTTTCCATCAATCATATGTCATAAAAAGTTGCATTCGTCAGTCATTTTATAGTCACTTATCTAAGAAGGAATCTGCTGAACCTCCAAGGGAACCTGACAGCAGGTGCGGTCACTAAACAGGCAGACAACACTGGGCAGATCCCTGCCGGATTTGGAGGTGGTTCATTGAATGTTTTATTCTTCGTTATACCCTGTTTGAGATGGACTCATTCATTAGGAAGCTACAGCGAGACAGTGAAAAAGAAAGAGGAATTGGGGATGAGGAATTGTGAGGTGATAGGACCATAACATTGTGATTCATGGACTAGGACAAGTGTCATGCCTGAGGGGAATAGAGTTTCAAAATGCAAAGACTACGTTGTCACAGAAAATGTTTTTTTCTTTGATTTTTGTGTAATGTTTTTTTTCTTTTTTAAGACTGCTGCTTGAGTTTTAATAAAGAAAAGTACGCATAGTACGAGACCCTGTGTCTTTAATAGAATCATGACTTTCCTGAAAGTAAGCATGGAAAATCTAGACTCTACCACAGTACTAACTGCCTCAGAGTTTACCATCAGACAGCATTTCTGGCTAGTCCCTTTTTTCTGGCAATGTATTCCATATCGTGTCATGGAGTGCACCCTACATTTCTCTGTCAACAGAGCTGTCAAGTCTCCTTAAAATCGTGGGAGTCTCTAGCAAAAGGAGACAGACACCTGCACTCTTGTATTTGAGCAGGATTTTCTTTCTACATCTGCAAAGATCTTCAGCTGTGCCTCAGACAGTCCCTTTTGTTTGTGGCAACACTGGGTTGAAGTAAGTAGCACACTGCTGAACACAGCACTCAACAGCACATGCCGGTCTGACTGGGGCTAAGCTGCGTCCTGTGCTCCTCGACTGCTGAATTTCCAGCTGATCTCAGTGGCAACTTTGGATAAAGAGGGATAAATGGGTAGATAAGATGATCATGTGTGTAATTTCAGCACAGGTGGTGTGCGAGAGGCTACACAGCCCATGTGATGGTCTGACATGCATATTCTGGCACACAAACATGACTGTAGTGTCTGACAGGACATATTCTTGCTTTGCTTCTAAATTTGATTAGAAACCACATCCTGCAGTCTCATATGAAGCACAGTTTAGGGTTTCTAAGAGAGACCTTTAGTTTTTTAATTTTACATCAGGAAAGGAGAGGACTTTGCAATTCTCTTATTGATTTATTGTGAAAGTTCATCACTACCAGGTCGGTGTTGCGGAACCCGGTCAACGTCTCAGGATAGGCTTCATGGATGGACGACTTCATCTTAATGTCTACTTTCCTTAAGCCTCAGCCCGAGGAAAATCCAGACACTTCCCAACAGACTGGTCCCTCTGAATGTCGCTGTGGCTCATATGTCTCACACTCTGCCCGACCTCTATTGTCCTTCAAAGGCATGCATGAAATGGACAACTGCCCTCAGGGCCACAGCTTTATGGAAGAAATGGCAGCATGTTGGCAAGAGAGTAACAATATTCTTATACTGCAGGCCCATGTGAAATATAGTTTTGTCTTAAAATCTATGTATCATATGTTTGTCCTTCTGTAGGCTGTTGATTTCGTGGAGTCATAGATGTGTGTGATGTGTTGCATTTTGATAAGTCGTTCATTTTGTGTGGCCCATTGCTTCCGAGTTACATTTTACATGTTACTGTGTGGGATCTCAGCAGTGGGTCAAAGAATAGAAGAAAAGCATGACAGGGTTTAGTTAAAAACAATATTTCCAGAGACACATGGGCTAGATGGAGCTTTGGGTCCCCTGGTATATTAAACAGGCCAGACATTTCAGGCGCTACATAAGGAAAGAGGGAAGGCCCTTTACCCTGGAATAGGGGGTGCAGAGAGTCTGGGCTCCCAAAGCATTGATACAAATAGAAATACGACATTCACAAATAGAGTGTGAGGTGTTCCTTGGTCTGTTGTGGTGTGGTCATGTCCACCTTTACATTTTTCATCATCCTATCATGATCGTGATGGACCCAAACCCCTACTGCCAATTTTCCAAGGGTCATTTCTTCGCACACCACTCTCATTAGAGCTCTTAACTGCAACTGTCAGATTACTTACATGGTCACTGTCCATTTCGATGCAGTGGCTGGCAACGCCATGGACTACCTGCTGGGTTATCCAGGTGTTCGGGCGTCGACATCGAAGGAAGTGGAAGTTGAGGCGAAAGCTCTGATTAGCATGGTCAGATCGATGGCTCCTCTAAAATATATGTCACTTTGATTGTCCTGCTGCTATTTAAATTCGTTTTCAGCTGTGTGCCCATCTTGAATGTCCTGCTCCTGTTTACATTTGTTTTTAGCTTTGTGCATAACCTGCTTTTCATGAGAATGTGTTAACAAGTCCACCCCTCTGTACTCTGTCTAGTCTGCCACCGGTTCCCTCACCCTTCCTCAGTCCCATTGTCCTTCTGTGCTGTTATTGCCCTCAACTCTACACCCACTACCTCCCCTTCCTCTGTGTGTTCACTGTTTTTCTGTGCATATTACGTCCCTCAGCTCCCATTGTTTTTCTCCCATTCGTGTTCCTTGTCTCCCCTCCTCTACCTACTGCTTTCGCTGCACCTCTGTGGCCTCAGCCTGGCTAAGTGTACCTCACTCTCTGCAGTTTGCTATGGCGCTATCCATCTCTCCTATCTTCTCAAACTGCTTCTCTATCTCTTATCCTTCACCCCTTAATAAGTCTGTCAGGAAGAACCTCAAGAAGGACATACTGAGCTCTAACCCAGGCCTTCCAATTGCAGGCACCTACATCATTGCCTCTGCCACAAAGACTCTCACAGACATACTCTATGCCATTCCCTCACCGGTCCTTTAGACTCTCCATATGATTGCTCTTCTCTCTCCTTTCTCTTCTTCGCCCATCAATGGTGGCACCCGCTGGGAGGTCTTTCTTGCCCTCTACACCTCCAGGGTCATCATCAATGTCTACTGCAATGGTACCATCATGGTCCAGGGTCCTCAACCCAACCTTCTACTCTTTGATAGGCTCCTCCCCCGCTTTATCAACCTCCCTCTGCCTTCTGCACCAGCTCCTTCAGCTGCCCTGGCTCCCATGCCAGCTGTGCCCACCTTGGCTCCCTTTTCACCTCCTAACCACCCTTCTACCCTTTCCATGGCTTTTTTGCCACCACCCCACACAATGACAACCTTGTCTGCCTTCTCCTCTTGGATGAACCAGTCACACACTAATATTTTATCTGGGGCTCCCTTGCCCCCTGTGGTGCCTCCCGCACTGGCTCCCTCCTCACCCATTATGGTCCCCGCTCCCTTACCGGCCTTGGCTCCTCTGCCCCCTTCAACCTATGTCCCTCAGGCAATATCGTCACTTAGGGGGGTCCACTGCCCCCTGATTCCCCCCGTAAGTCTTTCACTGATTGCAATCTGCTCCACATTGCCATGGTAAGCACTCGCTCAGCTGTCAAACACTCCTCTGACATCTGCAACCTCCTTGAACTCCTGGTTTGTGATGTTCTTGCTATCACTGAAACCTGGTTCAAGGATTGGTCTGTCACAAGTTTTGACACACTTCTCCCAGAAGGCTACACAATACTCTCTCTTCCTAGACCAAACAGACCAGGTGGGGGAGTAGCATTGATCTTCCCTGAGTGTATCCCTGTGTCTGTCATTCCCACTCAGGCCTACTCATCCTTTGAGTGACTGGTATGCAGGCTATGCCTCTCTCCTAGCTCTTCACTCCTGCTGGCCATCTTCTATCAGCCACATGGTCAGCCCTCCCTCTTCCTTTCGTAATGGGCTGACCTGGCCTCCTCTCTTCTTTCCTCCTCTTCTCATCTCCTCCTACTGGGTGATCCCAACATCCATCTTGACTCACCTGATTCCTTAAGACCTTTATGCAACCTTTGTGACTCTCTCTTTCTTTCCATTTTACTGTTTGGCCCAACGCACAATGCTGGCCACACTTTGGATGCTCTCTTCTCAACTGACATTCTGCTATCTATCCCTCTCACTACTTCTCTCTCCTGCACTGATCATTTTCTCCTCTCTTCTCACTTGAAGCTCTCTTCTCCCCTTGCATAGGTAAGCCCGGCACTGCCTCCCGTCTACAAGGTCATCCGACCCATGAAAAGAGTCTCAGTAGCTGCCTTTACCTCCACCTATTATGCTCCTTCCACTCCTGCGACTGACTCCCACCCTGCCACAGCCCTCTCAAACTTTAACCTCTCAGTTCCAATACTCTTTATTTTCTTGCCTCTGTCATGAGGGTACGACTGAAGCCTACCAAAAATTGCTACTCTTGCTATGACTCCAAATCAGCTTCTGTTAAACACAAGTGCAGGGCAGCCAAATGTAAATGGGATTCCTCTGGCGCACCCTCTGACAAACTGGCCTGCCGCCTCCTCCAAAGGCAGTATGGATTCTGCATCTGCTCCCAGAAAAGAGTCTTTATACAAGCCCGCATCTCTGCTATATCCAATAAGACAGACACACTTTTCAAAGTCTGCAAGGAATTAGCCAACCCTACCGCAGCCTCCTCCACCATTGCACCCAACCAGGCAATTTGCTCGGCCCTGGCTGCACACTCACCTCAAAAACAGTGGATATCCTATCCTCCCTCTCTTCCGCACCACCTCATGTAGAACCATCTCTTGTATGACCCTTGGCCACCTCAACCCCTCCCCTTCTTTTCCCTTTTGTCTCCCCTGTCACACCTGAGGAGGTTACTAGACAAGTCTGGTCTATGAAAGCCTCCTCCAAACAGGTGGACCCCTGTCCCTCCAAAATCATCAAGGACAGCATTGACTCTCTCGCTCCAGCCTTGGCTGACCTCTGCAACCTCTCCTTCGCTACTGGAGTTTTCCCCACCACTGCTCTTAAGCACTCCCTTGTGCACCCTCTCCTGGAAAACTATCGCCTGATCTCTATCACTCCTTTCCTGGGCAAACTCCTGGAGAAGTTTGCTATTTCCCAGCTTACCCTCCGCACTGAATCTGTTGGCTCCTTCCACAACCACCAGTTTGGTTTTAGACCATCCAGAGGAATGAAAACTGCTCTTCTGAACACCCGGGAAGATATGCTCTCAAATCTTGGTTCTAATTCTCCCTCTGTCCTCATTCTACTTGACCTCTCCTCTGCCTTCGATATGGTGAACCACAACACAATCATTGCACGTCTCTGTGATACCCTGGTCATCACTGATCAGGCCCTGGCATAGCTAACCTCCTTTCACTCCGACAGCCCATCGCAGGTGGAACTGGGGTCTTTCCTCTCCCCTATCACTCCCTCTACTTGCGTTTTCCCCCAGGGATCTGACCTACTCCCCTGGATTTTCAATGGCTACATGGCCCTCCTGCCCCGTATGATAGCCACCTTCACCTCCAACGTTCAGTGTTACACGGATGACACACAGCTCTCCTTCAGGCTACCCTCCGCCTCTTCCTCTTCCTCACTAATACCTGACTGTCTGGATGCAATTCAGTTGTGGTGTTCTCCAAACGAACTCTGAACAGCATCCACAGTAGAATCACTCACCTGCGACAGAAATGAGGGTTTCATGTCCGTTTCAGCACCAGAGGTTTAGGCTTCCTCAGAGGTGTACTCAGAGACACCCCTGGCCAGGATGGTCTACCAATGAATTCTCATGGGCTACCACACCACGTCCTCCTCCAATGCATCCAGTGCCTCATCACCTGCACACATAAATATAAAACATGAATACAAATGTTAATAGCATAGGCCACACACCTAGGTATTACAATGTTGTCAGCCAACACATGAACCTGCCATGTCACACATGACACAAAGTCAGGCACGCACGCAGTGTCAATGAAAGGGAAGGGGAGCCTGAAAGCAGACATGGATGTGTGTTTAAGGGCAAAATAACACATATACTGCATAGCACCTGCATCACACACAAGCATGTGACTGGCATAGTTCTTCCACAAACATGACTGATGCCAATACACAGATGGCACATAGGATAGCCATGCCAGAATTGTCAACCAGCCTCAGATGGAAGTTGAATACTACTGACCATGAGCCATGTGCGATGCATGTCAGATGACATTTCATGGAATTCACTATTTGAAAACACAGTGTCACAGGGTGCAACAACGCTGGGGTGTTGTAATACAGTGAGGGCAGGAATACGGATTCAATAATGCTAGGTCACATTGACATCACGCAAGTGAATAGGCATATTGAAGGGGATAACAGGGTTTAGAAGTGTGTGGGTGCAGTGCAGTACATGGGTACGGCATCAACTATGAATAAAAACACAGATCCAGTAATGTCAATGTCGTGGCCTGATGGCACTGTAAGGGTAAGTGCCGTCATCATGTGTACAGTGTTGGTAGTGGGTTGTAGGAATACAGTAAAACCCACCCCCAAGGGTGGGGGTGGCTGGGAGGCAGTGCATGGGTTCAAATGGTTGCTCAGAGGACCATGTCGTAGCAGACATTGTGGGCAGGTGGCAAATGCATTCTCTCAGTCATCTGGGACTACAGCAGGGGAGAGGACAGAAAGCACAACACATGAGGAAGCATCAGAAGTGCCTGCAGACCCGGAGAAGCTACACTTCCAGTTACATAAAGGCAGGGAGGCTGTACCAGAGGGAGGCCCCAGCTCAACACAGACGTGAACCACAAACTAATTTCCATGAGGAGCAACTGACCCTGAGGGAGTAAGAAAGGGATGATCAAAGACCATGAGAATGAAGTAAATACTGGAGGTGGAGTTGAAGGAATTGCTGGCCCAGGACCCATAGGGACTTGGTAAGAATGCACAGGGTTCAGGAATTAACACTCATAGCCACTGTGAGCCTGTGCCATCATCACAGTCCTAGAGAGATACCTTGCACAAGCCTAAAGGACTTTTCACACAGTCCAGAACTGGCATAATTGCAGAGGGAAGAGTGTAGAATCACAGACATCCTGGTAAAGCCTGTTGCAGTAGTCCACCATAGGAATTACCAGTCCTCTGGAGATAGTGAGCTGCTGGGGGATGGAGATGAAAGGAAGAATGCCTCTGAGGAGGAGTAACTTGCAGAGTGATCTCACAGAGATGTCAGTCATGTGACGATAGAAGGCGACTGTTGAGTGGAAGATCATCACAGGCTATCCGCGACCACAGGTTGGAGCAAGAATAGGGCCAAAAGAGGCTGGACAGAGAGTGTCATGGAAGGAGGGAGCACGTGTGGTGATGAGGATTGCCTCTGTGTTCAGCACATGGTTTGTATGCAGTCTGCATGACAACAAGCACATATCAGTCCAACATCACATGGTCACACATGGCAGACATGACAATGTAGCCTGAACTGGTAGACAATCATAACACATCAGCCAAGCAACATACACATGGCCTGTACACACACGCATCAACACTCACTGGACATTCCTGTCACGCTCACCTGGTCTCCACAGGGGCGTCGCTCGAAGCTGCAGGAATGATGTCTGCACTGGCGTTACACGGGGCTGGATAGAGAGGCTTGCACGCAACTTCTCCCTCACTGTCACTTCCCAGGAAGCGTTTGCCTAAAAGGTTGAAATAGGATGTTAACAGCCGTGAGGAGCGGGTTTGGTTCCCACCTCCCGTAACCTCCTAATGCCCCCTCTCCGCTTCAGCCTCACCTTGGGTTTATTAATGGTGGACTCTCCGTCCTGCGATCTCTTGCAGGGGCGCAATATCACAGTCTTTCCCTGGATCGAGTTCCTTCACTGATCCTATGGGGCTGTAGCGCAGTCTTGAATAGCTTGCCTCAGCAGGTAAGTCTCTATGCCAATAGATGCTTGGAATAGTTGCTTAATGTCTTTATTACCCAAGTGTTGACCTTTTTTTCACTTTTCTTTCAGGCGCGGTCATGAGCAGTTTTCAAATGAAGGTTTGGCTCGTCCTACAACGCTGAGCAGATTTCCTGCGGGTGAGTATAGCACTTGTGCGTGGCGCCGAAAGTCTCTAATAATGGTTTCTTTCCCGTGCGCGACTAACCTGCTGTCTTCTTTTCTTTTCTGCTATTCAGGTGCAGCACGGCTCCGGAGCTGCGAGTGGAAGAACCGCTTCAGAGGAATCCCAGATGGATGCGGTCTCTGGGTGAGTATCGGCTGTACTTGCTAATGCTTTCTTCTCTGCTGGTGCGACAAGCCGAAGAGCAGCTGAAGGAGCGGCCGCTCAGATGGAATCCTTCAGATAAGGCCTCAACTGCTGTATTAATTCCTGTTCCTTTCTTCTCTTCTTCTCTTCTCAGGTGCCGATGGATTGAGTTTCCAGAACGGGCGTGGCTGCTGGAGTTCGGGTACTGGAGCTAAGCAGACACGGTGAGCGTTACGCTGCAGGAGTGCAGAATAACGCGAAGCGTGTTCTGTCTGTAGGGTGTGGCTTAAATAGTCCCTCCAGTCTCTTTCTGCAATCTCAGGTAAAGTAGTCCCTCAGCCACACCCACGATAGGCTGGATGGCTCAGCCCATTAGGCTGGGCTGTATGTAGTCCCATGCAGTGCACCACCAGATGGAAAATTATGAGCCTGGTGCCAATTGCGCCAGGACTGAGTCCAGGAGGTCCTTGGGCAACCCTTTGGGGCTTTATAAGCCCTTATGGGTGTCAGTGACTGGGGAAGGGCCGCCAGCTCCATATGTTTGGGAGCATGCACCACAACAATTCCCTCATACATTGGCAGTTCTCCCATGCCTTGTATCTGCTCTACTACAATGAAATCACTAGTGATCTCCTCATGTCCAGTGAGTTCATTGTCCTCTGGTGGTGACCCACTTCCAGTCACCAGAGTAGAGGCGAACTTTGCAGCCAGCTTGTTTTCTGCTCGGTGTCGGAGGTCATTCCAACGCTTCACAACATCACCAGCTGTGCGCCTCTCATAGCCCAAGGCGTTAATATGGTCCGCGAGGCACTGCCAGTGGGTCATACGCTGAGCAGGTGTATGTGTGCTCCCTGCCTGCACTAGCATGTCACAGCCGTGTTCCAACATGTAGTCCACGAGCATGTCCAGTTCCTCATCACAGAAACTCCTCTTTCTCGATGTTTGGGACTCCTACGCCGTGTCTGGGGTCTTAGCCTGTACTGCTGGATCCATGCTTCTGCTTCTTGTGAGGTGGTGCACACCCTGAGTGGTTTGTACCACTCTGGTCAGTAGGGGCTGGAGTACAGGTGGACTGGCCTATGGAATCAGCCACCAATGTAACTATGGAAGGTCAGCTTCTGCGCCACACGTGTCTTGGCCTTAGTGACAAGGGACTTGGCCCCTGATTCACACTGGGCCGGGACCAATCCAGTCCTGGTTGGGTGACCCTGAGCCAGAGTGCCAGTTGCTACAGCTGCCCCAGCAGCTTCCAGACCCTGGCCGGTGTGAACAGCAGATGACACTGCTGCTCCCGATCCCCGGGTGCCGGGGCCTGGAACTTGCACCGCACATGTCTTGGCCTTCGGGACATGGACATTGGCCATTGAGTCACCCTGTCCCTGTGCCGGGACCACTACAGTCCGGGCTGGCTGACCCTGAGCCTGGGTAGTGGTAGCCACAACTGCCCCTCAGCTTCCACACCCTGGCTGCTCTGGACAGCAGATGGCACTACTTGTCCAGGATCATGGGTGCTGGGTATGTCAGAAGCTGCTGCATCTCCCTGCCCCGGTTGGGTGGGGGGGGCGTAGTTCTCCCTGCATGGTCCGGGGCACCTTGCCCACGTGAACCACCTTGGCCACCCTGGCCACATTGCCCACCTTGGCCAGCTTGGCCACACTAGCCACGTCGCCCACCTTGGCCACCTTGGCCACGTCACCCACCTTGGCCACCTCTGGCAAGTCGCCCACCTTTGCCTCCCTTCCCTCTTGTTGCCCTCCCAGTCATGGCATTGATGGACTTGCGCAATGGGAGGTGCAGCCAAGAATTGTCCTGGGCAATTGGAGTGAGGGGGCAGGGTATGTGATGGAAAACGTACCACTGTGCTCCAGAAAGGCTCTATGTGACCCCTGGTGAAAAAATAATGGGTCGTTCAATGCCCAGGCACCACAAAAACAAAAATCAACGTGTACGCGACTGCTCGGTAGCCCACGTGTGAGTAAAAACATCCTGCAATACGCTGTGTCACCCAGCAACACAAAAAATGCATACGCAAGGAACATGTAGGCTACTATGAACTCGAAAATGGGGTATGCGACACAAAGGGGAAACCACAGTGGGAAAAATGCATGCACGACTCACCTTCTGTCTCGTACAATGAAAAAAATCACACGCACGTTTGCGCGTATGCAACTCCCCTCCGAATACAAGAAGTACGCACTGCCATAGTAGTGAACTATTTGCGTGTGAACCCACAAATATATGAAGTTCACACGTCCGTCCCCACGAAAAGCACATACAGTGCACTGTTGTCCTATGCAGACCTTTAAGCCGATACTGAACGGCAACGCCAAACATCCAGCGAGTGTCTCGTAACTTACGCGCTTAGGGGTTTTCCTCTGATTACACGCTAACGCGCTGTATCCGCACGTGCGGAGTCACTCTGTTTCCAGCCAGCCACGCAAAAGAACACGGAAAACCCACGCTCCTGCCTACAAGGCCATTTACCTGCCTCCAACTTCCCGAGCTGCCTCCTACGAGCCATCTGCTGCTGCTAGCCCACTCTGTGTGCCTGCTGCCCACATGCCCTGCAGTTTATTGCCTGCTCATCAGCCATTGCCAGTGATCCTGTTGTTGTGACCACCTCTGCTGATCCTGAAGACTCCCGACTGCCATACCACCGCTCTACAGCCCAGCCCCAGGACCACCTTGCCCACCCACACCTGCCTCGGGTGTTGCCATGTCTGACACCACACAATCTGAGGCAAGTGGCAACCCCCCGGCAGAGAGGCAGAGGGCTGTCAGCTTCTCACCCAGGGAAGTTGGAATCCTGGTGGAGTAAGTTCTGGGGCATCATGATGCCCTCTTCCACGGCCCATCGCAAGTCGGCAATAAAGGACGGAAGAAGATCTGGGGGGACATTGTGGGTGCCATCAACGTGGAGGGGGTGGCACCCCACGACTACCATCATATCCACAAGCTCTGGGAAGACTTCAAGTCCAGGACCCACAACAAGTCCTGACGCCTCCTCAAGGCAGTTGATGATCAAGCGAGGCACCGGGGCCAGTTGACCACCAACGTGATGAGGGTCCTGGAGCACTTCTACCCAGCGCTGTACCCCCAGGTCTTGGAGTTGGTGCTCTGTCTGGAGTCGACTGGTAAGTGTTCATGTGTTCTTGTCCACCATAGTGCATGTGCATGTTGACGTGTCGCTGGAGTGTGCACCTTGGCCTTATGTCTAGCATGCATCCTGTACAGATGTCTGTGTGCATGTCCTTGACAGTGCTGCATGTGAGTCCATTCAAGCGTGTCCCACATCGATGGTGTCTGTGTTGCAATGCGTGAAGCGCACCGGCATGTAACGACGCGCACATGTTTGCATACCTGTGTCTGGTCTGGGGCATGCGAGAGGTGTGACACATGGGTGCTTATGTCACCATCATGGACATGCATGGTGTACATGTGTGTGTGTCTGAGTAGTGAGTGTGTGTGACTGCCAAACACTTCTCACGTATGTTACTTGAGTTCTTGATTTGTGATGGCCTCCCGCTACCAATTTGCCCTCGAGTGCACTGTGATGTGATAGCTCCATGGCCTGCCTCAGGACTGGCAGGTGATGTGTGTGAATGAGATGTGTATGTCCCATGATGTGTGTGATCTGACTACACAATTATGATCTTGTGTCAGTGCCTTGTCCATGGATGTGTATGTCTGTTGTGAATGACAGACATGTTTGTGAATGTGTGTGAATGGCACTTCCCTGTGTGTATTGGAGGGTGATGATGGTTGTGACCTTTGACATTGCCACTGATGTGCATTTGCATTGTGACAAACACACATACCCACATATGTTCAGTAGCCTAATGTTTGTGTTCTATGTTTCCCTATCCACAGCAACGATGGAAGAAGAGGGCGGAGAAGGCGCTGTGGAGCACCGCAACAGGGATGCCTCCACCAGGCAGAGATGCAGGGCCCTGTCCTCCTCCCAGGTACCGTTATCTTCCGGTAACGAGGAGACTGGTGCTGTGTCCACGACAACAGCCGCAGCTGCTGAGGGGAGGCCCAAGAGGGTGAAGTTGGTTGTGGGCACCTCTGCAGTGGGAGGGACAGGTGAGCCCACACAGGGGTAGTCCGATGCGGAAAACAGTGGGGAGTCATCCAGGTTGTGGTGGTGGAGGAGGAGGAGGTCACAATAGCCCAGCCCATGGGGCCCGGCAGGGGTGATGAGGTAGGTGTGACTGGTGCAGTCCAGGATCAGGGGCCGGAGGCAGTGCAAGTCACCGTGGAGGGGCCTGTGACTGATCTTGTCCCTGGAACTGCGACTGCACCAGTATGCACCTGCAGGCATGCCTCAGGCCGGACCCATCCGCATGTGCCGGATGTATCCACGCAAATGGATCTTCCACCACCTGCGGGTGAAGCAATTCATGACAGGGTGGAACCGTTGCTAGCAGGTATTGCGAGGCGTACAGCCAGCATTCGTGATGATGTGCAGGCTTCCAATCGGGGGCTTGCACATAATCAAGATGAGGTCTGTTGCCTCATTAACTGGCTAGCTCAGTACCTGATCACAAATCTGGTACGTGTGCTGGCCACTGCTGCAACACCACCTCCTCCTTTTCCTCCTCTGTGCGTCAGTCGTCCTCCCTGCCGTCTTCTGCCCCAGATACCACCAGGGCCTCCTGTGTTCCTGTCCCAACCCCGGCAGCCCGCCTGGTGGAGATCACATCCCTGCCACAGTCGGGAGTCAAGGAGGATCAGCAGAGGTTGCCACTGCAGCGACAGGAGCTATGGCAATGGAGGAAGTGCAGGCACAAAGCTGCAGGGCACATGCACGACAGCCCCGGCTGGTTTCATCATCCCGGAGGCTGTCCTTGTGGCACAGGCACCAGGCATTTTGGCAGCAGCAGGCTCAGGGTAGGATGCAACAGGACTCGGGCGTTCATCATTAGAGAGGCAGATATGGGCCATCAGGCAGGAGGCAAACATGGACCTTACGACAAGGATGTCTTCCGTGTTGGAGTGTTTTGGCCAGCAAATCGGGGCAGAGTGGCAGCGGGCACAGGAGGCGCACTTCACCATGGCCAGGGCAGAGAATACACTTAATCGGGCAGAGAGGCGGGCAGAGGTCCTCGAGGAGACTAGCAGGGAGTTCGAGAGGAGCATGGAGGAGTTCCTGCAAGCCCTCGAGGGGGAAGCCTAGGCACGCCTACTGGAAGTGGACACAGTGTTTGATGATGCCCTGGTGGAGACTATGAGAGAGCATGGTGAGGAGATGGACTAGCCCGCTGCCTTTGTATACAGTTCTTTAGGAATAGGTTTAATTTGTTTTTTCTTTTTATTTGAAGTTCCTGGACTTTGCTCCGCATCTTGTATATAGTTATTTTTGTATTGTATTTTTTGGATTTTCTACATTTTTGGGACCATGGACCCTGGATCTTTGTAAATATTTGGATTTTAATTTAAAGTTTTTTTAACCATGAAGGAATGGTTTTCACATGATATGTGATTTCATTTGCACATACATTAATGGACAAGGACCACATTTTTGACTCTTTCATTTTTTACATCACATTGATTTTGGTTTTCACTTTCTTTTGGTTTTTGATTTGGTTCATGCATGTTTAATTTGTTGTTTTTACTGTATGTGACTTAGATACATGTATTTTAATATAATTTTTTGACACTGAAATCGAAGCGGTATCTGGTCTCAAGGGTTTAGTGCATGTTTCACTCCTCCATGACTCATTTGTGTGTCTCTGCTGTTTACCAATGTTGTTCATGTGTGTGCACATGCAGGCATGTATGATGTTAGGATTCATATGACATAGGGAGCATGACCAATGGATGGGTGTTGAGGTGCACCAGGGGGATGCAGCATGTGGTGGCATTTTAGTTGGCATGTGCTGCGTGATTGTATGTTGGTCCAATGTGTTTTGGGGTGCCGGCCGGGGACATGTGGCGGGGCCTGCCTGCAGGTTGCCATCACTGGTCGGTGGGTGGGGACATGAGGCGGGCCTGCCTGCAGGTTACCATCACAGGTGGAGACATGTGGCGGGCCTGCCTGCAGGTTGCCATCACTGGTGGACGGTGGAGACATGAGGCGGGGCCTGCGGGGGTGGTCATGTGATGTGGGCTGTCTGAGGGGTATGTTCACAGGTGATGGTGGGGGTCCTAGGAGACCCAAATGCACTCTGGTGTGATTGGCTGGCTGACTGTCCGGAAAGGACCGCCTGAGGGGTATGTTCACAGGTGATGGTGGGGATTAAATTTTAAACCCACTCCTGGTGTGGGCTACCTGCAGGGTATGTTCACAGGTGATGGAGGGGGCCCCGTGTGGTGTGGGCTGCCTGCTGGGTATGTTCACAGGTGATGGTGGGGGCCCCATGTGATGTGGGCTGCCTGTGGGCTATGTTCACAGGTGATGGTGGGGGTCCCATGTGGTGTGGGCTGCCTGCGTGGTATGGTCACGGGTGATGGGGGGACCATGTGGTGTGGGCTGCCTGTGGGGTATGTTCACAGATGATGGTGGGGGTCCCAAGTGGTGTGGGCTGCTTGCAGGGTATGTTCAAAGGTGATGGTGGGGGTCCCATGTTGTGTGGGCTGCCTGCAGGGTATGGTCGCGGGTGATGGTGGGGGTCCCATATGGTGTGGGCTGCCTGCGGGGTGTGGTCACGGGTGATGGGGTGGTGTTAGGAAAGATTTCTTAATTGTGGGTAATTTTCCTTCCATGTGGCAACCCTTAAACTTTTTGCTGTTGTTTTCACCATGATCTAGACCTTGCCAGAGAAGTGCAGCCTTCTGCCGCACTCCTCTGGGCTTTTGCTCCATTCTTACGGGGAAAATGACATGCCCTTAAGACAGTCAGTACCGGGAAACGTTGTTTTCCGTAGTTTCTTTATCATGTTGCAGCTTTCGCGCAACATGGCACAAGAGGGCACTGTAAGCTAAGTTACTGCTCTCTTGGGTCTCTAGTCTTCTACAGGCCCTAAATACTCTCTTTGGATTGTAAATGAACGGTGCAAGTGAATCACGGACGGGATTGGTGGCAGCGATCGTTTCTTGTGTTTTTGAGCTCCTTTTTGCGTTTTAAGCGCATTTCTCGCACTTAGCCCAAAATGGTGGCCTAGCTCCCAAAATGGCCAGACCACGAGGCTCTTTGTCCTGTCCGCTGACCGTCTTGCCCCCTTCACCTCCCCAAGGTCGAGCCGACCCGGGGCCTTCCTTATTTGGGCATGTACTTTCCCGCGAAACACAGATGCTTTCGCGGGCTTCTACAGGCCTGTGTGTGCCTCCAGGATGGGGGCTGGGATGTCTGGTCCCAATACACATCCTGGGCGCCAGAGAGTATAGGGTGGTGTGAATGCCTGGGACCCCCGTGGTCCGTGATAAGGTCCACAGATGGTGTGAGTGTTTTATGAGCGGATCTCCCATTGGGCCCCCTCCGTTTTGGCGCAAAGGGAACCGTGGATAAGAGGGGGCTGGAAACGCCACTACCATGTCGATCTCCTGAGTTCTCATGAACAAAGGAATACAGGAGACAAGTATCCTGCAACCACGAGGCTGAACCGAGGAATCGCTGGTGACCCGCTGAAGGACTGCTCCTCTGCACTGCTGTCGCTTTGTGAAACCCTTTCTACCTCGGATCGAACGAGAAGGCCTTTACTGGTACTTCGACCCTTGGAATAGTGGGAACAACTATTCTCAGCATCTTCACCATCTCCTGCATGTAAGCCTTCGGAAGTGTCTCTGGGCCATCCAGCAGACTGACCAGCCTACCCAGGAGTCTTGCTCTGTAACCGCCGTCAGGTTGTGTTGTATTACGAGTCCTTGTCACTCTCACACGATTCGTACACTTGGCATTCCCAGGTCTGAAGTGAGTAGTGTACATTGGGCTGAAATACACACGGCCGCTCCGTTGCCCTGCTGTGGTAACAAACTGTGCGGGTTCACTGGGTTTGGGACGTCCTCAACTCAACTTCTGCTGCTGCGGAATCTACACAACGACGAGACGTCCCCTGCTCCTATCTGAACCTGCCGGCACTGAAACTGACGCAGAGAAGCCTGGGTCTGCTTGCATCGGGGACCGGTGAGTAGCATCGCTAGGAACTGGTCGCCCTCCTGCAGGAGCCCATAGCTTTTCCCCGCTGTGTCTAACAGCACGCCTTTCCGTACTCGCACTCTGCTTCTGCCCACAGTGGAGGCTGCGCTTGAGTCGCGAAGCTCTGTTCATCTTCATTTGTTCACCGAACTAAACTGCCTGATTCCCTCGAAGAGACTCCCCTTTTTGCCCGTTGGCACCAGCGTGTGCAGGTACTTTTGAGCACAAGGCTCCACTCTTCGTAGGGCTTGGACTTCCTTTTAGTTAGGTGCCTCTGAAGGCGGACTGGGTCTAATTATTATTCGCACTGCCTGTTTTCCTCCCCATCTAGGTGGTCTACACATTTCGTGCGTCTAACTCGTTAGACTCGTTTGTATTTGTATATATATTGTATTGGTTTGGTATGTGTTGGTTTACTTGAGTTTTATTGTGATTTCTCGCTACGGTCAATGTTACAAAGGCCTTGTAATAAATGTGTATATATTTTTAATATAACACCTGTTTGGAGTAATTTGTAAGTGTCCTTGCTTTGTGTGCTCATTGCAGGCTTTCAGTCACCCTCACCCCTCTTGAGACCTAGTCTTGACCGCCGCGATCGCTACCCTGATTGGTCTGGCTTGTCCAGAGATTACCCTGTTCCAAGAAGCTAGGCTGGCCTTCTGAACCTCTGCCCCTCCAGGACAGAGTTCAGAAATCCGTCTTAACAAATTGGTGTACAGCGGTGGGATACGACTGAAGGTATTCAGTGTTGCGCACGAGCGAAGGCATTTCAAGTTATTCCTACCAGGACACGTAGTGAATTGTCGTAGTATAACTTTTAAAAGGCTATAATCCTATCTAACAGTATGGAAACAAATACCTTGTTAACTTTAAATGCTTCTAAATCCGAAACATTGAAAAAGATGTGTGCGGAGAGAGGTGTCTCCTCTCAAGGCACCAAATTGGATATGATCCAAAGAATCGTGGCGTGGCAAGAAGCGCAGCTTGACGCTATAACTTATGAGGACAGTGCAGAAGGAGGTGGGGCTGCTCTCACTGGTAGAACCGACGGTTCTGCTGCTGCACTGATCCACCGCGACCACGAGGAAAGGGAGGATGAGATGTCTAATGTTTCCTCTGCCAGTGTCGATGGGGAGGCCATGCTTGAATTCAAGAAGCAAGAGCTGCGGTTTAGGCAGAAGGAGCTTGAGTTCAACATAACCAAACTAAGAATTGAACAGGCCAAAAAACAGAAAGACAGGGATCACCAGTTGTAACTGGCCAAGCTTCAGGTTGCAAATGGATCCAAGGGTCCTGGACATGGGTCTGGGGCCTCCTCTCATCCACGGTTTCCAAAAGATCTGCTCAGTGTGTATGAGGAAAAGAATGACATTATGGACTGGCTGAATACGTTTGAGTATGCATGTGAAGTTCAACAAGTTGACAATGCTGATAAGATTGCCTGGTTACTCAGCAGACTGCCCCATTCTGGCTGTAGTGCCATTATGGAAATGTCGAAGGCTGAGCGAGCGGATTTCGCAATGTTAAAGCAAACTCTCATTTTAAAGTTTGGAAAGACTCCTGCCCAATATTTAGAACGATTCTGAGAGTATAAGAAAAAAGAAGGTGGTACTTGGGTATCTTATGTAACCAAATCCTTAAAAAACTTGCCTGGCTGGGTCGAACTTTATAAGGTTTCTACCTTTGAAGGCATGATAAGTCTTGTCATGCTGGAACATATTTTTGCATCTTCTTCCCCGGAGCTTAAGCAGCATTTGGCCGATTCGAAGGTGATAGATCCTATGAAGCTGGCCATTGCCGCAGATTTATGGGTGTCACATCGAGTGTCCCATAAGGACAAAACTCATCCTGGTAAGCAGGAGGAAGGGAAAAAGTCCAAAGATTAGGAGGGTGGAGAATCTGATAAATCTTCTTCTCAAAAGGGCCACAAAAAGAAAAATAAGGGTAAGACACAAGAGAACTCACAGGGTAGTGGAGGTCAGCCTCCGAAACAGAACTCTGGTTACAGTAAGCCTCCCTATGTAAACAGACCCAATGGATCTTGTTTTGCTTGTGGAGCAACTGACCACGTGAAGGGGGATCCCCGGTGTAAGGTTAAACCTTTGGGGGTCCACTCCGCTAATCTGGCCTTCTCCTCCTATGAAGAAGAAGAGATTACAGGAGCATCCTTCTCCTCAGACTCCTTCCCCAGCGGGATAGAAGCTGAGGTAGTTTTAGTTTCCCTGGGTTCCTGGGAGCCTAAAGTCGCAGAGGCTTATGCTAGGATTCCAGATAATACCAAGCACTACCTTAAAGACAGTGTACTGATCAATTGAGTGGATACTCCAGCTCTTAGGGATAGTGGGTGCAGTCGAACTGTAGTGGAATCTACCTTGGTAGACTCAGAGGAAGTTGCCAGAGCTACTCTGATGCCCACTAAATTGGCTGACGGCCCACCTCGCATGTTCCCAGTAATACCTGTAAATCTTACTTTAAATGGTACAGCAGTCAGGATTCCAGTGAGCATTCAGAGAAACGTCCCAGGAAAGGTCTTGTTAGGCAATGATCTCAGAGCTTTAGGGCTTGTAGGAGACACTGCCGACAGACCCTGCACACGGTCTCAAACATGGGCAGCATTGGCCAAGACCAATACGCTGCCCCAGCCGAAGGGGAAACCCAAGGCGAAAGGAGTAAGCAAGTCAAGATGAGGGAAAGAGAGCATTCCCCCGAACTCGCCTACCACTGCGGTGGAGGAAGTTGGTCAATCGCCCGGGCCTGACGAGGAGGTGGCGATGCCTGAAGTATTTGACCCCAACGACCATCCGGAACTAAAAGACTTGTTAGTAGAAGGTGGTCCTGACAGGGAAGAATCCAGTAAAGGCCAACGTGAGTGCCCATCTCTGGAAGGCCTAAGGAGACAGGCCTGCTCCCAGCTTGAGGGTGAACCTCCTGGGACGCATCGGATTTATTGGGAAGGTGGACTCCTTTATAGTGTGCCCACAGAGTCTACAGAAGGAGACCATAGGAACTTGGTGGTTCCCCTTGCTGTAAGACCCTTCCTCCTGCAGTTGGCGCATGAAGTGCCCCTTGCTGGTCACCTGGGTATTAAGAGGACCAAGCAAAGGTTATCCATGCACTTCTACTGGCCCAAGATGGGGGTGCAAGTAGAAAGTCACTGCAGGAGTTGTGCCTCCTGCCAGTTATCTGGTAAGAGTGGCTCAACAATCCAAGCTCCATTGGTACCACTCCCAGTTGTGGGAATACCATTCGAAAGGGTAGGGATCGACATCGTTGGTCCCCTTGACCCGCAGACATCCTCAGGCAATAGGTTTATCTTGGTGCTAGTCGACTATGCTACCAGATATCCTGAGGCCATCCCATTGAAAACTGTAACTGCCAAGTCAGTTGCAAAAGCGTTACTTGGCATCTTTACTAGGGTTGGCTTCCCTAAAGAAGTTGTGTCTGACAGAGGCAGCAACTTTATATCAAAGTATATGCAGGCTATGTGGAAAGAATGTGGGGTCACCTACAAGTTCTATTCTGCATACCACCCCCAGACCAATGGTCTGGTGGAACGTTTCAACAGAACTTTAAAGAGCATGATTGGGGCTCTGGAAGAAGGGTGATGGGTGATGGGTCGTCCAGAATGTTTAACCGACCTGAGCACGAGACTCATCCAGGGGTGGATTAGTTCCCCCTGTCCATAGTCTGGATGGGGCGAGTGTTAGGAAAGATTTCTTAATTGTGGGTAATTTTCTTTCCATGTGGCAACCCTTAAACTTTTTGCTGTTGTTTTCACCATGATCTAGACCTTGCCAGAGAAGTGCAGCCTTCTGCCGCACTCCTCTGGGCTTTCGCTCCATTCTTACGGGGAAACTGACAGTCAGTACCGGGAAACGTTGTTTTCCGTAGTTTCTTTATCATGTTGTAGCTTTCGTGCAACATGGCACGAGAGGGCACTGTAAGCTAAGTTACTGGTCTCTAGTCTTCTACAGGCCCTAAATACTCTCTTTGGATTGTAAATGAACGGTGCAAGTGAATCACGGACGGGATTGGTGGCAGCGATCGTTTCTTGTGTTTATGAGCTCCTGTTGGCGTTTTAAGCGCGTTTCTCGTGCTTAGCCCAAAATGGTGGTCTGTCTCCCAAAATGGCCAGACCACGAGGTTCTTTGTCCTGTCCGCTGACCGTCTTGCCCCCTTCACCTCCCCCAGGTCGAGCCGACCCTGGGCCTTCCTTATTTGGGCATGAACTTTCCCGCGAAACACAGATGCTTTCGCGGGCTTCTACAGGCCTGTGTGTGCCTCCAGGATGGGGGCTGGGGTGTCTGGTCCCAATACACATCCTGGGCGCCAGAGAGTCTAGGGTGGTGTGAATGCCTGGGACCCCCGTGGTCCGTGATAAGGTCCACAGATGGTGTGAGTGTTTTATGAGCGGATCTCCCATTGGGCCCCCTCCGTTTTGGTGCAAAGGGAACCGTGGATAAGAGGGGGCTGGAAACGCCACTACCATGTCGATCTCCTGACTTCTCACGAACAAAGGAATACAGGAGACAAGTATCCTGCAACCACAAGGCTGAACCGAGGAATCGCTGGTGACCCGCTGAAGGACTGCTCCTCTGCACTGCTGTCGCTTTGTGAAACCCTTTCTCCCTCGGATCGAACGAGAAGGCCTGTACTGGTACTTCGACCCTTGGAATAGTGGGAACAACTATTCTCGGCATCTTCACCATCTCCTGCACGTAAGCCTTCGGAAGTGTCTCTGGGCCATCCAGCAGACTGACCAGCCTACCCAGGAGTCTTGCTCTGTAACCGCCGTCAGGTTGTGTTGTATTACGAGTCCTTGTCACTCTCACACGATTCGTACACTTGGCATTCCCAGGTCTGAAGTGAGTAGTGTACATTGGGCTGAAATACACACGGCCGCTCCGTTGCCCTGCTGTGGTAACAAACTGTGCGGGTTCACTGGGTTTGGGACGTCCTCAACTCAACTTCTGCTGCTGCGGAATCTACACGACGACGAGAAGTCCCCTGCTCCTATCTGAACCTGCCAGCACTGAAACTGACGCGGAGAAGCCTGGGTCTGCTTGCATCGGGGACCGGTGAGTAGCATCGCTAGGAACTGGTCGGCCTCCTGCAGGAGCCCATAGCTTTTCCCCGCTGTGTCTAACAGCACGCCTTTCCGTACTCGCGCTCTGCTTCTGCTCACAGTGGAGGTTGCGCTTGAGTCACGGAGCTCTGTTCATCTTCATTTGTTCACCGAACTAAACTGCCTGATTCCCTCGAAGAGACTCCCCTTTTTGCCCGTTGGCACCAGCGTGTGCAGGTACTTTTGAGCACAAGGCTCCACTCTTCGTAGGGCTTAGACTTCCTTTTAGTTAGGTGCCTCTGAAGGCGGACTGGGTCTAATTATTATTCGCACTGCCTGTTTTCCTCCCCATCTAGGTGGTCTAAATATTTTGTGCATCTAACTCGTTAGACTTGTTTGTATTTGTATATATATTGTATTGGTTTGGTATGTGTTGGTTTACTTGAGTTTTATTGTGATTTCTCGCTACGGTCAATGTTACAAAGGCCTTGTAATAAATGTGTATATATTTTTAATATAACACCTGTTTGGAGTAATTTCTAAGTGCCCTTGCTTTGTGTGCTCATTGCGGGCTTTCAGTCACCCTCACCCCTCTTGAGACCTAGTCTTGACCGCCGTGATCGCTACCCTGATTGGTCTGGCTTGTCCAGAGGTTACCCTGTTCCAAGAAACTAGGCTGGCCTTCTGAACCTCAGGGTATGTGAGTTCAATGGGGTGCGGATGCGTTACGTGCAGGCCTTCCCACAAGATTTGGCTGGTGTGAGCGGAGTACACGATTTGGCTGGGGCGCGGATGGGTTACGCACATGCCTTTTCACGCGATTTGGCTGGTGCGAGCGGGTTACGCTCTGATTTTTCACGCGATCACGATGGGGAGGCTGTGTGCTGGGTCACGGATGGCGTGGGCCTTGTGCCGTATTGGGCATTTCGCTGGCTTTTGCCTGCGCAAGGGGGTGTGTTGGGGGCGTTACTGGCGCTGCTTGGTGTTCATTGCGTCACGGCTACTGATGCCTAAGAAAATCCATGAATACGCGTGCCGCGCAATTGCTTGTTTGCGCCACAGCTGGTGCACATGTGGCACATGCTCCTTCCCGGCGCGCGGCACTTGCTCTGCTTCTGAGCTGGATTTTATGAATTGGGCCCTAAATCGGAAGATTTAGCAATATTTGTAAATGATATTTTCATGATCGTGCATATACTCTGATATATAAGTTATAAATATTATCAGTAGCATATGGTTGTACTGTATTTATCACAGTTCGTACAGTCAAGTGTGAAACGCATGAATTAATGTACAAACACACACACTTTAATATTGCATCTATACTGTTTTGGAAAACATTTACACAATACATGTTTGACATTTAAAGCATTACAAAGTAATAGGTTTTGGATTGAACTGTTTTTAAAATGTAGTATTATGCAAGAAAAGCACAAGATGCAAATACTTTCAGTAAATTGTTTCTATCCTACAAACTTTCAGAATCGCACATGCAGTTTATTTTAAGATGTAACTTAAAATAAAAAAGAGAGCATCATTGAACCATGCGACAGTTTACAATAGAGATAGAATTTGACATCTGCATGGCGTGAGACGTAATGGCGTAGTGCTTAGGAGCTAGGCCCGAAAGCATGAGGTCTTGAGTTTAAATCCACCTTTGAGCCTCTCAATTTTATTTTTAAAGAAGGATTATAATTGGCGCTTCGTATTTTTATTTTTAAAAGGGTGGATTATAATTTGAAAAACGAAGAGACAGACTTACCGTGACACGTGACACCTTTTTTGGGGCATGGCATGTGACACCTGCTAGGGGGCACGTGTCACTTGTAGTGGTGACATGCAGTGGCACGTGTCACTGGCATATGACACATGCCATATTCGGCTCCTACTGCAAAAAACAGTTGCTTGCGCCTCTATTGACATCCGGACATCACTCTGCCACTCCCCACACGTTTCCTCAGTTCAGCAGTGCACGCTGACAGAGATCCGCAAGAAAAAAGAACAACCACAGGTGTTGGGAACAAGCCAGCGCTCACTTACATTGCTGCCCGACCAACACTCGCCTGAGAAACCCTGACTGAAATCAGCCCCAGAGCGTGGATCCACTCTGCCCGTAAGGATCACACCTGTACTTGCGCTGCCAGTCCTCCGCTAAAGCCACCATCCATCTCCCAAGGCTCTCCTGTCCCGCTGAGGTCCGTGAACTGCATGCGCAACAGAAACTACAATCCCCATAATACCTAACAAACGCGCATGTGCACAAGCATCCCCCACCCTCTTCCTCAGCCGATCTCTCGCGTAATGCCGATTCCGTAATTGCATCAAGAAGAAGGTACCTCACATAGGATAACCAGCGCCCTCACGAACACGGTGAACAACACCCTGCACCTCGCCAGCACAATACCAGGACGCTGTGAGCCTCGTTACACACGCTATGCCGTGAGTACAGGCTCTATAAGCACATCTGAACAACCCAGACACACCACACCCAAGTGCCTGCCCTCTGAGCCCTCACTCCTCCCCCATTCTAAGACTGCACCCCAGATCACGGCAGGCAGCATACACCCTCATAAATATACTACACTTCATCTCTGCCTAACATCTGCCCTCACTACTCAAAAAAGCCTTGCTAGAAACTCACGCTTCAGATCACACACCAGCCTCCTCTATGGCAAGCGTCCTAATACTACCGCCTCCGTAACCTAAACACCTTGGAAAAGCCACACATTCAGTCCCAATTCCGTAATCAAAGTGTCAGCTCGTCCACTAAATCACCCACTTTTCCTTCAGACACCAAACACCTCCATCCAACAGACACCCTCCTCACCCCCCATCTCAGCCCCTAAGTTTCAAGCCTCCACCCCTGATCAAGGGTCCCTCACCCTGCCCTCTGATCCACAGCCTGTCTTGACCTGCACTATGATCAACGCTCGCTCCCTTCCTATCCACGCATTGGATATTCATGGCCTCATCACGAGTTTCAACCTTGACACACTAGCCATTACTGCGAGTTGGCTTCATGAAGCCTCTGGCCCTGCCCTAGCCCTAGCCTTAGCCACAGAATATACTATCCTAAGGAATGACAAACCCACCTCCAGGGGAGGCGGGTCCGTATGATTGTGAGGGATTCCAACCCCATTAGACAAGTGCACACATCATTTGATGGAAATACAGACCTCTCTTTCAAATTCTCACCCTCACCCACCTGCACTATCAACATTCACCTTATCTACCACCCTCCTGGCCCCTCTCCAAATTTTGGGCAACATTTACTACATATCCTCCAGGATAACCTCAAAGCCTCCTCTAAAATAATCTTATCAAGTGAACTCAACCTGGGCCTCCATGACCCTACTGACTTACCCTCAAAATCATTATCTGACACACTCAACACACTTGGTTTCATTCAACGCGTCACCAATCCCACACACAACAAAGGCTGTATACTGGACTGGATCACAGACTACAATTGCCCAATCGCCACTAGCGCCAACACATCCTGCCCTTCGTCGGACCACCATATTATCCACTTCTCTATCACACAGCCAAACAAGTCTACTTCCTCCTGCTTTCTCAAGAAGCTCACAGAAGCTCATCAGAGAAAATATGCTACCCCTGATCAACATTCCCTGCCTCCTGGCTCCCTTCGCCTCGAACCCCACCTCACTAGTGGATACCTACACATCCATCCTCTCCAAAGCAGAGAACCCCCTATTCTCATCTAATACCACAAAGCTAAGTTGGTCAGACACTCCAATTCATGGTTTACTCATGACCTACTAGATTTACACACACTGAAATGACAAGCCCAGTTAACCTGGCTGAAAAGATCCCACCTTCACTGCAAAACAGAACTTCCCTAAAGCCTCCAAACAATACAAATCAGCCATAATCTCAGCTACGTCCAATTCCTTCAACAATAGAATCAGCAATGCCAAATCAGACACAAGAGAAATCTTCACCATTTACAGACAACTTGAATCCCCGGCTGCTCCCCCCACAACCATCATCAAAGACAAGATTTGGTGCTTGAGCATCCAAGTGGCACTCCTAGGCAAGATTGACAACCTGAACAAGAAGATCCTCGCTCAACAAATGACTTTCAAAATAACACCCACAACCCTTAGCTCACCTCCCTTCTACTGCCCCCACCACCCAGTTATTTTTCAGGGACATCTCCAAAATCGGTCACCAAACTGATTAATAGTCTAAAATCATCAAAATGTAAAGGCAACATCTTCCCCGCAACCCTTGTCAAAGACTGTACCGACATACTTACGCCCATCATCATAGCTATCATAAATACCTCCTTCACTCAAAGCACGGTTCCAGCAAGCCTCAAAGAAGCCTGGGTACTCCCCCTCTTGAAAAAACAACCCATGGCCCAGCCATCCCCACTAATTACAGGCCAATCACTACTGTCCCCATTCCTCCTACAAAATTCTGGACCAAGCAGCATACCTTCAAGTTCAGCAGTTTCCTGAGGACAATCACATCCTAGGGTTGCGTCAATCTGGATTCCATCCAAGACACGACACTAGATGCCAGGGATTTTTTTTTCCCCTGAAAGGGTGGTGGCCCTCCCCCTCCCACACCAAGTGGAAAGGGGGGCCACCCATTGTAGCCCTCCCTGAGGGCAGATTTCTGCCCCCAGGCAGAAGTACATGAGGTGGCCCCCCATCATATTGGAGGTGGGGAGGGTCACCAGTAATAAGTGTGCAGGCCCCCCAAAGATGGGGCCTGCAGGTTAGGGTCCCGTGGGGGCAGATGGCTGATCATCTGCTCCCAGGGAAGGGGGCAAAATGAAAACAAAAGGGCGATTTGGGTGGGAGTGGGGGGGCACTAGCCACTAGGGATTTATTTTATGGAAAAGGGGGTGACCCTCTCCCCTTCACCCCAAGGGGAAATGGCGGCACCCCTTGTAGACCTCCCTGGGTGCAGATATCTGCTCCTAGGAAGGGGCATCTGACCCCAGGGAGGGCTGCATGAGATGCCCCTTTCTTTTCTGTCCCCAGGGAGGGCCGAATGGGATGACCCCCCTGCATTTGGTGTGGGGGGAGAGGGTCAACACCCATTACATTAGAAAATTATCTGGCGGTTTAGGGTGCCCCTCAGCCCCCCATAAAGCGCAGCCTGCCATTTTCACATTTTTTCTTTGTTTACCAAACTTGCCTTGGCGCAGAGGGGCACATTTGTGTACCAATCTGGCCCCACGGTGCCAAAGCCTTACTGCCCCACCCACTGGGGGCCCTGTCCCACAATTCTTGGTGGTCCTCTCCCCCCCACCCCAAATGGAGGGGGGTGTACCTCACGCAGCCATTTGTGGGAGGCCCAGGGAGGCCTGCATGAGGTGCCCCCGCCACCCATTTGGGGTGAGGGGGGAGAGGGCCACCAAAAATTGTGGGACAGGTGCCCCAGTGGGTGGGGCAGTAAGGTTTGTGCACCCATGCAGCCCTCCCGGGGGCCAGATATCTGCTCCTAGGCAGAGACACCTGAGCCCAGGGAGGAGTGCAGGACAGCCCCCCGTTATCTGCCCCCAGGGAGGGCTACATGAGATGCGCCACCCCTCCAATTGGGTTGGGGGTAGAGAGGGGCACCCCCCTTAACATTACAAAATTCCCTGGCGGTTTAGGGTGCCCCTCAGCCCCCCCTAAAGTGCAGCCTGCCATTTTCAATTTTTTTCTTTGTTTGCCAATCATGCCTTGGAGCAGAGGGGCACATTGGTGTGCCAATCTGGCCCCAGGGTGTCGTAACCTTACTGCCCCACCCACTGGGGGGTCTTTCCCACAATTTTTGGTGGCCCTCTCCCCTATCCCAAATGGAGGGGGGTGTACCTTACGCAGCCGTTTGTAAGAGGCCCGGGAGGCCTGCATGAGGTGCCTCCGCCACCCATTTGGGGTGGGGGGGAGAGGGTCACCACAGAATGTCAGACAGGCCCCCCAATGGGTGGGGCAGTAAGTTTTGGGCATCCTGTGGGCAGATTGGCACACTATTGGGCCCATCTGTGCCAAGGGCAGTTGGGTCGCCAAAGGAAAAAAGTGAAAATGGTGGACCGCGTTTTAGGGGGGCTGTGGGGCACCCCAAACCGTGAGGAATTTTCTAATGGGAAGGGGTGGTGACCCCCTCCACCCCCACCCACAATGGAGTGGGGGCCATGTCATGCAGCCCCCCTGGGGGCCAGATATCTGCCTCTAGGAAGGACACCTGATCCCAGGGAGGAGTGCAAGACAGCCCCTCCTTATCTGCCCCAAGGGAGGGCTACATGAGATGCGCCGCCCCTCCAATTGGGGTGAGGGTGCAGAGGTGCACCCTCCTTCACATTACAAAATTCCCCGGCGCTGTAGGGTGTCCCGGAGCCCCCCCAAAGTGCAGCCTGCCATTTTAAATGTTTTACTTTGTTTACCAAACTTGCCTTGGCGCAGAGGGGCACATTGGTGTGCCAATCTGGCCCCAGGGTGCCCAAACCCTAATTCCCCATCCATTGGAGGGCCTGTCTGGCGTTCTGGGGTTGGCTGCACCCCCACGCCAAATGGAGTGTGGGGGGCACCTCATGCAGGCCTCAGAGGTTCAGTAGACCACCAGAGATGGCTTGCAAGTGAGGGGGGGGGGGCATGCTTGGAAAGTGTTGATTTGTTTTTGCTGGTGTGACCGTAGGTAACACATGTTTTTTGTTTTGTTTACAGCTTTTTCTACGCGAGTAGCTGCAATGTTATGTGAGTACTGTTTTTTATTATTCTATGGTTAGGGCCCACTGTCAGTGGGGTGGGTGAGACTGGGGCTGGATTGTTGATGGTGTGGGTTGGAATGGGCCGTATGGGCAGATATTTTGGTGGGTTGGGACACAATTGCAGGGGCAGGCCACAAATTGCCCCCCATGCCAGCAGAACATTGGTGTTTCCCTGGGAGCGGATGCCCCCCATGTGGGTTGTCCGTCTGCAAGCCCCGGCTGCAGCTCTGGCTGTGCTACGTTACAGGTGTCGCCTCCGGGGAGGAAAGGGGATCCTGCCGGGATCCCTGGAGCTGCCACTATGCTTAGGGGACGGTACACCCACATAATGCATGGTTGTCCAAGGCCGGGGACATCACCTCCAACCATCCTGGAGTTGCAGCTGGTCTGCATTACAGCTTTTCCCTTCGGGGCGGTATTGGCACACTGCCGGGACTACTTGGTGGGGAGAAGCTGTAACGCAGACCAGTCAGAGCTCCAGCAAATTCGGCGGTAATATCCCTGGCGTTTGGCACCCTTCTCCCATGTGGGTCTTTGGCGGGGCTTGTGGGTAATACATTCTGGGGAGATTTGGCTAAATCAGGCATCTTTAGATTCCCACCGGTGTCCTCTTTTTGGGAAATGCATAGGGTTCAAGCCACCAAGGAAAACAGGAAACCCCATGCATTTCTGAAAAGAGGACACCTGTGGGAATACACAGAGGTCTGAACTACGCGAAGCGGGCCAGAATTTATTACCAAGAACCCCGACAAAGTGAACATTGTGTTTTTTCCCCACCAAATATCACCCTTTGTCGGGGATTGTGGGTAATAAATTCTGGGCCGCTTCGCGCACATCGGAATGCACCTCTGTGCATTCCCATGGGTGTCCTCTTTAAAAAAATGCATGGTGTTCTCAGTTTTCCTTGTTGACTTGGACACCCTAGGCCCAAATCTGTACGGTGTGCGGATGAGCAGAATTCCTGAAATGATGCTGTGCCGAAAGACTTGGGGTTACCCGTGTTTTAGGCTTTCCCCTTGGGGTTTCTTTTCGCCACATTTCGGACTTTGCCGTGGTTTCTGGTTAATAAATTCTGGGCCGATTTGCGGAAGTGACACCTCTGCGGATTCCCACTGATGTCCTCTTTTCGGCAATGCTTGGGATTCCCAGTTTTCCTTGGTGGCTTGGACACCCTAGGCTCATATCTGTATGGTGTGCCTGTCTGGAAAAATCATGAAATTCAGCTGTCGGAAAAGACTTGGGGTTAGGGGTCTTTTAGGCTTGTCCTTGGCACCCAGGTAGGTGCAACCACACATGTGAGGTACCGTTTTCATTGGGACACCTGTGGGAACACGGGACAGTAGGCCATGTATTGTTGGCGGCGTGTTTCGTTGGGTGAGCCGCGGAAAATGAGTTTCTTTCGCCACATTTTTGATTTTGCCGGGGTTTCTGGGTAATAAATTCTGGGCCGATTTGCGCAAATCAGACCTTTGCAGATTCCCACGGGTGTCCTCTTTTCAGAAATGCATGGGGTTCCCTGTTTTCCTTGGTGGGTTGGACACCCGAGGCCCATATCTGTATGGTGTGCTCGTCTGCAAAAATCGTGAAATTCAGCTGTCAAGAAAAGACTTGGGGTTAGGGGACTTTTAGGCTTTCCCCTTGGTGCCCATGTAGGTGCACACACACATGTGAGGTACCGTTTTCATTGGGACACCTGTGGGAATGCGGGACGGTAGGCCATGTGTTGTTGGCCTCGTGTTTCGGTGGGTGAGCCGAGTGAAATGTGCGGAAATTGGTTTTTTTTCGCCACATTTCAGACTTTGCGGGGGTTTCTGGATAATACATTCTGGGACGATTTGCTGAAGTGAGACCTCTGCGGATTCTCACTGATGTCCTCTTTAGGGCAATGCATGGGGTTCCCAGTTCTTCCTTGGTGGCTTGGACACCCTAGGCCCATATCTGTATGGTGTGCCCGTCTGGAAAAGTCATGAAATTCAGCTGTCGGAAAAGACTTGGGGTTAGGGGTCTTTTAGGCTTTCCCCTTGGCGCCCAGGTAGGTGCACCCACAGATGAGAGGTACCGTTTTCATCGGAACACCTTTGGGAACGCGGGACGGTAGGCCATGTGTTGTTGGCGGCGTGTTTCGGTGGGTGAGCCGAGTGAAATGTGCGGAAAATGGGGTTTTTTTGCCACATTTCGGACTTTGCCAAGGTTTCTGGGTAATACACTATGGACCGATTTGCGCAAGTCAGACCTCTGCGGATTCCAACGGGTGTCCTCTTTTCAGAAATGCATTGGGTTTCCGGTTTTCCTTGGTGGCTTGGACACCATAGGCCCATATCTGTATGGTTTGCCAATCTGGAAAAATCATGAAATTCAGCTTTCCCCTTGGTGCCCAGGTAGGTGCACCCACACATGTGAGGTACCGTTTTCATGGGGACACCTGTGGAAATGCGGGACGGTAGGGCATGTGTTGTTGGCTGCGTGTTTCGGTGGGTGAACCGAGTGAAATGTGCGGAAAGTGAGTTTTTTTCCCCACATTTCAGAATTTTCCAGAGTTTCTGGGTAACAAATTCTGGGCCGATTTGCGCAAGTCGGACCTCTGCGGATTCCCACAGATGTCCTCTTTTCGGAAATGCATGGGGTTCCCCGTTTTCCTTGGTGGGTTGGACACCCGAGGCCCATATCTGTATGGTGTGCCCGTCTGCAAAAATTGTGAAATTTAGCTGTCGGGGAAAGATTTGAGGTTCGGGGTCTTTTAGGCTTTCCTTTTGGTACCCAGGTAGGTGCACCCACACATGTGAGGTACCGTTTCCATCGGGACATGTGTGGGAACGCGGGAAGGTATGACATTTGTTGTGTTTGTGTGGTTTTCATAACATTTCGAGCCATTTGCTGGTGCCCTTTGTCACACAACCCTTTCATTTCCCAAATGTGCCCTACATTTACACGCTGCTTTAGGCACCATACTCTTTTGTAACCTGCACAAGACACCTACGCATGAAAAGGTCTTCCTGTGCTCTTTCAAAAAATGTATGCTTGCTGTTCCTCACCACATTGGTTTTCCTGATTTACACATGCTAATTATGTCTGTTCAGGCCATAAGCATAAAACTCCTGTGTACCATGGCTCAGTGTTTGGCTTGTGGTATTGCTGGTTTTGTTAAACACTACAAAAAATGTGTGCTTTCCTAACTGCAAGTCAGTGGAATGTAGCAGAGCATTGTTTTTCTCAAAATTCATGGAAGCCATTGCTATACCAAGCCAACATGTCCACCACATACCTTTTTTTTCTGTCATTTTCCCGCTTTCTCCCCAAACTATGGCATTTTCCCCTACCTAGTTGTTGCCCGACCTGCGTAAATCACCCCTTCCTAAACTTGGAATTTTGTCTACTTTTCAGAAATGTATGCCTTTCTTTTCTCCAATTCAGCTTTCCTACCCTTTTCTTCCATTCCATCCACGCATGTCCAATTGGCAAAAATGGCCAAGATCGACTAACTCTCACAAAACGGTTGATAACCACATAAAAATATTTTTTTTCTGTTTCCACTCAACCTGTTCCTGAAAGCCAGGAAATTGGGGAATTCAGCACCACAAACCATTTGTTCCTAGCTCTTACAAGGAAAAAACCACAGGCTTCTTTGTACATCATTTTATTGGCATTTTTTTGAAAAAACACAACATTTTCACCCTTTTTGGTTATTTTCTCTCACCCCCCTACAGCAACCTAGGATTCCTGTGTGGCGTTATAACCGCCTACATGTGGGAAAAAAGGGGCAAAATTTGGCCAAGATATCTCATGTAACAAAAAAGTTACAAGGCATTGAATGGCGACATACTGAAATCCCCAAAAAGGCCTTGGCACTGTGGGGAAAAACCCATAGCACTTAAAGCGTTAAAAATCAACTAGATGAAATCAGAAACAAAGGCAAGTAGGCTCTACTCCTCCTCCTAGACTTATCTGCGGCCTTCGACTTGGTCAATCACCAGATCCTCTGCCACCACCTCACTACACGCCCACTTCTCACCCGCAGCTACTACCTGGATTGCATTCTTCCTTAATGGAAGAGTGATGAGAGTTTTCTCAGAGATTGCCAACACCTCTCCTTCTCCGATGACCTGCGGCATGCCACAAGGATCCTGCATTGGCCCCCCACTCTACAATAGATTCACCAGGCCTCTATTCCACCTTCGAGACTTGCTCGGCATAGTTTACACTAACTATGCAGACGACACACAAATCCTGATTCGCCTCACAGGCAACTACACAGAAGACTCTAACTCCCTTAACACAATTTATTCCACAATCCAGACCTGGATTGCAGCCAATCACCTCTGTCTCAACAGCGACAAGACAGAAATCCTGATTGTTGGCCCTCCAAGCGCACTACCACCCCTCGATAATCAATACTCTGCCTCCACAATCGATAATTGCTCAATCCCTGTCTCTAACACCATAAAGACGCTGGGGGTCTATCTAGACGCATCACTGACTATGACAAGACAAGTGCCATTGCCTCATCAGCAGTCTATGCCACCAAGGTCCTTAATTAACCAGACCATTCCTATCAAAAAATAACTGCCAAACCATTTCACGTTCAATCATTAGCTCAAAGATTGATTATTATAACATCCTATTCATTGGCACCTCTTCCAGAAACATACTCAAACTTCAAGTTATCCAGAATAATGCCCTTAGAGTAGCTATGAACATCCCAAAGAGAGAGCACATCTCAAACACCCGAAGAGATGCACACTGGCTCCTCATCCAGGAGTACATCATTTTCAAATCACTCTCCATCACTCCAAAGTGCCTATCCAACACAGCACCACCCTATCTATCCAAAAGAATTGCCAAAGTCCACTCTTCCAGGCCCACTAGGACACCTTCCACAGATAGACTAATTGTACCCAGAGTGAAAAGATGCAAAGCCGCCTCAGTGCCTAAGGGTTGCATGTGCGCTTTACAAATGACATAAATGAATATTGATAACCCATGACAAAATCAGCACAGGTCTCACTGTGCCTGTGCCTTGACCTGGGCTAGAATGGTCGGGATATATACCAAAAACAGGTATGCCTGTGCAGTATTGCATGACTTCAGAGTCCTCTGGAAGCAGCGTGGGTATTTCACATCCACAGGCAGCCCAATATTTAATTGAAAAATATGTCAGCCTTAGAGATCCTTCTCAATTATTTACGTTCCAAGGAAATACACTAGCAGATAGTGCAGCTTGTCCTGTGCGTTTAGGCTGATCATTTCTAAATAAAATGCTGAATTACTGTTTTATGGTCATTCTGGATTAAAAAAAAATAATGAATTCACATAGGATATTTTAAAAGGGCTCCTGCACCACGTTTTGTTCCCTTTCCCTTCCCCTGCTGAATAGCCCGGCCCTGGTCCCTCCTTCCTCCCGCCCCTCCCCTGGTTGGTCCTTCCTGCCTAGGCTCAAGCCCCACGCAGTGCTCTCCATACACTGGTAGCAGGCTGAAGAGTTGAGAAGCAGCGTGCCTTGGCCCCATAGGCTTTGAAATGTTGTATTTGTGTGTAATTTGGTTATTTTAAAAGCGCTCCTGCGCACGTGTTATTCCCTTTCCCTTCCCCTGCTGTATAGCCCGGCACTAGCCCCTTCTTCCTCCCGCCCCTCCCCTGATTGGTCCTTCCTCCCGCTAGGCCCAAGCCCCACACGGTGCTCTCCATACACTGGTAGCAGGCTGCAGAGGTAAGAAGCAGCGTGCATTGGCCCCATAGGCTTTGAAATTTTGCATTTCTGTGTAATTTGGCTAATTTTAAAAGCGCTCCTACGCACGTGTTATTCCCTTTCCCCTCCCCTGAAGTATAGCCCGGCCCTAGTGCCTCCTTCCTCCCGCCCCCTCCCCTGATTGGTCCTTTCTCCTGCTAGGCCCAATGCCTCCTTCCTCCCGCCCCCTCCCCTGATTGGTCCTTTCTCCTGCTAGGCCCAAGCCGCATGCGGTGCTGTCCGTACACTGGTAGCAGGCTGCAGTGGTAAGAAGCAGGATACAGTGGACACATAGGCTTTGAAATTTTGCATTTCTGTGTAAATTGGAGATTTCAAAAGCGCTCCTGTGCATGTGTTATTCCCTTTCCCTTCCCCTGCTGTATAGGCCGGCCCTGGTCCCTGTTTCCTCCGGCCCCCTCCCCTGATTGGTCCTTCCTCCTGATATGGCAGGATTGTCCTGATACTATACCTCCTAGCAATAAGCCTTCCCTGCGAGGCCCCAGATCCTTCACCATGGCTTAGCCTGAGGCCTCTTGCTACACCCGGCTCTCCTAGCATGCCCACACCCCACCTTGGCTCAATAGGCCACGACCTAATGCTGCCCTCGGGATCCACAAGACACCAGCTCCCTGTACCTTTCCCTAGCTGTGTACAAATACCACCTTATAGGGAGTAGTCCGGTTTTTACGCCAAAGTTGCGTACTGATCTTGTTACACAATGTACCGTGCATATAACTGCCAGGTTTCTTCACAAATGTCTGCTTCCTAGTATTACCAAATGTCTACAAACATCATGGAAACTTGCCAGGCTATATAAGATGAGCTCTGACCGAACACCGAGAAAGCTCTCCGACACCTGTCCCTTGTCATTCTGTATTACTGCATACTGCTGTTTGTCTTTCGCTAATAATAACTTGGTTTGCATCTCAGCTGTGTCCTGACTCTTTATTGCTACTTCACTCCCGCTAGGCCAAAGCCTTGCGCGGTGCTGCCCATACACTGGTAGCAGGCTGCAGATGTAGGAAGCAGCGTGCATTGGCCCCATATGCTGTGAAATTTTGCATTTCTGTGTAATTTGAATATTTTAAAAGCGCTGCTGCGCACATGTTATTCCCTTTCCCTTCCCCTGTTGTATAGCCTGGCCCTGGTCCCTCCTTCCTCCCACCCTCTCCCCTGATTGGTCCTTCCTCCTGCTAGGCCCAAACCCCACGCTGCGCTCTCGGTTCACTGGTAGCAGGCTGCAGAGGTAAGAAGCAGCGTGCATTGGCCCCATATGCTTTGAAATTTTGCATTTCTGTGTAATTTGAACATTTTAAAAGCGCTGCTGCGCACGTGTTATTCCCTTTCCCTTCCCCTACTGTATAGCATGGCCCTGGTCCCTCCTTCCTTCCACCCCTCCCTTTATTGGTTTTTCCTCCCGCTAGGACCAATCCCCACTCGGTACTCCCCGTACACTGGTAGCAGGCTGCAGAGGTAAGAAGCAGCGTGCATTGGCCCCATAGGCTTTGAAATTTAGCATTTCTGTGTAATTTTAATATTTTAAAAGTGCTGCTGCGCACGTGTTATTCCCTTTCCCTTTCCCTGCTGTATAGCCCAGCCCTAGTCCCTCCTACCTCCCACCTCCTCCCCTGATTGGGTCCTTCCTCCCTCGGCAAAGGCCGACTCCTGAAGTTGCAGCTCCAATCAGTGTCTACAGGTGTCAGCAGGGGAGGCCAGGGGCCGGCCACTAACATACACCAAACCCTAACTACTACTCTTCCCCCTACACTAGTAACACTCATCCACATAATCAGCGCGCCCTTCCACCTAGTTAGCCCTACGCCCTCAGCCCAAAGAAACCTACAGTGCCACACCCTAGTTCCCAGACACAGCAATAGCGTCCCACAACTACAGCCAACAAGCAGTGGCTGCTTGTTGTGACCCCCAAAACCAGCAGTGGCAATGGACCACTGTACCCTGACTTGAATCATGACGAACAGGCTGCCGTCAACCAGCATCAACGGATAAGGTAGCAACAATTTTCTATCTACAACATATACAGACACCGTCATACGAACCTTAGGCCTCTCTTCCACTATGCAGGACTTTCAAATCTCAGTGTGTTTTCATCTAGCAAATTGCATTGTGAAACTTAAGCCTCGTTCCAACTATACAGAACTCTCAAATCCCAGTGTGTTTCATCAACTAAATTGCATTGTGAAACTTAGGCCTCGCTCCCACTATACAGAACCCTTCTAGGTGTGCGCCCCTGTATTGTGAAGCAGTATCTTGAAGCGTAGGCCCCTCTCCCACTACACGGGACACCAATCTCAGTGTGTTCCTGTACCAAATTACATTGTGAAACCTAGAACTCTCTCCACTATACAGGACTCTCAAATCTCAGTGTGTTTCCATCTACCAAATTGCATTGTGAAACTTAGGCCTCTCTCCCACTATACAGGACTCTCAAATCTCAGTGTGTTTCATCCACTAAATTGCATTGTGAAATTTAGGCCTCTCTCCCACTATACAGGACTCTCAAATCTCAGTGTGTTTCATCCACTAAATTGCATTGTGAAACTGAGGCCTCTCCCAATATACAGGACCCTTATAGGTGTTCTCCCCTGTAGTGTGAAGCTGCATTTTGAAACGTAGGCCTCTCTCCACTATACAGGACTCTCAAATCTCAGTGTGTTTCCTGTCCTAAATTACATTGTGAAACTTAGACCTCTCTCCCACTATACAGGACCCTTCTAGGTGTGCTCCCCTGTATTGTGGAACTGCATCTTGAAGCGTAGGCCTCTCTCCCACTACACAGTACTCCAATCTCAGTGTGTTCCTGTACTAAATTGCATTGTGAAACTTAGGCCTCTCTCCCACTATACAAGACCCTTCTAGGTGTGCTCCCCTGTAGTCTAAAACTGCATTCAAAACTGCATTTTGAAACGTAGGCCTCTCTCCCACTATACAGGACTCTCAAATCTCAGTGTGTGTTCCTGTACCAAATTGCATTGTGAAACTTAGGCTTCTCTTCCACTATACAGGACCCTTCTAGGTGTGCTTCCCTGTAGTGTGAAACTGCATCTTGAAACGTAGGCCTCTCTCCCACTATACAGGACTCTCAAATCTCAGTGTGTTTCCTGTACAAAATTACATTGTTAAATGTAGACCTCTCTAACAGGACCCTTCTAGGTGTGCACCCCTGTAGTGTGAAACTGCATTTGAAACTGCATCTTGAAACGTAGCCTCTCTGCCACTATACAGGACTCTCAATCTCAGTGGGTTCTCCTGTACCTAATTGCATTGTGAAACCTAGGCCTCTCTCCCACTACGCAGGGCCTGATTCGACGTCTCGCTGATTTCAGCCTGAATGAAACCTTTTAAATCAGTATCTACAACAATTTCTAACTGCTCCACTCTTCGCTCTCAAGCTCTTACCTTGAAGTATCACTAGAGCAAGTTTCACTGAAGTTCGGATCCTCCATCCAGTTCAGCAGCCACCTCTTGATTGTTGGGCCCTCCTGCTTCCATCCCTGTGTGAACGCACTGGGCCTCTCCCAGCTCCGAGGCTCCTTTGGTGTCTGTCGGCTGCTGCTTTCCCACTGAGACCGGAGTCACTCCCGCTCCTGCTATGACACCTTGCTGGATAACATGGCCGTCTCTCCTCAGCCTCCTCGACCAGCTTCTGCGCTGAGAGCCCTGGGGGCATCTTCACTGTGAGCGCCCCCTTGAACCTGGGCCTCAACTGGGCCTCTCCCGGCTCTGCGTCTTCTTCAGTGTCTGCCAGCTGCTGCTTTCCCACTGTGTTCAGAGTCACTCCAGCTCCCGCCGCGCTGCCTTGCTGGATGCTGTGGCCGCTACTCCTCAGCCTCCTCGACCGGCTTCTGGGCTAAGAGCCCTGGGGGCCTCTTCACTGTGACCGCCCCCTTCAACCTTGGGCTGTCGATGCTGGATTGGCCTCCCCGCCCTGGTCCTGGACGGATTGCAGTCCTCCCGCCTGCTGCATTTTACCTAACTTCAGTCGCTTCTGTCGACTGGCCGGCGGGCTCTCTACGGAACTCCGGTCCCACCTGGCCTCTTGCAAGGTCTCTCTTAATAGTCTCGGCCTGTCATCCCCTCCAGCCTGCAGGGTCAGCTCCCGCCTGTGGCCACCATCAGACTACTGCTGCTACTGAGTCCCTTAAACCTACAGGGACAGCTCCCACCAGCGGCCACCATCGGACTCCTACTGTTTCTGGGTCCTGCTTCCTCCTGGCCATCTCTCCAGCCTACATGGACAGCTCCCACCAGCGGCCGCCATCAGACTCCTGCTGTTTCTGTGTCCCGCTTCCTCCTGGCCATCTCTCCAGCCTGCAGGCTCAGCTCATGCCTGCGGCCACCATCGGACTCCTGCTGCCTCTGGGTCTCACTTCCTCCTGGCCATCTCTCCAGCCTGCAGGCACAGCTCCCACCTGCAGACACCATCGGACTCCTGCTGCTTCTGGGTCCCGCTTCCTCCTGGCCATCTCTCCAGCCTGCAGGGTCATCTCCCACATACGGCCACCATCGGACTCCTGCTGCTTCTGGGTCCCGCTTCCTCCTGGCTATCCCTCCAGTCTGCAGCTACAACTCCCACCTGCGGCCACCTTCTGTCTCCTGCTACTTCTGTTGGCTGGCTGGTGTGATCTCCTCTTGGTCCCGCTCTCTCGTGACCATCCCTCCTCCAGCAGGGTCCCTCTATGAGATCTCACCCCTCTTCTTCCAGCCTGCTGCGACCACCCTCATCTCCTGAGCGCGGCTCTTGGGCAGTGAGTTCCTGCGCCTCCTCTGCGCCATCTGGAGTGCCGCTGCAGTTCCTATCTCGAGTCCTGCTGTTGGAGCTCAGGACTTGTATACATAACAAGGAGGACCGTTTTGGGATTTCCTACTGTGATTTACCCAGTTCAGTGTTCACACTCACGAAACACACAGAGAGAGTTGCAAGGGAGCAGACGTGTCTCTAGTTTAATCCACAAGCGAATGTTCATGCACAGTGTCGTGCTAAAAAACACATATTAGACCATGCTGGGTCATGCGTTTGCTGCTTCTTAGATGAAAAGAAAAACAACATTTCTAAATAGGTTTTCTCTATTAAGCAGGTGCAAAGTGTTAAAAACAAGCGAAGAGTGATGGACTGTTCTTTGATAGCTTTTTCAATGAAATTTTCAATCAATTTTTTCTCTTAGCTTTTTCATTAGAAAAGGGGATCCTCAGGGTTGTTTAAATTGGGGATCCATGAACCAAATGCACTGACTCCAGGTAGTGTCGTTATGTTCTTGGGTCAGGTCATTTCATAGCCGACCGGTTTCTGTGGTAAGGGGTGATTAAGCCACATTCATCAGGGCTCGAAATATGGGTCAGTAGGTAAAAGCCCTCTTCATTACTGGTGCAGCATTGTCTGCATTAATAATATACCTCTTCCCTGTCCATGTCGCTCATTTGCGCACAGAGGGATAGTGGCGGCCTGGGACCTGCAGCATCAGTCTGGGTCTAGCGCGTGGCTCGCAACCCTGATGATCCCCTTTTCCAATGAAAAAACTAAGAGAAAAAATGGATTGAAAATTTCATTGAAAAAGCTATCGAAGAACAGTCCATCACTCTTCGCTTGTTTTTAACACTTTGCACCTGCTTAATAGAGAAAACCTATTAAAAATGTTGTTTTTCTTCCCATCTAGGGAGTTCAGGACCTGCCATCTATGGAGAGTTTATCGACCCTTTCGCCTGGACGCCTTCTTCTCTGGGTGACGGGATTTCCCCCGCTGATTCTGCGCTCTGCTCCTCTTACAAGTACTATCCACTGATCAAACTGCTCTTTCTCCTCTGGATTCACTGCTCACCTCTACTAGTCTGCATCTTCATCGCCTCTCTCCTCTCCATGCCTGCTTAGTCTCCTGTAGAATCTTACCTCCAAAACCCCTTTTCTTGTTTAGTTACCGTGACCTCACTGCTCTAGCTCCTAACTCTTAAACCTCCCAAGAGTGGTACCCTACAGACGCCCTGCTGCCATCTCCACCCTCATATTTTCCTACTGATCTGCTATTGTCCACGATCAGGCAACTAGTAACAACACTTTCTCTGCTCCCTCCAGCCCTTATCTCTGAGCCCTCACCACTGCCTGATCCACTCTACCACTAATAACCCTCCACCACCACCTGACCTTCAATTCCAATCCATTTAACATTGCATTCTCTCCTCCTTGTCATGCACATTGCCAAATTACACCCTTATCACCCTCCTTGCTCTTCGCCCCCTCCTTCCTATCCTCCCCTCTCCCTCGTACCTCTCCTCCTTGTCCTTCCCCTATTTCTCATGTCTATTCCCTTGGTCATCCCTCTTCCCCGTACACTCCCTTCCTCTTCTTCTCTTCCATATCATCTTAACCTCATCTACCCCCCACTCCAACCCTCCAGCCTAATCAACATTGCCCTTTGGAATGTCAGATCTCTTTGCAATAAGACTGCAGCTGTTTTGGATATGTTCCTCCATCTTAAACTTCACTTCCTCTGTCTGTCCGAAACTTGGATCCCACCTCACAACTAAACTGTCCCTGCCTCTCTTACAACCCCCTCCTCTTCTTTTTACCATATCTCTCATACCACTGGTTGTGGCGGAGGCGCTGGTCTCCTCTTCCATCCTAAATACCTTTCATCTACCTCCTCACTGTCCATTCCTACCTTCCCTTCTTTTTAATACTTATTTAAATCCTTCATCTCCCCTCACCCCATCTCCTTTCTAATTATCTATAGACCTCCTGCTCCCCTTTCCTCCTTCTATGACGATCTTGACCACCTCCTTTCTCTTATCCCCGTCCCCCTCTCCCCTCACAGTACTCAGTGACTTCAACATTCACCTTCCTAGACCCCCTCAACCCTCACATCTTCTCTCTATTCTCGACTCTTACCTTCTCTCTGCTCTCCCCTCCTCTCCTACTCACTCTTCTGGCTCCACTCTTGACCTCATTTTTAACTCAACCCACTCCACCTCCCCTGTTTCCTCACTACCCATCTATCTATCTGATCGTGCTCTTATTTCTCTTTCTCCCTTATCCCCTGCTCCTCTCCTCCCATTCCCTTACCCTCTGTCAACTCTTTTACTCGACATGACCTCCAGAACTTTAACCCCTCTCTCTTCCTTGAAACCTGCTCTTCCTCCTCTCTCTGAGTTCTCCACTCTCCCACCTGATCTTGCCCTATCCTTTCTGTCTTCCTCCATCTCCTCTAGTCTTGATCAACTCTACCCCCTCTCCTCTTTCCCTCCTACCCGAAAGCCTTCCCAACCCTGGCTCTCTCCTCACCTCTTGTCCATGCGTTGTCTCCTTCGTCAACTTGAGCGACGCTGGCTCAAATCCCCCACTCATTCACACCAAACCTCCTACTTCGCTTATCACTCTCTCTATGATTCCTGTCCTAACTCTGCTAAACGCTCCTACTTTTCTAACCTCCTTCACTCACAAGCCTCTCACCATCGTCGTATCTTTCAAACTCTCTCTCGTCTGCTCTCTCCTCCTACCCCTGACCTCTCCTCTTCCTCTCCTCTCTTTCGTTCTGACTTTGCTGAGTTCTTCTCTGCTAAAATTATTTCTCTTTGCCAAAAAATTAACTCTTCTCCTCCCTGTCCCCCCCTCCTTCCTTCCACTCCTCTTCTGCTTGCATGTCTGAATTCTCTCCTATCACTCCCTCTGACGTCTCCCTCCTCCTAACTAAATCCAACCCTACTGCTGCCCCTTCTGATCCCATCCCTACCCTCCTTATTCCTAAGATTTACCCCTCTCTCATTCCTTATCTTACCTCCTTCTTCAATATCTGTTTCTCCGCAGCCTCCTTCCCTACTGCCTTCAAGCACGCCACTATTATCCCTATCCTGAAGAAACCTTCTGCTAATCCCCTTCTTGCTTCCAACTTTCGTCCAATCTCACCTCTACCTTTTCTCTCTGAATTACTCGAACGCTTAGCCTACTCTCAGCTCTCGACCTGCTTAGCCTACTCTCAGCTCTCGACCTTTGTCACTAACCTCTCTCTCCTTCCCCCTTCTCAATCTGGCTTCCGCCCCAAACATTCCACAGAGACCGATCTCCCCTATGTCCTTAACTCCCTCCTCACCGCTCGCTACTCTAAGCAATCTTCAATCCTCATTCTTTTTGACCTCTCTGCTGCCTTCGATACTGTCGATCACACTTAACTTCTCAATACTCTTTCCTCATTTGGCTTCAAAGGCTCTGTCCTTAACTAGCTCTCCTCTTACCACTCCCAACGTTCTTTTACTGTCTCTTGGGGTGGTCGATCCTCTCCTACCTTCCCTCTGGACTATGGTGTTCCCCAGGGCTCTGTCCTGGGTCCCTTCTTATTCTCTGTTTACACTTCACTCCTCGCCCCTATCATCTCCTCCTTCGGGATCTCTCACCATTTCTACGTTGATGACACCAAACTATATCTCTCCTTTCCTTCCTTTACCTCTGACCTACATCTAAAGCTCTCTTCTTGTCTTACCGTCATTAAAAACTGGATGTCATCTCACTATCTTTCTATTAACACTGATAAAACGGAAGTTTTATTCTTTCCCTCTAACACACTTCATTCCCCACTCACCCTCCTTCCGTTCATTTTCCCCCTTCTAACCTTCCTATTTCCACCCATGCTCGTAATCTAGTCTCTATTTTTTACATCATATCTCCCTTACTTCTTGCGCATGTCGCTACCACCTCTTTAATATCTGCAAAGTCTGCTCCTCTCTCACCTTTCAAGCTACCAAACTTTTAATCTCTTCCCTCATTTTCTCTTGCCTCTTCTATTGTTCTTCCCTCTTCCTTGGTTTCCCTGCCTCCCACCTTGCCCCCCTCAAATCCCTCTACCACTCTGCTATCCGTACCCTCTGCCTTCTCTCTCCGTTTGACTCCATCTTTAACTCACTAGCTAACCTAGGCTGGCTTCCTTTCCACTCCCTACTTACATTTCACTTCCTTTGTCTTGTCTTTAAATCTCTCCATGACCTTGCCCCTCCATATCTCTCCTCTCTTCTCTCATTCCACACACCATCTCGCTCCTTTCGCTCCACTGATCTCTTCTTACTTTCTGTTCCCCCACCCCCTTGTGCCTCTTCTCGTTTCCACTCCTTTCAGCTCCTTGCCCCCTCACACTGGAACTCTCTGCCTCTTTCTATCCACGCCATCCCTACCTATTCCTCATTCTGTTCCTCCTTGAAATCACTCCTTCTTCATTCCCCTGCCTGACACCCTATTCCCCTTTTTTCCCTTTCTCTCTCTTTCTCCCTCTACTACCCCATCTTAGTTTTCTTCATCTCCCCCCCTTCTTTCCTATGACCTCTCTTCCTACTATTTACTTTACTCCCTAATCTCTCTCCTCATCCTTCCTTTCCCATCCCCCTCCTCTTCTCCTCCTTCTCATATGCAAATTGTTCCACATACTGTTTTTTGGTTTGATTCATGTATATTGTTGCTTCTACTGTTCCATGTTTGATGTATTCTTGTTGTTAAACTGTAAAGCGCCTTGGATTAAGGCGCTATATAAATACAATAAATACAAATACAAACAAAAATTGTGAGAGAAAAATCCTTATACCTTACACCGTACCTCGAAACAACCAAAGAACCTAGATACTTCAACGACACTACCAGATGGATAAAGAACCCCCCCGGAACAAAAGATGGGTGAACCCAAGAAGAGAATGGGATGATACCAACCCTCTTACTCCCTAGATTACAAGAATAGAAGGGCACTAGCGATACCCATATCAAATGACAGGAGACAACAAAGCAATAGAGGTCAGCAACCCAATTATCAATCTCATAGACCAATTCAATTCAATGATGAAGCCGCCTTCACGGAACCTCAGCCAATCGTAGTCAATATAGAAACACCTTGACTGAACACCCACACATCAAAACAGGGAACAACAAATAAAACAAATCAGACCAAAAAGATCCACTGCAATCTTATTAACACAAGGTCAATGTCTAAACATGCCACCGAAATCTACGACCACCTAAGAGACAGAGGCATTGACATCTTATTCGTAACCGAAACATGGCTAGATGACAATTACAAGATCGTTCTCAATAATTGCCTGCCCAATACCTTCAAGTGCGTCCAAGCAAATATGAAAACCAAAAGAGGTGGTGGACTGGCAATCATCCACAAGGAACACTTGGAAATTAAAGTGGAAGACCCATTAAACATCGATAAATGTGAATCCCTTATCCTCCATCTATCAACAAATCCCAGAACAAAGATGAAATTCATGCTAGTTTACAGACCACCGCCTTATGATGCGACCTTCGTAGACACCTTCATAGAATCAATCACCAACCTAGCTATCGAGCATAACCACCTGATTATCCTCAGAGACTTCAACATCTGGTTCGATGAAGAAACTGCAACGTCACAAAAATCTCTTACCAGCCAACTAGCAACAATGAAAGAACATCAGCTAGTCAAAGGAGCAACCCACACGGCAGGACATAAACGGACACAATCTTCACCAATAAAAAACTAATTACCATGGCGCCACTGATTCAGATCCTCTGGAACAACCACCTCATCATCCTTTTCGTAATCACACTGGCCTCCCCAATAACCAAGCAACAGGGAAAGCTACCGATCATCATGAAAAGAAACTGGAGAACCATGAAAAACTCCAACTTAACGGAACTACTGGAGATCACCAAACCACAAGCGACAACTATAGACAATGCTGACCTGGCCACTAAAATAGATATACTTCACAACTGGATCACAACAACAATTGACGAAATCACCAAAGAAAATCCTTTTAGTGCATCCTGCAAAAGAGCAATGGCAAAATGGTTCACCCCACTACTAGGCGCCATGAAAAGGAAAAAACGAAAACTAGAACTAGAATGGAGGATCAATAAAGACTGCAGAAAGAAATTCAAACTTCAACAACATACCCATTCATACAAAAAGGAAATACAAAAAGCGAAAAGGAAATACTGTGACAACAGAATCCTCCAAGCACAAAACACCCAAAAAGAACTCTTTAAAATCATAAACGAAATAAAAACCTAACAGGCTGCAACAATGCTCCAATACCATCGCAGAAACTATGGAGTGAACTTGCAGACCATTTCAAAAACAAAATCATGACCATCCAACAGTTCATACAAAACAGACACTGCAACCACAACACTGAAGACACCCACCGCTACGAGGAACGCCAGGACAAACTCTGAGACTTCCCACACAAATCAGTGGAGACATTAGTCAAATTGGTAAATCAAAGCAATAAATCAGGCTCCCCCACGGATCCCTGCCCCCCTGACATTTACAAATCAATCCTCTCAAAAGGAACACCAATGGAATATTACAGGAATGTCCTCAATAAATTGATCCCAACAGTGAAAGTGCCACAATCCTTCAAATCAGCATACATCAAACCACTCCTCAAGGATACAGCAGGAAACGTAGAAGACCTCTCCAATTACAGACCCGTCTCTAACATCCCGTACCCAGCTAAACTCCTGGAAACACACAAATATAGAACAACCCAAGAATTCATAGAAGAACACTGCTAACTAAACCAGGCACAAGTAGGCTTCAGACCGATGAGAGGAACGGAAGTAGCACTTCTCTCGATCTGGGATGATCTAAAGGCAAACGCAGACTCAAACAACAGCAGCGCTTTTATACTTCTAGACCTCTCCATGGCATTCAACACAGTTAACCACAACATTCTCATCATGAGACTGAAAGAATTTGGAATCACTGACAATACCCGATCAAATCCTTCCTAACAAATAGAACAGAAATGATATGGATGAAGCCTTTCAAATCAAGCCCAAGAGAATTGTCATGGGGAGTCCCACAAGGATCATCCTTCTCCCCACCACTATTCAACATCTACCTGCCCAAACTAATTTAAATCATCGAAAGACATGGCCTTATCTGTTACAACTACGCTGACGACACACAAATAGTCTATAAAATACAAGACTCGCAAGAAGAAAACTCAACACTAGAGAACTGTCTTTGTGAAATATACAACTGGATGCACTCAAACTACCTCAAACTCAACCCAGGTAAAACAGAAATAATGATCATCACAAAAAACGGAGAAGACAACCTCTACATCCCATGGCCAACAGAACTTGATGAAAACCCAGACCCATTGTCAATTGAAAAACATCTGGGAGTCCTGATGGACAACAAACTCACTCTATAGCCACAAGTAAATGCCCTAATCAAGAAATGCTTCTTTCTCCTCCGAGCAGCTAAAAGGATCCTACCATTCCTGTCATTCACAAACAAAACAATTTTCATGCATGCCTTACATCTAGGCATGCATGAACGACTCCTAAAAAAACTCAAACCTATACAAAATGCGGCGGCCAGAGTGCTCCTTAAATTAACTCGAAGTGAACACATCACACCAGCGCTGAAAATGCTACACTGGCTACCGTCAAACAGCGAATCAAGTTCAAATCAATGTGCATAACGCACAGAACTATACACGACCAAGGTGCAGAGTTCCTTATAAGAAAGATAAACGTACATCACACAACAAGGCCACTCTTATCCAGTAGTGACATCCTTTGGAACACAAACCATACATCAAAAGTAAACTCGGCGGATCCTCTTTCTATCATCTCACACCAAAAACCTGGAACGAACTACCACAGAACATACGGAACACAAGAGACCGCCTACAATTCAGGCAACTCCTCAAATCCTGGCTCTTCCCCTATAATTAGAAAGAATGCCTATACGGGCATACACAGTGGAACATGCCCTATTCCCCAAGCCTTCGACCCTTAATAAAAGTAAAGGATGTACTGACCTACAACATATCCAGTTACCAGTTAAAAGATAGATCACCAGTACCATACCAATCAATGACCACAGAACCAATCGGGAATGAAGGCAAGGATATCCATCAATAATACCTTGACCACAGTGTAATCACAGGCAGCAATGGACCATCAACAGTAAATTGATAGGAAGGAACTGGTGAATGACAATGTAGCACCACTATCTGAGTAGGTATAATGCTCGCCCAACCAGGTGTACTAAGCTCTAATAACTTAGCTGGGAACTTGCCACGCCATTGCCCTAGGAACTAGACAGTCAGGAAAGGAAAAGAAAGACTATACCTACTCTGTATGACAACCGGATACATAAGCCAAGAACTACAAAGATTAAGAGAAATATAACCAACTAACCAAAAGCTCAAATTTCTGCATACTTAACTCACACAAAAACCCACACAACCACTTCTCTCACAGCAAACCGCATGCACTTCACCACACTCAACAACAAACATTCAACACATAAATCGAACCAACAGCACACAAGGGCTCGCATCGATCCTATATTCACACCTAAGCTCAGAGCACGGTGAAAACCGACATGAAGCTGCCAACAGGACATCACCTTCTCACTTTCCTATGCCCTCTTCACCCCACTAACCCAATCCCCTCCTTTTTGTTTGCAGATCCGCCTGAGCGCCTGAAGACCAATTCCGTTGGTGACGGTGCGCTATATAAATACTTTTAACATTAACATTTAACATTAACATAATGTTGAACAAGGTGAATGGGGATTGCGGGGGTATCCCCCGCCCCTCTTGATTGACATGGGAATTCTGGGGTTGCAGGGGTGTCCCCTGCTTCCAAACAGTGGGGGGAAATGAAAGTAAAAAAAATAAACAAAAAAACGGACCCTGCATCAGAGGTTCCACCCCACAATGGGGAGGCAGAATTCATGTCACAGGGAAGATTTAGGGGTAAAGGGGTTGATGGTAGGGGGATTGTGGGATGGGGTGATCTATTGGAGTATTGCACACTGTAGAATTTCGAATTTGTAATTTTCGGATTCGACATTTTCAGTGCCGCAATAATCACATAGATCCTGTTCACTGGCCTTAAACGGGCCGTTGGTTTCAAATGACTTTCTTGTTCGGGTTCCAGCCCCATGGTCACAAAATGCCACCCTTTCTAGTCAGGCAAAAATCCAAGACCAAACCCCTGAAGCTGAAAAGGTGACCTGGACCCAACATTTCTGTAAGTTGGGAGTAGACTCCATGTGGCCCCCTAGTGGCACCTAAGGTACTCCTCCCCTATCTGGTCAGTGAAGCTCACGGCATAGCCCATTCAGGTAGAAATGCTATGCTTACCCTATTGAATCGTGATTGGATTGCCTCTGGTTTAGCTGCTTTTGCTCAAGGTTATTGTGAGAACTGTGTTACGTGTTTGACACACAGTATTTGGAGAGCGGTACCCATGAGGCTGTCTGCATGTCCACTACCAGAGGGCCCCTTCCTACATGTGCAGACAGACTTCACACATCTCCCCACCTATATGAATTTTACTTACTGTTTACTGATGGTAGATGTAAACTATGGATGGGTAGAGGACTATCCATGCAGAAAGGCAGAGGCTGTTACAGTGGCGAAATAACTGTTGGTAGAGTTCATACCCCGATTTGGATTGCCTCTCAGTATAAACAGGGACGAAGGCACCCACTTTGGTTGTCCGGTCATTAAAGAAGTGTGGAAAGCTCTAGGAATAGCTCAACAATTCCATTGCACTTATCACACCCAGTCCAGCATGGATGTAGAACGCTGGAATGGGGATTTCAAGTTAAGACTGTCTAAAGTGTGTAGAGAGACTGGGTTGAAAAGGCCCCAAGCCTTGCCCCTGGCTTTGTTTGTCATGTGCAATAATGGCCAGCGTAAACAAAAACTGTCTGCACACAAACTCCTCACAGGTCGACCCTTGAGAAAGGGAACTGCACCCCCAGAAGTCCCCCGCATCCAAAGTTTGCCTTTAGAGGATGACACTTTACTCCAATACTGTTGCATGTTGATTAAAACCGTTCGATCTCTCCACGCTCAGGTCCATAAAGCCCTGCCAGAACCAGCTACTGACCCCTGGCAACCTTTACAGCCAGGATACTGGGTCCTGGAGAAGGTCCACCAGCAGAAATATGTGCTCCAGCATAGGCGTATTGGCCCGTTCCAGGTCCGCCTAAATACGCACACAGCAGTTAAATTTGCTGGGATCCCGGCCTGAATTCATGCAGCATACTGTCACAAGATCGCCACCCCAGTCAACGATACCACTTCCGCTTCGACGACCTTCTTTGGCTTGGCATCAGTCCTACCACGACCACCGACTGCTCCACCAGTGATACCGCTGGTCGTTTGGCGATGTTAGACCCCCTGCAGCCCTGTTTCATAGGAACATCCAGTACCAGAGGACGAGGGCACGGCCCTCTATAACCTAGTATGTTCACGTACTGAACCAGGACCCACAGCTTCTGAATCTCTTTCACACGGTAAGGTCTCTGCGGGAGCTATTGCTAAGGCTCCTTCGTCAGTCGTTCAAAGCCTCTGAGAGAATGAGCCCGATTCATGCCTAACTCTTGGCGTACCACCTTCAGTGCCTGACTCCCCTGGAATTCACAACACATCCCCCAAAAAGGTACGCTTTTTCGGTCATGCAGATAAGCTCTTGAGTACCAGTAGCTCCAGACAAACAACTGGTCACTCATCCCTGGGTTTGTCCCCTCAATAGACAAACAACTGGTCACTCGTCCCTGGGTTTGTCCCCTCAACAACAATGAATCCCTCTAAGGTGGCAGTGCACTAGCTAAGAGTGAAAGCCACCTCTGTTGACTCACTGATACCTGCAAATGATGGTCCCTGCTGGTCAATCCCTTTGTTTTAATGACCCTAATATGCATGTGGCTCTGGTACTTCTGATATCTCAAATTGGAACTTTTAGCTGGAACTTCAGATTACAGACTATCGTCTAAGGAATTCTTTGCTCATCACCTGATTTCTGTTGGAACCTTTGAACAGTGACATTTACATTGATGCAACTTCACAGAGCCTATAAATCTTTGAAATGAAAAGTCTGGCCTGGCAAGCTTGTATCACTTGTGTCCCGCACATCACCTGCCCTAATGAAATGAACATAAATTGGTGTTCTAGTCAGAAACTTTTGCTGATGCCACAACCTGATTCTTGAACCTGGACACTCGCGGATTAGCCCCAGTGTACACAATGTCATGCTATATTTCTGTTATGGTTATTGGCAGAATATTGATATACTATCTTTTCACTGTGACTGCTGCTTTTTGTGCAACCTAGTCTTGTTGCTGCAGCCTGGATGAGAAAGTAAAATTCTGAGTGCCCGTGTTGAATCCTTGGGCCATTTTCCATATTTAAAATTAAAATTTTGTAGCCCGGTGCACTCCTGCGCCTCCCTCCTGAATCGCCTTCCATCCATATCTTCTTCCCTGTTGCCTGAATCTGCCCGCCTCCCAGCACTCCCAGCCCCCCTGATTGGCCCTACCGCTGTTGTACATTGGTATCAAGGACCTAGCTTCCACCGAGCTGTGGCCTGCACACTTGTTGCTGCAGCCTGGATGGGTATTATCCTGAGTGCCTGTGTTTAAACCTTGGCCCATTTTCCATCTTTCAAAGTAAAATTTAGTAGCCCAGCACACTCCTGCCCTCCCTCACAAATCCCCTTGCATCCATTTCCTCTGCCCTGTTGACAGAACCCACCTGCCACCCAGCCCTCGCACCCTCCTCTCCCCCGTTGATTGGCTCTGCTGACCTATTTAGACACTCTTCTAGGGCAGCCCCACTGCCCATGGTGCTCCCTCGGCTAAGGGCCCTGATGCAAAGGGCAGCTCCTTCCATAGCAGCTCCAGACTGTGTTTGCCGTGGGAGCATGCAGCGCAGCCGCCAACCAGCAGTTACTGACAAGGTAAAAAAGGTGCGGGCAGGGGGAACAGCCATTACTGCTCCCTATTTAACTGTGCCTCCTCTCTTATTACTCCTATTTGCTAAGTTTGCAGTGTGCTGCGTGCCAAAGTTATATTTTATACATAGCTGGCATTAGGTGCACTGTCATAGTCAGCCATTTGGGGCTTTCCCATCTATCTAGGAAAGTCAAATCTGTGTGTCTTGCATTTGCTGTTGTGCTTCAAAATTAGGTTTTTCCTCTCTATCTAGGAAAGTCAAACCTGTGTGTTTTGCATGTGCTGTTGTATTTGAAAATTAGGTGTTTGCCCTCAATTTAGGAAAGTCAAATCTGTGTGTTTTGCATTTGTTGTTGTGTTTGTGTCATGATCCCAGCAAAGGAATACAGATCCCATTCAGAAACACTAGGGAAGCACGGAACTTCATATCAATCAGTGGGCCAGCAGTGGCTTCAAGCCTGGAGCATGAGGCATTTGCCTCACTCTTAGCATTGCACCCACAGGCTCATTGCACTTACATTGGTTTTCCCTACACTCAACATGGCTACCGCTAAGTCCATAGTTAACTCGCAGTGCATGCTACACCTGTTGCAGAGGCAGCTACTTAAGCCCCACCTCTGCTTGAGCGCTTGCTTCACGTCTTCTCTGCTGACAGGGGGTAACGCTAACAGCGATCTCCTGACAGAACCTGTCAATAGAAAAATGAGTTAAAAGATATTAATTTCCACAGCAAATCAACAGAATACCAGTATAATTGTAAAGACTTACCAAACCAAAGTTTGTCCGAAGATTTTCCTCAGTCCGCTGTTATTTTCGTAGTCTCCACATCTTCTGTCAGAAGTTCTGTCGCAGCCGCACCCTTTCTTCTCTCAGCAGGCTTTGTTCATGGTCGCAGTGCCTTCATTCAAAAGTTTTCCTCACCAGCCTCTGCATCGTCCGAAGGTATTTTCATCAACAGTTTTTTCCCGAATACCTGCAAAACAAAGGTATTTAGTGAATGAATGAACTTTTCAAAAGAAAAGAAAGAAGAAGTTACATATGTGCTTACCTGAAGTCTCAGCAAGGCTTTTCTTCGCTTAATTATTCCTGCGCTTGTCACTGAAGGCAGCTATTACTCCGTTTCAACAAACCTATGTTATTTAACAATTCCTCAAACCGAGTATAGTTGCAGCCATACCGCAGCATCTGCCCTTTTTCTGGGAACCAAGAACCTGCTAAAATAAAGGAGAATTTTAGTAAGAGATCTCTCCAACGTAGGGACAACTCAGAAATCTGATGAACTGTACATAATTATATTCTCACCATAAGACCTACCCAAGATACCTCTAGAAGAGGATAGGACATCATTCAGTAAAGAATCTGCCAACACCACAGCCCCCACCGATCAAAGGTTATCAACCAACGTGCCCCTGTAGAATACAGGATGCAGAGCTCCACAAAACATAAGCACAGGTGAGAAGGGAGGGTTTATTCAAAGATACACTGCACCAGAGTTTTTGTTTGCGAATGGGAATTACAGTAGTTCTATTGTTATAATTGTTGCCTCCACAGAATAAGAGCCCAGATAATAGGTCCTTAGCTGAAAAGGCATTACGCTCCCGCGGAGTCCCAAGGTAAGCGTTACAGACGCGAAGCCGTACTTAAACTACTCCACCTGAGCGTAATGGAGGACGCAGGAATAGATATTTATCCCAGCTTCTGGGAGAGTTAAGAGTAGAGGTCCATGCAGCTAGGGCTGAAACCAACTCTCTTAGGAGAGAGTTGGTGGTTAACAGAGAGCGTACTGAGGAATTGGGTCATCAGTTGCTACAGTCCCAAGCAGGGCAAGCACCACTTCCTGGTGGGGTTTCACAGAGTCAAATTTCTGCTTCCAGCCCTCCTCTACAAGTAGTTTTACCCGGAAGTATTCCCCTAGCAGCCCCAGAGTGATTTACAGGGGACCCACAGCGTTTTGCAGTATTTATAAACCAATGTAATTTATACTTTCTATGTATACCTCGGGTATTTACTTCAGATCAGAACAAGGTGGCATTTGTGTTGTCTTATTTGGGGGGACATGCTGCAGATTGGTCCATACCCTTAGTGAATAGAGATGATCAATTACTGAGGAATTAGCCTGGTTTTCGGCAAGAGTTAGAAAAACATTTTGCTCATCCTGCCTAGGGTCATGTCTTAGACAATGAGTTGCTCTCTTTACGCCAAGGTAACCAAGAATTGTTGGCTTATATATCCTCTTTCAATCGGTTAGTAGCAGATACCAATTGGCCTGAGGAGAAGAGAACCACACTCTTTCAACGAGGACTGAGAGGAGAACTTAAGGATATTTTAGCACAAGTTGTGAATCCTCATACAGGTTGTGCCGAATTCATTGACCTGACCATTCAGTTGGATCACCGATTACAGAACCGGCACTCGGATCGGGCTAAAACAGAGGTTAAATCATTTTGTGTTCGTTCAGGAGACTCTGGAACTTGTTCAATGGCTGATAGTCACCTTGAGCCCATGCAGTTAGGGGATGTTTGAGGTCCCATCTCTAAAGAAGATCGAGACAGAAGAAAACAGCAGAATTTATGTCTCTATTGTGGTTCAGTGGGTCATCAATTACAAAACTGTCCAGTGAAACCACCATAGAAGCCAGTGGGAGCAGTAGACAAGGTGGATAGAATAATCATAGAAAATGACCAGCCAGAAAAATCCAACACCCGACAAGTATAGAGGTCGAATTGTTGAGCCAGGAGAAGGAAATTCAGATCTCTCATTTCTTTGTTCCAGTCATCCTGAGTAGCGACCTTCAACCGTCCAAGATGTATACTCTGGAAGCATATGTGGACAGTGGTGCGATTGGAAACTACATGGATTACGAACTAGCAGGCAAGATGGGTATTAGTATACACTCAAAAGCTGTGGTAAAATATTTAAACGTAGTAGATGGAAGCAATTAAAATCCGGACCAGTGACGAAGTGTACGGAAGTTTGCGCCTTGCTTGCCAGGAAGTACATCGGGAAAAGATGTCGTTTGACCTAATTTGTGCTCCACAGTTTAAAGTGATTTTAGGAATTCCATGGCTAGAGAAACATAACCTACGGATTGATTGGCGAGCCAAGACCATTGTTTTCACTGAGGAATGGCAGACTTCCTGCTATGTTCAAGGCGGGACCCCGAAAAAAGAGTTACCAGAGATTTCATGTAACACACCCACCTTAGGGGTGATAGGAACCCTTCCACTGGATATTGAGACTTTCAAGAGGTATTCGAAGAAGAACAGGCTAACGTGCTGCCACCTCATTGGCCATACGATGGTCAAATTGATTTGATCCATGGCTCAAAAACCCCATGCAACAGAATCTATGCCCTAACTGAACAAGAAAATATTCATTTGAAGACCTATTTAGAAAATTACCTGGCCAATGGGTTCATTCGGTCCTCTAAATCCCCATGGCATCTCCTCAATTTTTCATGCCCAAGAAGGAAGAGGACCTCCGTACCTGCATAGACTACTTTGCCCTCAACCAGATCACCGTCAAGAACCGGTACCCCCTTCCACTCATCGCAGTGCTGATGGATCAAGTTAAGGAGGCCAAGATTTTGCAATAGCATTTCGGTGCTGGACTGCCCATGTGGGCGGGACAAAGACTGATATGCAAATGGATATTTCCCATCTGTGAAAGGTACAGTGAGCAAAAAGCGTGTGCTGCAGACTCTCATCTCGGAGCATGTTATCGTGCCGTGTTCTTTCTGGAGAGGAGCGCCTGCTTCCTTCTTTGAAATGTTTGCAAGGAACTTGGGGTTGGTCACCCTGAGTTACCTGGGGGCAACCAGACGTGGACTCCCTGCTCACTGTGCTCAGAGAGACGAAGCTTCACCTCACTGATGAGGCCCAACAAGGCTGAAACACGTGTATGGGGTTGCTTTTGGTACTCTTGTTCAGAGAGGAATTGCCATAGCATTTCGGTGCTGGACTGCCCATGTGGGCGGGACAAAGACTGATATGCAAATGGATATTTCCCATCTGTGAAAGGTACAGTGAGCAAAAAGCGTGTGCTGCAGACTCTCATCTCGGAGCAGGTTATCGTGCTGTGTTCTTTCTGGAGAGGAGCGCCTGCTACCTTCTTTGAAATGTTTGCAAGGAACTTGGGGTTGGTCACCCTGAGTTACTAGGGGGCAACCAGACATGGACTCCCTGCTCACTGAGCTCAGAGAGACAAAGCTTCACCTCACTGATGAGGCCCAACAGGGCTGAAACACGTGTATGGGGTTGCTTTTGGTACTCTTGTTCGGAGAGGAATTGCCATAGCATTTCGGTGCTGGACTGCCCATGTGGGCGGGACAAAGACTGATATGCAAATGGATATTTCCCATCTGTGAAAGGTACGGTGAGCAAAAAGCGTGTGCTGCAGACTCTCATCTCGGAGCAGGTTATCGTGCCGTGTTCTTTCTGGAGAGGAGCGCCTGCTACCTTCTTTGCAAGATTTTTTATAAATTAGACCTTAGAGGAGTCTACCACTTAGTGATAATCAAAGAAGGAGATGAATGGTAGACTGCCTTCCGCACAGAGTACGGATTATACGAATATCAAGTCAAGCTTTTTGGCTTATGTAATGCCCCAGCAGCCTTCCAGAATTTTATGAACATTGTTTTGTGTGAATTAATTGACGTCTGCACTGTAGTGTACCTTGACGACATTCTTATATACTCGAACTCGGTCCAAGAACAAATAACCCATGTGAGAGAAGTACTCCAGAAACTACGAAAACACAAGCTCTTTGTTAAACTAGAAAAATGTTCCTTTCATACGACCTCAGTGGAGTTTCTGGGATTCATATTGTCGCCTAAGGGAATCCAAATGGATAATAGAAAAGTTGAAGCAGTTCTCAATTGGCTTTCCCCTACATCAGTGAAAGGAGCCCAACGTTTTTTTAGGATTTGCAAATTTCTACAGACGCTTTATTGCAGGATTTTCACATCTGGTCCACCCGATAACTTAATTGCTGCCAAAGCACAAGACCTTCTCCTGGACCAAAGAAGCAGAAGAGGCCATCCAGACATTGAAGAAACAATTGACCAGTGCTCCCGTTTTGAGACACCCACAACCCGAGTTACCATTTGTAGTGCAAACCGATGAGTCCAGTGCTGCAATGGGAGCAGTACTATCCCAGAAAGACCCCGAAACCGGACAACTGCATCTAGTGGCCTTCTGGTCCAAGAAGTTCTCAACAGCCGAATTTAACTACAACATCACAGACAAGGAATTACTAGCAATCAAACACACGTTCAAAGAATGGAGGCACCACTTGTTAGGGGCCCGACATACTGTTACTGTTTTAACAGATCATCGAAACCTGCAATATTTGCGCAACGCCAAAGCTCAGTAATCACGACAACTCTTTTGGGAGTTATTTTTCATAGAATATGATTTTGTCATCACTTATCGCACAGGGGTACATAATGGCAAAGCGGATGCCCTGTCAAGGATTGGAGAAAGAGAAGAGATTCAAGACACTGAAGAACCTGTAAACATAATCCCTGAAGAGAAGATGCTGGGAGTCACTGGATTCCCTGAAGAAGACTTGAAGCCACAAATTCTACTTATCATAACCACTTCAGAATTAGAGGATTGAGAATCAAGAGGACCTAAGTTTAGTCTTAAAGAAGGTCTACCTTATTTCCAGGGTCGACTTTACCTACCCCATCAGGAGTTACAAAAGAAAGTTATGGCAGATTACATTGGAGGATCACCCTGGGATCGCTAAGACCACAGCCAAAATCAGAGACATTTCTGGTGGCCAACATGGCGCAAGGACATCAAAGATTATATTCATACTTGTGGTATTTGTGCTCAGAATAAAAGCTCAAAGCAGAAACCAGGAGGACTTGTTACCCGTCCCACCAGTGCCATGGCATACCATTTCTATGGACTTTATTATGGAACTACCTCCTTGTCAGGGGTATAACACAATTCTTGTCACGGTGGACTTATTTTCCAAGATGGCGCATTTCATTGCCCTTAAGGGACTTCCAACTTCCTCAGTCTTAGCAAAGGTATTCCTGGAACAAATTGTACGTCTTCATGGATTTCCATCTACTGTGATCTCAGATAGGGGGAGCCAATTTGTATCCCATTTCTGGAGAAAAGGTTGTGAATTGGCCAAGATTGAAGTGCGTCTATTTACCAATCAGACTCTTGAACAATATCTTCAATGTCTCCTTCAGCAGATAGATTGTTCTTGGGTGGATGTCCTTTGGATTGCAGGGTATGCTTATAATAACTCAGAACGTACTTCCACGGGCTATACTCCCTTCTACACTCTGAACGGTTTACATCCTCAGACCTCCACTTTCGATCCCACAGAGTCTTTAGAGGTGCCAGCAGTACAGAGTCTTCATGATAACATTACCAAAGTACAGGAGGAAAATCTACAACATTTGGCTACAGCAAAGGAGGATCAAAAGAAATTGGCAGATAGATATCGACGAAAGTCACCAGAGTATTAGGTGGGAGAGAAGGTTTGGTTGTCTTCCAAGTACATTGCACTCAAAGGCGCACATAAATTCCAACCTAGATTCCTAGGCCCATTTCCTGTGGAGACTATTGTCAATCCTGCAGCAGTAAGACTAAAGATACCACCCCACATGCAAATCCATCCCGTTTTTCATATCTCTTTGATCAAACCACTGAGTCCAGGGACCAGAATACAGTCACCACAAAAACCCCAAATCATAGAAGGTGAACTAGAATTCATTGTAAAGGAAATTTTAGATTCTAAGATAGTCAAAAATAAATTGTTCTACCTGGTAGATTGGGAAGGGTATGGTCCACAGGATAGGACTTGGTTGGGAACCTAGCTCAAACATTCATGCCCCCAGGCTACTCCAAATGTTTCATCAAAACCACCCGACTAAGGCAGGACCAGAAGGTTTATCCTTGGGAGAGGTCTTGGGGGGAAGGAGGGGGAAACTGTCATGATCCCAGCAAAGGAATACAGATCCCATTCAGAAACACTAGGGAAGCACGGAACTTCATATCAATCAGTGGGTCAGCAGTGGCTTCAAGCCTGGCGCAACAGGCATTTGCCTCACTCTTGGCATTGCACCCATAAGCTCATTGCACTTTCATTGGTTTTCCCTACACTCAACATGGCTACCGCTAAGTCCATAGTTAACTCGCAGTGCATGCTACACCTGTTGCAGAGGGAGCTACTTAAGCCCCACCTCTGCTGGAGCGCTCGCTTTGCGTCTTCTCTGCTGACAGCGGGTAACGCTAACAGCAATCTCCTGACAGAACCTGTCAATAGAAAAACGAGTTAAAAGATATTAATTTCCACAGCAAATCAACAGAATACCAATATCATTGTAAAGACCAATGTTTTTCTGAAGCTTTTCCTCAGTCTGCTGTTATTTTTGTAGTCTTCGCATCTTCTGTAAGAAGTTCTGTCGCAGGCGCAGCATTTCTTATCTCAACAGCCTTCATTCGCGGTCGCAGTGTCTTCAATCAAAAGTTTTCCTCAGCTGCCTCTGCATCGTCCGAAGGTATTTTCATCAACCGTTTTTCCGAAGACGTGCAAAACAAAGGTATTTAGTGAATGAATGAACTTTTGAAAAGAAAAGAAAGAAGAAGTTACATATGTGCTTACCTGAAGTCTCAGCAAGGCTTTTCTTCGCTTAATTATTACTGCGCTTATCGCTGAAGGCAGCTATTACTCCGTTCCGACGAACTTACATTATTTAACGATTCCTCAAACTGAGTATAGTTGCAGCCATAACGCAGCATCTGCCCTTTTTCTGGGAACCAAGAACCTGCAAAAATAAAGGAGAATTTTAGTAAGAGAGATCTCTCCAGCATAGGGACAACTCCTGATGAACTGTACATAATTATATTGTCACCATGTGACTTACCCAAGATACCTCTAGAAGAGGATAGGACATCATTCCGTAAAGAATCTGCTGACACCACAGCCCTACAGATTAAAAATTATCAACCAATGCACCCCTGTGGAATACAGGATGGAGAGCTCCACAAAACACAAGCACAGGTGAGAAGGGAGGGTTTATTCAAAAGTACTCTGCACCACAGTTTTTGTTTGTGAATGGGAATTACAGTAATTCTATTGTTATAATTGTTGTGTCCTCAGAATAAGAGCCCAGATAACAGGTACTCTAACTGAAAAGGCATTAGGCTCCCACGGAGTCCCAAGGTAAGCGTTACAGTTTGAAAATTCAGCTTTTTCCCTTTATCTAGTAAAGTTAAATCTGTGTGTTATATATTTGCTGTTGTGTTTTGCATTTGTGGTACTGTTTGAAAATTAGGCTTTTTCCCTCTATCTAGGAAAGTCGAACCTGTGTGTTTTGTCATTTGCGGCTGTTTTTAAAATTAGGATTTCCCTCTATCCCTCTATCTAGGATTTTGGCCCTTTGTCCAGAAAACTCACTTATAGTTGTCTTGCTTCTCTGATGTATGCTGAAAGTTAGGCTTTTTCCCTTTATCCTGGACGCTTGATTCTAGATTGTTGCATTGCTTTGTGTTGAAATTGGGTGTTGTGCACTGCAGTTTCTCCCCCCCCTTCTCTCTGCACTGTCCCCCCATGGTGCTTTCAATCTCCCCTATCTTCTCTAACTGCTACTCTATCACCTATCCTATCTCTCTTTCAAAGTCTGGAAGGAAAATGTTCAAGAAGGATCTCCTGGTCTCCAATCCAGGCCTTCCCATCGCTGACACCTATGTCACCGCTTCTTCCAGGCAGACTGTTAACATCCTCTTTGTTGTTCCCTCTCAGGACCTTAGGGTTCCCCATATGGTCTCAGTGCTCTCCCCTTTCTCTTCCTCTCCCATTTATGGTGGCATCGGCTGGGAAGTACTCTTGGCATACTTCCATTCCTCTAGGGCCATCATTAATGTCTACCTGAATGGCACTGTCATGGTTTAGGGCTCTCAGCCCAACATCCTCCTTCTTGATAGGCGTCTTCCATCTCTCATCAACATCCTCCCTTCTCCTGCCACTTCTCCTTCTGCCACCCCTATGGCCCCTCTGGACCCTCTGGCCAGGGTCGGACTGGGACAAGAAATAGGCCCGGACACCCAAAAAAAGTGGCCCACCCCTAAAAAAAGTGGCCCACCCCTCGCCTCATGACCCTTAACCTCTGATGACATCACCGAAAGTGATGTCATTTGACACCACCCCAAAGTGACGTGACATCCTGGGAAGTGATGAAACACAACCATTCACCCCTTGACAAACCAGGAAATGGCATCAAATAGCATTGTTCCCAAGTACACTACGAAAAATATGGTTATGATTTCACTATTATTATTATTTATTACTAATGTGATATACATTTCATACAAGAATGGATCACCATATGTATCATTAATATATGTGTGTACCATATTGGCAAATTACTGTGAATGCAAGCAGACGTCCAAGGCCAAATGATAAGATGTTATTGTATAGCACTTAGGCTTAAGTTCTTTTTTATAGAACAAATATGCATACAATATCACGCAGCCTGTGTTGGTATTCATTTATCGACCTAAGTAGGATGAAAGGCTGAGATGACCCTGCTGGGATTCGAACCTGCATATCACAAACACATTGCAGCAGTGAACGCTCATCCCACTGAGCTATCATATCGGCTATAGTAAAATGAGCAATTAATCTGTAGTGGATGCCATTAAACTGGTAACTAAGATTTATTTATTTATTGTAAATGTGATTTAGTTTAAACAATAAACTTTACACATATTTACATAAAATCCAATTATAAACTATACAGAATATTAACACTAAAAAGAAACCCATAACAAAGTAAACATGCTATACAGCAATTAGTTGTTTCTAAGCAAATAAATATCAAACTATAAGCAAAATATGATTAATTCATAGCTTGTTCCTTTTCTTTCTTTCTTACTATGAATGGCTGTACATAAGCAATAACTTTCAAACTTCTAAGGTTCCTTAAATACCTTAATTAAAAGGCTGTATAACAGGCAAAAACTATAATTGGTCACAGAAAAAAAGGGAAGGGAATCTAAATCCCATGTGTTCGTAAATTATTTCTGTAGAATTCGCCCCCTACCGGAAATTATTCCCCAGTGTACACTCAATGCTAATGTAATAGGGGCTAACTTTTTGTTCACAAATGCCAAATTTCTTATATTGAGATACCCAGGATGGTTTCGATTTTCAACCAAACATTATAGAAGGCAGTGAGCAGTTGAATACTCGTCGTATTGGTTCAATGGAGCCAAAAGGACAACTCCCCAATTGTTTCCAAATTATGGACATAGATGCCAATGTAACACTCATATATTTTGGACATTATAGGGTATTCAGTCAAAAGACGTTTAGCTGACTCTTGCATTTCAGGGTTTTTACAGAGTCGACCAAACCGCTTTTCCCTAGGAATCCTACTAATAATACCTGTCACAGTCAGGTTGGGGAGTTGTGCTACTCTCATTAATAGTATAAAATGCTTGATTCTCATAGAGGGACAAAGGTTAAGGTAGCACTGAGGCTTCTTAAAAGTGTATAGCCTATGTGTCACAAACTGATGCCCACTCAAATGGGCATAATTCTCCAGCCAGTCCCAAAGTTTGTTTCCCCCTCTGGGTGTCCAGAATAACTCAGCGAAGAATTTAGCCATAGTATCTTTCAATACACATGTCGGATGGGATTTAGATATTTCCTGATAAATGGCTGTCAACTGAGCATTCTTTGTGCAAAAGCACATCTTAAGGTAAAGGTCTGCTTTCTTTTTCAATATGATGCCTTTTAGGGAAATTAATCCTAACTACAAATGTATAAGGGCCATCGGAACGGAGACCGGTAGCCCAAGATCTTCTGCCAAAATGTGCCCTCAATGATCTGCAGCCATTTCAAATCAATGTTTAGTAAAGCTTCTAGACCGTAACTTATCACTGGAATGAAGACTTGGATATATAGTTGTCGAGTACCCCACCATAACCTCCTTGTTTACTAGTAAAATTGGATATCAGTGCGGTAACCTGTTTGCAGGTAATGTAGTCGCCATTAGGATCAAATTCAACACCCAGGTATTTACAGTAAGGAGCATACAAAATTTCAGCATCCCATATGGTGAGTCTTAAGCGAGCTGTTTTCTTACTAGTAAATCTCATAATCTGGGTCTTTCCCAGATTAATTGTGAGACCATTATGATAAGCATACTCCCATAGCGCTAGGGCAAACCTGTGAATACCACTAAATGTATAATCAAAAATAATGAGGTTGTCCGCATATGTGAGGACTGGGCAAGATGCCTGGCCAATTTTGGGGAGACAATTTTGGGCTGATGCAATCGCCTCTGGGATATCATACACATATTGGTTGTAGATGAGGGGGGAGGTAACACAACCCTCTTTCACCCCTCTGTTCTGTATTACCTTGTCCTTCATATGGCCCTCCTAGTCCAATTTGAGTGATACAGACGTATTATGATGTAATAATCTGAGATAATAAAGCAGATCCTCTGGACAGCCCATCGCATTTAATTTAGAACATAATTTTTCGCTTGGTATTGAATTGAAAGCAGTTTTAAAGTCTACGTACAGTGCATATAGAGGTGGACTACCCGTCTTCCTAGCCCTCGTTCGCAATATGTCCATAATAATGAGGTTATGTGTGGTGGAGTACCCATACCTGAAACCGCTTTGGAATTTGCAGAGGATACATGATTTATCCGCCCATGCTTGTAACTCGGTAAGTAAGAGGGACGCAATAAGCTTGCCAGTAACGACAAGCATAGATAATAACCTATCATTATTGGGATCTAATTTGTTGCCCTTTTTAAACACAGGGACAAGTATGGCCGTCTGCCATGTAGGTGGTATTTTACCTTCTCATAGAACTTTCTCAATCATAATTGTTAATAGTTTGTCCCAGAAATCAGGTTGGCTCTTAATCACCATATCGGCCAACCCATTAGGGCCCGGAGCTCGAGAGGATTTTAACTGCTTGATCTTACCAAGTACTGATTCGTATGACACATCCATACAGGAGGGAGGGGGAACACTACTCAATGGGAGTGGATACTCCACATTCTCGGGTGCATTACAGCTCGCAAGGAAGTCCACCCATTCCACTGAGCCAATTGGGTTAATTATTTGACCCTTCCCTGGGCCCCAGGCTTCATCTTTAAGGGACCAGATACTCCTAGTGTTTTTCGGACATATGGTTTGCACCAATTTCTGCCATTGCAGATTCCTCTCAGATCTTCTTGAGAGTTTAATAGCCGCTCTATATCTGTTTTTAATAGTCCTAACAGTGGCATAATAAAACTCGCTAGATGCACATGTTCTCTTAGCAAATCGGAGCTCGGCCCTTAATTTTCTTTTGGCATCCCTGATTTGTATATCATAGGGCACATTCTTATTTCCTTCTCTGGTCATCATGCCCATAACAGTGGTTTTGTGTGCACCCGAGAGTGAGCAGATCCAATTCTCAATTGCGTTTACAGACATAGCATGAAACTGTGAAAAATTGGAGAAACAGTCTTCAGATAATGCTCCAGCTGCTTGCCTCATATTCCTGTCTGAGCAGCAAATTCGTGTGACAGCCCGATTAGCTAGCAGGTTCCCCATAGATCTGCAATTGAAATTTGTCTTCTGTGTCTTAAGAGTACAAAGTAGAGCATTGTGGTCACTCCATGTATTGGACATACCTCTCATGTCATTAACCTGCACTGCGATTTTCCGGCTGACAAATGTGTAATCTAATGTGCTACGTTTCAGGCCACTGTTCCATGTGTAGTTACCTGGGCAGTCGCTAATCGTCCTACCATTAATCATCTCAAGTTCCCAATAATCAAAGAACTGTAACCAGGCCTAATCCCTCAGTATCATTTTTAATGTGGCGCATAGTACATTTAGTTTTTAGTTTGGGGTTAATGAATTTCCCCTCCTTAACAATCATGTGACAATTAAAATCTCCCACTACCACCACATGTCTGTTGTCAAAAGCCATCAACCAAGATGCCAATAGCTCATGCAAGGCTTCTTGGATCTGTTCCCTAAATTCAACTCCCGGTGGATTATACAGGCTAACAAGTAAGAACTTTTCAGGGTTCCCCTTGGGATAATATTCCACTTCTACGGCAATTAGATTATCATCATACCGAGTTAATACAGGTCTTGAGTGTACCGCGTGGGCCGCCCCTATGAGTAGACCACCATAGGGTCTGCCTCGTTTACCCTTTTTAGCATGTGATTGAAAAACTGTATAGCCATCTAGCATCACAGGTGCAGTTGACCAAGTTTCCTGTAAGCAAATACACTTATAATTCATTATAAATGGGAGTGAGCCTGAATTAGATAGTAAATGGGAGAAGCCTCTACAATTCCATGAAAAGATTGTAAACTCTCATTGCTTCAATACAACCTTGGCCAGTGCATCTGCCAACCATTTCAAAACGTTCTGAATATCAGCCATCTCTACATTTTTGCCTTTCCGAGGTAAAGGCAGAGGATCCTCTCTCATGGGTACTTCAATGTCAGTTCCAGTCCAATTTGGATCTTCTGCATTGAAGTCAGCATCGATTTCCACGTCAACTGCATTCATTTCCTCTTTATAGGCCCCAAGCATTTGTGCCATAGCTCAAAATGTACAATGTACAGCTGATACATTTGTATTTAACCCCTTCAGTGGTTCCACAAACTGAAAATTGGCTGATTTTAACACTCTCAGTTGGGGTACTGAGTGGAGTCTGATCAGAAATTCTGAGCACGACAGTCACTTACGATATTTATCTTGATATAGGTTCTTTATTAGGCAGATACGGTTGCCAGTGGTATCTGCCGCAATTTCCCTAACTGATTCAGTTATAACAGGTTCAGTATTGGTTTAGGTCTATGGGGCACATTGGGAGTAGAAGGGAAAGATAGATACATTACAACAAGGAATTCATTGTGGCACAATGAAGTCAATGGCCGCTTGATGTGATATGGTCAAATATTTCTACACTGTACAGAAGCTTTTAGGCACAAGGATTTTGTCAAGTGACCGAGGACACCAATATGGAATGTCTTGTGATGATCGTAACAGAGACAACGGCAGAAGGCAAAAAACATGCTATTACTGCAACTTGCCAAAGGCAAAATACATATGGCCTCATCACGAGTCTGGCGGTAACCCTTAAATGCGACGGTAGCGCTATTACCGCCGCATTTAAGGGTCCGCCAGATCATGGCCTTGGTGGATTTCCCCCCAGTTCTCAGCTGGGGGGAAATCTGCGGCAAAATTGGCAATTTTCGGCGCTATTACCGCTGGCGGGAAATCCGCCGGCGGTAATTGCGCAAATTTTCCCCATTGGGCCCAATGGGGAATGAGGAATTCCCGAATGGGCCCGATGGGGAATGGGCAATAACCCTTCCGCCAAACCCCTGATCCGGCGCTAATAGCGCCGGGGGGTTTGGCAGTAGGGCTATTAGCGCCGGCGCTAATAGCGCCAGCGTTACCGCCCAACTCGTGATGAGGCCCATAGTCCAAAATGGATGCTTATTGTACTCTAAAATTGGTAGTTTATCACTAATATCACTATACATATTTATCACTAATACAACAGCACAGAAACTCCAGGGGGCACCATGGCCCCTGGAGTGGCGGCCCAGTGAAAGCCGCCGGCCCGGCGGCGGCCCCGGCCCCTCAACCTTGCATGCTGCAGCAGCATGTGAATGATGTATGCATCATAATTTATGATGCACACATCATGCATGCAAAGAAATCATCAAAGCAAGGTAACATTTGTTACCTTGCTTTGATGAATTATGCCATTGCAGGTGTTATTTTTTTTCTAAAACTTTTCTTATTTGTCCAAACCAGCCCATGCGTGAGCAGAAACCGGCCCTCACTGCCCAGGGACGATTTCAGCCTGGCAACAGCCTGAGTGACCGAGGCGCCAGTCCGACCCTGCCTCTGGCCCCTCTGCCACCTCTGACAGTTGTACCACATTCCTGTACCCCTCCTTGGAAGACCTTCAAAAGTGGTAACAAGCTCCACTTAGCTACACTCAACTCTGGCTCTGCCGTCAAACACTCCTTTGACATTTGCCACCTCCTTGAAGACCTTTACCTTGACGTCCTCGTTCTCACAGAGACGTGGTTCACGGCTGGCTCTGTCACAAGGTTTGACACTCTCCTCCCTGAGGGCTACAAGATCCTCTCCAAGCCCAGGCTTAACCATTCTGGGGGCAGAGTGACCCTGACCTTTCCTGAATGGGTCCCTACTACTATCATACCCACTCAGCCCTATTCCTCCTTTGAATGCCTCGTCTGCAGGGCTGGTGTCTCTCCTATCCTCTCGCTGACCCTAGCCACCATCTAGAGGCCCCCTGGCCCAGTCACCCTCTTCCACTGAGTGGTCTGCCCACACCTCTTTTCTCCTGGCCTCCACCTCCAAGCATCTCCTCCTCCGAGACTTTAATATTCACAATGACTCCCCTGATGCAGACTCTGGACTCTTCTGCAACCTCTGTGACTCATTTTACCTCTCCAGGCTTCGTCCTGGTCCAAAGCACTCAGCCGGACGCAGCTTGGATGCTCTCATCTCAGCAGAGATCACCATCTCCAACCCTCTCACTACTCCTCTCTCCTGGTCTGATCATACTCTCCTGTCCCCTCACCTGGACCTCCCGTGTACCCCGGCTAAGCCCCCACCCGCACTGCCAGTCTCCTTCTCCATCATTCGACCTATGAAGCGAGTGTCAGTTGCTGCTTTTGACGCCACCTTAATTTCCCGTCCAACTACTGCCACTGACTCTCACTCTGATACAGCCTTCACTAACTTCCACCTCGCCATCTCCAACACTCTGGACATCCTTGTCCCTGTCATGGGAATCTGCATGAAGCGTGCTTCCAATCGCAACACCTGGTATGACTCCGACCTGGCCTCTCTGAAAAGCAAGTATGGAGCTGCTGAGCGGAAGTGGCAGGCTTCAAGCACATCCTCTGACAAACTGGCCTGCCGCATGCTCCAAAGATAATACAGACCTTTTTTGGCCCACCATCCCCATTGCCGACCATGACTTTCAAACAAAACTGGTGTTTGCAATGCCTATCCAAAACCACAAAACTATGGGAAAGTATGAAGTGAATTGGTTCTACATCCTATGTTAGAGGTGCTTTATTTAATACTAATATCAACTAATATCTTATACAATTATATGCTCTGTTTGCATTTAGTTTGAATTTCTTTTCTCTTACCCCTGTGTTGAACCAGTGATAATCGCCACCTTCGATTTGTGTATCCTGGCCGCCTCACTCAATGTTCTCTTCTGGATGCCTCTGCCCAATATGGTGCCATGCAGCTTTGTCAGGCAGAAGATGGCCTCTCTCACCCATGATTGTAGCATTCTCCTTGGCCTTCTGGCTAGCACAGCTAGTCTTGATCCTGTGTGAAAGACAAGAAAATTTGTGGGAGCCATGAAAACTCTCATTGCATCACAGATGAAGGGTGGTATTATTATACCAACATGTGCGCTGTGTGCAACAACTGTGGGAATTTAGGACCACGTCTTGAGAGAGCACGCACAGGAGGCAGGAAGCCTGCAGACAATACTTATTTTCTCACTGCTGTCAGAAAGGCTACACAGCAGAGAAACTGCCAGAGTTTAAACACAGCATGACTTTTGTATGTTTGACCTGCAACTTGTAGGGTTACTTTTCTTTGTATTTCCCCCCCCAACTGCTCTTAAATATTGTGCTTTGTAATGTGTTTCACTTCTCTTGTTCTCTCCCTTCGCCCTGTGGGCACTTTGGAACAGTATTTTACTTGTTGTAAACAAACGATCAATAAATAAATAAATTAATAAAATATTTCATGCTATGTATATCCGTCATTTTCTGGGTCCATCCTCTTTTCATAGGGACCCCAGCTCTGGTCCACAACTGCGCCACTCAACTCCTGGCAGATTTTAATAGAATATTTGACATGTGATTTAGATCTCGCTCCTCATCCTACTCATCACTCGCCCCCAATAACATAAATAGTGGTGAAAACGTCCAAGAGATCCCATTTAAAAGTCTTTTATCCAGTACAATATCTCCTGCCAAAAAGTTTGCATGTGACAATATTTCCACCACATATACCAGTAATCCCCCTCTTTCCACATTTTCAACAGCGAGAGTTCACTCCCGGATACATCCTGGCTAATTTGCTGGTGGAGTAATGCCATCTATGCATCAATTTCACCGCTTTCATTATGTATTGGAAGGATATTGTGGAGTGTGACATCCTATGACAAATCAAGGACCAGAAGAGAGGAGGAACCACCGTAGGCAACATCTGAAACAGAAATAAAAATGGATGGAGTATATTCATTTTAATACTATTGAGCCTAACCATCCAGGAAAGATGCACTGTCACCCATCTGTATACGTCTAACTTAACTTTAGCCCAAAGGTACAGGAAATTCTCCTGAAATATACGTCTCAGGACCATAGGGACCTGTATCCCAAGATATCTAAATCCATCGTCGCAGACCAGAAATGTTATTAATTTTATATAGTCTAAGTCTTCGACCTCTAGCGACCCTGATGGGAATGCCACCAATTTGGCTAAGTTTATTTTGAACCGCAACAGTTTCCCATACGTATATAACTTCTAGCAGATGCAGTATAGAGTCCTGTGGTTGTGCTAAATATAATCGTGTGTTGTCCGCAAAGCTGCTTAGCTTGTATTCCATTTCCGCCACAGATATGCCCTGGATCCTCTGATCATCCCAGTACTCCACCACCCATGATTCCATTACGAATGCACACAAGGGAGAGGAGCAAGATGACAGCCCTGTCGAGTCCATATCTGCAAGGGAAAAACCGATGACTCTTCCCTGTTAACAAGAACTTTGGCAGTTAGGGTGGAGTACAGCATCCCAATCCATCTCAAGTCCAGGCCCGTGCGAATGGTCAACTAACACGGTCAAATGCCTTTTTGCATTCAGGGATAAAATGGGGGCCCTCTTCCACGCAACCTCTGAAGAGGCAAGTAAGCGTAAAGTCTTTCTAACATTGTCAGAACCTGGTCTGTTTTGCACAAACCCTGCCTGATCCAGATGCACCAGCTTTGGGAGGGCCAGCTCCAGTTTGGATGCCAGGATTCACGCCCACAATTTGGCATCAACACTTAGCAGTGATATTGGCCTACAGGCTGAGCATTGTGTCAGGTGCTTAGCTGGCTTGGGGATCATCATCATCAAGGTGGCCAGGATGGAGGGAATCACATCTCATGTGCCTTTAATGGCATTATAAACCTTTGCTAACTGGGGGGCTAAAATATCCTGGAACTATTTATAAAAGCCAGAGGGAAAGCCATCTTCACCTGGCACCTTCCCCGGTTTAATATGTCCAATAGTCTTCAATACATCTTCAGGTGTAATTTCCACTTCCAGTTTATCCCTTTCATATGCGGGTAACGATGTCAAGGGAAGCCTACTTAGGTACCCCTCAATGCCAGCATCGTCAATCCCTGCTTCACTGCTATACAAATCTTCATAGAGCTCTGAATCAACGAAGAATCCCATTGGGTGTTGCCTATAGCCTTCCTCCCTCATCCCTGACCTGTTATACCATCCTGTCTGCCCTCATTAGATGTATCCTATGGCCAAGATTGTTCTGACCCGGACATCTTTTTCGTTATTTATTTGTTCAGTATATCTCATATTCTGAAGTACTTCGCCCAAATGTAGTGAGTGCAGTTCCTGCCTCTTTTCTCCCACGGAGTTCACAATAGTTCCCATGTCTCCCCCTCCATCCAAAAGATTGGCTCTAAAAATACTTATTTCCTCCTTTAGGATCACCTCTATAATGCCTGTCTTACTTTTTTCCCTAGCTCCTTCCGCAGTGATGAGCCCCTGACCGTGCCTTTAGTCGCATCCCACACGTATCTCATAGCCACCTCTCTACTATTATTAACCTCAAAATAACACCTCATTTTCTTTTTAAAGAATTCCTGAAAGACCAAGTCTCAAAGGAGAACATCATTGCATTGCCAGTGAGAATTAACCTGCTGTATCCCTAATTTCCATATTGCCGTGGTCCTCCTTAGGCACCAGAAGGAAGTCTATACTCTTATGAGTACAGTGTGGGTGCAACAAGAATGTTTATCCCCCAAGCTGGTAATTTCTGGATCTCCATATATCTGTCCAAAAATGATCCCTTAGGAGGTTAGACAACTATGCTATCCTTACTTCGCTCCCTGTGGGCGTCTCCCTTACCAGTCTTCCAATGCATACTGGGGTCAATAATCATATTAAAGTTGCCACTTACTGTCATAACTCCCTCACCCCAGTGTTGCAACATAGTAAAAGCTGACTTCAAGACCATAATTTGGCCTGTATTGGGGTTATAAAGTATGGCCAGAGTGACCCTGGTGTCTCCCAAGTATCCCTTGATATGATATGATAGGTTATTTATAACGTGCTTAATACCCAGAGGTTTATAAGCGCTGACCCGGGGATCAAACTTGTGTTGCTCTGTGTCGTCTTGCTTCCAAGGCAAGCACGTTGCCCCTGAGCTATCCTCTGTCCCTGACCGTGGCAAACCTCCCCTTATACCCTGTCCAAAGTTGGTTTTCTTCATTTGTACAGCTTTCATTAAAATAATACCCAGTCAATCCTTTTTCTTCTCTTTTTGGGAGGCCCAAAACAGTTGCCCAATGTCCTTACTGCCCAGCCATATCTCCTCCCCCTGCTTAAAGGGAGTTTCCTGTACAAAAAGAACCGAGAGCCGCAATTTGGAAAACGCGCCATATAATAGGGACTTTTTATGGGGTGAGCTAAACCCCTTTACATTCAGGGTCGTCACTTTGATCTCATCCATATTGCCCAGTAACGATCTTTGATTGTAACCAGCGTTTGTCCTCCCATTTTTCCCAACAAATCAACCTAAAAAGTGTTTGTGGAATAGAAACACACCTTCCCCCTTCCCACCAACCAACCCTGCACCCCCGGTTAGAACCTCTAATCCCATTATTTTCACCAATCAAAACCACAAAAGTAATAGGTTCAATAACCTAACATAACTGAGACACCAAGTTATCAATAGGCCACTGCGATCACAGTTTCCCAAATCCATCAGCTTTATCACTTTTCATAAAAAAACAAGTAGCACTTATACCTCCATCTCGTTAATATGTACAGTCTGACCTCATCCTGGGTTCTTCGGCAACAAGGACAACATTTTCCTGAAGTTTCTGGCTCCACTCACTTTCCTGCACACCCCAGGTTATGCAAATGGCTTACTGAATCTTTCCCTAATCTAATGCTGGCTGCCTTGCAATATGGGGACCCTCTTCCCTTGCATCTCCTTGAGGACTTGCTCCACCATTTCACCCTGTTTCACAAAGTATTATTCACTTTGAAATTCGAATGACAAGGTCGAATGGGAACCTCCTTCAGTAGCGTATTCCCTCCAACCTGAGTTACGTCGTTAAGGGCTTGCATTGCCTTTTTGGTCTAGTGTGTACAATAATAGGTCCTGGAAAACCTTCATTGAGGCATCTTCTCATTCAAAATTGTCCACCTCCCTGTCCCTCCATGGAATGACCTCCTTGTATCTGAAATAGTAGCATTTGGCCACCACAGTTCTCTGACCAGCACCCTGAGCCTGCCTCTCTGTGAACCCTATCAAAGAGAACTTCTCTCTGATCTCCCAGGCCCAGGTGTTTCTTCACCAATTGTATCATCCTCCACTCGAGATCCCTCTGTGTTTCACCATCCTTCTGTCAGAGCCCCCGCAATCTGAGGTTGTTCCTTCGGGCCCCCTGTATTCCATATTTCTCCAGCATTGGATCTTTCATAGATTCAGATGCTTGAATATTCCCCGTCGTCAGACTGGGAATCCTCGGTGATAAATTAAATAATAATAATAATAATTTTTTTTTTAAATATATATATATATATATATATATATATATATATATAAATATATATACACTGCCACCTAGCAGTGCATGTACATAGCCCATTATAGCCTATGAGCCACTTCATTGTGTAGTCCCTCCACCTCACTTTGGTCCTTTATGGCCCCAGCCAATGAGGTGGCAGGGCTTAAGCTCCGCCCCCGGCAGCCATCTTCAGATTTTTCACCGCAGTCTATCAGACACAGGGAATCCTCAAGCTCTCTGAGCTTTTCCAAATTCTTTCTACTTTTGTGTGGAATATATTTGTAAAATATATTCCATCTTGTTCCCCTTCCTAGGGGCTTTCTTTCCAATTAACCTTGGTGGCAAAACTTGTTGTTTTCCTCTCAAAATCGTCGACTGAACTTCTCTTCAGAAATGGAGGCACCTCAGGCTGTCAGGAAGCCTTCCCTGTTCAGGGAATGCACGAGGTGCAAGAAGAAATTGGTTTACTACAAGGACCCCCACGAGCATTGCATTTATTGTCTGTACCCACATGACATTAAAAAATGCGAGATTTGTAAAACTTTTTCCACCAAGACCCTTCATGACAGGCATAGAAGACTCCTTTCATACCTGGAATCCAGGGATCAATCTTCGGACGAAGAGTCTGTCAGAACAGCTCCTGTCCAATCCAGCACTCCATCTGAGAGGCAAACTTCAAAGAGAAGGGCCTCTTCAGTGGAAAGGAGTTCCTCTCCCAAATCCAAAAAGAGGAAGCTGGAATTGATACCCTTTCTGCCTCCAGTTGACCTTTCAAGCCAGAAAAAGTCAGCAAAATCTGCCTCCAGAGGTAAGGAGGAGTTTGCAAAAAACGGGGGGGGGGGCAGTCGTCGGCGGGTAAACCGCCCACGAATGAAGGGAAAGGTAAAGGCCCGTCATCGGCCATACCGTCAACGAAACCAGCATTGACGACGATGACGCTTAAGACATCGTCGACAGTTAGATCATCGTCATCGGACATGTCGACCACGAAGCAATCGTCGACGAGCAAGAAACACCACTCGTCCACGAAGCATACATCCATGACGCAGTCGTCCACGGAGCACACTCCACATTCGTCAACGAAGCCCTCGTCGACGGGAAAATGTCAGTCGTCGACGACGAATCCCTCGTCGACTGGAAAATGTCAGTCGTCGACGACGAATCCCTCGTCGACTGGAAAATCTCAGTCGTCGACGGGAAAATCTCAGTCGACAACGAAGCTCTCGTCGACGGGAAAATCTCAGTCGTCGACAGGAAAATCTCAGTCGTCGGCGAAGCCCTCGTCGACGGGAAAATCTCAGTCGTCGACAAGAATAACACCATCCATAACTCCTTCAGAGGCACCGCAAATCTCGGCAGTTACAGAGGAATTACTGCCTCTTACTCTTGAAGCTCCTGTCATTACAAGCAATATCATTGAGAAGAATACTGTAACTGAACCTCTGGTGCAGCAATTTTCACCTTTGGGGCACATGGCAGAACTTCCGGATATAATTCTTCAGGAAGAATTCTCTGATGCAGAAGTGGTGGAAGAGTCCATCGGTCCCTTACCAAAACAATACAGCCCTCCTTGGCACCCGTCCACGGGAGAATCCGAATATCCTCATGACCCGGTGCTCATGTTATCCGTGCAGAGGATTGTAGAAGAATTTTACAAACGGCAAAGGGAGAAGCAAGTTCCGATTAATCCCATTCCTAGAGAGTCATCCCCGATTCCAGGCACATCGGGTTGCTCTCCTTACAGGAGTAGACCGCAAAAACGGATGAGATCCCCTGCTCGAAGACCGAGGAGCAGCACCCACAGTGCTTCACCTACAAGAGTCCCATCACCACAGTCATCGCACAGACCGCGATCTCCGGACGTAGATCCCACCATGGTACCGTCCACCATCTCGGTATCAGACTGGCAGGAGGATCCTTTTGGTGAATTTTCGGAACCAGAAGAAGGAGAAATAACTCAGGAGCCAGACGCACACAGTGATTGGGATGACTACGTCGTCGAGAAGCCCAGGAGGAGAGACTCACCGGGCAAGGCCTCACCACCGGATGATCTCGTTTCTTTCCACACCATAATAGGTAAAGCCGCAGAACTGTTTAAAATTCAGGTTTCTTCGGAGGAAAGGCAATCAGTGCTCTATGAGCACAGGGACAAACGAAGGAGGACAGTGACCACAATTCCCCTCCTCGATACCATCTGGGATTCCGGATCCAAGATCCTATCTACGCCCTTATCGACTCCGGCGTTGGTGTCCAGGCCAGAAAAGAAATATAAAGCTCCGGATTCGGCACCGCTTTGTTTAAGGGGTCATACGAAACCGGACTCAGTTATTACAGTGGCGGCCAGAAAGAAACTCGCCAACCCCTCCTCACCCTTGTCGGCACCACCGGATAAGGACGGACGCAAATTGGAAGCCATGGGCAGGAAAGTTTCATCTTCTGCATCACTTACAATCAGAGCGGGTAATGCACTGGCCATGACCGCACGATTCGATCGCGAGCTTTGGCTCCGCATGTCTAACTTGGCGAAACAATTACCACCGGAGCTCCAGGAGGAGGCAAAATCCATTATCGCGGATGGTGAAGCAACATCGGATCACATGATCGACGCGGCAGTTGATGTGGCCGAATCAGGCTTCAGGCAGATGGCGCACGGTACAGTGCTCAGAAGGCAGGCCTGGATGAAGGCTACTAACTTTAGACCTGAAGTTCAGGCGCAGATTCTGGACATGCCGTTTGACGGTCAAGATCTTTTTGGGAAAAAGATAGACGACCATTTGAAAGCAATCAAGACAGACACTGACACAGCCAGAGCCATCAGTTCTTTAAAGGACAAAAGTAAGGACCATCGGTCTTTTCGTCCCTTTAGAGGTTCATCTTCCAAATTCAGGGGATACAGTCGTTCCTCCTCCTATGGTCAGAAAGCACAAGGCGGCACGTACCAAGGCAATAAATATCAGTCATCCAACAGATACGCCCATAGAGGCAGACGTGGCTCCGCCCAAGGGAAGTCGCAAGGCAAGCAGAACTGACGACCAATCTCCCCCCCCCCTTCGCCACGCCCCGGTGGGGGGAAGGGTGAGCCAGTTTTTCCAGCGCTGGCGGTCAATTACATCGGACAAATGGGTGTTACAGGTGATCCGAAAGGGTCACACCTTAGAATTTCTGGACCAACCTCCTTCCCTGCCTCCAACATCTCGCAGAGTGCATATGCTAAAACAGGTCATGTCCGAAGTGCAAAAACTGCTCCAGAAGGCAGCAGTAGAACCAGTTCCTTATTCTCAGAGGGGAAAAGGTTTTTACTCCCGATTCTTCCTCGTCAGAAAGAAAAACGGTCAATGGAGACCCATCTTGGACCTCAGGGCGCTCAACAAGTTCATCAAGCGCATAACTTTCAAGATGGTGGCTCTACAAGGGGTGCTACCTTGGTTAAACAAGCACGACTTCTTGGCCACTTTAGACTTGGAGGATGCTTATTTCCACATCCCGATCCATCCAGCACACAGGCAGTTCCTCAGGTTCACAGTGGGAGGGCTCCACTTTCAGTTTCAAGTGCTTCCGTTCGGCCTAAAATCGGCGCCAAGAGTTTTCACGAAATGCCTGGCACCGGTAGCGGCAAGTCTCAGGAGAGCAGGAACGGACGTTTTTCCATACCTGGACGATTGGCTGATAAAGGCAAGTTCAGCTGCAAAGGCTCGTTCGGCAGTGTCAAGGACGGTCAACCTCCTAAAAGAGTTAGGTTTCTCCATCAACCAGACGAAGTCCTGCCTCGTCCCCAGCAAGGTAGCTCTCTTCCTGGGAGCCGAGCTAGACTCCAGCATTCCCAGAGTGAGACCATCCACAGAGAGAATAGCAGCGATTCTACGCTTAACTTCGAACTTCCTACAGAAAGAGACAACATCTGTGCGCTCTTACAAATCCCTATTGGGCATGATGTCATCATGCATATTCCTCATACCGAACTGCAGGCTTCGCATGAGGCCGGTTCAGGAAGCTCTGGACCACCAATGGAAACAAGCTTTCGGATGCTGGGAAGACATTGTCCAGATGCCATCGACGTTGCACAAGGCCCTTCGATGGTGGAACGCTCCGAGGAATCTTCTACAGGGAATGCCGTTTCAAGCACCGACATCGTCCCTCCTGCTGCGGACGGACGCTTCCTTATCAGGCTGGGACGCTCATCTTGCGGACCTCCAAACCAAGGGATCTTGGTCGGCACAAGAGTCCCAACTCCACATCAACGTGTTGGAGCTCAGGGCCGTAAGGTTGGCGCTGAAAGCCTTCCTACCGGTTATAGCTGGTCAAGTTCTTACAGTCCAGACAGACAACACGACCTCCATGCACTATACAAACAAGCAGGGAGGCACGAGGTCTCAGATTCTGTCGCAAGAAGCCCAACAGCTATGGGCATGGGCCTTGCGCTACCGGCGTCACACGAGTGGGAGCTGGACGAAAAAGAAACCCAACGGATCTTTGCCTTATGGGGCCATCCGCAGATCGACCTTTTCGCCACCAGGAACAACAAAAAATGCAAGAGATTTGCGTCAAGATACCCCGAGCACCAATCGCTGGGAGACGCGTTCTCAGTGGATTGGTCGGGGAAGCTCCTCTACGCCTTCCCACCCATTCCCCTCATGTCGAGGGTACTTCGCAGGGTGAAAGAACAGGATTGTTCCTTGATTCTTATTGCACCCGATTGGGCACGGCAAGTCTGGTACCCGACGCTGAGACATCTATCCTGCAAAACCCCGATTCGTCTCAAATCACATCAATATCTACTGACACAACAGAACCGCAAGGTCCTCCACCACGACCCGAGGAGCCTGTCCCTCAAAGCATGGTTCCTGAGCAGCGTAAACTGATGCACCTAAAGTTACCATCAGAATGCTGGGATATCATCAGGGCCGCTAGAGCCCCGTCCACGCAACTCACCTACACCAGAAAATGGACCAGGTTTTCCAAATGGTGCGAGACCTCTGCGATCGATCCCCTCACGGCCTCGGTTGATCAAATTCTGCCTTACTTGTTGCACCTGGCTAAATCAGGGCTCTCACTGTCCTCTATCAAGGTCCATCTGTCAGCCATAGCGGCCTACACAGTAACCACGGAGACGCAAGCCTTACTCTCCTTACCAGCGATCAAGATCTTCCTGAAAGGACTGATGCGTACTTATCCGCCTACACCTACACCAGTTCCGGGCTGGAGCCTCAACACCGTCTTAACGGCCCTCATGCAACCTCCCTTCGAGCCCATACATAGATGCGATATGAAATTCTTGTCCTGGAAGACATCCTTCCTGGTAGCCATCACATCGGCCAGAAGGATCAGTGAGTTGCAAGCTTTGTCTTCGGAACCTCCATTTACCTTGTTCCAGAAGGACCGCGTCATCTTAAGGCCTCACCCGAAGTTCCTCCACAAGGTACTTTCGGAGATGTCCTTCACTGAGCGCATTGTGTTACCAACCTTCTTCCAGAATCACGCTTCGGAAGCGGAAAGGACATTACACACTCTAGACGTTTCTAGGGTGTTGAAGTTTTACTTGCAAAGAACCAAGGAGTTCCGCTCCTCAAACCGGCTATTCATTTCCTTCTCTGGCCGTACCAAGGGCCAACATATATCCAAACAAAGTCTGGCACGCTGGGTATCGTCCTGCATCACCCACTGCCATCAGTTGAAAGGCGACCCTTTAACTAGACCGCCGTCTGCTCACTCCACCAGAGGAAGGGCGGCGTCAACAGCATTCCACGCAGGGGTGGCCTTGAAATACATATGCAGAGCTGCCACGTGGAGCACTCTACATACTTTCGCGAAACACTACTGCCTGACTGAAGATACCAACAAAGAAACTGCAGTTGGACAGGCAGTGCTCCGCCATCTCTTTGTGTAAGGTAGGACCAGCCTCCTTTCCCACCTTTCCCGAAGTATGTAACCGTTGTGTTGCTGCATGGTAAAGGTTTGATCAGAAATATGTTTTTCTGTAATTATGCATATCTGTTTATTATGGTGGCATGTTTTAACTGCTTGGTATTCTATTCAAGCATCTGAATCTATGAAAGATCCAATGCTGGAGAAGTCTTAGTTACTTACCTGTAACTGTATTTCTCCAGCATTGGTATCTTTCATAGATTCACATGCGCCCGCCCGCCTCCCCTGAGAGGCTGCTCCTATGCTCGGCATCCATCATACTGTAATCTCTACGGTTCAAAATCTGAAGATGGCCTCCGGGGGCGGAGCTTAAGCCCTGCCACCTCATTGGCTGGGGCCATAAAGGACCAAAGTGAGGTGGAGGGACTACACAATGAAGTGGCTCATAGGCTATAATGGGATATGTACATGCACTGCTAGGTGGCAGTGTATATATATATATATATATATATATATATATATATATTTAAAAATAATAATTATTATTATTATTTAATTTATCACCGAGGATTCCCAGTCTGACGACGGGGAATATTCAAGCATGTGAATCTATGAAAGATACCAATGCTGGAGAAATACAGTTACAGGTAAGTAACTAAGACGTTTCAACGCATACAGTGTCTCCCTTTCCGTACTTTCCAGCACCTTAATCAGCATCTCCAACTTGGCCTTCAAGACTTCCGCTGAGAGCTGATTGTTTTCCAGGGTTTCAATTACATCTTCAACCTTCTCAACCTGTTCTCTGATGACCCCCTTCAAAGTCTGCACTTCGGCTCGGAAAGCTTTCAGTAACTTAAGGATCACGTGTATATCATGATGTAGATCCCCCATCTCCCCGCCTTCGGTTTTAGTCCTCTCTTCCATCTGGGCATCACCACTGCCTCTGCTAAGGTATATCCCACGTATGATTACCACCTCTATGTGAACACACTCGAGTACTATCTAACTCTGGGGACCACACACATCTAACCACCCTATCCACATTGGAGGGATTCCTTCTCCGACACGAGGATGAACCCAAGTGAACTAGATGATCTCCAGCCAGCCCTCTGACTGGGCGATTTCCAAACCAAACAGCCCTTTAAGATGAGTAGCAGTACCCTCGAGATAGATGGGGATGCAGATGCCTACTCGTGCATCAAATAATTATGACAACTCAATAGTTTGGCAAAAGTTCATAAAAAGGGGAGTACAACGAACATCAGCAACCGCTCGATCTTCTCGCTCTCTTCACTTTTAGAAATAACACAGTATTTATATCAATAATCATCATCATTGCTGACATCATTCTACATGGCAATTCGTAAAAACCTAACATGCAATGTGATTGGTTATAGGAAGGTAACTTTAACATAGGTGATATATCTGTATATGGTAACGGGGAGAGGGGATTGGATAATCAATGTCAGGTGGGGCAACTAAGCCCTCCTTTCAAAATGGCCACTATGAACATCACTAAAAGTATGACGTCCCATTGGCTCTACTCACTATAGGACCCTTAGATTACATGGTCCACTATGATTGGGTTGGCATCAACCCCACTCACTTTTCTATCTACGTCTAGCAGCATGCAGAAAGAACATCCAAGTGCAGAGGAGCTCACCTTCACCCCAGCTCCCCACCAATTAAGTTACAATCAATCATCACTTCAGTAGCCATGTTTCAATGACTGCTTTGTATTTTGGCCTTGAGTCTGCTCTGTGGTCTTGAGAACTTTTAAGGAGTATGGGCATGGCAGAGATCCATGCGCAGGTGTGAAAGTCTCACTCTTCCAGCCTGCCTTGTCACGTGACTGGACACCGTGAAATCGGCTTTTCCCCTGTGTCTTTTTGTATATTTGATTCAATTCTACCAGTCCTCCGCCATCTGTGGCTTATCTTGACCTTTCTGAACAGGATCTTCTGTTTGTTTCTCCTTAATTGTATCCAATGCCGGCCTTTTACAGCCAGATAAGACCTCAGTTTCTTGGCATGATCATATTCAGCTGGGTTTCGTTCTGCCTCGATTCTTGATTTTCTTGCTGCGACACACTCCTCTTGAGGCCTTAAGTAACCTTTGTTCAGTTGTGCTCATGTGCGTAGTACTTGTACATGTTGGCGCTTGCTGCAATCTATTTACTATTAAGCATAAGCAAGCTTTATGATTTCTTTGCTTCTTGCGGTTACTTGCATCTGTACACTTTTAAACTGACTGAATATCTTCATGTATGTATGTAGCATAAGTGTCTTTATTTTAACATCAACTTCTTCATCGCGGGCTCAAAATGTCATTCATCCATAGTCTCTCGTCTCTTGTCAGCATTCTCAGGTCATTATTTCTTCTATACGTACGTCAGTCCGATTTCTTATGACGACACCATTTGTCTTCCTTCATTATTTTCTTGGCTTCTTCGGGTATTCCCTTCTGACAACCGTCATTTTGTCTCGACTGTAAATATGGCTTTCTCAATGGATACCTTATTGTCCAGGTTTTCTTAGGTTTCGGTACTTCAATAGGTGCTGTTATTCTGATAGGCATTGGGCAGAGCCCAAGCGGTGCTCTCTGCTGATTTATCTGTTCAGTATGCGTCACACACTTTGGTGTGAAAGTACCGGGCACTACAAGGGGGGCAACTGGATTGGGGGCGATACTTGACACTTCCTCTTCACTCCCCCTTCTGGGCGGTTCATCGACCACTCTCACTTCTTTCTTTGTATCCACTTTTATTTCATCCTCTGGATCCAGACATCTTGGTCTGAAGAAATACTTCTTTGGTGTCCATATCTTTATGACTCCCTTCAAGCATCCTGCTGTTCTTGCGTGCTCATCTTTGTTCCATGTCATTAGTTGACATTCTCCACTTGGGCTGCAATAGATCCAACTTCCCACATATGTTCTATGATTTCTGGGATACAGACACTTCGTTCCTTAAGGTGCATACATGCTGGCCTTCACAAAGCCTCTTATTTCTTCATTGGTCAGGTCCTTGGGCTTCCATCCTGACTCAACATCAATCATAATCTTCACCCCATTGGCTTTCTTTGCAGTCTTCTGGCAATGTGAGATTATTAGCTTGATCACACAGAATCCAAGTAACATCATCACCAACAGGGCTACTAGAAACTTGAATGCACCTGCCATCCATTGCGGAACCCATTAAAACAGTGCTCCAAACCCACTGTCGTTGTCAAATTTGTCATCTTCATCTATCATCTGATTCTGTAGTTTTGTCAGCATACCTATGGCCTCTGTTAAGGTTCCATTTTCATCGTTGTGTGAAGGTGTAAATGTGCAACATGATTCTCCAATTTTTGCACAAACACCTCCATCCATAGCTGTAATATCTGTTCTGGAGTGTCATCAGTCGGATTGCTCTCAACTCTTCTCTGATTGCACTGAATCCTTTTATGGTCATGTTGATGGCCTGCAGTAACTCCCATCTGGTTATCTGCAACCATTTAGTATTTGCTCCAACCTGAATTCTTGGCATCAGGATTGTCATGAACACTGATGAGGTCAGGCTGAACAACCTATGTTCATATGGGATGGCATTAAAGGCTTCTATCGATTTGGCAGAGAAGTAATTTTCTCTCTTCATTCGACCTATCAGTTCCACAGATCTCTTCTTTCTCAGTTGAGCATCTGCTTTCGGGAAATTGTCAATATTCAGATCACTTTTTGGAATCACCAATGCTGGTACATGGACATTCACCAATGAACATATACCTCCCCGATTCTTTGGCAATCTGATATATGCTTTGGATCCACACACCCAATAGTGATCCATGATTACTGCAGTTCCATGCATCATTCTTGCTGCATTGAATATTTATCCCCAGTTCTGATTTTCTCCCATTTTCCTTTTACCATTGTTTCTGAAGCATAGCTTGGCACTATCCAATGGCACTATCTGCAAAGGTCCTTCTCTGTTTTCGACCCATGTCAGCAGTCTTGCAAGTCTTGGTCAATATGATGATCATATCATCAGTGCATTTTCAATTGTTTCCTTATAGTATCCAATGATCATCCATGCTCTGCAGATCACCACGCCTTTCTCCGAACCGTCTGGTGACAATACTGTTCCCCAGATTTGCATTTGTCCTCTGTTCTTCCATCTGTGAGCATTTTCTGTATATTTTCCTTTGATGTCAAGTTTTTTGTTTGCTTCTCTTCTGATCTCTGCTCCTTTTACTCCAGGCTTCTCGCATCTGATCACAATGTTCTTAGTTTTGCCATTATTTCTCGTTTTTATGTCTTGGACATAATCATCTTCATTTGGATCTGTTGCTTCAGTTCCCCATTTGAGCGAAGCATCACTTCCCATAAACTGACCTCTGGGTGTGCACATTGCTATATGTGACAGACAGTGTGCTGTCTTAACATCTATTTCAACAGCTACACAGATTTTTGACTTCCCCGTGCTGTTTGGTAGGAGTGCACAAATGAAACGTTCTTTATCTGAAGGTCGCCTTCCAACTTCCTTCATATGTTGGTACCATATGTTTTTTCCCAAATGTGCTGTGCTGTCCAGATAATCATTCGGTTTGTTATTGTCTTCTTCTGTGCTCCTTCTGGCTCTCATCCTTTTGATATGAGCTTTCACCATCATATCTTGTAATACTTCTGCATCGCTTCTTCTTGCTGGAGGATTCTCAGGCATCTCCATCACTGATCTGTGCATTTTCGTCTGTATTATTTGAGTAGGGGATAGTGCAATAAACTTCATCCTTTCAACATACAAATCTGGCATGAAAATGTCTATCACAATTTTTGCTTGTGTCTTCCCAGGCACTATCCTGATATCATGTCTCACAGGATCAGGTGTGCTTGCAGGTGTCATCTTGGCTTGTTCACTCTCTTCAGCCTTTTGTCTCTTTGAAGGTTCAGTTTTCTACATTTGCCTCTCAACTCCTTTTGGTAAAAAGCTTCTCATTGTTGTTTGTTCAGGCTTTCCCCATTCTCTGAAATGTGATTCTGAACTCATTGACACTAGACCAGGTGTGGTTTTACTTGTGCTCTGTGTAGGTGTAACTTTTATCAATCCCTTATCTGATTTACTGTGCCGACCCTGTCTCCAGCATTTCAATTCATTTGTTAACACAAGTGTTGTGTGTGTGTCATTGCTCATCACATCCATCTCAAGCTCAGTCACTCTATCATTCTTTCTAGGAACAGGAATGGCGATGTAAGGTCTGGGCACCTTTGTAGGTCTCATACGCAATCCTTAAGTGGATGCACGGGGGTCTGAACACTTTGTGTGCCTATAAAAAATGCAGTTCTAATTGTTAATGACAACAGTATGATAGTGAATACAATGCAGGTATAAATTATACACCTGTAGGTAGGTTTACAGCATTTGTTCCTTGAGCAATATGAACGTCTCTCCTCATGGGGGAGAATGATGCTACTGTTCTGGCTTGCCATCTGGATTATCTAAGGAAGCAAACATTTGTTTTTTAATACATTTTTTATCATCATCACTTCTTCTGGACTTCTGCTGTCTCTACTTGTAGCTCAATAATGCTGGCCCAATTGTCTTATTGATCTGAATAATAGACTGTCTCTTGTCTCTAGAAATAGTTCTCTTTCTACAAATGAAAGTTCCAAATGTGGCCAGGTTCAGTTAGTCTTATACTGCCTGCTCCATGTAGACTAGTTCCCAGTCGATGCATCGAATCTGCTTCACTCCAGATGGCATGTAGCTTCCTTGTCAGCACGAATAAAAGTGAAGTCTTTTGACAACACTTTCATAATCTGTCTCTTGAATGAAGGTTTCTATACTCGTCTGTGATTTTGATGTGATCTGAAAGTGCAACCTGTATCACGATACTGTGCAAAAGCATACTCGGATGCGTAGTGTTAGCTGGGTCTCGGATGAACGTGAGGACATCAACATTTGCCTGTCTCCCCACAAGCTCTAGAAAGTCTTTGATTAAGCAAAAGAATACTGCATTTGCTATTCTATGATTCTCTTGATATAGGGACACTAGTCTTGTCCTCGCTGTACTGCGGAAGTAAAAGAAACTGTTCTGTAATCATTGTGAGTAGCCTCTTTATTGTCTTTTCGTTCTCAGGATCTTGAAGAAATGTTGTTATGTTTGTGAGCCTTCCCACAAACGATGGGTAGGACCTCAACACCAATTCGAAATAGATCCGATTGTCTTTGGTGAGGTCACTATTGCATGACACCATAAGTAAGTCCAAACACGGATTCTGTGTTGAAGGACTGAGGATACTGTATTCTTTTCCAGTTTATATACCGTCAATCAAAATTTGGAATAGCTTTTCTTATCAAGGCTTCTGTGTGCCTCAGTTCAAAGTCAAGAAGCTATTTGTGGCTTAATGAATGCAATTTTCTCCTTTCACCCTGCAACTAGAATGCACAGAGTGTTCATATGTGTGTCCCATTTTTCCCTTTATTTTGCTTAAAGGAAATGTCTAAAACCAAGCCACAATCTTGCACAAAGTTTCCTTGCTTTTTTATTTGACTGGTCATGCGTCCTTCTTCCTCGTCCTCCTGTATCTCGTCTGCACGTGCTGTGGTTCTTCCCCCGTTCTCTGTAGTCTCTTTGCGGTGGGGTGCGGGCAGAGGGGTCTCTCTGATATATGGCTTGATATCTCTGAGGAAGATCCAAGCTCTTCTTCCCCATAACTTGACTGCAGATGGTGTGTGTGATATCCTCCACAATAAACGGGCCGTGAAACCGTGGCTCGTCTCACCTTTTCCTTGTGTGATTCCTGACTAGAACAGTCAAGGTAGAGAGGGAATAGTTGAGGTAGACGTAATTCTGGAACCTTATCTGTTGTAGCATCTCCTTCTGTGTTCTGTACTGCCCTACACCCTCCTTGTTGTCACTGCAGCTGTCCTGAAATTACAGAAAAACTAGAAGTCATACAGTTCAGATAGTTTTGCATTTCCAACCTAACACTTCTACTGTTGGCTGAGCATCACATCTAGCGCTAGGTCGAAGTGTTAAAGGTGTCTGCATCCTTCTGCCTGTCATGATTTTGTGCGGCATAAGATGGTGATCAGAACCAGGCTGGTTTCTGAGTGCATACAATGCCAGTGGAAGACAGTGCAACCATCCCTTCTTCAAAGTAAGCTTCAACTTGACTATCCTTTCCTTTAACAAGTCGTTGAGCTTCTCGCATATCCCATTCCCTTGTGGATGATACACCGAAGAAAACTTGTTCTTTATACCAAGCAACAAGCTGATCTGTTCAAATACTGCATTAACAAAATGAGGACGTAGATCTGATCTCATCACTTCACACACTCCGCATTTGGGAAACACTTCCCTCACCAGGAATTTGGCCTCACAGGTAGAGTCTTGGTTTGTACATGGACCTGCTAAAAAGGCCTATTAGGCCCTGGGATGACTCCCTTGATCACACGTAGTGTATGCCCAGCCGTGAATTTCTGACAGATTATGCAATTTATCATACAAAATGCAACATGTTCTGCCAAGTTCGGTATAAACCAGTCTTCAGCAATTGTTGCTGCTAGATTCTCTCTTGTTATGTGCGCTGGATAGTGTAACTGTTCCAGTGCTATCTTCAGCAGGGCTATAGGCATCATTGTGATTGATTCTAGAGGACCCATCAATGAAGATGATTTCTCCTTCTGCCAATACATTTTTCTTTACCTTAGGGATCTCATCATAGAATTATTCATAGTTTGCGCAGTCATGTATTGGCTCTCCTTCAGTGACTTGCTCTGCTATAAACATAGCTGGGTTCACTATTCTGCATCAAACTCTTTTAATCATTGGGTTTGATATGACGACCTCATAAGCAGAAGCTCTTTGTGATGTCAATGTGCCTTTCGGCTTCTCTAAAATGGTAAATAATGCGTGCTCGACGAATAACGTCATTGGGCATCCCATTACAATGGTTGTAGCTTTCTGTATGGCGAACGCTGCGGCAGCCAAACTTTGCTCGCACAGGAAATGCCCTCTCATCACTGGATCTAAAATCCCACTGTAGTAAGCCAGGGCCTTGTACCCCAACGTCGTTTTCTGTGTGAGGACTGCTGTTATAACAGTACTATCTGTGTGTGAAAATAGGTAGAATTCCTATGCATAATTGGGAATCCCTAAGACTGGTGCCATGCAAATGGCCTTTTTTAGTTCATCAAACCCTTACTCCATGGCCTTAGTCCACACAATGTTTCCTTTCGTAGCCTGTGCTTCCTTTAAGGCTTGTAATATGGGCCTGGTATAAGAATTGTAGTCAAAGACCCATGCCCCAATGTAATTGTATAAACCTAGAAAGCTCTGCAGTTGTTTTATCGTGTGTGGCTTAGCTGTTTTCGAAATAGCTTCCGCTCTTTCAGGGGTGACCTTTTTCCCTTCATGTGAGATCAGCTGGCCTATTTACAACACCTCTTGTTGACAGTATTGTAACTTCTCCTTGTCAACTTTATATCCTTTCTCAGCAAGTATAATCAGTAGCTGAATGGAATCGCATCTGCACTCTTCCTCAGTTGTACTGCAAATCAGAACGTCATCCACATATTGCAAGACAAAACTTTCTACTCCAATATTGCTTAAGTCCATCTATAGGAACCTGTTGAAAATTGAAGGGGACACACAATATCCTTGAGGTAGACTTGTACTTTTCTGACAAACTTGTCTGAACGTAAATGATGTCAAATCCTGCAAATCTTTGTGCAATGGGATTAAGAAAAATGCATTTTTCAGGTAAATCACCGTGAAATACCATGCCTCAACAGGTATGTTACATACAATCTTGGACGGGCTCAGGACTAGAGGGAACTCAGTCTCTTCTATCTGGTTTATTGGCCTTAAAACTTGTATTAAACGCCAAGACCCTACCTTTGATGTTTTAATCGGATAAACTGCAGTATTACATGACGATTCTGAAGTCACTAAGAGGCCCTGATCCATCATGGCAGAAATTGTCTTAAAAATCCCTTTGCCTGCCTCTCTAGACATGGGATACTGTTGTGCGTTTGGTAAAATTGCTCCTTGTTTCAATTTAATCTTCATTTTCAGTAAGCCTATGTCATAAGGGCCTGTAGTCCATACTGACATAGGTACCTTTGCCATGCCGTCATCAAAATATGTGGGATGTTTTTGTGCCAGAATCATTCCCTGAGGGACCTCTCTTTTAATCATTTTCACCCAATAAATGAGATTTACCTCAAATGTCATCTCATCCTCACCTATTTGTTCTTTAAATAGATCATCATCAGTGACGTCAGTCAATCTGTAACCTTCCCCAATGGCCATAACTGCACACCATTGTCTGCCTTCATCAACACATCCGTCAAGCAAAGCCATTTCTCCTCGCACTATGACTGCTTGTATTGCTAAGGGAGACACTTGTCCCTTTTCCTCATGCATAGGTATTCTTGGCCTGAACAGAAACTCATCTGGTGTTCTCATAATTCTGTCTGCAAGGCCCGGTAGCCCTAACATTAATATGTGCACTCCATATGCGAATATCTCAGGTTCCAATTGAATAGCTCTCATAGTCATTCATCCTGCGTATGGTCTAATCATTTCGCAAAAGTTTAAATAATGCATTCCTGGATTTGAACATACTATGCCCTTCTCTGTGAACGAGATCGTCATATTTAACTTTGTCATCAAGTCTCGTCCCAATATATTTACAGGAATCTGTCTCGAATACAGCAGTGGCACTTTCATGGCACATTCTCCTATAGAAAGTGGAAGTTCTTTTGTGAAAGTAACACAGCGTGTTGCTCCTGTAAAGCCCTGAGTATTCATAGCGTCGCCGGACAAAGAAAATCTGCCTTCACATATACACGAGCATGTCGCACCCGTGCCAACTAAGAACGAATATTCCTTACCCACTATAGGGACATCTACCCTTGGTTCCTCATGAGGGTTAAGTGACACTGATAGGATGGAACACATCAGGTCTCCCAGTGAGCTGTCCTAGTCCATATATAATCTCGTCGCAAAATTAGTGAATGGATTTCCTCCATCACCAATGGTATTTCCTATTCCAGAATTCAGTACCTTTCCTGTGCCTGTCATTTGTAGAAGTTGCATTGGAGACTGTTGAGACTGTCCTTGCGGAAAATTGGTCACATTCTGCAGCGGCTGCAAGCTTTGCTGTACTCTTGGCACTTGCTGCTGCACAGTATGATTCTGCGCAAAGCCATTTCCACCCTGCTGCGAGAACGCAGATGGATTCATCATCCCTCCTCCTCCTCCTGTGAATTGGTCGTTTTGCACCATTCCTTGACTTCTGCACATACGTGCTAGATGCCCTGTCATCCCACACATCCAACATATTGGCGGTGGTCTGACTACTTGCCCATTTTCCATATTCTGATTTCCGTTTTGCATATTTTGAAAACCTCCCTGATTACTTTGAAAACCTCCGTAATTACTTTGCCACCCTCTTCATCTGAAGCCTCTTCCTCTTGGATTAAACCCATTATTATTGACCTGCTGTGTATTTGATCCATCTGTGCTAGTTATCATTGCCCCTTCAAGGGCATATTTCGATAATTTTTTCTGCACTAATTTAGCCTCTTCCCCCTTTCGTACAGCATCATTTTAGCAATTTTTTTCTTGCAGCAACCTTGCAGCAGGCTGCAATAATGTGCAATGGTCAGCTGTATTTCTGACCATGGTTTAGCTTTGATTCCTACCAGTTTCTTGAGCTGCGTCTGCACCTGTTCTGGCAGCCCTTGATTTCCCCCAAGATTCCCGCGTTTCCAGCTCCCACGTGTCTTGGAAATTCTGAATGTAAAGCAATGGATCATCTCCCTCTTTCATCTTACACATCATTATATCTCAATTATAGCTCCCATTAAGAAGTGTCCGGGTATAGCACTCGAAGCGCTTTCCATACCACAGTTCTGTAATTGTTAAACAGCGCTCCGTCATGCGCAGAATAAACTGTAGTCACACCAGGGTAGCCTGCACGTGTCCAAGCATTGTCAGCTCTATCACCAAGTATGGCAATTAAAAGACCCTTAATATCCCCTATAGCTAACGTGTTTCCTCCCGTCACTTTTTGTAACTCGTCTATCCATTTTCCGGCTCAAGATGTCAACATTGCGAGCTTGTTTTTTAAGTTTTCTCTATCCATCTGTGGCCAAGGTGTATATTGTGGCCTTGTTCCTCCTTTCTCTAATAAGGGAAACTGTGACACACTAAACTCCTTTTCTTCCCTCCTCATTTTTCTGTCTACCGCAGGGGTAATATTCCCACATCGCCGTCTACCTGGCAATGGCCTTAATCTGCTTACATATGTCAGTGGACACCCCCCTCTGACCTTGTGACAATCCTTCATGCCGATCTGTTTGTATTACTAACTCCGGTGCTTTGGGTGTGGACCCAGTAGAATCTGACCATCTTATTCCCCTTCCCATAGACAAGCGTCTCCCTTGACTTCTCTTTTCTTCTCTTTCTTCACTTTCTTCTCTCTCTGCATCTAATATTGTCTGTGTCCAACTCGTTCAGCTTCTCTCATCCTCCTCATTTCTATTCAGAGCCAGCCTAACTAAGGACAGCTCTCTATGTCTACTGCTTCGGGAAGCGTCCGCAGTATCGTACAACTGAGTGCTTTCAAGATGCTCATCCTCTCCTTTCCCTTGGGGTGTCATTTCTAATCCCATCTCATTGATTGTCTCTCCGATACTTCTGGTGTCGAAGTAATCTTCTAGATGTATTCTAGACGTGCCTGGTACTGAATCGTACTCAGGAAATAATTCTTCTATATCTTCCCATTCTACTACTGGATCGGGTTTTTTAACCTCTATTTCCACATATTCGAGATCCCATGCTCTCTGTCTTTGCTTAAATTCTGTTGTCATCAAATTCTCTACTCTTCCTTGCTTCCTCTCTAACCCTGTCTTCCTCTTCTTTCCTAGCGACGCTTCGTTCATTTGCACTGTGCATTTCCTCCTCTTGCTGTCTTTTTATTCTTTTGTCTTGTATCTTTTGTTCTTCTTCTTCTATTCTCCTTTGTTCTATTCTTTCCTGATTATCAGCTGTTCTCTGCTTATTGTCGCGTTTTCTTTGTTCTTCCGCCTTTTCTTGTTTCCTGACCTGCTCGTCATAATATAATTGCTCTCGTTTCTGCCTATCTTTTTTCCTTGCCCCTTCGTCTCTTAATCGTCTTTCCTTTTCCTTCTTTTTTCCCTCTAATTCGTCTTGTTCTCCCCTTTGTCTCATGTCCTCAATGCCTTTACCATCAAGTTTCAATAAAATCTGACCTCCCACCCATTCGTTCTGTGTGAATGCCATCTCATCAGTTCCATCTTCATCTCCCTTCCATCTCTTTACCTCATTTCCTAGAGATGTACTTGCTTGACCACCTTTTTCCTTTTTGCATCGCTCCTTGTCCCTCAGGACTTTGAAAGTAATATTTTTTTCCCTGTCCTTCTCTGGGCTTTCGTCACTACTTTGCGTAGGTGACTCATATGATGGGTTGCTATTTCCCGTTGCTGCTTTAAGTTCCCTCAATGGGTACAATCCTTCGTCTTTACTAGCTTTGTTCTTTATTTCAGACAGGGGTGGCGCAGAAGGCTCTTCACCCCCCTCTTTGCATTTATTCAGTATCCAATCTAACAGTGGCTCCTCCTCTTTTTCTTATTGGTACATTTTCCAAAGTTCTAAACTAGCCATGCGCTTGTCTAACTTTTTGCCAGTGTACGTGGCATGTAATTATGTTGTCATGTGATGCAGGACCATTTTAGATAGCGATCCGCCTTGGGGCCATGGCATAAACATTTTGTCTGCGGTCCCTTTAACCCATTCCACACTGTACTGTTTAAGCTTAGGTGCATGTTTCGTCAGCTGTTTGCACTAGTGTATCAGCGGAGTAATGTCTTCCATGTTTAACCTGTTTACCCCCTCTTTATATATCACTTTATTATATTTGTGTTTCAAAAATCAACAGTGTGAGCGAGAACCAATTGTCGCAAGCTCCAATCCCTTTATTTCAACAATATTTTTATTTTTCTCTTAGCTAACAACCATCAATCCATGCCATGCAACATTTTTCCTTTACAATTGTGAAATGTTCATGCTCTCTTTTCCACAAAATCAGTTTTCAATTGTGACGTCACAGTTAACTTAAATAAAACAAATAGACAGACTCTGGCCGGCCACACACATTTTATGCCGTCTGCTTCCTCAGATGCATCTTGCCCCTATATTTCAACCAAATCGGAATTTAAGTTCATCTCTTTCAGATCGTCTTTAATCGATTCCAGTCTCCTACGTCATCCCGTTTACGGGACCTTAGATTAAGGCTTCTGCTAGCGCTCTTTAAAACCTAGGCACTGGTTGTATAGTCTTATCGTGGCCACACTCAGGATAGCTCTTTATATTGCTCGGCCACACTCGAGTCAATATTTTCCTCTTATATATACATTATGTTACACTCTTACTCTGACATATTTGTCCTGCCTCCCTCCGTTACCTTCCTTTTACTTGTTTTTTAAGGCATGCAATCTTTGGCAAAAGATTTAGTCTTTTTTACTCACCGTGCACATGTTTTTCATATACGGACGCCCAGGATTACCGCCTTTGTTACTGCCTCTCTGTGCTGCTTGTCCGATCCGCTACTCGTAGATGTGGGAGGGGTTTTTGGAAGAAAGCAAAGGTCTCGTCACACCTAACCTGCAGGGTTTTCAATTAATCTAACCACTATCGACGGGGAGCTTCTCGTTCTATCAGCCCGATGGCAAAGGACTTGTGATATTGCCAAGGACCAGAAGTTACTTATGTCGACGGCCGATGGGTATCTGACCTAATCGAACCATCAATCTCTGCTTCCAAGTGAACCAGATGATCTCCAGCCAGCCCTCTGACTGGGGGATTTCCAAACAGCTCTTTAAGATGAGTAGCAGTACCCCCGCGATAGATGGGGATGCAGATTAATACTCATGCATCAAATAACCATGACAACTCAATAGTTCGGCAAAGGGAATCCGTTTAATGACAAGTTCATAAAAAGGGGAGTACAACGAACATCAGCAACCACTTGATCGTCTCACTCTCTTCACTTTTAGAAAAAACACAGTATTTATAGCAATAATTCATCATTGCTGACATCATTCTACGTGGCAATTCGTAAAAACCTAACATGTAACGTGATTGGTTATAGGAAGGTAACTTTAACATAGGTGATATATCTGTATATGGTAACGGGGAGAGGGGATTGGATAATCAATGTCAGGTGGGGCAACTAAGCCCTCCTTTCAAAATGGCCACTATAAACGTCACTAAAAGTACGACGTCCCATTGGCTCTACTCACTATAGGACCCTTAGATTATATGGTCCACTATGATTGGGTTGGCATCAACCCCACTCATCCTTTTCTATCTACGTCTAGCAGCACACAGAAAGAACATCCAGGTGCAGAGGAGCTTGTCTACACCATACCTCCCCACCAATTATGTTACAATCAATCATCACTTCAGTAGCCATGTGTCAATTACTGCTTTGTATTTTGGCCTTGAGTCTGCTCTGTGGTCTTCAGAACTTTTAAGGAGTATGGGCCTGGCGGAGATCCATGCGTAGGTGTGAAAGTCTCACTCTTCCAGCCTGCCTTGTCATGTGGCTGGACACCGTGAAATCTGCTTTTCCTCTGTGTTTTTTTGTATATTTGATTTAATTCTACCAATCCTCCACCATCTTTGGCTTATCTTGACCTTTCTGAACAGGATCTTCTGTTCGTTTCTCCTTAATTGCATCCAATGTCAGCCTTTTCCAGCCAGATAAGACCTCAGTTTCTTGGCATGATCATATTCAGCTGGGTTTCGTTCTGCCTCGATTCTCGATTTTCTTGCTGCGACACACTCCTCTTGAGGCCTTTAGTAACCTTTGTTCAATTCTGCTCATGTGCGTAGTGGAATTATACTTATCTATAAAGTACTTTTGAGGTATATACTTGTACATGTTGGCGCTTGATGCAATCTCTTTACTATTAAGCATAAGCAAGCTTTGTGATTTCTTTGCTTCTTGCGGTTACTTGCATCTGTACATGTTTAAACTGACTGAATATCTTCATCATGTATGTAGCATAAGTTTATTTATTTTAACATCACCTTCTTCATTGCAGGCTCAAAATGTCATTCATCCGTAGTCTCTTGTCTCTTGTCAGCATTCTCAGGTCATTATTTCTTCTATAGCCGGTCTGATAGCACAGCGAGTGCTCGCTTTGACATCCCTGCAGAGCCTGCTAACACAGGTTTGAATCCCGGCAGGGCCAATCTCAGCCTTTCATCCTTCCAAGGTCGATAAATGAGCACCACACACTGTGGGTAATAATAGGCAGCGCTCAGATACTTGAGGGTTTGTAGCGCTATATAAATGCTAAATTATTATTAAATTATTATACGTGCTCAGTCCGATTTCTTATGACGTCACCATTTGTCTTCCTTCATTATTTTCTTGGCTTCTTTGGGTATTCCCTTCTGACAACTGTCATTTTGTCTTGTTTGCAAATATGGCTTTCACAATGGATACCTTACTGTCCAGGTCTTCTTAGGTGTCGATACTTCAATAGGTGCTGTTATTCTGATAGGCACTGGGCAGAGCCCAAGCGCTGCTCTCTGCTGGTTTATCTGTTCATCATACGTCACATACTTTGGTGTGAAAGTACCGGCACTACGAGGGGGGCAGCTGGAGTGGGGGCGATACTTAACACTTCCTCTTCACAAGTCTTATAAATCTAAGGTCCGCTGTCTTACCAGGTCTACTGCCGACTGAGTCCTAGGCTGGAATGTGCCTTCTCCTGCACATGTGTTGATGCCACAACTCGTATTCCCATGGCGTATAGGGGTTTGGGGGAGTTACTACTCATCTGCTTAACTTCTCCCTAGGCAGCCCACCCGCACACCCCTCACTCCCCCTCCCACCACACCGAACCAGACACCAGTATCAGTTCTTGCTGCTCCCCGAGCCATCAAGGACACACAGCTTTCCATGCCCCTCACCACCTGGCGCTGTCGTCTCAGTGCTCCAGATGCATTTGTGCTCCCATTACCAAAATCATAACTGGATGAGGAGGGCCTTGGGCCAGGTATTGTCCGGCAGCATTGTTAGGTCCGATAAGGCTGTATACTCTGTGACACACCTCCACAGCTCATTTCAAATGGTCCTGGCCCTCGCTTCAGAACTCGTGGCATCCACACCTTTGCCTGAACTCTGCGCCACTATGCACACCCCGCGGTCGGGCGCAAGCTGCAGTAACTCCTGCTGCACAGTCCCAGCCACAGAGGCCTACTGGGACCTCCTGCGTAATGTTAGGGAACTCCTCCTATCCGATCATCCTTAGGCCATACCTCCAGGTCATCACAAGTTGGCCAATGGATCACCATCGCCGGCACTGCAATTGCTGTGCATCACCAGGTGCCCTGTGATCTGAAGCCATACGGTCTCTCCTCCAGTCATTCCGACGCCAGTGTCCCTGAAGGCCTCAACCTTCTCTGCGATGTCTCTGGCCTGCTTTTGCATTGCCGTCTGTAATGTCTGTGGCTGGCCCACGGGCCTAGTCATGCAGCTGCTCTGGTGTCTCCTGAAGATTGCCCGTGCGCCCTCTGTGGCATGCCAAAGGGGGTAGGCGTATCTACCTCTGGACCCGTGTGTTCAGGGGGGTAGATGGGGCACATGCGATGGAGCGTTAATTATAGTGGGCTGGGTCAGGATGGAGTTATCTACGTGGCCATTGTTGTCCACGCCCACTCGTGCTCTACTTTCGTTTGTATTTTACATTTTTTAATGAGAGCTTTCAGGTAAACATTTTGTGGTTTCGATTTTCAGCTCCACTGCACTTTATTTGAATACTTGTGATCATTTGTAATAACCCCAGCCTTTTACCGTAGAAGCTGCTCAAGAACTTTAAGACATAGCCATCACATCAGATGACAAGACTGAGAATGGGAGGATAGCTCGGGGGCAACGCGTTTATCTTGTAAGCAAGACAATACAGAGCAACACAGGTTTGAATCCCTGTCCTGTGCTTTAGCTCAGAGTCAACGCATTTTTCTTAGAAGCAAGACAACGCAGTTCAGTGAATCCCTGTCCCGTGCTTAGAGACTGGTCTCCGGTGATTAGTGTGCTGCAAAAAAAATTAACAAATTGCCATCGACATCCGCTCCTTTAGCAAGTTTGACGATAACTTGTATTCAAGAACGTAATATGCAAAACACAGCACCAATGCAGCCACCGGATAAGCCAAACTAACATTAGCACCCGGGTTGGGTGAGCCAGCCAATCAGATGGCTAGGAACGCAGGCTTGAACTGCCGTTACAAGCCTGCGTTCCATGCTGCCTGAGTGCCGACTCCCCCACCAACTTCACCCCCACCCTCCGTCCCATTTTTTTTTCATCTCCCCCACCTCCCGCATCCACTGTTTCCCTTCGCCTCCTGCAGGCCGCCATTGAAAGGGAAGAGGCGCTCTGTCTGGATGGAGCCCCGCCTTCCCGTTCCTTGGTGGCCACCTTGTAAAAGGATTTTCATTCCTACATCGGGATGCCGCGAGCACCCTGGGTTAACGCTTTGGTAACCCGGGGTGCTAATGACCTTCAGCCCCCATTTCAGGGGCAGGAACAGGGGGATAACGGCAGAGAGCCCTCGTTATCCACCCTTGCTTTGCTCAGGCTGATAACTTAGGCTGTCGGGCCATTATCTCTCGTTCCAGCCCCTGAAACGGGAGATGAATGCCACATTACCATTAAAAAAATGTAGTGACTGCTGATTAATGCTTGGATGGTGTTCTTTCATAGATCAGAGATATATGATTTGATCACAAACTGTAAACTGGATTTTCTTCTTATCAATGGGGACAAAGCTAGTCACTCCACATCCCTCCAAGAAGAATTTGTTCCCTCTGGTTATAAACTGAACAGTGGAGTGCAACAGAAGAGTTACCGCCAACATTCAGTTGGTCATGCTCCCAGTTATGTATGATTTAACATTTTTAAAGAGATGTATTGACATAGAAACATCGCCATGTAAACCCATCCTGTAGTCAGGGTTACAGAGAAAAATGAAGGAGACCGTGACACAAACTACCAGGTGATAGCCTTATTAAATTGGCTATACCATTGGCTTTATTTCTTGTTTTCCAGTGAAGGTTCATAAGAAATTAAGGTAGTACAAATCAATATTTATTATCAAAGCATCAGTTATCCTGAGTTCAGTACACGACATGTTAGGAAAATAAAACATTGCAATTCCACAGTTGAGTGCTTAATTGTTCAACTAGAGAAGAGTGCATAGCATACATTAACATGATTGTAAACAAAGACAAATACATGATTTACTTAATAGTAATAGTACAAACAGAAACATTTTTTAAAACAAAGGAAAATGTGTGTTCTGTGAATCCGCCCTAATTTGGGCCTGGCTGCAGTTAAATGGTGACCAATCCTAGGTCAAAGTCGGCTAAAAGTTCCCTAGGTGTAATGTGGACTAGCTGGAAGTGGGCAGAGTCCTTGGACGTTTCGGCTCCAATTTTGCCGCCTTCTTCCCGGCCGTGGATTGAGTCTCCCTGAAGGTAAGAGCACACATTGGAAGGACTGTTAAGATTATTAAAAGCATCACAAACCTTGTATACGGGTCCTGGGATTGGGAGGGGAGCCCGTAAGTGCAGGTAGGTAAAACATTTGTCAACACAGTATGTCAGGTTATTGTCTTAAAGCCGGGTCAGTCAGGCTGGACAGGGCAGGCAGGGTGGACCAAGTTGCCAGGATCAATCTGTGGGCAGGGAAGGCAAGATTAAAGTAAACCTTGTGATAGAGAGCTCATAGGGAGGAGTGAGGAAGGCAGTGAGGGAGAAAGTGACCAGCATTTGTAATCATACCTTACCTTGGGCTGGGTATTGCTGGGCGTGTGTTGTTTCACAAAGCTGTCAGGTGATAGTGCAGGGCAGTACTAAAGGAATTTGAATAGCACATCATGGCCGGAGTGCTGTTAACAGGGAAATGAATCTGTTGGTTCGGCTGCTGATGGCTTCAGGAAAGCTTACCTTGAGCGTACACTCCTCCTTTTTCCGGGAGAACAATAACAATACTAATACTTGACACTGCAAACCAAACCAAAACGAATACTTAACATTTCACGAAACCCCATGTTAAAAACACCCCTTTATTAACATCCACCCGGGTCCCCTTACTTAACAGTTCTCATCATCAGGACAAGCAGCCAGTTGACCCAACACGTAATCGCTGAGGTGAGCAGGTTTCCCTCGCCCAGCCCTCTGGGGGTACCTCCTCCTCACCTCCGGCACAGTGATCTGTCCACGGGCATGCCCCGGGCCGGGGACTCAGGCAGACATGGTGTTTCCCCTTCGTCCTCAGGGATCTCTCCTGGGTCTGGATCAGGAGGTGGATCAGTTCTTGGATCCCGCAGATTCTTGAAGAAACTCACATTGCGAATTACCGCCGACCGTCCGTCCTATGCAGTCACCATGGATCCCCAGACTGCGACGAAATCCAACGGTTCCGGCTCATACGGTAGGGAGAGCTTCCCATGGGGATGCCTATTCTGAATGAGGACCTCATCGCCAGGCTCCAGCCACTGTGGGCGAAGCCCTCTCCGAAAGTTCTCTTGCTCGATCCTCAGCCGTCGGTCCAGCTCGACCTGTTGGTCATTGATCACCCCAGGTGCTTTCTCTCCTACCTCCGGTAGCAAACCCCGAGGACACCGCTTGAAAAATACCTCAGCCGGGGCCACTCCAGTGGATGCATGTGGCGTGGTGCGGTACACCCTCAGAAACTGGTACAGGGCTCTCTGGAGTGACTGCCCCGGCCCCTGAGCAATTCTAAAGGTCTTATTTAGACTCCTCATGAGTCGTTCTGCTTCGCCATTGGCCCGGGGCCAGGTGGGCATGATCTTCCTGTGCACCACCCCATAGCTCTCCATCAGCTCCGAGAAGCGTTCGCTCTGGAATGGCGCCCCATTGTCCGAGCACAGCGTGCGTGGGAAACCATGGGCCGCAAACACCTTTTCCACGGCCACCAGAACGTGCTCAAACACCACAGAGTCCACAAACTCCACATCAGGGTATCTAGAGTACTCGTTAACCAGAACTAGGAAGTGGGTGCCCATGGTGGAGGATCCAAAGTCCGCCTGAACAATTTCCCAAGGGCGCGTCCCCCTAGGCATTGTCTCTATTGCAGGTTCCCGCTGCAGGGGAGATGCCGCCTGGCACCAAACACAGGCTGCCACAAAGTCATCCACCTTGCGTTCCAGCTCAGGGAACCACACCTTCAGCCATAGGCTTGCCTTGGTCTTGGAGGCACACTGATGACCACGGTGTGCCAAGGCGATCACCTCGTCCACCTTCGATTAGGGCACCACAATCCGATCTCCGCGGAGCAGAAGGCCAGATGTTGAGAACGATAATTCCTCCCGAACTTTCCATAGTTGCTCAAGTCCGGTTCTGGCCTCCTGGGTGCGCCCCGCCAGAGCCTCCATCACCGACTTCCAGCAGCCCTGTTGCATCGAGTGCCTTAGAATCTGGAAGCACTCATCTTGTGCTGCAGCTGCCTCCAGCTCCTGGAGAGGCATGGCATTTGGCGTGGCTGCCTCCACCACCACCCGGACGTGCTCTTCTGCTTCTTCTGCACAGGCGTCCTGGACTTCGCCTGCGGACGCCCCAGGGTGTCTGGAGAGATAGTCTGCAGCGTTGTTCGCCCCTGGCCGGCATACCAAGATGACTCCATACTCCAAAAGGGCGAGCATCCACCTCTAAATGCGTGCCGGTGGCTTGGATGACGACCCTGCTAGGATGGGAAGCAGCGGCTTGTGGTCTGTCACCACCGCCACCGGGCTTCCAAGGACGTAGAGCCGGAGGTGCCGGCATCCCCACAGTACTGCCAGCGCTTCACGCTCGATCTGCGAGTATCGCTGCTCCGCATCGGACAGGGCCTTGCTGGCATATGCCACCGGGCAGATGCCCCCACCACTGTCAATTTGTGTTAGCACAGCGCTCAGGCCGAATGGGCTGGCGTTGACGATGATCTCTGATGGTAACGCTGGATCGAAGAATGACATGGTGTCTTCAGCCGCCAGGGCACCCTTTATGTCATCAAAAGCTGCCCGTTCTAGCGGGCCCCAGTTCCAGATGAAATCCTTCCTGGTCAGTGACCTGAGCGGTTCCGATCTGGAGGCCAGATTTTTAATGAACCGTCCACAGTATGTAACCATGCCCAGGAACCTTTGCACCTCAGACACGGACTCCGGAGGCTGCGCCTTCTTTATGTCCTTCACCCTCCAGGGATCAGGAGACACCCCCCTTTCTTTGAATACAAAACCAAAGAATTCTATCGATGGTCGGAGACATTCACACATCTCTTTGTGGAGGGTGAGTCCCAAGGATTGCAGTCTTCCGAATGTCTTCGCCAACTGCCTCAGATGGTCTACCTCCGTTCTTGCAAACACCAGGATGTCGTCGCTAATGTTCAAAATGCCCTGTAGATCAGCCAGAGCGCCCCGAATAATGTTCTGGAACACCTCCGCCGCCGAGGACACACCAAAACTCAGTCTCTTATAGCGGTATAGCCCTCGGTGTGTCATGAAGGTGGTAATGTACCTCGACTCGGGGTGGAGGACAACCTGGTGATAGCCTGCTCGAAGGTCCAGTTTCGAAAAAAGAAAACGAGCGCCCTGTACCTCCGCAATGATGTCATCGATCGTCGAGGTGAGGTGTCTCTCTCTCTCTTAATGGCCTTGTTCGGGAGCCTCATGTCGACGCAGATTCTAACAGCATTGGGTTGTTTAGGCTTCCGTGCCACCACTATCGGGGACACCCAGGGCGTCGGGCCTTCCACCTTTTCTATAATGTCAAGATTGACCAAATTGTCCAGCTCCTTGTCGACAAGTTCACAGAGGTGGAACGGCACCCTTCGATGTTTCAGGGAAATGGGCTGCACCGACTCATCAATGCGTAACCTCACTGGTTCACCGGCCATCTGCCCGATCCCCTTGAACAGTGCGTATACTTCTCGAGCAAGTCATTAATGTCCTCTAAAGAGACAGAGTATGCGAAGCTGACGATGCCGAGGGCCTCTGCTGCAGCACAACTTAATAGCGTGTTGGTGCTCACCGGTGTCACGTAGAATCGTGCTGTGATTTGGGAGCCCTCATGTTCTACTTTTGCCACGAACACACCGTCCAGGGGGATAGGGTCAACACCACCAAAGGCAAAGATGCGGGCCTTGGGAGCAGCCAGCTTGGGGGGCTGGTCCATGGCATCATAGTGTCCACAGGCCATTACATTCACCGACGCCCCAGTGTCCACGAGGACAGGGACTGGAGATCGGTTCACCTCGACCATGCACCTAGGCTGTCTCCTGTTCTTACTTCGGGTTAACTCTGGCAAAATTTAGAACATATCACCTTTTATTTACGTTATTCAATTACAAAAATATATGATTAATTACATAAAAACTCTTGAATATTCAACAATTCATCATCTCATTCATACCTTCAAACAATCCCCATTCTAACACATCTATCCGAAAAGCACATCAAGTAATGCCCAATGCTTAATTTTTAGCAGAGCATCTGTTATTGCTGTTTGTTAGTATTTTTCAGCAATGACCCAGTCCATAGTATCAAGTGTCATTGTATAGCTGGTATGATGTTTGACCAGATATCGTATTTCTAGAGAAAAGCGTCGACACGTGTTTCGGTCAAAGACCTTCTTCAGGACGTTGGGCAAGAGGACACTTCTCCGCCCTATTGTATGCTTGTATGGGCCAAAATCTAAAACCAATAAGAAAAACCAGAATGTCAACCCTATTTCTTTTAAAAAGGTGACGCATTAGTGTCACATTAGTGTCAAAATTAAATCGAGACACTCGCCTTACTCACCCCAAGAAGCAAATCCTAGGATCATGAGAGAGGACCAAAGGGATTAATCCTCCACTGGCCTCGGTATTTATATCGAGCCTGTGGAATCAACACATACCAAAAAACACTTAATATTTATTCCATAAATCAAGAAAAACTTGTAACTATACGTATATCAGGCTAAAAGTGATGTAAACTTACAAATATCTGATGGCACAAGGAGCAACTCATGCAGAAACTGCACGGATATGTAGGCCGGACGTGCACTATAGATACGGGTAAGCTCCCCGTAAATCTCGAGGTGTCGCTTTGTTTTCTAATATAAAATCACCATGATGCTAGACTCATCTAGTTATCAACATTATACTCGGAGTGCCGTCACTGTAAATATTTTTGCCTACTAGTACTCTATACCCCACTCATACAGACAACATAGATTACATATTGTTTCTACAAAGTGTGCCCTCTCCGTACTGCCATCATCTAATCGTGCCTGTTATTACACGTATTCCTTACCTAGGTCCAATCAATCTGCAACCCCAAGCGGGAGAATCACAACTACGGTCGGCGTTCGGTTAACACGTAACTGCCGACTCAATCAAAAGCAGTGATGGACATAGAAAGGGGACAAACTAATATCCTCATGTGTAGACACAAAAAAGGGACTATATCCGGGCAAACCACTAATGGCCCGTTCAGAGATATGAACAAGCACAAAGGAGTGGATGTTACGCCACCAAATTGCGTATCCAGAATGTGGGCAATACATAAATAATGATACGGGTGCGCACATCCACCAATTTCAAAAAAAGAAACGCTCCGTGACTCTATGTCTCAAATCCCATGCCTGACCAAACAACAATGGTCGATCACATCCGGGCGGGCTCTAAAGTATTAAAACCGTAAGGAATACACGTACATAATGTTTAAGATATATTAACCCTTGTCCTACTGCAGCTTGATTTTAGGAACTGGGTGCTATGTTGAAGTACCTGCAATTCATAAATCATACATAACCAACTGACTAAAAAGGCTAAATAAGAGCTAAAAAAATAATAATAAAAAGGCTAAATAAAAAGGCTAAATAAAAAAGCTAAATAAAAAAAAAAAAAAAAGCTAAATAAAAAAGAACATACCCTGGAGCCACACAATCATAGCCTCTATTCTTTTCTTCAGATGTATGTCAACATGCAGAAGTCTAATAGGTTTTTTCTATATCTTCAAAACACATTATTCAAAATACATTATTGAAAATCAGCTGTACCAACACGAGGGAATTCATTACTATTCATGAAGTGAACCTGTATTATTCATTGTCAGTGGTGTATACATCAATGACTAAGAAGTTAATTGCTTATAACACATGTTAATTGGAAAAATGGGAAATATTAATTATTTGTGACAAGAGTGTTCCATTCCAGGGAACAGGGTATGTTCTTTTTTATTTAGCTTTTTTTTTTTTTTTATTTAGCTTTTTTATTTAGCCTTTTTATTTAGCCTTTTTATTATTATTTTTTTAGCTCTTAGGCGCAGTAAGACAGTGAATGAGACACTGGGTTAATGCTCAGGTGCTGTAGCAAGAAAAGGAAAAGGAAAAGATGTTTGTTGTGTGTTGCGATGTGAGCATTGTCTGCATTCACCCTGCAATAAGTACGAGCAGTGTGTTAGTTAGTTGATAGTACAGCACAGGCTGTGTTAGCAGGGTAACTAAAACAGGCCTGGGAGCATGCTAGAAGTGTTTGAATGTAGAGTTTTGATGCTATACGATGCGGCCGTGGTTTTTAGAAACCCATGACGCTGAGCTGCATGTTATCTCACGATTGCGATGTCTATGGGAAGAGCCTAATTGGTGGATCAATGTTTCTAGTAACCATGTGTCTAGTCATGGTGGACAGCTAAAGTACCAAAATGGGGCACTGTTGACCAAAGGTTGTGGCCATAGGGGCAGCAGTCCCTCTCAGTGGTTACAGGCAGGGCTAAAAACTGCTTGGTGCCTACAAACTAGTAAGGTGAAAAATCATGTAGCTGAACTGCACGAAAACAAATATTCTTGAGGAATTAAAATATGCCTGGTCGAAGGGCTGTCAGAAAGGGGCATGCTGTGGGCTGCGGCCTAGTGAGCATTCCCACGCGGTGATGCAGGCAAGGAAAGGTGGTCTTTAGAAGGTGTGGACTGTTTAGGGTGATTCAGGTACTCGGCCATATGGGCCCATTGGTTTTGTTTCATTGAGACCCATAGTGATGGATTGCAGCTTGAACATCCACCAGGCTTCCTTATAGTTCAGTGCATTGCTGGTATTGGTGTTGGTGTTGTCCTGCACTTTGTCTAGGATCCACCATTTGAATTAATACTGGTTATGTTGTTGTTCAATGAAATGGGACACCAATGGGGCGGTGAGGGTCCTACAGCGTATTTGGGAGTGGTGTTCACCAAGTCTTGCAGTTTGAAAAGTGGCGTATGGTCCAGTCTTTCATTTTGCATGGGAACCTGCAAATCGAGCAGCTACTGCATGAGTGGCGGCCTGACAGATCCCTGAGGTTCCATAACCCGGGTATTGGGGCCTTCTTGGCAGTCTGGCGTGCGTCAAGCATTCGCTGAAGTTTTTTGAGCATTTGAGTGCCTTTCTCGGTGTGGGTTTGTTAGGTAGACTCTATTGTACCAGCGGCCAAAATTGTTTAATTATGCCCTTGATTCTGTTGCTGTCAGTGCTGAACGTGATGACACATGTAATGATGTCCTGCCAAGAGGCCTTGGTCCTTGGTTGTAATAGTGCTTAACAGGGGGGTGCACAATGCTCCTTTCCAGGTGTTTTTCAGCTGCTTTTTGGAGTAGCCACGTGCTAGTAACCTAGACTCCAATTGTTGGCCATGGTGTCAGTATTGTTGTACTTCCGAGATGTTTCTCCTCACTCTGAAACTGAACAGTGACGTGTGCAATCTGGAAAAGGTGGATGTTTAATTGTAATTTGTAAAGATCATTTTTCAAGTAAACAAATTCCACATGTTTCAGTTGTGGGGTATTGACGCTTTGGTGCTACAATGTGAAATCGAGCAGATCTTTACATATTCCGTTGCACTTTTTGTACTGCCCACCAGTTGCACCAAACCGATTTCTGGATTCTTTTTCATACCTCTTTTTTGACCCAAGCTTTTGATTGGCCCATTTCTATGTTCATACATTTGTTTAGTTTCTCCATCACCTGTAGGGTTGCACTTTTTACTTGAGAATCTGATTTCCATACAGTTTGAACCAAGGATACATTACCCCCTCACTTGGGTGCTAAGAGTCACCTTAAATACTATCTTCACCACGGTTGATAGGGTAGTTGTTGATTCTCTCTGGCCTCTAGGTTGGTCTGATCATTCAGCTGTGCCATTTAATTTGCCAGACCCAAAAGGTAAGATCTCTACAGTTAATCCATTAAAACCTTTAAACTCCAATCTTGGGAAAATACCTTGCCTCCAGTAATAAAAAAAAGTCCTTGTAATATACCGAATGAAACTGGAACATGGAAGATGTTGCGCGCTATCATGTTGATGCAATTTCACCTTATCTTTATAAAGAACTGGCAAAAATACAACCACTATCAGCCACATTACAGGTTTATGAGGGATACACAACATTTTTGAAGTTACTCAGCTTATCGGTGGCCTTTGACACAGTGAATAATGCCATTCTGCTGGACAGACTTGTAATAACTGGGATCATAAGGACAGTTTTAGAGTGGATTGCACCTTTCCTATATGGCAAAAGAGCTGCATTAGCATTGCGCCTTTTTGGTCTTTTACTTTGGTGGAATAATGTAAGGTTCTGCAGGGGTAGTTACACCCACAACCTTTGAATGTGCTCTTATGCCCACTTGTGTCAGTAATTGTAAGCTTTGGCACTAATTACTACAATAATGCTGAGGACACACAATTGATGTTTAGGCTGTGAAAATTGTAAGCCTTAGGTTTTAGCATTACAGTCCTGCCTGGCAGATCCCAGTCAATAAATGTGTTGCAACCTTCTGTAACGTAATCCATCTAAGATAGAGAAATTCTGCAACTCCCAAACCCAAGAAGGGCCTCCTCATATGGGAGCAGTAACATTGGCTCTGGTGTTGAGAAACAAGACAACCCTTGACCCCAATGAATTGGTCAGATGTTGAAGACATGTACTCACAACTAAATTCTGTGACTTTACAAATAATTGGTTTTGGTTCATAGATACAAACACTTTAATGTTAGGGTGAGCATTTTGAAGAATAAAGTGAGCACCAAGCTCAGTTTGCATTAAGAACTTAGTGACTTGAGTGCACAAGACTTTTATTGCAAACATATTTGTCAAATATAAAGACTTGTGGTTATTCTTTTGTTCCCAATATAATCTTTGATTTTGTGTAAAAGAGCCAGCAACCTTCATTGGTGCTATTTGACCCCTTCCAGTGGTGTATTTTGAAAGAGTACACTCAGATCATATATTTTGGAAATGATACCCTTCTATCATAAAATCATTTATCTGGTCATTCTACGTTTAATAATATGCTTTTCTCATTAAGACAAGTGTAACATTCTGATAACGACTACGATATACAATGGAAGTGATCATTAGAATTAAACAATGTAACATTTAAAAATAAAATAGCCTTTTTTTATAACATTAGTACAGTTAAGTAATATTTATTTTTAATAACTTCTTTTGCTAAGAATGCACATGATTTTGTTTATCAACATTTCCTGCCTTCTTGAACGTGTCATACTCAGATTAAAACATATAATGTTATTTTTTTTTAAATTAACAAATAATAGAAATAAAATATGCAAGTGTATACCCTGCAGCCTAGTTCTCTGGTCACTTGCAAAGTGTCTCAGAAAACCAGCAGCCTCTGAAAAGTCTAACCGGATACCGCTCACCTCCTAACATACAGAAAATGTGCCCAGAGTCGGATGAAAACATTCCTGCAGGACATACAAAATAACAATGTATCTCTCCAAACACCAGATAGGTCCCCATTTTAGGGATGCATCTTCCATTCTTGTTCTCATTCCACTTTCCACAATAACAAAACTAATATGTGCGTTTTTCCCTGCCTTTTTCACTGTGTACACTCTCTTTGTGTGTACTTTTAGTCGAATTCGATCAGTTACTTTCATATGAGTGGGTCATTTATCCATGTTCGTTCTCAGAGATGCGCGCCTATGACCATTTTTAATATGTTTTTGTAGGGTTACGGGAATAGGGGGTGGAGGGGTGAGCTAGGAGCAGTGGGGGAATGTGTGCGCCCCACCATTATAGAAAAAAATAGTCAAATTCAATTCGACAACAATTGCACAAAGAAAGTGCAAAATCAAAAAGGTGGGGAAGAATAAATATAGAACCAAAAAACACAGCACATCTCCCCCTTCTCCTCTTTCAAGATGTCTGTGTTTTTTCCTCTGGTCATGCTGCTGTCAGCAAGAGCTGGGATGGCTCTAGCAAAAGTGCACCTGGCAACGCAAACCTTGGCCACATAGAGAGAAGGACAGAGATACAGATTGAGCCAGAGAGCAAGTGAGAGAACAAGATATCATCGGGCATGGCTAGTAAATGATGAAGGCATATGTAATGTATAGAGAACATTTTGGGGGGCCCAAAATGATGAAACAAACACCACAATCGATAGATTCTTAGCACTGTAATTATTGGGTTTTATTGTAATACCACTATGGGACTTATTTTACTGACTTTGAAAAAATTATTGAATAGAAAATACTGATATTTAGAATCCATTATTCTTTTTTATACCATGATGAATCAATACAAAAATATAAAATAAAAACCTTGAACTGTTTGCTTTTTCACCAACTGATCCTTAAAAAGGCAATCTAAATAAATACAGAAAAGTATGTATTTTGTTCCATACAAAAATGAAAAAAATGTGTGAGACGTTTCTTTTAATTGTTTTAATTTATCATTGACAGGACACCCACAAAATGAAGCCATTTCTGTTATACCTGTAATCCATATTTTATCTACTGGGATATGTCAGATGAAAAAAAAAAGCTGTATGCAAGATATATTTTTATATATATGGAATATACCACCGGGGGGCGCAAGAAAACTGGCTGCCTGAGCTCTCAGCTCCGTCGGGTCCCACAGAACGAAGCAGGGAACCATGGCTTGCCCAGCCCGCGAGCTGATCCTGTGAAGCGTAAAGGTGGGAGAAACCAGCGACCACCACATCCTCACCGACTCCTGGCGAAAATCGATCCTTGTATCGCAGAGAAAGAGGCGAGAGAAGCAGAGGCCCCCAGCCCACGGTGCATACAGTGGAGCAACACCACTGACAGCATTCACCACGTGGGCCAGCGGGGAGCCAGAAACGGGGCATCGGCCACACGGTTTGCAGTGCACTAAACACTGCGCGTTGGCTGCATCAACCCCCCCCCCCCCCTGCCGTTTCAGCAGGCAGAGGCGTTCAGCCGCCTGCAAAACAGAAAAGCTATGCAAGACTTCTCATAGGAAAGCAGCAGCAGCACAGCGGGGCACACGGGAACGCACCGCTGCAGTACGCAGCAATCCAAGGCATGAAGAGCTGACCCGGCTCCAGCAGAGCGCTGTGCAGAGCCCCCGTCAGCAGCGCCTCTACGCTGTCCAAGCAAGCACCCTCCCCCCCGCGGCAACCTTCCGGCAAGACTTCGGGAAGTTTTAAATAACAGCAGGTGAGGAGGAGGGGGGCAGCCGGCGGTAAAGGATAATAGCGGAATCCCACTGGTCTCGTCCTGCTGATGCCGGCGGGCGTGAGTGACCCATCTTCCCGCTCCCCACAGACGACGGGGTCCAACATGGTGGCCCGGGCAGGGTCACGCAGCCGTACACGGAAGAAGGCACGAGCCACCTCCTCTAATAGACTGCAAGCTGGGCAGGCGGAGGAGGAGAACCGGAGGAAGAAGCACTACTGAGACGGTCTTGCCCCAAATATAGGCCCAAGTCAGAGCGCTGCCCCCTTGCATTAGTGGGCAACTGGGAGCACAGTGGGGGGTGCTGAGCCCACCCACAGGACCGCCCGCGGGAACATGCTCTCCCCCTCCCCCGAGCACAAGAAGAGCCCACAAGCGGGGACCACTGGCAGCTCCTGTGATGTGGAGCCAAAGTACCCCAGGAAACTGGGAGTGGAGAGGGACCTCTCTTCTTCCACTGCCAGCCACGCACAGCAAAGAGCAAGTATGCACTGCAGCCCACAACCTCCTCATTAGTCCTGGGACTCTCAGGCTGAACACAACCCAGACTATTACCAGCATCACTCGAGCAAAAGTTGGCAGGGACAACCATAATCGCCACTCTCATGCCCCCACAAATAAGAGAAGAGGATCAGCATGCCACGCTAGAGGGGCGCACCATACCACACCTCTGCAGCAAACACTGCAGGAACAGGTCCTCCACAGCGAGTAGTTCAGTCTCACATTGCCCTGCTCATATACTCATCCAGCCAGTCCACGCTAGTACCCACCATCCATCGGCATCCTCAGTGAGACACTCTGCTCTTTTTCACCCTTCCCCTGCAATCCTGCAATAAGATATGGCCTTCCCCAAAAATACTGCAATTAATGACACAGATGGAACAATTACACCGCCTAACCACAGTGCAACGCTTCTTAGACACCAGGAAATAGATTCCTGACCCACCCCCTGTAAATATCATTCCTGAAACTACTCCGGAACCTTCGTAAACTCTCACAGCTCCAAGCCACGACAAAATCCGACCTCACCTCATCACATAATTGGAAATAAACCTAAAACCAAGACTCTCAAAACAATCCCATTGCTCTCAGACCCAGACACAGAGAACATTCCAGCACTAGAAGAACTCCCTTCAGTACATTGTACAAAGTCTCATGAGATAAAAATAGGCCTTCTGAACACCAGATCCATGAACAATCACGCCCAAAGCATCCATGATTACATCATACAAGATGATCTAGACATACTATGTCTAACTGAGACTTGGCTGCAGGAACCCATCGGTCCTACCATTGACATCGCAGGTCTACAAGGATACACCATTCGCTATAAAAACAGAGAAATAGGAAAGGGTGGTGGTGTGGCCATAATAGCCAAACAAGACCTTAATCTATTCCCCTCACCTATCCATTGCAATGGATGTGAAACTCTTCTTCTCAAAATGACCCCAACTAAAAATAGTTGTATTAACATCATTGCAATCTACAGACCCCCATCACTACACTCTGATTTTATTTTTTTTTATTTTTTGCATTTGTAGAGCGCACTGCAGCCCATAGACATCGAGACGCTGTTACAGGTAGGTGTATGCAAGCAAGATTATGTAAACATAGAAAACATAGGTACTTAGTTACAGAGATAGAAAGCGGAGGGTGGTTACATATGACATTCGTGTGTCTGAAGCGATCATGGCAGGAGGGTTTAGACAAACAGCCTGGTTTTTAAGGCTTTGCGGAAGGCTAGGTGAGAGTCAATCCCCCTGAGGTGCGTAGGTAGGGCGTTCCAGTGTGAAGCTGCTAGGGCTGGGAAGCTCGAGCCACCTGCACGTACTCTGCAGGTCTTGGGTGTAGAGATCAGGTTAGTGTAGGCAGATCGCGCGGGCCTGGCAGAGGTGGGTCGTGAGATCCTCTGGGCAAGGTAAGGGGGAGCAAGGTCGTGGAGGCATTTATGGGTGAGGGAGAGTATTTTAAAGGTGATCCTCTTCAATGATGAATTGACACAGCTGCTAAATAACCTAAAAGGGCCCAATACAGGGACAGTACTCCTAGGCGACTCAAATAGATGGAGCGAAAACATCAAAGACAAAGACACCATGTCTCTTGAGAAAGATGTAAAATCAATTAACTTTACCGTGAATAACTCAGAACCTATGTTGAATAAGGAAAACCAACTTGATTAGATAGTTTCCAACAACGTGAAAACTACTATGCTAGGAACAAATCCATGCACATGGTCTGATCACCATAAAATCAAACTGGTACCGATACTTAAAGAGAATATCAGGAACTTGAACAACGCACCTAACAAAGTCTTTGGAAGAACACTTTAAAAAGATCACGCCCCTTATTCTGGCACAAAGCATTGAAAACATTATGAAGACGACAGTAGACGAGGACTCTTGTGAGAAAATCGTAGCAACATTTAAAAACCAATTCCAAAAGATTATCGACCAACATGCTCCCATCAAAGCAATCACCAGAATTGGTTTAACGCTGAAACCAGTAAACTTAAAAGGGAAAAAAGGAAATGGGAGAGAAAGTGGCAACAAAATTCCACAGACAAAAACAAAGAGAAATGGAAGGAACTGGATAAACTATATAGAGTAAAACTGACAGAAGCAAAGAAAAACTACTACAATGAACAAGCTCCAGCTCAACTGGAAAATTGTTCCAGATTCTGAAATCGGTAGAAAAACCTCAGACACTGTCAACTCCATTTCAGCCATCACAAGAAGACTGTGAGAAGGTCTAAACAGCCTTTTACAATAAAATTCAAAAAGCTTGCAAAGTCATAAAATCCTGTAAGTTGGACGTCCAACTACACCATCTCCTGAATAACTTAGAACATACCCCATACGGGAGGAGTACATTCAAGTTCTTCCCTATCTCTCTAGAGGATGTCAGGTATCGGCAGCGCTCTGCAATTATCAGACACAAGGTCCGTCATACTTCTAATATGCATTTTCCTGTCAAGGTTCGTGATTCTTACAGACCACTCAGATGTGGCCCTTTAAGAGATCTAAAGCCGGCTGCTTGCAAGTTGGCATGGAAACGGTGGCGTCCTGCCTTTACTTCCTGGTCCCGTTTTGCTCTTTAACTGACGTTGCATTATTGTCACGTGATCGGCTTACTTAAGCCACTCCCCACCGTTATTCTGTGCTTCTGAATCTCGTATTCCAGTAACGCTGTTTTGGATTCCTTGTTTCCTGTGTCCATTGCTACTTTTCCTTGCTCCTGCTTCCTTTGCCCAGCCTTGTCTCACCTGGTATTCGACTTCGGACTGCTCACGGATCTGCTCCTCTCTACGCCCATGTTATTTCCTGTTGATTGACTCGGACCGCTCACGGAACTGCTTCTGTCCAAATCCATGGTACTTCACCGCCCGTTCCTGTTGTTTGACTGGGACCGCTCACAGAACTGCTACTGTCCAAATCCATGGTACTTCGCCGCCTGCTCCTGTTGATTGACTTGGATCGCTCATGGAACTGCTTTTGTCTACGCCCCTTGCCTTAGGAACTTTTGCCCGCTACGGAACGTTACTCTTTTGGAACTTGTGGGTACCTCTTGGAACTTGTTATAGTACACGGACTAGAGACTGCCTCAGTGTACTTCTAGGCATCTTCGTTTCATCGGATTAGGGTTTGCAACTTGTGGACATTCTACAGTCTCCTGGATCTACTCCGATCTCAGCACAAACTCCTTCTTGGAATCCCTTTGCCTCATGATAGGCCTGCCACTACGGTAAGACTCTACCCCTGTCATTCTTTCTCTTGCATACTCCATCTGACATATTGTTAACCCTTGTTTGGGTTCTTGTTTCAGAAATAACCCCCCTACTATTTGCATCCTGCATTAACGCCCCACTGAGGTGTTGTTACTTTCAGGTTATTCGGTAGTAAAGTGATAATTTATAGTCACTATTGTTACGGATAGATCTGTATTAAACATTGCTTTCCTTGCAGTTTGTGTCGGTGTCCTCCAGTGTTTTTGGTGACGCTACCTGCTACATCCATTCTGCTTCCTGTGATTTCAGGGTCCTCCTGCGGCATCCTGTCTTTCTGTCAATCACCCACTCTGGTTGTTCATCTCACCAACCAGTCTGGTAGATTGGCAGGAAGAATTATACAGCTACACTACGTGTGGAACGCGCCTCTGACAGAGGACATGAACTCTATACTTCATACCATTAGATGCATAGACTGCTCTGAAAACATACAGCCCCCCAAGCTTATACTGGAAAATGCCGGGACTTTTGCCCTCTATCTTTCGTAGAATGGTGAATGCTTCCTTTAGACACAACAAAGTCCCAACTGCAATTAAAACAGTTACTGTTACACCCATACTCCAAAAACCTGGATTAGACCTACACAACCCTTCCAATCTCTGTCCAATAACTAACTGTAACCTTTTCCTAAGAATCTTGGACAAAGTCGCTACCATCCAACTCCAAGATTATGTCGACAGGAACACCCTCCTACACACCCAACAATCAGGCTTTGTAAGAGCACATGGTCCAAAGATGGCCCTGCTCGACCTTCAGCCTAAAATGCTTAGTATACTAGACAAGGGAAAAACAGGGATGCTGATATTATTAGATCTCTCTGCAGCATTTGATTTGCTCAACCATCAAAAACTCCACAAAGCTTTGGACAAATCAGGTAATTGTTCTCGAGCAGCCATAGACTGGGTAACATCCTTACTCAAAGAGTGGAGCTCCAAGACCCACTGGGGTGACCACTTCTCCATACCAAGACGAATAAATCATGGCATACCCCAGGGGGCTAGCCTATCACCCCTTCTGTTTAATCTCTATGTGCGGTGTCAATGTAACCTATGAACCAATTTAGGGGTCTTCTTTACAAATTTTGCAGACAATATACAACTTGTCATCGAACTGTCCGGCTGTCATACCACTGACAAAAATAAGCCTGCTTGCATCTACAGCATCATCGAAGCCTGGATGATGACAAATTAGCTTTGCCTCAACGGAAGCAAGACTGAGCTCATGATCTTTGGATCACACCAGGCAAGAGCTAAGCTAGACACAGAATATACCACCTTTAAGATCAAAGACGCAAATGTAGGAGTCTCTGATAAGCTCAAGACACTAGGTGTCTACCTGCAAGCATCCTTGGGAGCGGAAGCCCACGTAACATATCTTAAAAAAAATTGCCAATATCACCAAAAATGGCTCAGCCGCACCAGGCCATTACTGAGTAAACAAACAGCACCATTATCGACAGAGCCACAATCTTATCCAGACTGGACTACGGGAATGCACTACTTATGGGGGCCAATAAAAAAATGCATCAAACAATGTCAAGTCATACAGAACAATGCAGTAAGGGTAATCACCAAGAAAAAAAGGGAGGAACATATTACAGAAGACAGAAAGTCCCTTCATTGGTTAGCCCTGGAAGACCGGATCACCTTTAAAGCAATTACCATTGTCCATCACTGTATATATGGATCTGCAGCCATATACCTAAAAAACCAAATAACCACATATGAACCTTGCCACACCTTAAGATCCAAGGCACAAGGATTTGTGACAGTAACTCATTCCAAAAAAGCCAATGGACTTGGACGTGCATTCCCTACCAAAGCGGCATCTAAGTGGAACGAGCTCCCAAACAGCCTAAAGCTAGATTCTAACTATCATTCAGGAAGAAACTGAAGACACTGTTGTTCAAATAAAGGACCTGCATAAATACTAATATCCATGCAATGTAATCTAATCATACTAGTAATCTTACTCTACTGTCCCGTCACTTTTCTATTGTCCTTGTCTTCATGTAATGCGCCCTGATGCCTGCGTGCTTCAGCGCTATAGAAATAGATAAATAAATACATATATCACTAACAAAAAACGTAGTTAAAGGGATGTTATGCTTAAGTTGCACTACTAAAAAAACCTATGAAATTCAATGGAAAACTGTTGTTACAGGGACGCTATGGTTACAAGTAAATCCGCGAAACCCCAGAAATTCGGCAGTTATGGTTAGCTAAGCAACCATAACTCGCGCTACCACTGTGCACTGCAAGCGCTAATACCCATGACATCAAAGATGACATCACAAATGTCATTCATGACATGCCTGATGACATCACATGTGTGGCTCCCTCTTTTTTTGTTCAGTGACATATGTACACTGGGTGCTTTCCTTCACTGGGAGCCATGTACTAACAATTGAAAAGGTACTATATTTGTTGACCTTATCCTTCACATATGGTCTAACACTACTTTCCTTAGGGTTCAGGCACATGATATGATAAATTTACATAGGGGAAGAAGTAAGCCTTAAACAAAGCAAGCATTTCTGTGCATGAAGATAATCAGTTAGGTTATGAACACTTTCTGGTAGTAGTCTTACTGTGTTGCTAACTGTACTGTCCTTCTAGATGCTCATATTTGTATGCGTTGTCGTCACTTTATATTTTGTGTATAGTTGGACCATTATGTAGTAAGTGAGGCATTCCAAGCTACTTATTACATGTTGCACAGTACCCAAAACCTTGAAACAAAAGCATTCATTATTTCACTATCCAACATGGGAAGATTTTAAATAGTGCACCTGTATGATGCATGCTGCAGACAGTGCCTATGTTTGTACACGAGTTGGGTCATGTACTGGAAAGAACTCTGTAATGCAATGCTGTTTATAGAAATGCATTGGTTAATGAACTGTGTATCTCATAATAGTTCTTCCAATGATCTCTGATCGCTTTCTTCCAACAGTACAATGCCCATCCCTTATGTAGGCTTTTCATGAAAACTAAATACACATGTGATGTCATCAGTCATGTCATCAATGACATTTGTGATATCATCTTTGATGTCATGGGTGTTAGTCCTTGCAGTGCACTGTGGTAGTGCGAGTTATGGTTGCTTAGCTTACCATAACTGGTGAATTTCTGGGGTTTTGTGGCTTTACCTATAACCATAACGTCCCTGTAACAACATTTTCCATTGAATTTCATAGGTAGTGCAGCTTAACCATAATGTCCCTTTAACAACTTTTTTTGTTAGTGCATTTCATAGGTTTTTAGTAGGGAACTTTAACCATAATGTTGCTTTAGGCTAGTTTTTGCAGTAAAGGGGAAAGGTTTTTAGTAGCGCAACTTAACCATAACGTCCCTTTAACAATGTTTTTTTGTTAGTGAATTTCATAGGTTTTTAGTAGGGCACTTTAACCATAACGTTGCTTTATCATAGTTTTTTCAGTAAAGGTGGTAGGGTTTTAGTAGCGCAACTTAACCATAATGCCCCCTTAATAATGTTTGTTTCACTGAATTCCATTAGTTTTTAACAGGAAACTCTTAGTTTGTATACATGTACTGTACAGCATACTGAAGCCGGTGGTTCTATGCTAATAGCCACAGTGGTTGCAAACAGTGCGTCTGTTCGCAGACATCGTGTGGAGTCCAAACTACTGAGAAAGGGAAGGGTGGTCGTAAAAAGTGATAACATGGAGCAAAGACAAAAAACATATAGAAACATCAGCAAGTGCGTGAATGGGAAGGGAAAGTGCAGTAGCTATAGAAAGTCTGTACTTGCACAACAAACAGCGCAAAGGCATAGGGTATGCAGCATAATGGAAATCATACCGCACCTGCTTCACAATCCAACAAAGGACGAAGAGGAAGAGGTAGAGATGCCAACTACTGAGAGCGGAACGTCACTGCAATGTGGTAAGTACACAAAAGTGTATGCTATAATTGCACAGGTCCGGTAGTGTACAATAGTCGGAAGGCATGATGTTTTCTGTTTGTGCACAGCAATGGCTAACACCCTAAAATGGCTGGAAGACAATTTTCCACATGAAGAAATGAGTGAGGACGATAGCCCCATTGCTACCCGCCACAGTGTGAAAAGGGAAAGAGTTACTGCAAGGGCAAGCACCATAGAATGGCTGGAGGAGAATTTCCTGCATGACGAAATGAGTGAGCATAGTAACCCCATAGGCAGGGAACGCAGTGTCAAAATTAAGACAATTACAATATATTGCTTCATATAACCTAAACACATTTTTTTGTTCTTTGGAACATACAGGAATACAAACGAGTACACCAGAAGCAGCACATTTTGCACAGCAACATACCGCCAACGAAAGTGAAGGAAACGTTGTACAGATAAAAGTAGACAGCCTTTACGCCAAAATGGATGCCTTGCTGAACGAATTTGCTATCTTGAAAAGTTTTGCAGAAGAACATATTATGGGGAAAGTAAGATATCACTGCCCGACCTGCACATGCCCCCCTTGGCCATTTCCCAGCCCCCCATCCCCGCAAATTACGTGTCATGAGAAACGCTTCAATGAGACCTCAATCCCTTTTTCCCCTCACCACCAGAAATGCTGAAATCCCCAGTATATGTATCTGTTTCTGGTCCCCCTTCCCTTTCCGAATAGTGGCTATGAATGTGTGCTAATAAATATTGATATGTGAATTTTTTTTGAATGTATATGTGCCTTTTCCTTTGTTTTAAGAAGGCCATTGTAACTGTGAAGGGCACAGCACTGGTGGGGGTGATTGCAAGTGAGGAAAATGGAGGAGTTGTATGACCGCCGCACCTGTCTTCCCTATGCGCAATCACAATGGAAGCATCCGTAAGACGCCTCTACGGGCTGCATGTTTGAATGCACAGAGCCGCCTGTAAGTAGTTGTAAAACCGTACGGTGGTCGGTCACACAACTTCGCATATGCGTATCTCATCCTGTGACTCCTAGAAACACTGCTCCTGGTCAAGATATGTGAAAACACGCGTGATGTAGTTGTAGTAGGTGGAACCTCGCACCCACGTCCTGCAAGTACCTTTGCACGTAAACATTCCACCTACTGTATCATGCACACACCAAGGTTATGTAGAAATTTCAATGCATGTCTGCCGTACATTTAAGTAGTCTGGGAATGGCAAGGTTATCTGTAGGAGACCTATGCATGTGGCCACAAAGTATCCTGGCCAATATGCGTCCTGCAGACAGAATGTTAACGGAACAACGCTGAGCGTCTGCCCTTATTTTGCGGACACTATCCAAAAGGACAATTTTCTGCAGTGCATGGAGTGTTACAGTGAGAGTGCACCCTTACAGAGGTCCTACACTCTTACTTCTACATGTAGGTATTGTATGGAAATATTTAGGCCCACTTTGCGACTGCACAAGCTCCAGAACAGTCTTATAAAAGCACACACCCCACAAGTGCGCTGCAATCCCTGTTTGGCTTTCCAGAGGAGAGCAGCGGTGCATATTGGTTCGTGCAGAATTTGCTTTCTCACCAATTCTGTGAATGCAAAGTATCTCTCCAAATAATGGCCACCAGAGCTGCTGCTTCTACCTCTGACTCAGGAGCACCCACAGCCTCACAACCAACACCTCCTTCAGAAGGTCCTGAGCAAGGGAACAGTAGTCATAATGTGGAGGAACAGCAAAAAAGAAATGAGGATAAAGTAGAGGGAATCCCCATTGCCTGCAGCCAATGTGAGTCATGGGTGTGGAAACTATTTAGGACCGTTGGAGATGTGCCAAAATCTTGTGCAAACCAGGTCCAATGCACTGAGTGCTCAGTCGCAGAAAACCTGGCTTGTACAGCTATGGCACCACCTCCATGCGGCGGCACCTAAAAGTGAACCAGAAGGCAGCTGTTCAGAGGGTTGTCCCCTTGCAAGCAGGCAGTAGGTTATTTTCCTCTACAGCATCCTGCTCATCTGCTCCTGCCACTACTAGGGTGACTGCAGTGGGCCAGCGTGTCCCACAACCAGCCTTGCAGTACATACGCACTGCAAAAGACCCGTACCTTTCAAAGGTCACTCTAGTGTACATGTAAGTGCTTTTGAGGCTTCAGTCCAGGAGCATGACAAAGAGTAACCCTACCCAAGCGAGGTGCACCCCACATCTTCTGCTCTCCAGGTACGATTTCTTATCCCTGTGGTTGATACCCTTTGCTAAATCTCCCTTCCATTGCTGTCCTTCTGTGGCGTGTCTTCTAACAACTGGAAAAATGCTACACAACCAGAAGGGGTGAGGGTAAGAAAAAGGCTCTTTCCAGAGCCACGTTGCACTGTTCCAAAAATAGATTTTGTATTAAAGCATACAGGCGGTGGCGCAGGCTATGAGCCCCGCGTACAGGGTTTTGAACCATGGGCGGCGGCACTTTCCGTCAAAAGCATTGTATGCATTCGCAAAACTAAGTGGTGGCTCTGAAAAGAGCCTTTTGGTGCTGTTTGTGTTTGCATCTTTCGAAGTGGTGAAAACCGACAAGGAAAATGCGTACCAAACTTGCAGGAAGCGCTGCATTACATTTTGGATATTATGCAGAAACAGCTCATTGCCAGCATCAGATGAACTCCATCTAAACGGAAAATGTTCCTACTACGAAACATAATGTTTTCATTGTGGAACGAGAGCATGCCAATGTCTTGCAAAAATGCGCAAACAGCCTTATTTACATTGCGCCGCGCTTTCTCCATTTGTGGCCCACGTGAGGAAGAACGGAGCCACACCTGTCCCTAGGCAATCTGAGAGAAAATTATGTCTGACTTTGGAATCATTTCCATGAGTTCCCAAAATGTCTCCTTCATTGCAAACTGCATGCAGTGAGATGCCACTAACATGTCCTAAACTGTTCCCCTTCACAATGAACAACATTAATGTCTGGATGAGCGTGCATCACCAAACTGGCACAAAGAGGACCCACATGGAGCCACTTCATCCCATGTATTCCATACCAGTGCACAGCAACATTATGGAACCCAAGATGTGCTGCCAGTGCATAGCTTTCTGCATAAACTTATAGCCAATGTATCCAGGTGTCACCCAAAAGCCATATAGTCCACCTACTGAACAGCACAACCGTAGCCATCTCCACTCCTATTTGCAAACAGACGTTCTGGCACATACTGTCGCTACACACCACACCCAGGAAATCGTATTGACCAATCCCAATTCCTGCACAGTCCCATTTCCATTCCAGCCACCCTGAAAAGATCTGGATGTACCACATGCGCACCTCCAAATGGCGTGGCTTTCGCCAACATATTGGCCTGTGTGAGGGGCTGCGCAAACACATGTGAAGCATCATACATAATGGCTGCTTTGATTGTAGTTGTAACGCTTACCTGTGGGGCCCTGCAGGAGTGCCTGGTCCGGACTGTGTATGTGTGCCGCATGATTCAATGGCGCTGTTTGTCCAAGCCACTCCGTCCTCCACAATGCGCTGCAAGACTGTATGCCCAGGGAATGGTGAAGTGGGGAGTGGATTGGTTAGGAGCTGCTGGCAGGATTGCTTGAATCTTCTGGATCCCTCTGGATGGTGGGCCCTAACACAGACACAATAGGGATCATAAGACTCTGTCTTTCTACGGTCTCATATGATCCCAGTGATGAACAATTCCCAACTATGATCTGTGTTCCCTGCTCACCGTGTTAACTCCATAAAGCAGTAGTATATCCAGTTCCTTCACTGGGATTAGTGGCCCAGACCTGCTGCGTAACAGTCTCTGTTCAACTGCAATGTTCATACAAGTGTCATACAAGTTTCTGTTTAACTGCAATGTTCATACAAGGTAGTTAGCCACCTCTCCCTGATCGTGTTTCAAATAAGGCTGATGTCCAGAACCGCGCTGTAAATGCACACGTTCAACATGGGAGTTCAGTCTGCAACGTAATGTCTCTCTCCTTTCAGAATGGAGTTGCCGCCTGATTTCGTCTGTGTCCGCCGACAGCGTTTTTTTCTGTTTTCTGATGTGCTTGAAGACGATTCCTGGTAAGTATGGTTGCGGAGGGAGGGGCAGAGGGTTAGAGTCATGTAAACTTATTTTCTATTCTGTTGCTTCTCTTACAGGTGACCATGAGAAGCCGCGCAGAGTCCTCGGAGCTGATGCAGGCAGCTGACGTGGATCTTCCTGAGTTGCGGAGACACGATGGTGTTCCAGTCAAGAACTGCAGGCTGACTTTCCTGAAGTGGCGAGGCTGTATTCCAGTTGCCGGCAGGTCCACCACACGTGGAGATCGGAGCAAGAGGCAAGCGGCACGCTGCCTGAGAGCAGCCAAGGAAAATGCTAAGCACTGGGTGCGGCCCAGGGTGTGGCTTATATAGCCCTAGGAAGCACCCAGAACCACTAGACCACCACAGATAATGTTATATGAGGAAACTCTGGGGCCATCTGCTTTTTACCTGAAGGCTAGATCCGGGGGCCATCTGGGGAGTGGCGCTGAGCCCCATCACCAGTTGCAATGCCCTTCTGGTGCCAGCTCGCAACCCTGTGGCTCCAGGTCGCGCTTGAAGTGACCAGAGGGGTTTGGTTTGGAATCGTGACAGCATTCCCCCTCAAAACCCCCCCTAGGAAGGCGATCCCCGGCCCCGGGCGCTCCTGATAATTACGATGGTATCGGGCTAATAAGTGTGGGGCATGTATGTTCTCAACCGGCTCCCATGTTTGATCCATCACCCCATATCCCTTCCAATCCACTAGGTAGTAGAGATTCTTCCGTATGGTCTTGGAATCCAATATTTCCTTCACCTCATATTCAACTTCTCCCTGTACCATAATTGGGAAGGTCGTTTTGTGGAATCCCGGGTACCCGGATGTTTGGGTTTTAACAATGATTCATGGAAGACTGGATGTATGCGCATGTTCGAAGGCAAGACCAGCTTTACCGCCACAGGATTAATAATGCAATCAATGGAGTAAGGGCCGATGTATTTTGGGAGGAATTTCCTAGGTCCTTTCAATTGGATGTATTTTGTGGCTAACCAAACTTAATCGCCTACTTGGTATTAGGCTCCCTGGACCGTTTTTGCATCTGCAAAGAATTTGTGAGCTGCTTTTGATTTCATTAGAGTCTGTGTATCCTTCTCCATAGTGTCTTTGATGTTGGCATGTAAGGTTTCTACTGCCGGCATGCCCAACGGGTTTGGTGGATCAAGTGCCGAGGTGCGTGGATTTCTTCTGTGTAAAAAAAAGAAGGGTGAGACCCCTGTTGAGCTGTGAACAGTGTTGTTGTAGGCATATTCTGCTGCCCACAAGTCTACCCAATTAAGGTCCACTTGAGTTAGCATACACTGAAGGTATTGCTCGAGGGTCTGGTTTGTCTGACCGTCCGTCTGTGGATGGTTCCTAGTGGACAGATGGACATCGATTTGAGCTTTAGTGCAGCAACTCTGCCAGAATTTGGAAACAAATTGACTTCCCCGATCTGAAATTACTACAGAGGGAAAGTCATTAAGTCGGACAATGTGTGTTAAGAAGATTTGCGCCAGAGTTCCTGCATTCGATAAACCTTTTAAGGCAACAAAGTGCACCATCTTAGTTAACAAGTCTACCACGACTAGTATGGTGCTATAACCGTTGCAAGATGGTAAGTCGGTAATGATGTAGAATGCCATGGAGCTGGTGGAACTGACAGTGAGCGGAGTAGCCCTTGTGGTTTATTTCGCGGTGTCTTGTTTCTGACACATATGTCACAAGTATTTACATGCTGCATTACGTCCTTTCTCCATGTAGGCCACCAAAATTTCTGTTGCACCTTGGCCATGGTTTTAGCTTTCCCTGGGTGGCTGGCCGTAAGTGCATCATGATAGATCCTTAGAACCTGGTCTCGCATGGCAGGAAGCGGAAGGTACAAACGAGTCTGATAATACAGAAGCTGGTTTACTTCTGTCCGTTGGGTTTCTTGTGTGATCCATGCTTGTATGTGTTCAGGGCTCATGAGTTGTTTGATCTTGTCATGTAGCTTGTCCAGGGAAGGAAAACTGACTTGCATAATCCCCAACATTTTTTCTTCCGGTATAATGGGTATGGGTTCTGGGTTTGCGTACACTTCATCCCCTTCAGTATGCCAACCAATTCGGGATAACGCATCCGCCTTTCCGTTCTTTACTCCAGGGCGATAGGTCACTGTGAAATCATACTCTGAAAAGAATTGTGCCCATTGTAAATGGCGAGGAGACTGGGCTCTTGCTGACCTTAGAAATTGCAAATTACAATGGTCGGTAAGGACAGTCACTGTGTCATGTGCACCAAGGAGAGGGTGCCGCCATTCCTTGAAAGCAGCTTTTATGGCCAATAGCTCTTTGTCTGCTACTGCATAGTTCCATTCGGCTGGATTAAATTTCTGAGACCAAAATGCCACTGGATATAGCTGATTAGTGTCAGGGTCTCTTTGGGACAATACCGCCCCCATAGCTACATTGGAAGCATCCGTCTCAACCAGATAAGGCAGTTTAGGATTTGGATGCTTGAGTACAGGTGCCGTTGTGAATTGGCGCTTCAAGTGTTGGAAACCAAGTTCTGCTTCAGGGGTCCACCGGAAAGTATGGTTTTTCCAAAGTAAAGCAGTGATGGGATGAGCTGTATTCGAAAAGTTTGCAATGAACCGGCGATAGAAATTAGCGAAACCAAGAAAGCTTTGAACTGTCTTGATGGAGTTTGGTGATAGCCACCGTAGAATTGCCTCTACTTTACGATTGTCCATTTGGATGCCCTGAGGAGTCAGTATGTACCTGAGGAACTCCACGCTGGTTACATGGAATGCACACTTCTCAAGCTTGGCAAATAGACGATGTTGGCATAACATCTCCAACACCGCCCTGACGTGATGCACATGTTCTTCTAGATTTGCAGAATAAATCAGGATATTGTCTATGTATACCATGCACAGACTTCTAACAATTCCCTCAGAACATCAGACATAAAAAACTGGAATGCTGCTGGGGCGTTGCACAGTCCAAAGGGCATAACAGTGTACTCAAATAATCCAAATTTAGTGCGGAAGGCCATCTTCCACTCGTCACCCGCTCTTACGCGGACCAGATGATAGGCTCCTCTGAGGTCTCATTTTGTATAGATTTTAGCCCCCTTTACTTGGTCCAAAAGGACGGGTATAAGCGGTAAAGGGTACCAGTTCTTGACGATGATTTTAGTCAGCCCTCTGTAATCTATAAAGACCCTGAGGTCTCCTTCCTCTTTGGGGACGAAGAAGAGAGCAGAGGAGATGGGCGACTTGGATGGCCGGATAAACCCGTTGTTCAAATACTGGTCTAAGTATTCCAGCAGATGTTGGTTCTCCTTTTCTGTGAGGGCATATGTACGACTGCACGGGAGCTGGGCTCCTGGTATTAGATCAATCTGACAGTCATAGGGCCTGTGGGGCGGTAAGGTGTTGGCCTGTTCTTTGTGAAAGACGTCTTGGTAATCCTTATATTCTGGAGGCAGCTGTCCTATAGCTCCAAGTGTCTTTTCCAGGGATTTGACTCTGGTTTCTGGAGATATAGCTGAGTTGCTAGATACCAGCGGGTAACAGGTGCGAGTACACTCGGCTGGGAAAGTTATACCATGGGTCTGCCAGTCAATGACCGGGTTATGGCATTCTAACCAGGGCATTCCTAGTATTAATTGGAACTGGGGTGCGCTGATTAAATCAAAGACTATATGTTCCCGATGTCTGTCGTGGCACAACATCGCAACCCTTTCTGTACAATGGGTCACTGGACCAGATGACAATTGAGACCCGTCCACAGACACGATATTGTCTGCTAGTTTCCTTCTCAATATGGGCATTCCAATTCGCCGGGCCACAATGATGTCCATGTAATTACCTAGTGCCCCAAACTCAATGTATGCCTCCAAATTGTTGGCATGGCATCCACCAATTACACCCAAGAATTGTGCATTTAACGCTGTCACCTCTGTTGAACAGTCCATAGCAACCGTTAAACACGCAGAGTTCAAGTGTCCTGTAAACCAAAAGCACCTGCTCGAGAAAGTACTGTAAAATGATCTACGAGTTCTGCATCCAGATACATCGGCATCGCTACCCATCACCACACCTTATACGTATTACTACTTTGTGTACAGTACATTTGCAACTGTGTTATACATTCGTAGCACAAGGGGGCACCTGGCACTGAATCTCCATAACATATGCAAAATTCCTACTGTTATTTCTCCCATCACCTACCATATAATGGCTCCTACAGTGGTAGGTGTTGGCAAATGTTCCATTTGCCCATAGCAGCCATTGTTATATGCAAATGGGAGCTCTGTTCTTTGGGGCCATCATTTTTATGATGCTTTCCCTCATTAACGCACCTCATATCCAATTTGTCAAAATCGCATACAAAAGGATCAGTCAGCGTATCCCACCAAACTAAGCTAAGTGCATACATTGCATGCATACCAACTGTTTCCTGACACTTACCTTTCACACTTCATAGATTACAACAGTAGTAAAAAAATAAACAAATGTATGTGTGCATTGACAACAGTAACATTCATAAACGTGCATAAGGAAATTAAAGACCAGAAGCAATGGCTCCACTCATGTAGCAAGCATACATATGCAGAGAAGTACATGGAAAAGCAAACACAAAAACATTCTGCTTTGCAGTTTGTATATCTTTCCGCACCTTTTTGTCATCCTTCCACAATGTGAAGTCCTCCACTTTGAAAGTAAATAGTCCTACAGTAATACACACACGTGTTCACTCAGAGGTCATACAATACACCCCTAAATAATACAACAACCCCCTCAATAAACATCCATGCTTATGCTCCCAAGTCCCCATTCATATCATAAGCCTTCAATTTATACACACACACACGTTCTCTTCCTGACAAGACATCCCCCTATACTTTTAAAGAATGTATTCTACAAATGTAAGCACTATGTCATTAGTCAACATATTTTCTTACCATCTCCTTATACAGGTGCAGTACCCACCTCTCTCCTCTCTGGAAAGCCACTGGCATGTGCACTTCAAAATACAACCTGCAACAAAGCTACTCGCACTAAACAACAAAGTAAGTATTATACCATCACAGTTTTGTACGTTTTACTGGAAGAGTGCACTATTGTTGTATTGTAGCAGACAGATTTGCAGCAATCCACCAGTATGTGCTTATATGTACCATTCTTACTCATTACACCTCTACAGGTGCTTAGTGTTTGGTATGTCGCCACCATTAGACTAATCCCCACATAGTAACATACTAGTCCCAACCAGATGTTATAGGCCATTGCACATTGACGCACTTCCATGTATACGCCTTCCGTCCTATTGACACACTCATGCACATTGCAGACATATACATTTGAAAATCTGCACAACCACACTTCCCTTTCTTCGCCAATAGCTACTACACAATACCTATGAAACTGCAACTCTGCAGAAAGCAACGCAGAACTAGAGCTACCCAACCTAAAAACATACAAAGTAGCCATCCACTGCACGCAGAACCTCTAGAGAAAGTTGAACGAGAAGAGCTAATGCAGTCATTAAGGAAAATGGATGCATCTACCAGTAAAGAAAGTGTAGGCCATCTGCCAAAATGTGCCGATGAAAAGAAAAGCACTAAAAACAGTGCAACATGCACAACTGCTAACAGAGCACATACTAATGTTAATGTTACCACAAGCAAGCATTCCAAAAAATTACTTTTCCAAAAACATTTTCACCACAGATTCCTTGAGAACCTTATAAATAGAGGGCAGAAAGCACACTCAACCCTCAAAACCTGCCGCAGAAAAGTAATCCTGGAAACTCTTGTAGACATTGCAATGATAGTAAAACGGAAATTGTTTATATCAATTGTGAACAGAATGAAACCACTAACAAGATTAATTGGTAAATTGCAAGCACTACTGCAAAACAAATGCAATATCAGCATAGATACCTCTGGCCACATATGTACAGGTGAGTGGAGTCACACCACCAACACAGAGCCATACTTCAATGAAGAATCATACAAACAAGAACAAGCAAACAAAATTGCCTTATATCGGAGTGGACAAGGGTATGAAAAGATACACAATACCATAATGGAAGAGGAAACACTGCTTTCAGAAATATCCCCATCAAACTTAGATGTCACTCTCCATTCCAACAAACCAACATGCCTCACCTACAAATGGCCTTGCACATCAATGTGTAAAGTTCGCCAATGCGTAATCAAATCTTTGCAGCAATTCCTCAATCAGTATGTCAAAGGCAACAACAAAATAAAAATAGAAATACTACAAACTATGGACTCCTGCCCAGTGCACAGGAATACAAGGACATTCCTTAGCCTGTATTGCTAGACCTGCTTGCAAAAGCACCTTCCACTGTATCAAAATGTTAGCAACCCACCATTCAACAGTCAGAAATCTAGTTTACAAACTGTAATATGCAAAACGTCCAGCTGTAGCGCTGCAACACTTAAATGATATTCTCAAACATGGTACAGCCAAACAAGTGCTCAAAGAAATAGAGCACATCCCAAGGAAATATTGTGGAACTGAAGAGCAATTACAAACTCCAGCAGTTTCAGACAACAGTACTGACAAAATTGCAGCTATCAACTTTGTATATCACACATACAGAAAAGAAATACAAAAGTTCAAAAGCACAGCAGCTGAAATGCCAAACCAAGTATGTGTGCGTTCTTGTAGAGGCAATGAGGAATCAGAATGGTTTCAATTAGCTCTGCACCTTATAGCTGAAAACCAATACGAACGTATGACCACCTCCCTACTGTGCACATACTGCACTGTAAAACTTGACAATAACCAAAGGCCTTCACTGGCAATCAGTAATAATTTGGAATTATTTCCACTGCCAAACGCACTGCAGCAGATGAGAGCATTATAATCCAAACAGTGCACCCATTTCAAGCAATAATACGACTTCAACCGAAAACTGCAAAATTGCCTCCCACCGAATTACTGAGAGGCATTTGTGGGAAAGTAGTTTATTTACCATTAGATCTCAAAGAAAATGTAGACACTCTATGAGTGCAAAGGCCAATAGAAGAGTCTTTGATTATCCTGGTAAATGGTGTACCTACAAAAGACAAAAAAAAATTCAGCAACTAGTGGACTTAAGCAAAGTTAGGGAAGCATTGCAATACCTAAAAGAAAACGATGAATACTACAAGGAAATAAATGTTGAAGAAAACCTGAGAGAAACAACTAAAATAATTTAGGACACCCCACCAACTGGCAAATTTGAACATATACATCCTAGTGCAGGCTCCAATATTTTAGACCACTACACAAGGCACCCACTGCACCCCAAAGACACCATAGACGATGCTCTATGGACAATATCAAATGCGGAAAGCCAAAGGAGCGCCAATAAGTATATGGGAAAAAAGTGTTGAAGCACAAGCCTTTCCTCTACTCTTCCCAACTGGAAAAGGTGGAAGATATGATGAAAGATACACACAAATAACAGCATCGGAATACCGCTGTTTATGAATGTATTCTGAAGACCCTAGATTTAGACAGAACGTGGAGTACATATTCTACCTCCCCTTTGAAAGTGAACTGGCAACGCTATGTTATGGAGTTGCCCACACACTGAAAACAGGTTCCCACTTTCAAAACATGTCTGCTACATAGCTATTGCAAAAGGTGCAAGAAAAAGGACGAAGTTTTACAGTCGTGTATTACAAATCTCTTGGCGAACATGCGTGGTACAAAAGAGTACTGGTTCTGACGGCACACAGATATACGCTGTATGCTATGCAACCTTGGCCCACCCACATGGTTTGTCACTTTAAGTTGTGCGGAGTATGCATGGGAAGACTTGCACACTTTACTATGCATAGCAAACAAAAACAAATCAGGTGTAGACATGAAAACACCAGGAGAACTTTGCTCTCTAGATCCAGTAAATGTTTTTCACAATACTTCCATCATCACGTCCTTGCTATGCTGCTATGGAGCACTTCTTTTGGAGAAAAGAATATCAAGCCAGAGGAGTACCAGACATCCACATGCTTTTGTGGATTGAAAATGCTCCTAAATTTGATGAGGAGAGTGATGAAACTTTTTTGCAGTTCATTCACAAATATGTCACTTGCGAAATCCCTTCAGAAAGTACACGTAGTGACCTATATGCACACGTTTCAGTTCCAAAGACACAAGTCTGCCAATTACTGTCAGCGCACATATAAAAACAGAGGCAAATACTACACCAAATGCCGCTTTGGTTTCCCTAGACCAGTTTCGACAACAGGCCAGGTAAACAGCTTCATGTCTTCATTTCGACACAGTGTGATAGGCAGGTCTCCTAAGAACACGTATTGTATAAAAAGGAGTGAAGCATTAAAGTACAATGATTACAATGCAATAATTGCCCTCCTATGAATTGCTAATGTTGATGTACAGTACGTTACAGACAATTCCACTGCAGTTGCATGATATGTCACACCCTACCTAACTAAAGCAGAGAAAACAGAGCTCAAAGACCTCTGGTATGACATATCATCTGAGAAAACACTAGCACAAAAACTGTATAGCTTTGGCATAAAAATGCTGTCCCATAGAGAATGTGGTGCCTACAAAGCCGCAGACCGTTTAACCGGCACCGCCTTATATGGGAAATCTGAAAACATAGTGTGGCTAAGCCTTGGTCCTGCTGCATCCAGAAAGAGAGTACTGAAATTGTACAATGATATACAAACAATACCAAATAACGAACCCAACAGCCAGGACATTTTGGAGAACAACTTATTGGAGACATACTACCCGAACAGGAGTGTTACTTTAGAAGCCTTGTGCAGGTATCAGATAGCCCAAAACTTTGCATACAAAAAACACATTACACCAGATGAGGAAAAAGGTAGGTACAGAGTGGAAAGTTGTGAAGGCTGTCTGGTGAAACTTACCAAACACAGCCTAATTAATCATATGAAATTGTCATTAAAAACTCTTCAACACAAAGAACTGTACTACATGGCCCTACTGCAACTTTTCAATCCATGTAGAAAATGAGAAGATTTGTTAGCCACCCACGCCACCTATGAAGATGCTTCTGATGCAAATTAAAGTACAATTACAAATGAAAACTTCGCAAAGTACGAAACCGTATTAGACAATGAACGCCAACAAGAAGAAGAACTTGAAGCACAACTAAATGTAGACACTTCTGAGAGCAGTGAAGCTTCTGTAACAGGCAGCCAAGAACCACCTGGACAGCCACTCTTAGCAAATGAGGCAGAATTAGCCATGACGGAAGTAACCACCATCATGTTTCAGTATGAGCAGTCTGCAGAAGAGTTGCCTGTACTGAAATCCCAACTAAACAATGAGCAGCATACCATTTTCCTAAAAGTAAGTGAAAACATTGAACATGGTATACAACATGAAAGTAAAACTTGCACCTGTGACAACTACAAACCTGTAGTGCTGTATGTAAGTGGTGAAGCTGGGTCAGGTAAAACATTCTTAACAAAAATGATCAGTAAATACCTCCAACAATTAACAAACAACAGCCTTTCAGCAATTGTAACCTCCCCGACAGGTTTGGCTGCCTACAACATAGGTGGAGTCACTCTACACCGATTGCTACTCCTTCCAGTAGAACACCAAAACAAACTAAGAGTACTATAAACTTTCTGCAGAATCAGCTATGGAGCTACGCAAAGTTTTGAAACAAATGAAAATGCTCCTAATAGATGAGGTGAGCATGGTCTCCAACCTAATGTTGGCTTTGATTCACCTCAGATTACAAAAGTGCTCAAAACAGACTATGAAGAACTCTTTGAAGGAACACATGTCATTGTTTTCGCAGATCTCCTTCAATTACAAGTGAAAGGGAAACCTATCTTCAAAACTTTAAGCCACAAAGTGTGCCCTAAAAGTCTTGGAAGCATCAGGAATGTAAAATGGCAACATTTCCAAGACATAGAACTAACTCAAAACATGCGTCAGTCTGCAGACCTCACCTACGCCAACATTTTGAAAGACATACAGATTGGTGTACTATCAAAGGAGGTGCAGTCTACCCTCAATACTAGATGCATCCATGAGCTGTTTGGGCGTAACACATGTGCTACTGATGTCATGGAACAATTAGCTCAGAAAAATGTCAGCTGTATGTCCTTAATGCCAACTCTAGCAAGCTGTGCACAATTTAATGCAACAATGCTGAAAAAATAAAAACAACCACTAATGGAAATTCATGCCACAGACAAACTGGACGTACACGGTATGACAATACCTATGTGTCAACAAGGCATAGCACGACTAAAAACCTTAGAGCACTCTATCTCCAACACAGCTGGTTTGGAGAAAATGTTAACCTTATGTGTCAACTGTAGAGTTATGCTAAAGCATAACATTGACGTAGAGCAAGGTTTAGTTAATGGAGCACTTGGTGCAGTTGTTGGCTTCCAGACATACCCACGGGACAAGAGCATTCAGTTTGTGAACATCAAGTTTGACAAACTTTCAGAGGTTCAAAATATAGGATGCACAACCGCTTGGTTCCTTCTTTTCAAAGACACCTATGTACACAGAGAAAAGTGTTCTTTGTCGCTAGCTTATGCAGTAACTATTCATAAATCACAAGGTCTGATCTTAGATTAAGCATTGATTGATACTGGCAGCACAGTCTTTAAAGAAGGCATGAGTTACGTAGCACTGTCAAGGCTATGTACACTGGAAGGACTGTATCTAGTGAATGTTGATGCAACTGCAGTCAGTTCAGACATTCCTTGCATCACAGAGTACAATAGACTATGTGAACTGTACACATCTCATCTGAAAATGTACCTTGTTCCACAGAAACCGAGAGGTTTGAAAAGGAGGCTCATTCAATCAAAAGTTGTAAATTATTTGGCAACAGTACCACCAAAGACATTAAAATCAACTCATACTACATCAACTACCAAAAACACATGCAAAAGGAGTAAAAAAGAAAAGACATATCCAACTCCACCCACAGAAAAAAGTGCCTCTTCAAAGAAACCACTTACTATTCCATCAAAGTGCTCAGACACAGAAGTACCTGGTCCATTCAACTGTTCCAATACAACAAGTGTTAATTGCTATGCAAATGTAAAAATGAATGTTTTATTCCAAAAGCCAGCAATTCTAGAAAACATTTGTTTAAATGGCGCAGACCAGTTGTGTTTGCAAATGCTCATCCTTCTCAGAAATGCAGCAAGTAATCCTGAAATCCTGACACCATTTACAGTGTCTCAGGAATAAGGCAAGTATTGGACTACAGTGCTGGAATGGTGAAACTCACTTTAAGCCGACAAGAAGATCCACAGGAATTTCTAATGTACTTACTACAAATAATGGAAAGGAAAAACATATGCATGAATGAAAACTTTCACATTTCCTACATGTGGAAACATACATGCAGTCTGTGCAACAATGTCATTCAGGAACAAGTTCCTAACGAATGCTTTGGGGGTCATTCCGAGCAGGGCGCAAAGGGATACCGGGCTCCGTTAAGGACATTGGTGCCGGTAAACCCTTTGCGCCCTGCTACGAGGTCCCTTTGTAGCCCATCCTTAACGCCTGCTTTTACCAGGCATTATGGACGGGATCTGCAAAGGGACTTCAGAGCTAATAACGGTACCGTAATTTATGGTAACGTTATTAGCACCCTCCCCATTCCCATTGAGCCCTATGGGGGCTCAAATGGGAATGGGGATTGAAATTTTCAATGGGGATTTACCGGTCCCGCAAAGGTCGGACTAGACCGGTAAATCCCCATTGAACGAGGGCGGACACGGTACCGGTAATGGTGCTAGTTATGGCTCTAAGCTCGCCATAACTAGCACCAACCTCGGAATGAGGTCCTTTTTGTATGTATCAATGTCTAACTGTGACTCCATTCCATTTCAGCAACTGGTGCAAAATGCAAACCATAGCATTTTCTGTATGTCGTGCAATTCTGATAATCATTCGATGCTACATATACACTCACATAGTCAATATGTGATACTAACCCCTTAAGTGCCAAGGATGAGATATTTCATCCTTGACATTACCTCCGTAGTGCCAGGGACGAGATAGCTCGTCCTTTTTGGCACCTTCTTTTGCGCGAATGCTTAAAACAGTAATCCAACAGTAATCCAATCCCCTCTCACTGCCATGGGGCTGGATTACCTTAAATTTCACGTCAGCGTGCATAATGCACGCCGGTGTGAAAGTGAAAGTAATTTCACTGCGGCAGCCATTTCAGGCTGCCGCGGTGAAGAGAGAAGGTGAGTGCCCTTCTCCTTCTGCCTCGATCGCCGGCTGTATTTCAAGCCAGAGATTGAGGAAGGTGTCGTTGGAAAGGGGAGATTCTCCCCTTTCCAACAACACCATTTGTGTAAGCATTGCTGCTCACGGATCGGGCGCAGAGCGCTCGATCCGTGGGCAGCAAAGCCACTAGACACAAGGGATGTCTTTAGAGTGTGGGTGGAGGAGGGCTGCTTACTAGGTAAGCAGACCCTCCCCCCTGAGGCCCCAAAGCATGGGGGTACATGTATAAAGACCCCTGGGGGCAGATAGGTGACCATCTGCCCCCAGGGGTGGGGGCATAAAAAAAGGACAACAAAAAAAACCACTGGGGAGGGAGGAGGGGATTGGGGACCCTAGGCACCTGGGATTTTTTTTCAATGGTGTCATTGGAAAGGGGAGATTCTCTCCTTTCCAACAACACCATTTGTGTAAGCATTGCTGCTCACAGATCGGGCGTAGAGCGCTCGATCCGTGAGCAGCAATGCCACTAGACACCAGGGATGTCTTTAGAGCGTGGGGGCTGCTTACTAGGTAAGCGACCCTCTCCCCCCCGAGGCCCCAAAGCATGGGGCCACATGTTTGGAGACTCCTGGAGGCAGATGGGTGACCATCTGACCCCAGGGGTAGGGGCATATGAGATAAAAATAATAAAATAGAAAGCAATGGGAAGGGGAGAAGGTGTTGGGGACCACTAGCCACCAGGGATTTTTTTTTAGGATACGGAAGGTGGTGGCCCTCTCCCTCCCACCCCAAGTGGAAAGGAGGGGCCCTTGTCACCCTCCCTGGGGGGCAGATTTCTCACCCAAGGGAGGAGTACATACATGGGGTAGGCCACCAGGAAAGTGTGGGCAGGCCCCTCAAACGATGGGGCCTGCAGGGTAGGGCCCCACTGGGGCAGATGGGAGCCCATCTGCCCCTAGGATATGGGCATATGGGAGCCCATCTGCCCCTAGGGAATGGGGCAAAGAAAATAAAAATAAAAAAATGTCATGGCTGGCCCCCCACTGCACCACCAGGGATTTTTTTTTATGGGAAGGGGTTGTCCCACCTCCCCAACAAAATGGACTTGAGGTCATGTCATGCAGCCCTCCCTGGGTGCAGTTATCTGCTCTTAGGAAGGGGCATGTAACCCCAGGGAGGGCTGCATGAGAACCCCTCCTCTTAAATGCCCTCAGAGAGGGCTGAATGAGATCCCCCCTGCATTTGGTGTGGGGGAGAGAGAGGGTCCCCCCATTACATTACAAAATTCCCCAGTGGTTTAGGGTGCCCCTAAGCCCCCCCTAAACTGCAGCCTGCCATTTTCAATTTTTTTCTTTGTTTACCAATCTTGCCTTGGCGCAGAGGGGCACATTGGTGTGCCAATCTGGCCCCAGGGTGTCCTAACCTTACTGCCCCACCCACTGGGGGGTCTTTCCCACAATTTCTGGTGGCCCTCTCCCCCTATCCCAAATGGAGGGGGGTGTACCTTACGCAGCCGTTTGTAAGAGGCCCGGGAGGCCTGCATGAGGTGCCTCCGCCACCCATTTGGGGTGAGGGGGAGAGGGTCACCACAGAATGTCAGACATGCCCCCCAATGGGTGGGGCAGTAGGTTTTGGGCATCCTGGGGGCAGATTGGCACACTATTGGGCCCAACTGTGCCAAGGGCAGTTGGGTCGCCAAAGGAAAAAAGTGAAAATAGGAGACAGCATTTTAGGGGGGCTGTGGGGCACCCCAAACTGATGGGGAATTTTCTAATGGGAAGGGGTGGTGACCCCTTCCCCCCCCACCCACAATGGAGTGGGGGCCATGTCATGCAGCCCTCCCTAAGGGCAGATATCTGCTCCTATGAAGGGACACCTGAGCCCAGGGAGGAGTGCAGGACAGCCCCCCATATCTGCCCCCAAGGTGGGCTACATGAGATGCGCTGCCCCTCCAATTGGGGTAGAGGTGGAGAGGTGCACCCTCTTCACGTTACAAAATTCCCCGGCGGTGTAGGGTGCCCCTCAGCTCCCCCTAAAGTGCAGCCTGTCATTTTCAATTTTTTTCTTTGTTTACCAAACCTGCCTTGGCGCAGAGGGGCACATTGGTGTGCCAATCTGGCCCCAGGGTGCCCAAACCTTACTATCCCACCCACTGGGGGGGCTGTCTCACAAGTTTTGGTGGCCCTCTCCCACCCCAAATGGAGGGGGGTGTACCTCACGCAGCCGTTTGTAGGAGGCGCAAAGAGGCCTGCATGATGTGCCCCCGCCACCCATTTGGGGTGGGGGGAGAGGGCTACCACAAAATGCGGGACAGGCCCCCAATGGGTGGGGCAGTAGTTTTTGGGCACCCTGGGACAGATTGGCACACTCTTGGGCCCATCTACGCCAAGGGGAGTTGGGTCACCAAAGGAAAAAAGTGAAAATGGGAGACAGCATTTTAGGGGGGACTGTGTGGCACCCCAAACTGATGGGGAATTTTCTAAAGGGAAGGGGTGGTGACCCCCTCCCTCCCCACCCACAATGGAGTGGGGGCCATGTCATGCAGCCCTCCCTGCGGGCAGATATCTGTTCCTAGGAAGGGACACCTCAGCCCAGGGAGGAGTGCAGGACAGCCCCCATATCTGCCCCCCAGGTAGGGCTACATGAGATGCGCCGCCCCTCCAATTGGGGTGGGGTAGAGAGGTGCACCCCCCTTCACATTACAAAATTCCCCAGCAGTTTAGGGTGCCACTCAGCCCCCCCTAAAGTGCAGCCTGCCATTTTCATTTTTTTTCTTTGTTTACCAAACATGCCTTGGCGCAGAGGGGCACATTGGTGTGCCAATCTGCCCCAGGGTGCCCAAACCCTACTTCCCCATCCATTGGGGGGCCTGTCCGATGTTTTGGGGTGGGCTTCTCCCTCCACCCCAAATGGGGTGTGGGGGGCACCTCATGCAGCCCTCCCTGGGAGCAGATATCAGCCCGTAGGAAGGGGCAAATGTGTTTTCACTGGGGGGGGAGGGGGGTTCAGTTGACCACCAGGGATGGCTTGCAAGGGGGGGCATGCTTGGAAAGTATTGATTTGTTTTTTCTGGTGTGACCGTAGGTAACGCATGTTTTTTGTTTTGTTTATAGCTTTTACCACGCGAGAAGCTGCAATGTTATGGAAGTACAATTTTTTTATTATTCTATTGTTAGGGCCCACTGTCAGTGGAGTTGGTGATACTGGGCCTGGATTGTTGGTGGTGTGGGTGGGAATGGGCCGTCCGGGCAGATATTTTGGTGGGCTGGGACACAATTGCAGGGGCATGCCACAAATTGCCCCCCATGCCAGCAGAACCTTGGTGTTTCCCTGGGAGCGGATGCCTCCCATGTGGGTTGTCCGTCTGCAAGCCGAGGCTGCAGCTCTGGCTGTGCTACGTTACAGGTGTCACCTCCGGGGAGGAATGGGGATCCTGCCGGGGATCCCTGGAGCTGCTGCTGTGCTTAGGGTACGGTACACCCACATGGTGCATGGATGTCCAAGGCCGGGGACATCACCTCCAACCGTCCTGGATTTGCGGCAGGGCTGCATTACAGCTTTTCCCTTCGGGGAGGTATTGGCATACTGCCGGGACTCCCTGGGGGGGGGAGAAGCTGTAACGCAGGCCATCCAGAGCACCAGCAAAGTTGGCGGTAATATCCCTGGCCTTGGGCACCCTTCTCCCATGTGGGTCTTTGGCGGGGCTTGTAGGTAATACATTCTGGGCCGCTTTGCGCAAGTCAGACCTCCGTGCATTCCCATGGGTGTCCTCTTTTGGGAAATGCATGCGGTTGCCTGTTTTCCTTGCTGGCTTCAAAAGAAGACACCCATGGGAATCCACAGAGCTCTGCCTTGCGCAAATTGCCACAGTTATATAAAATCCTGCAATCCTGCTTTGCGAAAAGAGTTGGGGTTACCTGTGTTTTCAACTTCGTCCTTTGCGCCCGGTAGGTGCACCCACACATGTGAGGTACCGTTTTCATCGGGACATCTGTGGGAATGCAAGATGGTAGGCCATGTGTTGTTGGCTGTGTGTTTCGGTGAGTGAGCTGAGTGAAATTTGCGGAAATTGTGTTTTTTCCGCCACATTTCGGAATTTGCCAGGGTTTCTTTCATTCTGGGCCGATTTGCGCAAGTCAGACCTCTGCGGATTCCCACGTATGTCCTCTTTTTCGGAAATGCATGGGGTTCTCTGTTTTCCGTGGTGGCTTGGACACCCAAGGCCCATATCTGTATGGTGTGCCCGTCTGGCAAAATCATGAAATTCAGCTGTCGGAAAAGACTTGGGGTTAGGGGTGTTTTAGGCTTTCCCCTTGGCGCCCAGGTAGGTGCACCCACACATGTGAGGTACAGTTTTCATCGGGACACCTGTAGGAACGCAGGACGGTAGGCCGAGTGTTGTTGGCAGTGTGTTTCGGTGTGTGAGCCGAGTGAAATGTGCAGAAATTGGGGGTTTTCGGCCACATTTCGGACTTTGCCGGGGTTTCTGGGTAATACATTCTGGGCCGATTTGCGCAAGTCAGACCACTGTGGATTCACACAGATGCCCTCTTTTCGGAAATGCATGGGGTTCCCTGTTTTCCTTGGTGGCCTGGACACCCTAGGCCCATATCTATATAGTGTGCCCGTCTGGAAAAATCGTGAAATTCAGCTGTTGGAAAAAAAGACTTGGGGTTAGAGGTGTTTTAGGCTTTCCCCTTGGCGCCCAGGTAGGTGCACCCACATATGTGAGGTATCGTTTTTATCGGGACACCTATGGGAAGGCAGGACGGTAGTCCATGTATTGTTGGTGGCGTGTTTTGGTTGGTGAGCCGAGTGAAATGTGCGGGAAATAGGTTTTCTTTTCACCACATTTTGGACTTTGCCTGGATTTCTGGGTAATACATTCTGGGCCGATTTGCGCAAGTCAGACCTCTGCGAATTCCCACGGGTGTCCCCTTTTCGGAAATGCAATGAGCTCCCTGTTTTTCTTAGTGGCTTGGATACCCTGGGCCCATATCTGTATGGTGTGCCCGTCTGGAAAAATCATGAAATTCAGCTGTCGGAAAGGACTTGGGGTTAGGGGTGTTTTAGGCTTTCCCCTTGGTGCCCGTGTAGGTGCACCCACACATGTGAGGTACCATTTCCATTGGGGCACCTGTGGAAATGTAGAACAGTAGGCCATGTGTTGTTGATGGCGTGTTTCAGTTGGTGAGCTGAGTCAAATGTGCGGATATTGGGTTTTTTTCTCCACATTCCGGACTTGGCCGGGGTTTCTGGGTAATAAAGTCTGGGCCGATCCGTGCAAGTCAGACCTCTGCGGATTCCCACAGATGTCCTCTTTTCGGAAATGCAAGGGGTTCCCTGTTTTCCATGGTGGCTTGGACACCCTAGGCCCATATCTGTATGGTGTGCCCGTCTGGGAAAATTGTGAAATTCAGCTGTCGGAAAAGACTTGGGGTTAAGGGTGTTTTAGACTTTCCCCTTTGCGCCCAGGTAGGTGCACCCACACATGTGAGGTATCGTTTTCATCGGGACACCTGTGGGAATGCAGGACAGTAGGCCATGTGTTGTTGGCGGTGTGTTTCGATGGGTGAGCCGAGTGAAATGTGCGGAAATTTGTTTTTTTCCGCAACATTTCAGACTTTGCAAGGGTGTCTGGGTAATACATTCTGGGCCGATTTGCGCAAGTCAGACCTCTGCGGATTCCCACGTATGTCCTCTTTTCGGAAATGCATGGGGTTCTCTGTTTTCCGTGGTGGTTTGGACACCCTTGGCCCATATCTGTATGGTGTGCCCGTCTGGCAAAATCATGAAATTCAGCTGTCGGAAAAGACTTGGGGTTAGGGGTGTTTTAGGCTTTCCCCTTGGAGCCCAGGTAGGTGCACCCACACATGTGAGGTACCGTTTTCATCGGGACACCTGTAGGAACGCAGGACGGTAGGCCGAGTGTTGTTGGCAGTGTGTTTCGGTGTGTGAGCCGAGTGAAATGTGCAGAAATTGGGGGTTTTTGGCCACATTTCGGACTTTGCCGGGGTTTCTGGGTAATACATTCTGGGCCGATTTGCGCACGTCAGACCACTGTGGATTCACACAGATGCCCTCTTTTCGGAAATGCATGGGGTTCCCTGTTTTCCTTGGTGGCCTGGACACCCTAGGCACATATCTGTATGGTGTGCCCGTCTGGAAAAATCGTGAAATTCAGCTGTTGGAAAAAAAGACTTGGGGTTAGAGGTGTTTTAGGCTTTCCCCTTGGTGTCCAAGTAGGTGCACCCACATATGTGAGGTATCGTTTTTATCGGGACACCTGTGGGAAGGCAGGACGGTAGTCCATGTATTGTTGGTGGCGTGTTTTGGTTGGTGAGCCGAGTGAAATGTGCGGGAAATAGTTTTTTTTTTCACCACATTTTGGACTTTGCCTGGATTTCTGGGTAATACATTCTGGGCCGATTTGCGCAAGTCAGACCTCTGCGAATTCCCACGGGTGTCCCCTTTTCGGAAATGCAATGAGCTCCCTGTTTTTCTTAGTGGCTTGGATACCCTAGGCCCATATCTGTATGGTGTGCCCGTCTGGAAAAATCATGAAATTCAGCTGTCGGAAAGGACTTGGGGTTAGAGGTGTTTTAGGCTTTCCCCTTGGTGCCCGTGGAGGTGCACCCACACATGTGAGGTACCGTTTTCATTGGGGCACCTGTGGAAATGTAGAACAGTAGGCCATGTGTTGTTGATGGCGTGTTTCAGTTGGTGAGCTGAGTCAAATGTGCGGATATTGGGTTTTTTTCTCCACATTTCGGACTTGGCCGGGGTTTCTGGGTAATAAATTCTGGGCCGATCCGTGCAAGTCAGACCTCTGCGGATTCCCACGGATGTCCTCTTTTCAGAAATGCAAGGGGTTCCCTGTTTTCCATGGTGGCTTGGACACCCTAGGCCCATACCTGTATGGTGTGCCCGTCTGGGAAAATTGTGAAATTCAGCTGTCGGAAAAGACTTGGGGTTAGGGGTGTTTTAGGCTTTCCCCTTTGCGCCCAGGTAGGTGCACCCACACATGTGAGGTATCGTTTTCATCGGGACACCTGTGGGAATGCAGGACAATAGTCCATGTGTTGTTGGCGGTGTGTTTCGATGGGTGAGCCGAGTGAAATGTGCGGAAATTTGTTTTTTCCGCCACATTTCAGACTTTGCCAGGGTGTCTGGGTAATACATTCTGGGCCGATTTGCGCAAGTCAGACCTCTGTGGATTCCCACAAATGTCCTCTTTTTGGAAATGCATGGGGTCCCCTGTTTTCCATGGTGGCTTGGACGCCCTAGGCCCATATCTGTATGGTGTGCCTGTGTGGAAAAATTGTGAAATTCAGCTGTCAGAAAAGACTTGGGGTTAGGGGTGTTTTAGGCTTTGCCCTTGGCACCCAGGTAGGTGCACCAACACATGTGAGGCACCGTTTTCATCAGGACACGTGTGGAAATGCAGAAAGGTATGACAGTTGTGTTTGTGTGGTTTTCATAACGTTTTGACCCATTTTCTGGTGCCCTTTGTCACACAACCCTTTCATTTCCCAAATGTGCCCTACATTTCGTCGCTGCTTTAGGCACCATGCACTTTTGTAACCTGCACAAGTCCCTACCCTTGAAAAGGTCTGCCTGTGCTCTTTTAAAAAATGTATGCCTCCCCACATTGGTTTTCCTGATTTACACATGCTAAATTTGTCTGTTCAGGCTGTAAGCATAAAACTCCTGTGTACCATGGCTCAGTGTTTGGCTTGTTGTAATGCTTGTTTCGTGAAACACTACAAACAATGTGTGCTTTCCTAACTGCAAGAGTCGGGGAATGTAGCGGAGCATTGTTTTTCTCAAAATGCATAGAAGCCATTGCCGTACCAAGCCAATCATGTCAATCACATACCTTTTTTTCAGTCATTGTCCTGCTTTTTCCCCAAACTATGGCATTTTACCCTACCTAGTTGTTGCCCGACCTGCGCAAATCACTCCTTCCTAAACTTGGAATTATGTCTACTTTTCAGAAATGTTTGCCTTTCCTACCCTTTTCTTCTATTCCGTCCACACATGTCCAATTGGCAAAAATGGGCAAAATCGCCTACCTCTCACAAAACGGTTGATAACCACATCAAAATAATGTTTCTTTGTTTCCACTCAACCTGTCCTTGAAAGCCAGGAAATTGGGGAATTCAGCATAGCAAACCGTTTGTTCCTAGCTCTTACAAGGAAAAACCCACAGGCTTCTTTGTACATCATTTTATTGCCATTTTTTGAAAAAGCACAAGATTTTCGGCCTTTTTGGTTATTTTCTCTCACCTCCCTACAGCAACCTAAGATTCCTGGGTGGTGTTACACCCACCTACATGTGGGGAAAAAGGGGCCAAATTTGGACGAGATATCTCATGTAACAAAAAAGTTACAAGGCATTGTATGGCGACATACCGAAATCACCAAAAAAGGCCTTGGCAATGGGGGGAAAAACCAATGGCACTGAAAGGGTTAATGCTCCTAAGATACAATGCTGATGGAACCAAAAACAACTGCAAACCTACTGCCTTCACACATGGACAGGTTTCACTTGGCAAGAAAACCTTCACAACAGTAGCCATAATCTACCACACAGGCGGCTCAACTAGTGGAGGCCACTATACTGCATACATTAGAAAGCAATGCTCATGGTGGGAATGCAATGATACTTCCATCAATCCATAGCAGAGATTACCTGCACATCTTGCAAATGCCTACTTAATATTCTTGAAGCCTACATTTATTCATTGATGTACAAACCTACTATACCTTACTCCCCAGCATCAACCAGTACCTTTGTAAGTGGACAAAGCATTGTTTTCCTTCCACACTGTCGACCTAAAGCATTCTAGCATACAGCAAGCATTCAAGAAATGCACTCGAGTGTGTCTTGGACAATTCCATCTCCAATGAACCCAATGAATACATGCACACAAACAATACGTGTGCACAAATCACAGTAGCAGTATTTTCCACAGGTACGTCAAAGGGAAAGTACTAAGTATGAGGTTTCAAAACTATCCTCAGTAACCTCTGAAACCACCACATACGCAAATCAGTCACCAGCAGTCTAAGAATAGTCATACAATTGCAAGACATATGGACCTATCACTACGTAAACCCATAATGATACACTACTACTTCAGATGGTACACAGATATACAAGTAGCAACAGCAATGCAAAAGCTTCTAAACGTACCCTTTAGGAATGGAACACTGTAACCAGTTAGAATACGCCACCTGGTATCTAACTGCAACCAGAATACTACAATGTTATTTGCAGCATGAAAACAACCCATCTAAACCTTCAACAACTACTGTGTTACAAACATATGCTGAAACACTTCCAAAGTATGAGCAGTTACAGTTTGCTAACAGGTACGTAACTACCATCACCATTCTGCAGTAGCACAGTACGATGCCACAATACTTGCAAACCAGCAGCAGCAACCAAACACGTAACGAAACAGTGGTACAGAAAGGAAGCAGGTAAACATTTACAAAACACCACCTGCTATACAACGCCACCCATCCTACCAACATGTATAGGCCAGAAATCGTAAACCCTTACATTTCCTCCTACTTCAAGAGTACACCTTAAAAAGTGCTGCCACCACTCCAAACTTGACTGTAACTCGTTGTGCATCATAGCAGCAAAGACATTTTGAAGGGTTTTTTTTTTTTAAATCCAGCATGGATTTCTTTTCCTCACAGACCCAATGATTATGCAAAGAAACACAGGTACTGCGTTCATTGCACAGTACACTGGTTCAAAGCATAGTACTTATGAAGTACTAGTTATGAGGATCCACAAAGTAAATAAATATATGCAATGTAGTGTACTGCAGAGTAATGAAACACCTGGTCTAACATATTTTGTTCTCTTTTCCCACAGATAATGCAGCAACGAGTACTTGGGAGGATAGCTCAGCAGCAACATGCTTGCCTTGGAAGCAAGCCGCACCGAGCAACACAGGTTCCATCCCAGGATCTGCGCTAAGAAATCTCTGGGTATTAAGCGCGTTATAAATAACCTATCATATCATAACCTATCATACTACAACATTTCACGTTCAGTACACAAAAAACATCACAGGCCCTCCTCAATCCAAACAGTAAGTATGCAAGTATTGGTATCATACTTCTCTACAGTGTCCACAGTGCAATGTGTGCACTCATTTCTGAAATACACATAGCAATGGCACCATTTACAAGGCACACCTATATTACACTACACAGCTTGTGCCTACGCCCTACACGCTTCACTACACCCAGTACAGTGTCGGGGCTCCAGCCATGCACTCAATATTGTACACTCTGCCCACAATTGCCACTCCACTGTACAACTATGCATATAAACATCTATCCACGTACCACAAACCCCACACATAACACAGCCACCTACCCCTTAGCCACGGCAGCTGACATTGGCTGCCATTTTGTCCACACAATACATAGCCTATTTCCTAGATACACTGTTCACCTACGCCTATAATAAGTGGACACACTGAATGCACTTCACTACAGTAATAATCTGCACAATCACAACAATGCAAATTGATGAATACATCCATACATCTTATGCAACGGTCCTAATTGCTGTAACATTTGGCTCCTTGCATTTTACTGGCACTGTTTAGACCATTAGGTCATGCTCATTGTTATGTACATAATTTCAAAAGAAGGTCTCCAACATATATTTCACTGCAGCACATGGTACATAGCTCTGCAGGCATATTGCAAACACTGTGTTACTGCTTAAGTTTTTAAACTTCTGTTTCCCTTTCTTATTGTGTAAAGGAAACACCATTTGAACACCATAACCTGCTTACAATGTTTCAAGGACGTACACAGTAATTCCTTTTCTTTGACCAACAACAGCCCCAAACATGTTCATGCTGTAAGATACCAAAGTGCGTACGATGGGACACCCACCCACGTATGCTGAGGCAGCGAACATACAGTCTGCCATCGTCCACCGTTGCCTCATAGTACACTGCACATATAAATGTTCCTTAGGGACTGTATAAGCACATTTTATGTATGTTGCCATCTGTGCATTGAGGGCAGCATGTGTATGACACCATCATTTCTACTTATACGTCTACTGCCTTCACTGTAATGACACTACCAACATTCGTAAATGCATGCTACAATCAAAACACGTTGCCGGCGGAATCCTTTCTTTTTTTTCCAGCATCATCTCCGGAAAGCGAAACCTAACATACCTCTCCTTGAACAGGACAAACGCTCATTGTAAAACAGACTTGAGTGGGAAGCATGTTTAGCTCCAAGATCAGACATTGTATGGAACTGTAGAAAAAATTGATACATAACTTACAGTGCAGTTGCTCTGCCCATGTGCCCCAAAGGTAGTCTGCAACGCTTCCATACGCCTTACACTACAATTTGTCACCCACCTAATACAAGCATGGAAGTTGCCATAGTTATGCAAGTAAAACTTTACATCACATGTGTATTACAATAAAATGAATTCAGCTGCAGGTCTGTATGCATATTTATAAAGTTACTTTACCGCTCACTTTCTCTCTGTACATTGTACAGAGGTTTGTGATGGCAGTAGGCACACGCCGTTATAGTGCCATGTCTCCACCATTCCCCGTAAATTGCAACTGTGATTGTATTTCGCTTTGTTGCCATTCTTCCCCACCCCCTGCAAAACCAGACATAAAGGACAAGTCGAAAAGGGAAAACAATTTGTGCACTGAAACAGTACAACTTCTGCTCACTCTTGCAGTGCTACTTTCCCTCTTTTGCCCTTACTATGGCCTTTCACACAATTACTAGTTGTACGCACCCTCAGTGTATTGAAAGTGATAACGGTCACAGGAGCATGCATCAGTCAACCGGCACACAAACATTGACAGCTCACATTTCATTGTTGCATTTTTAGCAAACCAGCTCTTGCATTCTCCTGCACTCCGAGGTGCACCATGAGGGTTCTTTTTTAATTAATTTATTTGCACACACACAGACACATTGTGCGTGGGTGGAACAACACTTGCGACCACTGTCATGTTTTGTAAAAAAGAAACACATGAAAGCAGCGTCTGGTGGCAACATTTGAAAGACGTTTTGCTTGTGTGGAGCCCTACAATCACAGTATTACCTACAAAACAGAGAGCAAGGCAGTGGGTTAACATATGATGCTACTCAATAATACACAGTACATGGTCCATGAGGCAGCCACCTATGACGACATTCTTCCAGCTAACTCTTCTCCTGTTCACTGCCACTAATAAGGGCTACTTAGAGCTATTCTTATTCCTCTTTTTCTCAGATACCTAGCACCTTACTGCGCCTGCCACACCTTCCACTTTCCAGCAGAAGGGTGCTGGACCAAGCATTGCAAGATTACCATAAGCAAATTCTTCATCGTTATTATCTGGGGCGACTGATACAGGCCTGTATGTCCATTTGCGGTTCCAATAATATGAATCAACCTGCAAACATTTATGCTGTATGGCATCCCAAAGCCAACAGCTGTAACCTTGTCTACCTTGAAAACAAAACGTGTTCTTCCACACGGGCCACCAAGCACCACTAGCTACTCCTTTTCCCACTTTTCTCACTTTGCTAGAACGACTCTCCACAAGTAAAGTCAGTGACGGCAGTGACTGTTGCAATGGTGTATGCCGCGCACACGTATAGGTAATCGAAGCGATGTACACATTACAATTACACACAATAGAAACACCAACAGCGTTCTTTGGCCATCTAAAATACTACGCAAAAGAAAGCTAAGAGTCAGATGGCCTGCTGTCCTGTATAAGGTTGTACTTAACTGCATTGATGGTGTGGTCGGCTGCAAATGTATGTGGGTCGGTCTGTACATTATGCAGACTTTGCATGAGTAATGCTTAGTAACACGTGTCATGTCGCAATATCTTCCTTCACTCTCAAAGCACAGGGTATGATCAGGGGCACACCAAACCAAACATAGATGGTGGCATGCCAGTCCGTGAACGGCAACAATTCCAATGACATACACCATATGCAAGTGCAGCCACTTCACACCACCTCTAGTGGTGTACCAACTGCAAAATGTCCTCCACAACCATTCTGTAATGGTGAGCACCCACAGGAGACATGCATATTTCCAAGAGTGTGCGCTTCAGTTACATATCAGTATAGGAACGGACCCAAAAAACATTCTGAAACCTACTTCCAATTAGTGTTCTGACTGTTAGGTCAAAGGGCCCTAGCCATGCGCACAAGGCAGTAGGGGCTTGCCACTCCCAACACAACATAGTACACCCATTACAAATATCCTGATATCATCTGCAATAGTCTCCCCATCCTCAGTGGGCTCTGAAGGTAGTCGCCTGTGCAGCTACCCGACAATGAATTATATGTCAGTACCTGCATACATGGGCCATGTCGCAAAGGTTACACGGTAAAAAAATCCTTTCATGTCCTAGTTTCTTATTACACTCCATGAACCAAGGCTCTGTTCACGGCCACACCATTCCAAACGCAAACGTTGTCTTATCTCACCAATGCTGCTGGAGGAAGTATAACATGTCCTGCACAATGATTCTACACAGACGCGTACCTTAGGACATTGACATATTTAACAGTGTGTGGGATGGAACAAGGTATGGGTATATATGGTTACATACACTTACTGAACTTAGACAAGGAAAATGAAATACACTCTGTATACATATATGTGCAATCAACATACCATTATCACAGTGCTCCCATGCATGTTCCAATGTCTTACTGCACTCCCTGAAGCAAGGCTCTGTTCACGACCACACCATTCCAAAGGCAAATGGTGGCATATATCACCACTGCGGCTGTAAGAAGTCTAACATGTCCTCCACGGGAATCTGCAAACGTGAGTTCCTTAGGACACTTACATATTTAAAAGTCTGTGGGATGTCACAAGGTATGGTTATAATAACTTTTCCAAATGAACTAAGACAAAGGGAATGCACTCTTTCTACATATGTGTGCAATGCACATACCAATATCACAGTGCTCCCCTACATGGCTGCATAGCGTTGCAGGGGTGGGCCCAACAGAATAGTCCTTGGACACACCCACTAGAAGACAATAGAGCCATGCATGGGAACATGTGGCCATGTAGCTTTCCTGCCTACAGGTACGTATGGGTACATTAATGAACCCAACCAAGGCAACATTCTGAAAACTACTTCCAACCAGTGGCCAGACTGTTAGGTCCAAGGGCCCCAGCCATGCACACAAGCCAATAGGGGTTTTGTAGGCACAACACAACATAACACACCGACAGTAAATATCCTCATATGGTCCCCAATGCACTCCCCATCCCCAATGGAGTCTGCCTGCATTCACCAAAAAATGATAGTCGCCTCTACAGCTGCCTGCCAATGAAGCATACATGAGTATAAAAGGCCCATATTGCAAAACTGTGATGGCAAAAAATTCCTTCCATGTGCCCATTTCTTACTACCCTCCCTAAAGCAAGGCTATAGCCAAGCCCTACCCTCTTGGGTACATGCGGAGGCCTACGGCCTCCACCCATGCACCCAAGAGCCTAGTCCTTTAACAAACCCAGTAGAAGGTAATAGAGGCATGCATGCTACCATGTGGCCACGTAGCTTTCATAAGTACAAGTACGTATAGGTACACTTACGGTCTCAAACAAGGCTACATTCTCCAACTTACTTCCAACCAGTGGCCAGACTGTTAGGTCCAAGGGTCCTAGCCATGTACACAAGCCAGTACGGCTTTACAGGCACAACACACCATAGTACACCACCTGCAAATATCCTCATATTGTCTCTAATGCACTCTCCATCCCCAATGGAGTCTGCCTGTACTGACCAAAAAATGATAGTCCCCTGTGCAGCTACCAGCCAATGAAGTATAAGTGAGTAGCTGTGTTAAAGGTCCATATCGCAACTCTGTGATGGTGAACAAATCCTTCCATTTGGCAATGTCTTACTGCCCTCCCTGAAGCAAGGATGTGCCCAAGCCCTAGGCTCTTGGGTGCATGCGGAGGCCTACGGCCTCCGCCCATGCACCCAAAAGCCTATGCCTTGCCCACAACCACTGTAAGACAATGGAGGCCTACATGGGAACATGGTGCCACATACCAAACTTGACAAACGTACCACAACCACCGACACCCCTACCCACCGCTGCAACACAATGGGAACCCACAACATCAACATAACCACCGGCACCCCTAGGCAACAGCGGGATGTCAGCAGGTGTGGTTATAATACTGTATCCAAATGAGCAACGGCACAGGGAATGCACTCGTCATACATATGCGTTCAATGCACATACCATTAGCACAGCCATTAGCACAGTGGTTCCATACATACCTGCATTGCGTTGCAGGGGTTGTGCCGAAGACCTAGGCTCTTGGATACATGCGGAGGCCTACGGCCTCCGCCCATGCACCCAAGAGCCTAGTCCTTGTACACATCCACTGGAAGGCAATAGAGGCATGAATGGGAACATGTGGCCACGTTGCTTTCCTGACTACAGGTACCTATGAGTACACTAACGGACCCAAACAATGCAACATTCTCAAACATATTTCCAACCACTGGCCAGACGGTTAGGTCCAAGCGCACTAGCCATGCACAAAAGGCAGTAGGGGCTTTGCATTCACAACTCAACATAGTACACTGACTGCAAATATCCTCATATTGTCGCCAATGCACTCGTCATCCCCAATGCAGTCTGCCTGCACTGACCAAAATATGATAGCCGCCTGTGCAACTAACCACCAATTAAGTATATGTGAGTAGCTGGGCCAATGGTCCATATCGCAAAAGTGTGCTGGTAAAAAATACTTCCATATGCCAATGTGTTAGTGGCCTTCCTTGAAGCAAGCCAGTGACAAAGCCCTAGCCTCTTGGGTACATGCAAAGGCCTATGGCCTCCACCCATGCACCCAAAATCCTAGTCCTTGTACACACCCACTAGAAGGCAATAGAGGCATGCATGGGAACATGTTGCCACCTAGCTTTCCCGACTTCAGGTACGTATGTCTCCACCAACGGACCCACACATGCCAACATTCTCACACCTACTTGCAACCAGTGGCCACACTGTTACGTCCAAGGGCCCTAGCCACGCACACAAGGCAGTAGGGGCTTTACAGGCACAACATTGGATATCTAATGGATAGTTCCCAATTTTTTGATGAAGGGGGATTAGGCTGCAAAAAGGAAGTGTATGCAGATAAAGGAGAAAACAGCAGCCTAATTACCTCTCTCTTAGCTCACCGACTGAACCGGACGGTGGGGTGTGGTGTACTTTATCTATTACATAAATTAAAGTACGAGTGTATGATCATGCCAAAGTCTTAAAAACATTAAAACAAATGTTATTCATTGCACAAAATGTCCTTGTAATAATAAAAAACACAACAGGAAATGGGTGCTTTCCAGAAGGCACACAAATGCAAAAGGATAAACATTTCATTAGGTTATTCTCAAAAGCCCATTGTAGGGCAACAGGCAAGGTGAGATTAGTATGTGACAGATGGATGTTGTCAGATTACTAATGTAAAACATATCTTTGTTGTCATATCACAGTAGTTTCCTTTCACAGGAAATTCTTAGTGGTCAGAGACAGATATTGTAGTCTCAATCTTTACTAGACAGATCTTTTGTGTCTAATGGATGTCTACATATGTTTCGGCTGGAGTCGCATTTGGAGACCATCCCTGGTGTCTCACTCTTTGGTAATAGCCCTCTTCAGGACAGTTGATTGCTTGGTAGTTAATGCAACAGTAGTACGTTTCCTAAAAAATATTTTCAAGTCTTGGAGTCGCTATGGACAAAAGTAAAAATAAAAATGTGTGTATTAGCGATTACATCTTTAAGAAGGCATGGGTCATACTGTATCGGGTACATATCCCCATTATTACACACCACTGGCCTGGTCAGTATCTCTCGGTTGGACTGGAGTTTGCTGTCAATGCTTTGTTGAAAGGAAAGGTGTTCTTTCTTTTTTAAGACTGCATGATGTAGCTGCCTTGAGTATTTCCTTCCATTTATGAAGGCTGAGTCCTGGGGTACCCTAAGAATAACCCACAATTTGGTTATTCATCTGTATTCGTTTTAATCCAAGTCTATACATATTTGCTAGAGTCGACTTTTGGCACTGTACCTCTCTTCTGCGTTCTCAAAGGATGCTCTGCGTCTCATGCTCTGCTATCGGCTTCTGAGCTTTTTCCAAACTTGTGGGCTTTGCTGTCTGCAGGGTCTCCTCCCCTATCAGGGGTTGCGCTGCCGGGCGCTTCCCTGGCTAACCTATGTTTCTCTCTGACTCCATTTGCTGCGGTGTCTATTCCCACTTCAGCTTCTTCATCCTAGTTAATTGGGAATTTCTTCTTAAAGACACATATTCATTTTCTGGTTGAAAATAATAGATGGCAGTGTTTTCTTCATCAGAGTCTCTATATTGTATGTCCTTTAAGTTGTCTGATATTCCCAAACAGGTGATTTAAGGATATTATTTGGGGGTTCTTTAGAACAATGATAGTCCCTGTCTCTCCCGGTGAGTGCCCATTTGCCTCTACCCCTAGGGAGGGTGTTGCTAAGCATGCTTAACTCCTCAGCCTCACGGGGGAGGGGCTCCACCTTGGGGAGAATAGGCAAATTCCCCCGATTTGTCATAGATAGGAGAGTGATGGAGAGGGTAACTAAGTGTGATATACAGCCCATTGGAAGGTAGGATCATGATATGGTGCTCATGGATATAGCAACGTCAGCGATGACAATTTGAGTATCTAGATGGTGATGTAATAATTATCTCTAAAAGGGCAGGGTCTTTGCAGAAGAGCTGGAGAAGAAACTAGGGGAATACTTCCAGGTCAATGACACAGTAGATGTGGGGACTGGCACAGTGTGAGAAGCAGGGAAAGCCACTTGTAGAGGTTTACTAATGAGGGAGGGGGCACACAGGAAGAGGCAGAGCGAGACCCTGGAGAAAAAGCTGATTGAGATTCAAGCATTGAATATTTAATTATTTGAGGGTGTGTGCGGGATGGCAAACGTCCTAGATGAGTTGAAAAGAAAAAAAGATGCATTTTAAAGCTATTCGAGTGGGGGAAACTGTGCAGAAACAGAGATTCCTCAAACAGAAGGTTTATGAGAAGGAGGATAAGCCAGACAAACGTTTAGTGGCCAGGCTTCCGCACAGAGGATGGAGAGGTGAGTTGAAAGTATAAATGATGCTGACAGAGTTCTGAGTACTTCACCGTTGGATATAGTAGGTTGCTTTGCAGCATTCTATAAGGGGCTCCACAGGAGTCAGGCTGGACTGGCAACGGAAGGGGTGGAGAGATACTTGGATAGGGTTTGCTTACCGGTGCTAATAGCGACGAAGGCGGTGGAGTTGATTCCCCTTCAATGACGGAAGAGGTTGCGGGATCTATACGTATGCTTCTGACGGGGAAAGCCCTAAGGGAATGATGGTTTCACAGTGGATTTTATAAATGGTATAAACTGGTGCTGGTGATGCATTTGTCAACATTGTTTTATCACATACTTGATACTGTACAGCCCACGTCCCCATTCCATGATGCTTTGATTTCAGTTATTCATAAGGCGGGAAGGGACCCTATTTATTTATTTTTATTTATTTATTACATTTGTGTTGCGCACAAACAGCCCTTGGGCATCAAGGCGCTGTTACTTGCGGGGAACTTAGTTACAAGGTAGGTACAGCTGGGAAATGCAATTTGCACATTATACGTTAATACATTAGGGTACAGAGTCAAATTATAAATACATTTTGAAATTTATCAGGAGATGCAGGTTACTGTGGCATACATCAGGTGAACAGTGCAGTTTTCATGGCTTTATGGAACGCCATGAGAGATACCGCGCCTCGAAGGGTAGGAGGTAGGGCATTTCAGTGTGAGGGTGCGAGGTAGGGCAAGCTGGCGCCACCTGCTCTTGCTCTCTTTACCATGGGCACGCTAAGCATGTTGGCTTAGGATGTTCTAGTTAGCCTTGTGGAGGTGCAAGGGTGGATCCTTTACGATAGGTAGTCAGGTGCGGAGAGGTGGATGCACTTATGAGTCAGTATCAGTGCTTTGAATATGATCCTCTCTTTTACTGGGAGCCAGTCGGCTGATTTTCTGGCAGCCGTGATGTGTTCTTTTTTGGAGAGGCCTTGTGCTGCATGGAGCACATTGTTCTGGATGACTTGCAGTCTTTCCAGGTTTTTTGTGAATGTCCCTAAGAAGAGTACATTACAATAATCTAGCCTTGAGCCAGTAATGGCTCTGGCTATATTGGTGCAGTTTTCCTTGGAGAGGAAAGGCCTAGCTGCGTTAATGAGTTTAGCATGGTACGCCGCTGAGGAGGCAATTGCATTGACTTGTCTATTCATGGATAGGTTAGGATCCAGATGAAATTTGGATGATATAGGCTGGGTTTTTTGGGGCTTAAATATGGGCGAGAACATTTTTACATGGATGCTGGCAGTGAGGGTTGAGAGTTTGATGCCTAGGTTGCCAAACTCAAATCAGGTTGGTTTTATCTGAGGCCGGCAGGGAGCAGATACATTGTGGAAGACTTTGAATTTGATGGCAGAAGTCAGAGGAGAAGTGAGGAATTTGGTACTTCTGGCACTTGATGCAGAGAAGGCCTTTGACCAGGTGGAATGGGGCTTCCTTTATGATGCCTTAAAGCCGTTTGGCTTTGGTGATAGATTCCGTAGAGGTATAGCCCTTGGTACTCTGAATTTAGGGCTCGGGTGGCGGTCAACTGGGTGACTTCAACTCCTTATGATATACAGAGGGGAACCAGGTAGGCATGCCCATTGTTCCACTCCTGTTTGACCTAACCCTGAAGCCTTTGGTGAATCATATACAGGAGTCAATGCAGATTTGTGTTATTAAAGTCTGCGAAAAAGTATATAAGCTCGGTATGTATACAGATGATATCTTGTTGCACCTCTGCAACCCTCGAGAGTCGATACCGTTGGCAATATTGGTGATTCAGGAATTTGGTGAGATAGTGGGCTTCAAGGTCAGTTTTAAGAAGCCAATCCTCTTGCCTTTTAATAGGGATCCGGGAGCAGACCTGAGTGACCTGACTCCAAGTGTAAAGGTTGAAATATTTCATGGTGATGGTGATTGGAACATTGGAGGGCCTGTTTGCTTACCAAGTTGATATGAGAACTTGGGAGAGGCTGACTATGTTGTGGTTGGGTCGATTGAACGCCCTGAAGATGACCATATTCTCTAAAATGTTATACCTATTTCAGATGCTGCCAATTGAGATGCCATACCATGTTTTTAAGGAGGTGAAAGAGAAGTTTGTGTGGTTCTTGTTGGCGGGGCAATGAATAGCATTCTGAGTGAGGAGCTAATTTTGCCTAACGATGGGGGAGGGGTGGGGTTCGCAGATGTTCAATGTTATTATAGGGCATCCCACATGAGAGCTTTCATCCCGCATTTACGTATGGATAGTGTGACAAATGTTCGGATGTCGTCCCTTCTCCCTTAGGGAGAGCCTCTCCTTGTGAGGCCAGGAAGGTGAGGCTGCTAACCGATAATCCCCCCTGAGGTTGGTACTCAGTGGGGGGAGCTCATGGGGAGGGAACTAGGGAAGAGAATGCAGTCCCTCCACCAATCACCTGACCCTAGACCCCCTTCCTATGACCATAAGAACAACTCCTTCCCTAATAGGGTCATCCGTTATTGTCACTCTACCATTCCCCTAGAAGTACTTGGATGAGGAAGAATAGGAATTCCTTAAGTGAAGATCCTTTTCCCAGTACTGTGATGAAGAACTCCACCGACTCACAAGGGAACCATAAGATCAGTACTGTGAAGAGGGAAAAGTGAGGAAACATGAAGATTTCCCCGTTGAACAGTCTAGTGGTTACCAACATTCTATTGGTCCAACTGTAGTAGAAACACAGGAGGGAAACCAGGACCTGTTGTCAAACCCTCCCTCGAGGAGACAGAAAGAGTGAAGCTGCACTGCTAGAGAAGGGATTGTGGTCTAGTGTGCCTTTCTGGGAGTCAGGGTACCTCTGGCAGCTGACAAGGTGCCCAGTCCTCTCTGGAGGAATCCCAGAAGAGGAAATACTCCCTGGAGGAGCCCAGATACAAGATCCATCCGACTGGGTGGGAAGGAGTAGAGAAAACTGCTACCCGAGATGCAGAGTTGCCACTTGGGGCGAGCAGAGACTGTCTGCAACCGGCAGGTGGGAGAAAAGCGTGGAGTAGCAGGCACCAGCCCGAGGCAAGCCTTGAAACACTTCCGCACTGCGGAGCCACCATAGAGGAGGCTGAAAGTGAGGGAGCAGAGAAGGCTACCCAGAACTTGAGAGGCTGAGAGACGGCGTCCCAGATCGGACTGCATTCCGCAGACCGGCAAACCAGAAGTAGACGTGGGTGTGAGGCAGAAACTTTCCACCTGACCGTAGGGTACGGTGAGGAGCTGCAGACCCACATTACTTCACGTTGCAGAGGCCCTGCAGCGTACCCCAAAGCAGAAGGAGAACCAGAGCGACAGGACTAAGGTGGAACCGTCAACTAGCGTCTTCCAATTAATGGAAGTCCAACATACAGAATAGAGGTACAAGGGACATTGGGGAAACTCCAGGAAAATACTGCAACTGGGTCTGGGACCCACACCAATATGGGGAGAAACCAAGAAACTAGAGAGTAAAACATATGAGAGCAATTCTTGGCAGGCGAGTAAACCAAGTCTGCACAGAAGATTAAGAAATCGTGAAAAGAATGTCATTGTAGAAGGACCATACAAATGCAGACAGTGCTTGGCAAGAGAGTAAACCAAGTCTGTATGTAATACCACAGCTTGTACGTGAATCCAAGCTAGTCTTCTTCATAGCAGTACCTAGTAGGTGGAAACCACGTCTGCCAACCAGGGTCAGGGACCCACCACAGCTTGGAAGTGCACCCAAGCTACTCCTCTTCAACGTAGTACCTGGTTGGGGAAAACCAGGTCTGCTGACCAGGGTTAGGGGGGCCCTCCCCCCAATGGTCTGCCGCCCCCCCACCCCCACTAGGGACCAGGAAGGCAGGTATCATTGCTGTCCAGCACTCAGATCACAGCACCAAACTCAAGTGATCTGGCACAAGTTCGGACCAGGATTGCGCTGAAATGGTCCAGAGTTTTCACACCCCACCCCAAAGTTAGCAGGGTGTCAGGATCCACTGGCCCAAGTGGATCTATATTGAAGGATCAGTTAGGCCGCAACAGAGCTTAGCAACACACGTCTCCTTCACGCGCTGGCTCGACAGCACTTCACTAACAATTGTTGAACTGTATTTTAAGCCTGAGAAGGCCTGGGGCAGGAAAAGATACCCTGCAGCAATTGATGAACTTTACAAGAAGCCTGAATAAGGCCAGGAAGGGAGATGGTCCCCAACACTTGAGGAACTGAACAAAACTTTCTTTTCATTTAGTTTAAACTTAGAGTGTGAGGGGCAGGGTTAGGATTCTGACATTGGGACTTTTTCTTTTGGACATTCTGACACTGATACTAGTTATTTTGGTTGAGGCAGAGAATCGTCTCTTAGATTTAGGGCAAGATAGTGTTTTCTTTTCATTCCTCACTTAAATAAAAGATTCTGCTAATCACTATGACCCCTCTGTGACAGGGATTTGGCCTGGTTGACACAAACTGGGGGACCCTGAGATTTTCCAAGTTGACTAAAACTAATTCTAGTCATATAGATCCTGGGAAACTATAATTATTGCCCCCTGATTTAGTGGATACGAACCGGGGGATCAACAACAGTAGTAAGTAGCATAGTGAGACCTTTGACCCCACTACCAACGACACTAGGCAATGATGGATTAAAAATCAATGATTATCCCTTTGGGGGCAATAATAGGGTGGGACTTACCTTCACGTCTTTAACCTTCCAATCCATTTATCTGGTTAGGAAGAATCTTGAGGGAAATAGTTATGAACTACTAAGTTCGTATAACTGCTAGATCCCTGGGAGGGAAAAGATAATACTCTCCTTCGATCTTCAGATCCATGTACCTCCTGACCTACTCGCATATTTGAGCCAGAGACAGACGGAAGGGCTGAGAATTCTATCACTCTTCCCCTGTGGACAAAACATCCGAGTCATAGGTGTTGGATGTTTTTACCCATGCAGCCAAGCCCTACCATAAAACTGTGCAGTACTGGCATTGAAAACATCACGATGGCCAGAACTCCCCAGAGAGTGCACAGAGAAAACATGAAGAATAGGCTTCCACCCATTTTTGCCTATGTTGTGAGCACAGGAGGGCACTGCCTAAAACCACCATTGGGCTACACACACAGTAGCCTGAAACCATTGGAAATGGCAATGCTGATTGCCAAAAGCAACCCAGAACTGTGGGGAATTCATTTTCTTAATGTCAAAAATGGATGCAATACTGGTGCTCACCACTATCAGAACGCCGGCGTTTTAAAACCACCAGACTTTTGTGTAAAACTGAACAAATGAACCCAAACCAGGCCAAGGAAAGACTTGCTAAGAGGTGGATACAATGTAAAACTATATTCTGAAATGACTTGAAGGAAGTAATTATTTATTGTATATATAAAAAATAGCTGGGGATGTCAGCAGCTTAAGTGAATTTGGGTTTAAAGCCACTAAAATCGAAAGGTTTAGAATAAATGAGTGACCTACTTGTGAGTGTCACATAGGTTGCAATTGTTTAAATGTCATAGTTTTGAACTTAGAATCAGCATTCTAGCTGCATGTGCAAAAATTGTAAGTTGGATTTGAATGTAGAAAACTGGGAACTAAAGGGACATTTAGCTGAAGCCTGGCTGAAGAGAGTGAATTCTGCCCGGCAACTACCCCCGACAGGAGGGAAACCTGCTCAGCCACTCTTCCCAGGCCTGGCTGCATTCTGCTGCCCCTGCCAAAAGGAGATGACACCTTTCTGATTGAATTAGGGGAGTGGCACCTGGGGACTACAGGAAACTAAACAAAGCACTGTCACTGGCTAAGACAAATGTTATATTGGGGGGGGCCGTAAAGTGGCTTCCTCTTGGGAGAAACTGGGAGGGGCAGTGACTGTGAGAAGCAAGCTGAGCTTGGGGGAAGTGGATAAACCAGAAATTCCACCATGTGCTTTGGAAAACCACACCCCTTTGGGGATAGAGCATGATTTTAAAAAGATGGATAATTCACAGTGCGGACTTGTCAAAATTAAATAAATAACATCATCATTCTTGCGATTTTTCTATGCACATTTTAAGAGGTGTTAGGACCCTGTGGGATGTTCTTGGGGATAGTAGCGGAAAAAAAGGTTGTTACTCCAAATGTATGCATGTTAAAAATCTGAAACTTTATCATCTGAAACCCATATCCCTGGTGCATGTGTGTGTAAAATCTGGAAAGGTTTAGAGGTCGTTATCTGGATGAAAAAGGGGAGAATTCTGTCATAAGTGGACACGACATCGTACAAAGACAGGGATCGGATGGTTTGGTGCTACAGAAAATATGTTAACTGGACCTGTAATATTAGAAAAATGGTACATAGATAAATATGTATTTGGGTCAGAAATAGATTTGTGTGCAATTTGACAAGGGGAGGTTCCTCTGACCATAAAACCTACAGCATCACTCTGACACTCCATTTCTTTCCCCCAATCATGGGAGAGAGGAAAGCTTGGCCAATGATAAGTGAGAGGGGCAGGCTTAACTAGGCCCAGGCACACACCCATTTTCAAAACACATAAAAAGAGCCACTGGAACCCAGGTAGAGACATTCACTTTCCACTATCTTGCAGGACGCTTTGCCGGGAGACTTCAGACTTCACATCCACAGATCCAGACTTCAAATCCATCAATCTCCAGAGACCAGAAATTAACTCCAGAATTTGTAGCAGAGAGGCCTGAATCCACAAGCTGAATCCTCTTCAGCAGGCCTCAAAACCAACCAAACTATTCAACAGCCGGGCGAGCTGTTTGAATTCTTGGCCAAGAACTTTTGCAAGAACCTGTAGCAGTATCCAGAAAGCAGTGCTGTATCCGGAACCGCTAGCAGAACCGATAACAGAACCAGAGAGAACCAGAGACCAGATCGCTGTGAAGAACTGCTAGCAGAAGTCCAGCCAATCCTGACCCGATCGGTGACGAAGTCGCATTCCTGTCCAAAATCTAGTGTTAGTACCCAGCTAGCACTGTGCCAAAACCAATCTCTTAGTTTAAAATAATCTAATCCAAACTATTTTAGCCTATTAGAACTGCCTCCTAGAATCGTGTCATTCTGTCATCTTTAAAACTGAAAACTGTCATCTGTCATTCTGAGCTTTACAATTTCAAATCCGAAAAACTACCTTTACTAAATCGGCCGTATCTCCGGAACAGTTTGAGCTAGGAGCAAGTTTGAACTGCCATCTTAAAGCTAAGATTCTAAGCTTTCCAACGAGTCTAGAACTAACTTCCTACTCCTTATAGTGCCTCCGTAATTGCGCTCGACGCACGCGACTAAATTTGCTGCCATTTGACATTTTGCTTAATTTCAGCCACGTGTAAAAATATTTGTCCTTGCCTTCCTTGCTGAAATTCGTGTGCAACCTGACAATCATTAATAGAGCATTGCTAAAGTGATCCTGAATTAATTTAAAGTATCTCTCACTCACCCGGAACCTCCTATAGGGAATTAAAAGCAATTTTAGCATATGTTTCACTTAATTGCAACCACATCAAGGTATCTTGCCTGTGTTTAAAACTTCTACCTGTTTTCCTCTAAGCTTGCTAGGGTGGAACTGAATTATATTTGATTGCATTCCTGAGAACTGTGTGCTTCCCTCCCATCTATTTACCTTGCATAGGGGGGGGGGGTGAATTGTCAAAGAAAAGTGATTACATTGTCTTTTGTTCAAGTCATATCAAGTTTATTTTCTGTACTGCATTTTCATTCATCATTGCATTGTCCTTGAAGCCATAAAAGCATTCTCAGCTACTTTATCCTCTCTATATCACTTCTAAGCCATCAAAAAGAGTCTACCACTGTAACATTATCCATTGTTGATCACTATCATCTTCACAAGTGTGCTATCAAACATTAATTTATTATAAAAGTGTGATATATATATATATATATATATATATATATATATATATATATATATATATATATATCAGAGAAACTGAAGGAAGAAAGGCGGACCGCACTCAGCATGGATCCAGAAGGGTCCCACAATCCCAAAAGGGGAGAGGACCCCCAGAAAGAATGCACAATGCTCACACAATATGTGAAGAATGTAAAAATTATTTTAATAATAACAATAACCTGCACGGTGTGTGCAGAGCAAAAAAAAGGGGGGGGAGACTGGGGAAACAGCAAGACAGACAGAGGCAGGACGCCCGGTAAGCGGCCCACCCACAACGCGTTTCACGCTCAACTGAGCGCTTGATCACGTGGTGCAGAGCAGTACAGACACAAATAAATAAACAAAAGCGTGTAGTCCATCATCTATGTTGCCTGAGGTAAAAGTACCATGAAAAGCTGTTGATGCTGGCGGCCATATTGGAATAGCAGGTCAAAGATGAACCAGCATTGTAGCACACATACCGTCTTGCAATACACTAATAAAATGTATATATACTGGTACAGAGACAGAGATGCAATTCTGTACACACTGTCAATATACCATAATATAAATGCCTGATTGTAAAAAAGCAGAATTACACCATGAAAATATATATACATTCTGTACTTTTTAGAATTTCTACCGAATACATAGTCGATCTAAGGGCAGGTTAAAGTGCTAGAAGAGAAAAAAATGTCATTTATGGTCCGAATATGTCCAAGGAATCTTGGCATACATATGCATCAATGGACTTTGACCACATAGCAAACACTATAACTCAATAGTCTTGGTAGACGATGTATCGGGCACAGTGCCGCAGGAGGTAGCCATAGAAAAGCCACCAGAAGATCAGACAAATGAAGATATTTACAAATTAGTCAGTATTTCAAAACATAATTGTACAGTGCAAGACAGCAATCAATGTACCGTTTCTGTTTGAGTTATGTTCAAACCCATGATGGCATAAAGTGCAAGTACAAATCAAACAGGGGCAGCATAAATAGATGTGCAACAAGGCAAGGTCATAAAAACCAGATCGGCTTAAAGTGCAAGTGCAGATCAACCAATGGGCAGCATAAATATTATACAAGTCAGCAAGATCAAATGGACATGCCAAGATAAAAACTAGTCAACATTGACAATATGATAGTCAAATTGCAAAGCAACAATTAATATGCCATGTCAGTCTCTGGGCATAATGACATGATGACGTAAAGTGCAAGTGCCGGTTGGTCAAAAAGCAGCATATGAAGATGTGCAAAAACGCAGAATCACAATAGTGCAAATGCCGGTCGACCAGTAGATAACATACACAATGTATGGGTCAACAATTGTAATTGACAATAAATTCTAAAGGTTAGCTGGCACATATTATCAGAGCTAGAATACATAGGCATTTTTATGGGGTTGACTATATACCTCAGACTAGAACATGTACACTTGAAATCATCTGGTAAGGCCAACTTAGACAGCATCAAGATTTAAACATAGCAGACTACAACGCAGATTTTATATATGAGATGTGTCAAATTGCACATAGAGGGTCGTGAACATGACAGCTTAAAAAATGGGACTAAAGAAATAGCCAATCTCGCTTATAAACCAGAGTGGTAATATATCCATAATGGCAAAGCAAGAAAAAAAGGGGAAAAAAATATGATCAAAACAGTGCACAGGTCAAGAATAAGAAAAAATGTGTATACAAGCAACCGAAAATCATATGTATACTCCAAGGGACAAGAAAAAGGGAAAAAGGTAAACCAGTACTTATAAATGAAGCCAAATACATTAGGTTCAGTCTGAGTAGCTTGAAGGGTGAATCACAAAATTGGGGAAAAATACTCTAAACGGGCAATTAAAAAGTGACATCATCTATGTACCTATGAACGTATGAAGCTCCTCGTCAAGGTTGTGACCATTAGGGAACTTGGTATCGAAATCCAGAATAAATCTGGTCTCTAGCTGCCTTAATTTGAGCACACGATTCCCTCCTCTGGGATGGAGCGGAATGTGCGCCACTGCAAAGAATTTTAGGAGAGAATGGTCATTATTGTGTTTTTCTTTGAAATGCTTGGCCATGGGGTATGCGGGATCAGAGTTTTTGATTGCCCTGAGATGCTGTAGTATTCTAAGCTTAAGCTTGCATGTAGTACTCCCGACATACCATCTCCTACAAGGACAGGAGAGTACATAGACCACAAAGGTGGTATCACAATTCATTGAAAAATTAATCAGCTGATTACATTGAGTAACCGGGTGCAGAAAGGATTTGCACGTAATGGCGTGGAAGCAAGCCTTGCATTTACAACATTTCGAAAAGCCTATAGGAGATTCCATCAATGATTTCATATATGATGAATTAGTATTAATGGGTGGCAAGAAACTGGAAACCAATTTGTCCCTAAGCGAGGGTACGCGTTTGTATGTGATGGTAGGCCGTTTGGAAAGTAAAGGGCATAGGTCCTTGTCAATGATGAGAATCCGCCAATGTCGTTCAATGATTTTGCGGACATGATTGGAGGCATTATCAAATGTAACAATCAGGCGGGGTTCATCATTGACAGTAGTTCTAGCGGGCTTAGTGCTATATAGTAAATGATCCCTAGACAGTCCACGTGCTTTAGTGTAGGCCAGTTCTACAATTCTGCGCTCATACCCTTGCTTAATGAAATCTTTGGCCGCCAGGGCACAGTGATAATCAAAGGAAGCTAAATCTGAGCAGTTCCTACGATATCTAATGAATTCGCCATATGGAATGCTGTGTTTACATGATGTAGGATGGCAACTTGTGGCATGTAAAGGCAAACCAGTATTTGTAGGTTTTTTGTATAATGCTGTACATAGACCAGCTCTGTCGAGAGTCACCACTACATCAAGGTAAACAATTTTGGTCATACTATTGCATTCTGTGAAGCTCAAATTAGACATGTTGGTATTGATCAGCTTCACAAATGACTGCCATTCAGCCTTAGTCCCTTTCCATATGACGAACACATCATCAATATATCGCCACCATGCGACAATGTGTGTGGCGTAGCTGGATGAAAGCAAATCACTCAGGAAGGTTGCCTCCCACCATCCCATTGTTAAGTTAGCATACGAGGGAGCAAAGGTACTACCCATGGCAGTACCCCTTACCTGACGAAAGAAGGAACCCTCAAACAAAAAAACATTGTTGTTTAAGCAGAAGGAGAGCATCTCAAGAATCATAGAACTGTGGCTGAAAAAATTCAATGAGCGTGTGTCAAGAAAATATCTACAAGCATCCATACCAACTTGATGGTCAATGGAGGTGTAAAGAGAGATAACATCAAGGGTTGCTAAAAGTAAGCCCTCCTCCCAAGGTATATTAGAGATATGTTGTAAAAAGTCCTTGGTGTCCCGTAGGTATGAAGGTAAAGCTGACACAAGGGGAAATAAGGTTTCATCTACGAACTGGGCCAGATGCTCGAGAAGAGAACCGCACAAAGTAACTATGGGCCTACCTGGTGGATGCACAAGAGATTTATGTGTTTTTGGTAGAAAGTAGATTGTAGGTATAGTAAACCCGGATGGAACCAAAAATTTAACAAGGTCATCATCAATGAGCCCGATTTCAACCCACTTAGTACACAAATTTTTGAGTTCAGACTGGATATTGTCAAAAGGATTTTTTGCAAGTTGGACATAGCAGAGTCGATCTTTAAGTTGGCGATTGGCCTCCAATACATAATGAACACGATCTTGAATAACAATGTTGGAACCCTTATCAGCCGGTTTGATGACGATGTTCGGCAAGCTTTGTAGTTCACTGATGGCCGTGAGTTGAGCACAAGTAAGATTGTACTTACTCTTGATGGTACTGTTTCGTAGCTTCCTGAGGTCATTGATGCATAGATCATAAAATGCTTCGATACACCCACCGACGGAAAATTGTGGATTGAATTTGGACTTGTCCTTGAGTTTAGTTCGTACATCCCAATCAGGGTCAATACCGAACTCAGTAAGACAGACATTAGTTGGATCAAAGTCGGAATCTTCAAGGCAAGCCAAGTCCATAAGAGATGGAAGATCAGAAATCAAAAGATCAGTGTGTCCACTACGAGATGTTGATGGTTTTGGCACAGTTGGATTAGAAGAGAAAAATTTCTTGAGTCTGATCTTTCGAATAAATTTATCCAGGTCAATACGTGACTGAACATAATCAAAAGTTTTTGTAGGACAGAAGTTAAGTCCAAGAGAGAGAACAGCAACTTGGGCTTGAGTGAGTATATGTGAGGATAAATTAATGATTTGGCACAACTTCATATTGTCACTAGTTATTTTTTGGTTCCAGAGCGCATTGCTCTGCTCTCTAGGCATACTTCTGGCCCGTTTCCCACGCTGGCCTCGCCGAGTAATTTTCCTCCTTGTGATTTCTGTCCCCTTCCTCTTCCTTTTCCTCTGCCTCGGCCCCTTCCCCGTTGTTTCTGATTCTTGCCATCTTGGCATAACAGTCTCATCTCGTCTAAAAAATTCAACTTCACCGACGGTTCCTCATTTTCAAAGGTTGAGACGTCTGATTCGGACGAGATGGAATCAAGGTCGCCACCAGCTATTGGCTGGGCCATCGGTTTTTTCCGTAATGAGTCAAATCTTCTGGCAAACGTGAAAATCCTGCCTGTCTCATAGTCAATTTTGTCCCTGATGAACTTTCGATGCTTTCGTTGTTTAATGTCATCTTCATATGTAAGTAATGATTCGTTGATTTTACCATGGAGTTGTTTCCCCTCCTCAGACTGCGACAATTTAGTAAGTTCTGTTTCTTTTTTCGCAAGCTCTTCCAAAGCCTTAGATCTATCTGTTTTAGCATACTTGACCAGAATAGTAAGGAAGTGTACTGAACACCCCTTACTGGCATCTCCCCATTCTTGGAGCATGGCAGGGTCCTGATCCTCAAAGGACGGCATTGTCAAGATTCGTAGTCCTCGTGGTATGCGTCCAACATCCAAATAATTTTGTAAAGAGTATTCCTCCCACCATTTGGAGATTTCCCTTCTGCGTAATTTTTCTATGTCTTTGAGCAAGGTAATTTCCGGATTAAGACTAGCATTGTTCTTTTTTGTCCCCATAGATGGTACTAAAGTAGGTAACACTTGAGATTCACTAAAAAGATCCTTGGCCTTGGCCTTGGCCTGTGCAAGCCGAGCTGTTATATATATATATTGTTTAATTTTCAAATAAACCTTTTAAATTTGCAAAACAAACCTACTTCTTGGCTCAGCAGGGTCAGGGGGATTCTGAGAGAGGGGTGTTATATAAGGGTTGTCATCCAGAGTAAATGAACTGGACATAAAAAAACATCAATAAGGGCTTCCATCAGCATCCCAGACTAGGCATTAACTTAGCTGTAGTGTTGAATTGAAGTCGCTTACAAGGGCCATCATTACAACTTTCCCAATTTACCGGCACATTACAGGTCCTCGGCTCGGGAGCGTGCATCCCGAGACAGGTTGCAGACAGACCATGGGGACTGTCTCCCATATGCCAAGGGACTTCCACAAGCAGTGGGATGACTTGCAACTGAGGGTCTGAAAACCTCCTAGCCACTCACAGGAGGGAATCTGCTGCCACTGGAGGAGGGAAGGTGGCCCCCCTGACCCTCATAGCCTTGCAGGAAACATGCAACTCCATCATGCACATGTGGTGCGTTGAGGGAGTTGGGACAGCAGAGGTAGGAGCTGGGATCCAAGTTGATTGGGTAAGTACAACAAAACCCATGTAAATGCAAATGTTGAGTCCAGATACATGCATCCAAACACCAAATGGGCAAGCGAACATGTCCAACAAGTGCCAGTCACAGTAAATGGCCTGATCACACATGCCAGGGGATGTGGGAAAATGTAGCAATGCACAATCACTGATGCCAAAATGTACAGCCCTAGACATGTTCACATGACAAGCACCCATGTGTGCCTAGGGAGAACTGGACAGGAATCATAGGCCCATTGCACACACAACAACAAGCCACCTTGGCAGACCAACAGTCAATGTGCACTCCCACCAGCCACGTTTAGAAGCACACATCGGACCAAAGAGACCAAAGAAGCCGGATGACAAGAGCAGGACACACACAATGAGTGACTTGCAAACACGCATAAATCACTCTCAGAAGACTAACAGCGTGCTCATCTCACCCCAACTGGCACATACTCTGACAGCACTGCACCTAGACTGCTGACGTCAGGCTCAGCATATGCAGGCAGCCCGCGAAGGCCACACCACCACCTCCAGCTGTGCCAGCACCACCACTGCCAGCTGTAGCAGCACCACCGCTCCCTGCTGCGCCTGCACCACCACCACCAGATGCGCCAGCACCACTACCACCTCCTGGTGCACTAGCACTACCTCCTGCTGCACCACACCTGTGGTCAATGGCCCTAATGTCCCTTCTGGGCCCTCCACATCACCATGGGCACAGCAGCTACCAGGCCACCGTGGTAGGTACAGCACAGAGGAGGAAGACGATATTGACACCCCATACCTGACCCCATCTTTCAGCCCGGCAACACCGTACAGCCCCCCTCCTCTACATATGCCCAGCCTCTGTGCCATGGGTGCCCAACTATGTGAAATTGAGGACAGGCATGGGGAAATGACCACACTCGCCCAGCAGCAACTTACTGAGTTGAGGCTGCTGTGTGAATTCAGTTAGGCCAGCAGCCACAGGAGTGCACTGGCACAAGGCTGTATGGTGGCTGCCCTTCCCATCCTGGCCCAAAGGGTCTGCAAGGGCAATGAGGTGATGTAAGCCATGTCTGAGTCCCTCACACAGTCCATGCATCTAACCCTTGAGCACCTGTGGGCCCAGAGGTCTGACCCACCCACATCCACCACTACCCCCGGGAGTTTGCAGCAGGGCAGCTCAAGGCTCCGCTTGCAGTGGCTTTCAGCAACACCTGGGCCAGCCAAGAGCCCCATGCCAGAGGCAGTGCAAGTGTCACCTGGCCTAACACTTGAATTCACTTTGTGCCTATGGGGTGTTTTGGGAGGGTGGTGCTTGGAAAGGTGCATGTGTGGGGATGGTGGGAGAGATGACTGTGGGCAGGGGGTGTTTGGGGAGGCGAGGAGTGTGTGGGGAAAGGAGGTATGTGGGAGAAGGAGGGGGTTTGTAGAGAAGAGGGCGAATGTCTTTCCTCTGCATTTATTAACTTCCGAGGAAGAGAGCCCTATGGGGGATTTAAGTCCCAATAAGCTCAGGGAACGCCAAGGAAAAAGCCCTAACCTACTTTTCACTGACATCTTTTTTAAAGAGAGCGCTACCCTAAACCAAAAACACAAAATCTGAGAATTTTCCCTTAAAAAGAAAATACGATCCCAGAAAAAGAACAAAAACACCTGCCTGGTCACACATGGGAGTAACCTCTAGGGATACCCACCACTATCCAAGGGGAAATGATCTGGCGATTCTAAATAGTGGAAGTAAGGATCATTCCACTCCCTTGGGTGAAACTCCCTTCCAGCCTTTGGGCAGAAATTGGGGATGGATGTGGAAGTAGATCTGTCCTTAAAATTAGCTAAATTGTTTAAAAAGCTAACTTGTTGAAGGGGACTCCAAGTCCCATAATCCCAGAAGTGCTGGGACAATGAAGAGGGCTGAAGAGGCATGCAGTTGTAGTAGTCAGACAATTAAGCTGAACAACCCACATCCGAAGGAATCTGGAAGGCATAAAAGGCCCCCTCAGGTGCATGCAATTGGAAGGAGGGGAAGGAGCTGGAACTGTGACTGGACTGCGAGCTGTAACATTAATAGCAGAAGAAAGAAGGCACAAAGCTGGCAAACTAATCTGAAGTGGGAGAACAAGAGGGACGACGGAACGCGGAGACAACAGATTTCACCTGATTGTTCTGAGAGGGTCCTGTTCCCCCAACGTCTGAAGTGCAGATGCTGCACAGCGGAGGATGTCCAGGAGAGCTGTCTTTCTCCATGTGAGCCTGATTGCCGCGGTTGCCGAGCTGTAGATGTGCAGTAGATCGAGGCAAGAAGCAATTGCCAAGTTGTGGGTCTCGGGAGCGAGAGGAGTTCCCAAGCCGTGTGGCTGGACCAAAGACTCCTTTTCAGGAGAAGGGTGTGGGTCCCCAGTGAGCCAGAAGCAGTAGAAGTTGTGGCAGAAGTCCGGAAAGCAGTGTGACCCACAGAGCAAGTGTCTAAGAAGCCAGTGAGTGAAGCACAGCATTCTAACACATTGCACGAGCATTGCCGGCACCAGTATCCAGCTCCCTGTAAACTTGTGTAAGACTTTAAGCGAGTTGAAGTTGTACGTTGCATCTAAAATACCATGAACAATGAAATGTAGAACTTGCATATAACGTGAAAGGTCTATTACTCATGTGAGTGGTTGTGTGTCCCTAATTAAAGAGAGGGAATGCTGCTAAGACCATTATCAAATGCATAACTATGACAATACAAGAGTTACAATCTTTAACCTGTGAAAAATACATCAGAGAAAGGTTGTGTGTGTCTAATTGTGATTCACAAAGGAGGCCTGAACTCTGTCCTTTACTTCCACACAGGGATACAATTATATACGAATATTTAAACCCTGAGAACTATATCAAGAAGTGGTAGTGTGTCCCTAATTCTGATTTGGAAAGAAAGACTGAATTATATTCTTTATTCTAACACGGCATAACTTTTATCCAAATGAGATAAAGTGTATAATAGTTGAAGAAGAATGCAAGCATTACCCAAGCCAAGAGTGTCTCCATATTCACATTGAACCTAAACTTTCCCAGAGTTAAGAAGCAATCTAACTGCACTGTGAAGTTGATAGCAGTTTATTAGCCTAAGATACAAGTGTGAAAATATTACTTAAGGCTAAGAGAGTGGCAGCAAGGCTTCTGGGTAATTAATTGGCTGATAACTGACAGAAAGTTGCAGATAAAGTTGGGGAAGGGAAACTGGCTGCTCTAAAGACTATTTTGAAGTTGACACCATCTGTAGTGCCAGAAACTGCGGAAGACAGTGATGTAAGTCTCATAGGCAAACCCAGGTGGTTATTGTGACAGAGAAGAGAGGCAAGCCAGAAGAGCTGGAAAGTATCCCAAGGAATTATGTTTTTGAAAAAGTGGAAAAACTTTAAAGGTTGGGTAATGGGTCCCTTTTTTGCACTGTGAATCTTGAACCTTGCGGAAGGGAAAATATTTTACAAACCAAGAGCTGCAAAATGCTCTGTGCTGTTATTTGATCATGTATTATTTTGAGGCCACATCCCTACACATTGCATACAAATAGATGAGAGGGCAAGTATAGATGTTGGACACAGACTGACATTTACTTTGGATTTCCTGACATAGATTATCCTTACTTTCATTAAGGTAGGGAAATCCCACCTAAACATAGGGCATGTTAGGCCTTTTCCAACCTTCTTTTCTGTTGAATAGAAGTGTATTGCCCAAAACTTTAATTCAGTTGTCTGTGTTTTCTTCAAGATGCTTTCACAAATGGTGTCAGGCATGGGATGGGCTCAACCGATGCAAATTGGGGAACCCTAACGTTTGAGAAATTAAGTCCCTATGTATTAGACCCCTCAGTAGTTGTGGAAGGCTCTTTTGGGTTTGATATTTGCAGCAGTGAGGAAGACATGATTCCCCCAAGTGAAAGAAGACTTATACCCACTGATCTGATCTTGATTCCACCCCCACACACATACATCAGGCTGGCTTCCAAGCTTGGGTTAGAATGGAAATTTGAAATTGATGTATTAGCGGGGGTCATTGACCCAGACTTCGAGGAGATGTAAAGGTGTAACTACAAAACCATCAGAGAGATCCCTTCAAGATCCATCAAGGGGATACAATTGTACAGGGGTGCTTGAAAGAGAAATGTTTCCTAGGGTAAAGGAAGAGGCCGGGAAGAAAGTAACAGACCAGTGTAGGACCCTGGAAAATTCTAAGTTAGGGAATAAATACATACATGAAATAGTAGATTATGCCATACGATATCCAGAAGCCTTTCCCCTTAGAGCTCACACCCCCCAGCAAATCCTGAAACACCTCCTCCCCTTCTTTTTGAGAGTAGGGTTTCCCAAAGAAAACTTGATGGATCAGGGCTCTACATTTATGAGCAAACTCGTGGGGAAGTAAAACAACTGTTGCATATTACCACCTTAAGAACTTCAGAATACCATCCACAGACAGATGGTCTTGTGGAAAGGTTTAATAAAACTCTGAAAAATATTTTATGGAAGCTAGTGGAAAATGACCAAAGGAATTGGGATCAGATGGGACCTTGGGATGTTTGGAAGAAAGCCCGCCCATCCCAGGCTGCTACAGAATTCTCCCCATTTGAATTACTAGCAGGCGGGAACCCTGAGATATCCTGAGAAAGTGAGGAAGCCCCTATTCCATTATTTTCCAAACCGCCCACCATCTTAAAGAGCACATGACTGTAGTAAGATCTTTAGTCCAAACTCATATGGCCAAAGCACAAGAACAGCAGAGAATCTCATATAATCGTATGGTCACCTTAAGATATTTCTCATTAGAACAAAAGGTGTTAGTGTTATTTGCCAACCTCCGAGAATAAACTAATTTTCAAATGGCACTGGTCTTATGAGGTGCTAGAACAGACAGGACCCTGTAACTACAACCTGACCACTGATTGAAAACACAGGTATACCATATACACCTTTTAAAAGAATGGAAAGAAAAGCCTACAGAGTGAACTACCACTATTCTGTCATATTTACTACCTGATGACTCTACAAGAAAGGTGCTTATCTCTCTTGAACTTGGTAATAACCAGAAACAAGATTGGTATGACTTACTCCTACAATTTACCAATGTATTCAGAGAGGAGCCAGGGAGATTGAAAGGAATCTGCAACCGCATCTGCAGCCCTGAGGGCAAAGTGGTACACCTAAAACCTTATAGACTACCTGAGGCAAGGAAAGCAACCATTATCCAGGAGGTCAAGCAGATGCTTGACGCTAATATTATAGAACCATCTAATAGCCCCTGGTCTTCCCCCATTGTATTAGTGGCCAAACCCGATAGAAGTTGGCTATTTTGTATTGCTTTCAGAAAAGTCATGCCTACTCAATGCCCCATATTGATGATCTAATTGATCGGCTTGGCAATGCTGTCTATTTCTCCACCATAGACCTTACAAAAGAGTACTGGCAGGTTCCACATTACAGCCTTGATAAAGAAAAAACTGCCTTTGCCATGCCCCTAGGTTTGTTTTACTTTAAAGTCCTCCCATTTGGACTACATGGGCCTCTGCAACATTCCAACGGTTGATGGATAAGATCCTACACCATACTCTGAGTTCTGCAGGGTCTAAATAGATGATATTGTAATGCACAGTAAGACCTGGGACCTTTGCCCTCCCGTGTGCCCCCACTGGCCCCATGTTCATCCGTGTGCCCCCACTGGCCCCCTTGTCCTACTGTGTGCCCCCACTGGTCCTGTGTTCATCTGTGTGCCCCCACTGGCCCCCTTGTCTCCCGTGTACCCCCACTGGCCCCCTTTGTGCCCCCTCTTGCCCCTGTGTACATCTGTATGCCCCCACTGGTCCCCTTGTTCTCCTGTGTGCCCCCTCTGGCCCCTTGTCCGCCTGTGTGCCCCTCTGGCCCCCTTGTCCTCCTGTGTGCCCCCTCTGGCCCCCTTGCCCCCCTGTGTGCCCCCACTGGCCCCGTGTTCATGTGTGTGTCCACACTGGCCCCTTGTCCTACTGTGTGCCCCCACTGGGCCTGTGTTCATCCGTGTGCCCCCACTGGCCCCCTTGTCTCCCGTGTGCCCCCACTGGCCCCCTTTGTGCACCCTCTTGCCCCTGTGTTCATCTGTATTCCCCCACTGGCCCCCTTGTACTCCTGTGTGTCCCCCTGGCCCCTTGTCCTCCTGTGTGCCCCTCTGGCCCCCTTGTCCTCCTGCGTGCCCCCTCTGACCCCCTTGTCCTCCCGTTGTGCCCCCTCTGGCCCCCTTGTCCTCCTGTGTGCCCCCACTGCCCCCCTTGCCCTCCTGTGTGCCCCCACTGGCCCCCTGGTCCTCCTGTGTGCCCCACTGGCCCTGTGTTCATCTGTGTGCCCCCACTGGCCCCCTTGTCCTACTTTGTGCCCCCACTGGCCCCATGTTCATCTGTCTGCCCCCACTGGCCCCTTGTCCTTCCATGTGCCCCACTGGTCCCCTTGCCCTCCTGTGTTCCCCAGTGGCCCCTTGTCCTCCCTTGTGCCCCCTCTTGCCCCTGTGTTCTTCTGTGTGCCCCCACTGACTCCCTTGTCCTCCCTAGTTCCAACTCTTGTCCCGTTGTCCTCCCGTTGTGCTCCCTCTCGGCCCCTTGTCCTCCCGTGTGCCCCCACTGGCCCCTTGCTCTCCCATGTGCACCAACTGGCCCCGTGTTCATCTGTGTGCGCCCACTGGCCCCCTTGTCATACTGTGTGCCCCCACTGGCCCCCTTGTCTCCTGTGTGCACCCACTTGCCCCCTTTGTGCCCCTTTGCCCCTGTGTTCATCTGCATGACCCCACTGGCCCCCTTGTCCTCCCTTGTGCACCCTCTTGCCCCCGTGTCCATCTGAGTGCCCCCATTGGCCCCCTTGTCCTCCCGTGTGCCTGCACTGGCCTCCTTGTCCTCCCTTGTGCCCCCTCTTGCCTCTTTGTTCATCTGTGTGCCCACATTTGCCCCCGTGTCCACCTGTCTGCCCCTTCTGGCCCTGAGTCCTTCTGGCAGATTTCTTGCCCTCCTCTCCTCCCCTTTCACCTTTCATTTATCTCAGCACTTACTCTTATCATTGTCCCTGACCTTTGATAATAGCTTGTTTGTCCCTCCCCCTTCGCCCCTTTTTCTTCATCTCCCTCTCCCTCCCAGCACTATTTGATCAGTCGCTGACCCTTTAAGATAGTCACTTGTTTTGTTCCTCTCCTCTCCCTTCTCTCCCCTCCCCCACCTCCCCTCTTCCCCCTCCTCACGTCACCCTTGCACTGCAACAATTGTCGTCAGATATAGTAATGTTACTGCTAGTATTGTCTCCTTTTTTCCTCCCCTCCTACACTTTATTGTTCCATGCACTTGTACTATCTTTTATGATATGATAGTTATTCTCACATTCTGATTTGTTTCAAGGACCTGTAAGAATGTGACTGTATTTTCCCATGTTCCCTCCCTCCTTGAAGCGCTTTGAAACACTTTGTGTATAGGCTGTATACACATAATCAATCAATAAATACCCAAAAGATTATTGAAGAATATGTTCATGCTGTCATACTTTACATTTTGTTGCCTAATGTCTGCATCTCACTCTATGTTGAGCCTTACGTTTTTCTTCTCTTTACACTTAGAGAGAAGTCATCTTCAGTGGAGCATTCAGCGTTGGCTTTTGTGGGTGACCTGAATTTTCGCACCAACCTGCTTATGACTGCCATTGTATCAGTTGTCAAAAAAAAGAGGTCTTGCCTACTTTTGCAATTTAATTTCTGTTAACACATCTTTCATTTTATAGAATAAAATAACCAACATAAAACGTGATTGCATCTCTACTACTTTGCTTCTTTGTGTTAAAATTGATCACATCAACGTAACATTTACGGCCACAAATGGCCTTCAACTATACAGAATGTGGGCCAATAAAGCACATAGGGGCTTGCACATCTGTGCTTGCTGGCAGGTGTAACAGAGTTTGAAGGAACATCACATACTGTTAAGTAGGAACTATCTTGCTGTGTCTTGCAACTTCAGCCTGGAGAACTCCTTAGTATTGCTAAAGAAGATGTAATTCCTTTTCTATACAGTATATACATTTTGATCCTGTTATTATACACTCAACATTTTTAAATGGGGTTTATGTCTAGGCAAACAGCTTGGCACTTTGGGGCCCCTATTCCACTCATAACCCAAACAGAACGGCTTTCCTGATTGGCTGAAAGTTTGGCTAGCCAACTATGATTCTATGAAGACCACTTGCATCAAGAACTAATACAGTTGTTTCCTACTGGGAGCAGTTAATGATTGTCAGGTAAGGGAGCAGAGCTTCAGTTGCAAAGGGTCTTCAGTTCAGAGGCAGTCAGGCACATACAATGTTGCCTTGAGGGATGCAAGGATGGCAGTGAGTGTCTTTAAAATTGGCCAGATAGCTGTGTTTTCGTGAGATGGAATGTGTACTGTGCTATGAGTTGTAGCGTTGGTTTCAGCCTGAGTGCAATTCTTTCGGTGAGGTGAACGAGGCAGGACTTCTCGTCAAGGGTGTGACATTTGCATGGGAGGGAAGCAGCCCTTTTCACCAGGTGTGTTATACTTAGCAGCACTTTATGCGTAGAGGTCCCATCCAGTCCCCAGGCAGTGTTTGAGCTTGAGTGCAGAGTACCCACAACCGGGCCACCGCAAGCATGTTTAGGAAATATGTAACCCGCACCCTGCTTCAGGTACTTCCAGTGCTTTACGTGGGTTAAGAAATGGAGGGGCCCCTCGATTAGGGACATGGCTTGCATGATGGCTGTGGTCTAAAACCTGATGAGCGTGGACTAAAAAACAAACGTAAAAAATGGTGTGGCCTACATAACTACGTGCATATCACAACACAGTCTGCTTGCTACATTCCTTAAAGTATAACAATCAAAGCTCAAGATCATTATTTATTGGACCCTTAACAAAAGGGTTAGTGTTAAGGTTAATTAGCAGGTTCATTAGCATTCTACTTCATAGGTTGGTCAAGGCAACCCTTCAAAGCCACTACTCTCCTATAAAAGACATCTCCTCTGTCGGGCCCTGAAAGGGAGGCCCAGGCAAGAACCGGCTTTCAAGTATTAATGAACAGTCTAACGACTCAAGCTGTTCGCCATTGTAGGTACTTCTCTGAACCATTTTTTCCATTTACATGCTGACGCTTCATGTACCAGACTAGGTGCTGTATTGTTCCAGGGAGAGGAAGAGGAATGACCTGTGTTGTTCATTAGTTGTAAGTTGCTCCCTCAGGAGACCAGATATGCCACCATTGATAAGGTGTGTCTTGCAGTTAAAAGGGCAATGGAGTCCTTACGTTACTACTTGCTGGGACATGACTTCACGCTCCTCACTGATCATGCTCCATTGGTTTGGTTGGCCTGCCACAAGGGCACCAATCCTAGGGTTGTACGATGGTTCCTGTCCTTACAGCCTTGTTCATTCACTCCCGAACACATTCCTGGTAGTTGTCTGGCTCAGGCTGATTATATGTCTCGTTCCTTTTCCCTGCCCGAATATCAAAGCTTGGTGAGGTGGGTATGTGACACATCTAGCCAGGACTCCAACACTCTTGGGGACTATCAATGGGATGCCAACACCACCCCACATGCACAGGACCCCGAACAGGAAGCCATCACTCCTTCCTGGGAAACCTGAATCTTGAAAAGCCCAGTACTTGAGGAAAACTGAAAATACAAGTACCCCAGAGAGAAGTGAACTTGGGGAAGTATCATAACCCCAAGGTTCATAAGAGTGGATGAATGGTGTGGGTCCTGGCAGTGGGGTACACCAGGCATTGTGATTGCAAGTCTGGGACCCCACCCAGAAAATATAAGTCATTTAAAACGCGCATGTACACAAGTGTTTCTAGGCGCCAAAAGACAAGGGAGGGAAGACAGAGGGAGGACAAACAAATGATCTTACTAGGCCTTGTGACATTCAGATTGTGCAAATGCGATAACGCAAGGTTGGGAGGATGAGGGAGAAGGGTGGAAGAGCCAGGGAGAGGGAAAGAGGAAGTGCAATCAGTGTGGCTTTGCTCTGAGTAAGTGCAGCCAGGGCAGCGAGGCTCTGGGGAAGAGCAAGCAGGCAGAGGACTGTAGGGTTACAGTTACAGCCCCAAAGTGCGTGGTAGGCCCGGAGGCAGTTCAGGGGTGGCTGGTCGTGGATGAACCTGGTTCCCAGAGAGACTTGGGGGTAGCCAGGCCACCAGTCAGCAGAGCAGACAAGTAAGTCAGCAGGGGAGAGAGAGGGAGAGAGAAAGCATAGGTGATAAGGAAGGTCTTGGGCTGCTTCCGGAACGTCAGATGGTCCGGCTCAATCTTGAGGGGGGGGTGCAGGGAGGCCATTACAGAGGGAGGCACCTGCAGAGGAGAAAGATGTACCTCCTACTCTCTGCCTAGAGAAGCTTCAGATCCTTAGAGAGTTAGAGGTGACTGCGTGAAGGGCTCTAGAAGGAACGTGTTTTGGAAGAGAGAGTTGGATGTAGTGCGGGCCCTGGCTCCAGAAAGCCTTGTGGACTATGCAGAGGGTCTTTAACTTGATCCATGCAGCCATCGGGAGCCAGTGGAATGATTTCAGGCTGGAAAGATACAGTCCCTGGGCTTGAGGCCAAGGACAAGTCTTGCAGTCCTGTTCCGGATTAGTTGCAGAGGGCGGAGAGTAGAGGAAGGCAGATTGAGAAAGGGGCTTTCACAGTAGTACAAACTAGAGAGAACCAGGGCTCTGGAGACAGTGAGCTTCTGGGTGAAAGTGATGAAAGGAATAACACATCTAAGCTGGTGCAGCTGGTAATGACCCTTCCTAGCAAGGTCTGTGATGTAAGGAGAGAAGGAGAGAATGGAGTCGAAGATGACACCAAGGTGTTTTGCCACACAGGAAGACAAAGGAAGAGAACCCAAGGAGGGCGGCCAGAGTGCGAGATGGACAGGGGAGCAAAGGTCCCAATGAAAAGGATCTCAGTCTTACTGACATGAATGTAGAGATCGTTGGAAGCACATTAATCCAGAATCACGGGTAGACAGTCAGGAATGAGCGAGAGAGGAGAGGAGGCTGAGGGGAGCCTGAAAGAGCTGAGTGTCATCCAGATAACACTGAAAACTAGAGGAGAAGGTAGATATAAGGTGGGCCAAAGGGGCCACATACACATTGAAGAGGCAGGGTGACAGGTTAGAGCCGCGGGGAACAGAACATGTGGAGAGAGATGTGGTGGAGAGAAAGGCCACAAGTTGGACCTAGGAGTGTCAGTCAGGAGGAAGGTGGACAGCCACTCCAACCCTGAGCCGTGATACCCAGGTTTTCACAGTCGATTGATCAGGATGGCGTGATTGACCGTGACAAAAGCAGATGAAAGGACAAGGAGGATAAGGACAGAAGGAAGGCTTGAATCGAGCTAAGTGAGCAGATCTTCACGGGTGTTCAAGGGAACAATTGTCATGCCTCTGGCAGCTCTGAAGCCATACTGATGGTTAGAGAGTAAACTGGGAGATGGCCTGCTTTTCCAGAAGTTTGACCAGGAAAGGAGTGATAGAGATCGAACAACAGTTTGCCCAACAGGCAGGACCGGCAGAAGACTTTTTAAGGAGGGGGTGCACAAGGGAGGACTTGAGGAGAGAGGGGAAAGTTCCAGTGGCAAAAGAGTGATTGCAGAAATCGGCCAAGACTGGAGCAAGGGTGTCAATGTGGTCCTTGAGGGATCTGGAGCAGCATGGGGGCACTTGTTTGGACGACACTTTCATAGGTCGGATTTGTCTAGAAACCTTGCCAGCAGGTGTAGTCAGAGAGAAAAAGAAGAAAGGAGGAGGAGAGGGCGAGGCAGCCAAAAGGGGGCCAAGAGAGATAGGTGGGGTGCTCGGTCCAATGTGGCCATGGAAAATACTAAAAGGAGGTTTACTAAAAGCATGGAGAAATGTATGCAGCTTGAGGATTGGGATTTATAAGATACAGAATGCTTTGTGATATGGACCCCATACATTTTGACCATGATGGGGTGCACTTTTCGAGTGCAGGTAATGATGTTTTCCTACTAGACAGCTTTGCAGCACTCAGGAGACCAGGATGTGAGTAATATATCACAGTATGTTTTGCAGTGAGTGGGGCATCAGCGGTTGTGGGGGGCCACCGCCAGAGCGTGGCAGAGCTACGGGGCGGTCCTAGCCAGGGAGGAGTAACGCTGTGGATGCAGCCGCAATCTTTACCCACTGGCTGCAGGAGCAGGTTGGGGTTCTATGGGCAGTGACATCCATATAGACAGTTGGAACTCCTTGAAACTGCAGTGGCCCTGGGTGACGCATTTTACAGATTCGTCAAAGTGACTGGCCAGCCGAAAAAAAGGAAGGAGAGAAAAACCAAAGTGATAGGTCACTAGTTCGTGTGAAGCCTGGGAATGGCAAAGGATCACTAGGAAGGTGTTCTATGCCAAGTCCACTCAGGATTGGGGCAAGGCTAGGACCGCTCATGAGTTGACTTCAATAAGTGATCTGTATGGTTTCCATTACAAAATGTGAGTCTGTGCAATCATTGGGATAAGGGGAAGATTAATACGGTATGTCTGTGGGGAGGAGGGGCAAGTAGGTTTTAGCCCCGCTAGGCATCATAGGTCTTTTCATTTTCTTAACACGCCAACCACAGCCTTGCACACACCAGATGGCTCCAGACTGTGACTTTGCACCTAGATTAGGAAAGCAGGGTTCATTGCGTGTCACCATGCAGACAGTAGTCCATGGCAAATCAATGCAGTGATATGTCTGCAGCAATGAATTGTGCGCAGCCCAAGTCAGCAACCTGTTGGTTAATGGCGTCTATGCGGTGCTCCTCTATGTAACAGCACATACCAAAAGAGAAAGTAGAGCAGTTCCAGGGGGCAGTGGCAGCTATGAGAGGGAGAGCAAAAGCACCATTGGCAGAGCTGCAGAAGTTCATATGTCAGCTCAACTTCGACCGTGAAAGTCAATGCAGTGGGTTGAGTGTTCACAAGGAGTCAGGCATTAAAGAGGGTCGCCTAACAAAAAAATACCATCATGCACGGCTGGGGGCAGGAGTGAAAGGGGACCTAGTAATCTGCAAAGAATTTCTGGGGAGCTTCAATGGGATATCGGTTTGGAAGGAAGGAAGCATGGCAGATTTTGCATCCGAACATTTTAACTGGGTTAAAATTGCTGAGGCACATCTCCAATTCCCCGAGAAGGAAGGCGCCAAGTTACCATAGGGTTAAAATGCTAAGATTCCTCACAGGCGGCTTTTCAGGGTAGCAAACAATGACATTACATGTGGTCAGATTTTGCTACCGCTGCCGTCAGATTTTGCTATCGCTACATAAATAATGCAACATAGGGTTAAAATTGCTGAGGCACAGTTCCAATTCCCAGGGAAGGACGATGCCAAGCTACCATAGGGTTAAATTGCAAAATTCCTCACAGGCGGCTTTGTGCAACATAGGGTTAATGCTGCACTGCCCTGTACAAGACAGGGCTAAAAATTGCTAAAACTCCTCACAGGCACCGCTCCAGTTCATAAGGAAGAACGGCGCCAGGCTACGAATGCTATCGCGAGCTTTTTCTGACATTACACCGGCGCGAGAATAAAGGGCAGTTCACGCTACTGAGGATCCTGGGGGTCATTTCCACTGCGTGGCGTTGAATGTGCATTCCTTCCCTCTTAACATCACTTTCACTAGTTCATGAGGGAGAACAAGATAGGCAGTTTCAAGGTTGCCTTCCTTTCAAAGGCACAGAGCAGGAGGCATCAGGGAAAGGGAAATGGAGATAAGATTCTGGGTCTTCGCTCAAGGAGGATGACTGGTGTGTGGAACAGTGTGGGTGGCGAGGTGAATGAGGATCGGTACTCAGGGAGTTGCAATATTCCTCCAGGCAAGTTGGGCGTTTCTTCAGGGACAAGGAGGGAAAACAATAGCTGGGAAGGATGTCGTAGTATCAGCGTGGCATGTTGGGGTTGGCGTCAGGGGCATTAAGGGAGTAGATAAGCCTGTGTGGAGAGCAGAGCACAGAACAAAGGCTGATATAAGCAGGTTGGGGTCATGGAGGTGTGGGGTAGTAGAGTGGGGCATGTGAATAGGGAAGAAGGAGCTGGGGGGAGAGGGACTAGGGATGCATTCAGGGCTGTTATTGACACAGAGCTATACCAGGCAGCTGTCTAGAGGTACACCACCAGAGAAGCACCATAGGGCGTTACTTTGGCCCCACAAACATCACATCTCTATCCACTGTAAGGGAAAGGCAGGGTGTGTGTGCTAAAATGACCCTCCACGTATGTCGATATAAATTCATGCAATGGCCCAGGATACATGGTGGAGAGAGAGGACGGGGTGACAGGCACAGACATGGGGTAGTGAAAGGGATGGGAGGCCATGGATGGTTGAAAATGTGAGAGGCACTGGGAAATGAGCAAGTAGATCAGAACATGGGATTAGTAATGAGGCAAAGGTGGGTGCAGGGGTGGGGGAAGTTGACCTGGGACAGGTGAGAGTGCCATGGGGCAGCGTGGAGGCTAAGGAGGGTGGAGGGTGGGGGGTGAGAGGACTAGTGAGAGGGTGCAGGGTGAGGGTACTTTGGCAGGATGGTACAGTAGGTGGCATGTAAATAGGTATGTACAGTTGGGAAGAGGGGAAGGTGATAAAAAAAGGAAGAGGCGGTGAGTGGGATAGAGCCAATGGACATGTCATGTCATGAAGCGCTTCTACTGTGCCCCATCACCACTGAAGCGGTAGCAGAGTGTCTGGCTTGCCCGGGAAGCAGGCGTATTGTGTCCCCGCCAGGGGGTGACCACAGCTTAGACTGAGGAGGGAAGAGGGGTCAGGATAAGAAAAGGGGACGGCAACGCAGGCAACATTTTTGATGGATATCGGAAAGGGTGGTGCTGTGGTGCGTATGGGTTAAGGGCAGTGGTGTCGCCAGGAATCACATTTAGGAGGGGCACAGAGGGGGCCAAAGACAAAAGTAGGGGGGCACAGACAAAAGTAGAGGGAGAACATGGTCACTGCTCATCTTAGGTATGGGGAATGCCGCAGGGCACCCAGGCAAGACGGGGTAACTGCTGTACCATGACAACAGGCCCAGGGTGGGGGGCGCAGTCCTGCTCGGGCCGACACCCCCCCACACGGTGCAAAACTTTCCCAGAGACACGCCGTCTCGGGGACAGTGAGAACGGATGGGCAGGGTGTGATTTCACACCTTGCCCATCCGCAACACAAAGGGGTGGGAAAAACCCACCCAAGACAAACGGCAGGAAGCTCTGCCAGAGCAAACGGGCCCCTATCCCATAAGGGGGTGGGAGACACAGACAGTCGGCGCAGGGCCGGCCTGTGGGGCTGGGTTACAGCTCCCAAGAATGCACCTACGTGCATATAAGGACAGCGCTGGCGGACGAGACACCAGCAGTTTTGTGGACCCTACAAGGGGACCCAAAACACAAAGGGAAGTGCACTGTGATCTCAGTGCCTTCCAAAATTCACTTTTCCCAAACTACCTCACACCCCAGAAATAAGGAGAAGAAAAGAAGGGAAGAGAAATCAGGGCACTGCACGGTGACCAGAAACACAAGTCGTGGGACAACGAAGGCGGCACGGGTCGGAGGGGAGAACCTCAGGACCCGGCACCCAAAAGGGTATATGATATGATTATGCAAGTATTGTTACTGTTACCCAATAACCATATCTGTACCAATAAAAAACCACGGCCTTTTTATTGCCAACAACAGTACAATGTGTGGTGTAACTAATTCCTGGGGGGGGGTGGTCCGGGGGAACACCGGTCAGCTGCACACACATGGGGTGGCAAACAGGTACAAGGCCAAGCTGCCTGCATATGGGTACAGCAGTTATGGGGTTACAAGGGGGAGGCACAAGTTTTCACAGGGGGGGCTGCCCCCAGGCCCCTCCCTAGGGACGCCACTTAAGGGAGGGAGGGGGCGGTGCGTGTATGCACTTGAGGAAGGTGGTGCCCCTATTTGTTGTGTAAACAGTTTGTTCAAAGGGAGGAGGGGCAGGTGTGGGTGGGAGTGGTGGTAGGGGGCCAGGTGAGGGGAGGTATTTGAGGTTCGTAGGAGGGTAAAGTGAACGTGGAAAATACTATCATCCCTTGTGACCTACGGTTGCTTTTTAAGGTTTCATGCAAATAAAACATCCAGCTCCACTAAAATAGAGAGAGAGGTGGTGAATTTACTTATTTTACATTTCTAAAGCGGTCACACAGCCCGCGGCAGGAAGGCGCAGTTACGGGATTTTTTATTTTTTTGGGTACTTTTTTTTGCATTTATAATGCTAAATATCCAGAGGTTTATAAGCGCAGACACGGGGATCGAACGAACCGGTGTTGCTTTGTGTCGTCTTTCTTCCAAGGGGAGCGCGTTGCCACTGAGCTACCGTCCCAAGACCAATGAAACGACAATAGAACAAAAGATAGTATTTAAAAACGACAAAAGCGTACCCAGAAGTACAACTTAATAAAGATATGTAATGTAAAGGAAAGTGAAACGATTTAAGTAAAAAAAAGAAAACATAAGCAGAATAAAACAACCGCAATCATGTTCTTCGTAGGCGCTGTAAAAAGCTGTGGTGGATTCTAGAGTTGGAAGGAGTAGCAGGATTTCAGGTTGTTTTTTGATGCCTCTGTCATCTATATTAACTCTTCAAGAATTGGAACAATCTGCTGTATTTATATTTCAGAACAGAATATTGAATGTTTTGTTGGTTCTTTTTTAAACTGGTGCTTATTTAAATGTATTGCAAAATATAAATAAACAAAACTAAACAAAATGTAACGCATTACTACATTATTCGACAAACCTTCAATTATCACACTGTCTATGTCAGAGGAACACACTAACAATGATTCTGATTTTTGTAATACACATGTTCACAGGTCTGCAGTAAAATTCAGAGGCATTTTAACATTTAATCTCAAAAGGATGTTCATCATTTTACCTGGTAACGCAGGGATGGCCGCTCTACCTTGTTTCTCGACTTCTGCTGACAGGCTTTGTGTCTGCAGAGTGGTAGCACACTCCTACTGCAGGTGATAGTCAGCTGCTTAAAGAAAACACCCTGGGGTGTTGGCTTTGCCAACTCGTGCATTTCGACATACCCCATCTTCTCTTGCTTGTTGCAAAATAAACACATGGAAAGGATGAACAACCTTTGCTGGCAGGCAATAATGGCTTTAAGCGTCTCATAGAATTATTGCATCCCAAATTGTGCATTGCTTACTTCAATTAGGCTGTCAATTCTCTACTGGAGAGATGGACTGTTTCCTGCAAGTTGTTCAGGCTTCTTCATAGTGAGGACTCTTACGAGGTCATTCCATGCAGACAGGGCAATGAGAGCCACCACATGGGGGATGCCTAGGACTGTGTAATATCAGCAGCCACCAGTGCTAGTTACAGGCAGGTGTCACAGAGTGGTACTTGGGGTATCTGCTAGAACCTACAGTACTCATTGGAAGTTGGCAGAGTGCCTCCCTGTTTTGAAGAAAACAGTATTTATGAGAAGGTGAAGATGCTCCCCCATAGCTGCCAAGGTTCCCAGTTCGAGCCAGTATCCGCCCTCCACCACCAACTCCACACTGCGTATAATTGGAAGCACAAACCAGGACCAGCTCGAAGAGACCCACATGAAACTGGGAAAGTTGGCAGCTATGCCTCCCTGGTGGTGAGTGCTAGGTTGCCACCAGCTAGGCAGTAAAGACTTGGAACAGTTAGTTATTCAGGATGGAGGGGAATGCGGCACGGGCAACAGTTTAGAAGTTGTGGAGAACCTACTGAAAGCATCATGCTTTTTCTTTAAGTGGCTTGTCGCGCTATGTTTGTGGCCAGAGTACTTGAGGTTCAACACACCCTGACATGCTACGTTTAAATATACCCACTCAATAAATGAAGGTGTGAAGGAGGAAGCACAATGTGTGCTTGCAAAAGTGGAGTCGATGAAGATTTGGTTCATCTTCTGTTAATTTATTGTTGTTTCTCTCTTTTGCGTAAGCGTAGACATGCATGAAAGCTATGTTTTATATAATTAATTGTAATGAACAGGTTTTTATAAGTAGCTTGTTTAATATGTTAAAGTTGATTTTTTATGTTGTGCTTGTTCTATGTGAATTTTATGAAATATTACATGCTTTTAAATGTTGCAAACTTATGGAGAAATATGATTAAATACATATTGATTGAGTAATACTGGTCATTACATGGTAGGGTTTAAAAAACACTTCACTGGGTCTTTGGAGGTTACCTTTTAAGAATTCTTTTGGCATGTCAGGGGAAATAGTGCACCTCAAAGCACCCGAGGCCTGTTACTTTGGTGAAAAAGTGGTTAGGAATTACAATATGTTACTGAAGCATTTGGAGCCACTTTTCTTTGCCCAAAAGGGATTTCACACAAAACTTAGTGGCAAACATTGGTCTAAATTTTGAGCATTTAATGACCACTTCGTAGCGGGGTGTGGTGGTGTTAACTATTTGAATTAATTCATTGCCTTGTTAATTTAAATTTATTAACAGTAACTTAATTGTGCCAGATGGGCAGAGTATGAAACAATTACATTGTCTTCACTAGGACACTGTAATAATAAATATAGGAGACGCTAAAAGTAATTTTTCTGAATGTAGGCATCAAACACAAACCTTACTTGTACAACAACTAGGGCATGCAAATGATTCAATAAAAAAAAGTTGGTTAATGCATGACACTTATTTGTCTATTATGTGCCTACTGCTGTACAAAGGAACAGAATATGACAATTTTCTCCAGGACTCAAACATGGTTCAATTATTTTGCCCATGAATACATTTGTCAGCTGGCAAAGTATCTGAAGATGACAGGGTTTGTACAATGACACTGCTATAATAAGAAAGAACATTTACTGAAAATAATGTGCACAGTCACAGCAAACTCAAATCTTGCATGTATGAAAAGAAGCCAACTGGAACCAGAGCATTCTCATTGGCCAACATTCTTACACAGTCCAGGACTCGGTCCTGGCTATATACTGAGGTCTCACCTTTTCAGCATCTCCTTCTAGGCCTCCACACCATGGCTCAGAGCAAGTGGAGAGCAATGAGTTGGTGTGCCGCGAGCAACATGTTGCTCCCAAGCTACACGTTGGGGATCACTGATTTAAAGCAATACCGAGATGAGTGTTAAAGTAATGAGATTTCAGAATAAAACAAGAGATCATACAAATATTCTGAAGCAGGTAAGTACTTTTGAACCCCCTAATGCAAAGTAAATTAACACTTTCCTGGACACAAGCAGAGGAGAGAAGAGTCATTCAGGGAAAAGGACAGTGAGCTAAAGACTTGGTAGAGTCTCTCCCAGGGGTTATTCACCCAAGAACAGGTCATTGGGCTGTGCTCGTGCTGGTAGAGAGATTCCCAGACCCCCCCTTTGTTTGCATTCAGGGAGCAAGGCCAGCCAATGTCAATTGGGCAAAAGTCTAGGTGAGCTGAAGCACTTCTTGCAGGTAAGTAAAAGTCTTGCACAATGTTTTAGAAGTATTTGTAAAAAAGTAGAATCAATTTAGGGTCACAAGCTGGGAGACTTGTGAGAGGTAGAAAATGCAAGCAACTCTACAGAAGCAACCAAGAAAAGTCTCAACTGAGATCAAGTAAGGCTACAACAACGAGAGGTAAGTTCTCTCAATCTTTACAGTAACTTTGATTAGAAGAAAGGGTTCCAGATGGCTTCTGTTCCTGTGCAGCTCTGTAGATCCTGTTGTTCCTGGGCCTCAGTCGTAGGGACAGGAGAGAGGACTTCTGGGGACTCCTACATGGCAATGGGACGGTCAGTAGCAGAAAAGGACAAATATTCAGCAACACTTTGCTGTTTCATCTCCTCGCGTCTCAGCAAACAGCACCACTGCAGACTCTCGGATACCACTTTCCTCGCATATGGGGTCCAGCCCTCTGTTGAGGTGGCCCAGGCTTGGTCAATCCTGCTTACTGGGAGTCCAGAGGATCTTCCACAAGCTTGGGTCTGACTTAAAAGTGATGCACTCCGTTTGGTGTTCCTCTCCCTGGCACTTTGGTTCCGGCAGCATCGGCAGTGGAAGTACAGCCAGCTCTGAGAGGATGTCCACACAAGTTCACTTTGGAGTTGATTGGTCCCACCAACTCAAGGGGAGAAGTCATCCTTGCAGGGCTTCTCTAGTCGAGGCGAATTCAGAGCTTCAGAACAGCTGCAGGGCTTCACCGGGAAAACCAATGGTCCAGGAGTTGCAGCAGGCGTCGCTTCCAATTTCTTCTTCGGATTCCTTCATCCAGTGGTCGATTCTGCCTTCCAAGCCAAAAAGCCTCGCCTTTTATGCATGTTTCTCCCATTCATTCCAGCCTAGCTGTCAATCACACTGCAGGGTGGCTGTCCTTGCCGGACAGACAGCTGGCCGTCCTTGCCGGACAGACAGCTGGCCAATCACCTTTGGGTGCATTCCTGTAACCAAGGGGATTAAGCACAGGGAGTTTTAGGGCACCTCCCTCACTTCCTGCCCCTTACAGACATACTGAAGCCAGAGGCGGGCTTCACTTGTGAATCCAGCCAAAGACAAAATGAACAAAGGGACCAAACCTGGTTTGGCGCACAGGGTGAATCTCAAGAAGGACCTTTCCAGTAAGTAATCGTGAAAAAAGAAGAGCGGGGCATTTTGACAAAATGAGCACCCATGGGTGCTTTACTGCAGCTGCGAACAAAGCCCTCGGTAAAAACACACAATGGTAGTAAAAAGCAAACCACTGCCACCAGCCATTAATTTGTAGAAGCCCTGTAGGAGTAAAGGGCAGAGGCCATTTGTGGCTGTGAGCGTGGACTTGTGCTGGCTCTGGGAGTGGAGCCCTGATTTCCCCTGCTGAACGGAGAATCAAGCAAAGCGGCGATTGCAGGAAAAGAAACGCTGCCCCTTTTACAACGCTGCAGAGGACTGGCCACGCCCCCTCTGCATGCGCTATTTCAGCTGCATCAGCTGACCCTTGTGGCGTGAAGCCCTGTAGGAGTAAAGGGCAGAGGCTGTTTGCGGCTGTGAGCGTGGACTTGTGCTGGCTCTGGGAGTGATTTCACCTGCTGAACGGAGAATCAAGCGGAGCGGCGTTTGCAGGAAAAGAAACGCTGCCCCTTTTACAACGCTGCAAAGGACTGGCCACGCCCCCTCTGCACGCGCTTTTTCAGCTGCATCAGCTGACCCTTGCAGCGTGAAGCCCTGGGTGCGCGGGGGGGAGTACTCGTATCGGAAGCGCCCGCTCGATCCTCCTAATATAGTTAAACATGTATCAGGTTAATGTGCCTCCGGGAACTTTGCCATCATTGAGGACTGGACGCGTGTGAAAACACGTGCGCAAGCAAAGCAAGTTCAAAACTTTGAATTACCTACCCTGAGTGACAAAGTCACAGTCAGAAAAAGTCAATCTCGACAGAAAGCTGCACAAGACGCCAACGATGAAATGCACCTCACTGCTCTCACCGCTCTCCTTCCCTCGTTGTGCCCTCCTGCGAAGCAATCCGCCAGAGAATTGGATTGCAATGGATTCTCGCAATCACAGCTGGAGGACATCGCAGAATTCGATGAAGTTGAGAGTGAGAGCGTGTGTATGAGCGAGAGCGAATGTGCGATTGACATAGAGGAGGGCGTAGTTGGCGGTTGCAAAGTCAAACATAAGGAAACCCCTCCTGTAGAAGCCCAAGATTGGCTTTGAGCCGAGGCAGTAAGGAGTGAGCAGCGGGGAGCCGAGGGTGGGGTGAGTGGTTGCAACGAAGTGGTTTACCCTGCCTTGAACCATCGAGATCAAATACCATCAAACAAAATGTCCTCTGTTGCGACAAACCCGGCAGTTGAAAGTCGACATGGGAAAAACCTGTATAATTTAGGAGTGAGCGAGACTCCTGGCCTAATGTTAGCACATCGCCATGCCCAGGAATACAACTTGGAGGAGCAAAGAGTCAAAGATTACGAAATTGGACCAGATGGTTTGAATAATGATGTTGAGAACTTTTTAAACATTCTAACCCCCATAACTTCTGCGAAGAGTTGGACTAATTGTAATGAAGTCGAGCTGGAGAGTCCGGAGGTGATAGTCTTCACTCTAGTCGCTCCCCCAAAAGTTTTGAATACATGCATAAATGGGGAGCCCATAAGACCGGCCTCTTCCACTGATTTGAGGAAGTTTGAAGACCAACGAGACCAGGCTCTACTTTAAAGCTACTGGCTTGGCTAAGAGTTGCCGAAATGCACAAGCTAGTAGCAAAAAGTAAATGTCATTTAACTACAGGTGCTCGTAGAGACGATCAGCCAGCCCTAGAGAGGCTCAATATAAAAGGCAACCAAAGACTGGACTCAGGCCATATGAGTAAGAGCCCTGAGGAGATAACAAAAGGAGGAGTCGACATTTGGAGTCATCCTGAGGTCTACAAAGAGAGTCCCTCTGACCCAAATGTGATGCAAATCTTGCGTCGAAGGGACTCACTTGGTTTTGCAGACCAGGTGATAAAAGACCTGGTGGAGCTTAACAACAAAATAAAGAACCCAAGGAGGCCTTTGCAATTGACCCGAAATGAGGAGATCTTAGCCTCGCAAAAAAGGAGCAGGTGCGCAGTGAGCGCAGAGGAAGAGCTCGGAAGCAATTCCAAACACTTCAAAGGTGGCAAAATCATGAGTGCTACTGAACCTGAAGATGTGGTAGATCCTTCACCAGCCAAAAGAACAAGAGATGATGCACATGATTCAATTACATCTGAATCAGAGGATAGTGCCAGTGCCACCGTACAAAACAAGAATACATCTCAAAGTATACTCTCGAAACACAAGAGAGGACTAAGGAGCTCAAAGAACATAGCTGCTCATCTAGACAAGGTATTTGCAGAATTAGGTCCTATTTTGATGTCGGCTTCAACGATAGCGGTGGCCCCTTTACTAAAATTATATGAGAATCTAAACGAGAACCTCAAAGATCAAACAACTCTGATTGCTCTGCTCAACTCCAAGATTGTAAAATTGGAAATTGACTTGAGGGAAATGACGTCACAAGTTGCAGTGACGCGGAGAGGTAATGATATCTCATTAGTATCATTGAAGGAATCCATTAAAAATAACTCTGAAGATAGAAGACTTCTGGCAGAAGTCACTAAACAGGCACTCCTACTGCTACAAAAAGATCATGAAGGAGCGAGTAAATACGATCAGAAGCAACCTTCTAGTGACAAGCATGTAACCGCTGAAATAGCGACTGAGATTGATCCATCGTTACCTACATCAGGAGCGAAGTGCCAACAAAAACCGGCTGACGTTTTAAAAGCAAGATGCACGATAAACTCACGCAAGAACTGTTGCTTCGAAGAAGATCTTGTGATCATCTCAGATGCCCCAAATACACCATTAAAAGCCAAAGCTCAAGAAGAAAAAATAATTCAAACTTGTCCAAGCATCTCTAGTGCTTCAAAGCCACAGCTTGTAATAGAGGCCTCTTTGGCGACCCCTTTGACTTCTGGTGAAATTGAGACAAGTACTCAGCCAGTAATTGTCGAAGCAGATGGTCAAGGAGCCAGTGCTTTGCTTAGGCCCCTTCAGGAAAGTTTACCTGAAGCAAACACCAAAACAAACAATGATGGAGAATAGTTTGACATCTTTGAAAAACCCAAATCCCAGAGAGTGGCTTCAAAGTTGACAAAAAACATCACGAACGATGCAGCTAATAGCAAACAAAAAAGACCAATACAAAAAACAAAGAATCAACAAATACAAAAGAACAAAAATCCTCGATCTTCTGCAAATTTCTTCAGGAACATTAAAGCGTGAAACATCACAGTGAAAGCCACTGAATCGAGCTCCTAAAAAAAAAAATGAAGTAGTAATAAGAGAACCGAGACTAAGCGATCAAGTGAGGGAAGTAATGAAAGTTAAGTCCGGAGTGGGCCTGGAGGCTGCCACAATTGGTGACCATGAAATTGAAGAACTACTAGATATGTCAATTTACAGCACCTCTGGTGAAGATGTGTCAGAGGATGACTGTTTAAGAAATGTAAAACAGCCAACTGAGAAGATCATCAGTCTCGGTGTTCAGGTCGACGACCAATAACCCCAACGGCTATCGCCGCAAGACGAGGTGAAGATTAAAGGTGATATCCTGAAAGGAAAAAGGGTCTTCATATGGCCTGAATCACCAGGGAGAGCTACCCCCCCGGTGAGGGGTGAAAAAGCTAAGGGTAGCGAAAATGAAATATTTCTCACCTTAAAAGAGAACCGAGAGCGGAGTCTCTTGAACTTGAAAAAAAGCAATAATTTGCTGAATAAAATACATTCGAAAAATGTGGAAGAAAGTGGGCAAAATACAACGAATAATAAGTTACGGAAACCTGACCAGATGGCTGTGAAAGAGCCAGGTGATTCATCCCCACAACTGGCAAATACAATTGAAGGCCAGTCGGAGAAGATAATGCCCCTCTCGCAGCAAGCCCCTTTCCCGATGCAACCTTTTAGAATACTTGTTGAAAAGATTGTGAATAAGAAAAATGATGCTCCACTGAACAGATATTCTATCCTTCAATTGTTTCGAACTATCCCAGTTCTGAACTCCATAAAGAGCTCTCAAATCGACAGAGTAGAGATCATATCCGACACAAAACAAACATTTGTATTGCTACACATCGTTGAGAAAAAGGTAGTTCTGTTGATCATGACGTGTGAGCGCCAATTACTGAATGCAGGATTTCAAATCTATGAGGCCGATAATGCGTTAATGGAGGGTAAACCAGGAAATTCAAAGAATAAACAATCACCACAAAAAAATGAGACGGACTCTGAATTTCTGATGTCCTCAGTAAAATTAAAAAGTGCGGAATGGAAAGTCAATATAAACCGGAATACGAAGTGAATGAGGATAAAATTCCATTTGCTTTTGAAGGAACAAGACTAAAGGAAATCAAAATAACAGTAAAAAATGTCAAAGGCGGGCATGTAATGTCTGCAAAGAATGATGAAAAAGAAAGTGAGTTGAGAGAGAGCGATAAGTGGGCATGGATAGCCAAATCTTTAAACACAGTAAAACAGAGCTAATGCCATGATCAAAGGTCAAATCTAGTGATAGCCACGTGGAACACAAGAGGTCACTCTCATCTCTTGAAATCAACGCCGGAGGCTCTAGCAAATGCTGATGTAATATGCATGCAAGAAACGTGGCTTTCAAAAATGCCATGTATTGAGAGCTTTGAATGCATATGTAATCCAGCCATTATTAAAACGAAAGGGCACCCGATGTCAGGACAATTAATTCTCATTAAGAGAAAATGTGGTCTGAGAGTGAAGTTAGCAGAGTGTCTCTCACCGTTCCTACAGATAGCGTTCATTGAACCAGTGGAGAGAAATGAGAGGGCGAATCTTGCATTTCATCTAGTAAATGTATATTGGAATACTACACCAAAAACCCATCAAAAATTTGAAGATGACCTTCTTGACGCTATCGATAAAATTCTAATAGGAGATCCGAAAGCTCTCATAATCTTATGTGGTGATTTTAATATGAGACTAATAGAAAAAAATAATTTAAAAATAGCGTCAAATTATAAAGAGAGGTCGAAATGCGAAGGTTGGCTAGAAGAAATGTCACAAAGAAATTGAACTATGCTGAATGGAGCAACAAAGGGCGATATGCTCGCGAAATCGACTTGGACAAGAGGCCTCCAAAACTCAATAGATTACATATTTGTCTCTGAAGCTCTACTGAAAGATATTAACTCTCTGAATGTGAGTTTGTATAATCAAAGTGATCATAACATCATATCACTAGAGTGGTATAGGCCGAAACCAGCTAAACAAGACCAATGGAGGCACCAATTCTCAGTAGAACCTGGCAGGAATAGGCTACGTTTAAAGAATGAGATATCACAGCTGTAACAAGATTGCAAGAGTGGGATGGACAAACAAACAGGATTGAATATAAACACCTGCTAGAAATATATAAAATAAAAAAGAAGACTAGTCAAAATAAACCTAATTACCATAGACATCACTATGACCCACAGGTGTCACAAAAAAAAGGGAGATAAGGAAATCAATAAGGGACATCATTGCGTCAAAAAACCCAGAATCCAAGATGTTGATAAAGAAAGTGAAAAACCAATATAACAACTGGTGTAAAGAACATAGAGGGAGAATGGAACAGAGGGACGCTGAAACAATGTTGACGGCGTTGAACCAAAAGAACTCGAGAGGCTTCTGGACAATTATAAATGAGTTGATGAACCAAGAAAAAGCACTATTATCAAACATGATATCGGAAAAAGAGTGGGAAACCCACTGTATAAATGTATTAAAAAAAGTGAAAAAGTCAAGCTACCAGAATGTCCCCTTATCGAGTCCCTGGGAAATAAAGTTCGATCGTGATGATATTCGATTCATCATCAAAAAAAGCAGTGCTTCGAGAGCTGCAGGACCAGATGGTCTTTCAAATGCAGACTTGAAAGCGAATATTGATGAGTGGGTTGAATTCTGTTATAATCTGTTCCATCTAATAATCACAGAAAGACGGATACCCTCATCCTGGAAATCAGGGATCATTATCCAAATCCACCAGAAAGGTCCTCGCAATGTCGCTTTAAACTATCGGCCTATAGCCTTATTAGACGTTGTGGGGAAGGTGTTTGCTAGTTTGCTATTCATCCAACTTACAGCATGGATTAAAAAACAAAAAATATATGACGAGCGACAATCTGGTTTATCAAAGGGGTTGGTTGCAGTGTGAATTTCTGCATTTTGAATCTATTGAAAATTGACGCCATCAGAACAGGGAAAAAGGTGTACTTGGCATTTATAGACATAGCAAACACTTTCGATGGAGTCGACAGAGATATGCTGTGGTCCAAACTCAAGGAACGAGGATGTAATGAAAGTCTAATTCAAGCCATCAAAGAATCATACTCCGAAACGTACATCAAAGTAAGAATCGATAAGGATGGAAACTTATCAAACCCCATAAGAACAGAGAGAGGAGTGAAGCAAGGTTGTCCCCTTGGAGCAACGCTCTTAAACTTCTATATTTTAGAAGTTGGAGCAGCCCTGACAAAAAGTGGTTTTGTTTCCTCCGTCGACAAATGGAGTGCAGGTACACCACATATTATATGCGGATGATATGGTCATCCTGGACTGCACACCCATTGGTTTACAAAGGAAATTGTCAGTGTTGGAAGCCTTTACAAAAGATCTGGGTTTAGAGATAAATGCGACAAAGCCTGAAATCCTTGTTCTAGAAAGTAAAAGGGGAAGGATGAAAAGTAATCAAAGACTAAATTGGGCTCTTGGGACAAAGATATTGAATAAGGTTTATCAAACGAGATACCTTGGAACAATCATCAATTCCAGTATATGTGATGAACCAATGAAAAGAAAACTTCTAAGCGCTTGCAAACAACTAACAACGCAGGGTACAATAATACAAAAAAGTATGGTAAATACTCGTGTCTGGCTGTAAAAAGATTTTACGAAAGTAAAGTAACTCCGATTTTAACATATGGAGCAGAGAATATGTTTGGATGTGATGCAATGATATGGACGAGATGTGAAGGCCTGTTTTGGAAGAAGATCTTGCAGATTCCGCAAAGTACACCGACTGCCTGCATTCTAGATGAAATGGGGATTTCTACATAAAGGGGGTAATTCATAGAATTCAGCGCACAAGTGGCGCACGTGGCTAGCGCACAGTGTGCGCGTGGGAATCCCTGCGCCATCCGCGTGCGCAAAATACATTTCTGCGCACAGCGTATTCATGGATTCCAGCCACCAAAACCAGCTGTGGCGCACAGTGGCGCAGCGACCCTGCAGCAGCGCCAGTTACGCCCCCAAGAACGCCCCTTGCGCAGGGAAAAGCCATCAAAATCCCCAATCCAGCGCAAAGGGCTGCGCTAACCCTGTACCAGCATGGCAAGCGGGCTACGTATATCACTGGGGTGCGCGGGAAGTACCTCACGTCATTTCAGCTAGGTACGTGTATTTCAGGGGTGCGCTGGAAGTTCCACACGCGATTCCATCAGGGTACGTGTACATCAGGGGTGCGCGGGAAGTTTCACACGTGAATTCAGCAGGGTACGTGTATATCAGGGGTGTGCGGGAAGTTCCACACGCGAATGTCCTGGGTATGTGTATTTCGTGGTGCGCGGGAAGTTTCACACGCGATATCAGCAGGGTACGTGTATTTCAGGGATGCGCTGGAAGTTCCTCACGTGAATGTCCTGGGTACGTGTATTACGGGGTGCGCGGGAAGTTTCACACGCGATATCAGCAGGGTACGTGTATTTCAGGGGTGCGCTGGAAGTTCCACACGCAAATGTCCTGGGTACGTGTATTACGGGGTGCGCGGGAAGTTTCACAAGCGATATCAGCAGGGTACGTGTATTCCAGGGGTGCGCTGGAAGTTCCACACCCGAATGTCCTGGGTACGTGTATTACGGGGTGCGCGGGAAGTTTCACACGCGATATTAGCAGGGTACGTGTATTCCAGGGGTGCGCTGGAAGTTCCACACGCGAATGTCCTGGGTACGTGTATTACGGGGTGCGCTGGAAGTTTCACACGCGATATCAGCAGGGTACGTGTATTTCAGGGGTGCGCTGGAAGTTCCACACGCGATTCCATCAGGGTACGTGTACATCAGTGGTGCGCGGGAAGTTTCACACGTGAATTCAGCAGGGTACGTGTATATCAGGGGTGCGCGGGAAGTTCCACACGCGAATGTCCTGGGTACGTGTATTTCGTGGTGCGCGGGAAGTTTCACACGCGATATCAGCAGGGTACGTGTATTTCAGGGGTTCCGTGGAGTACTACACGTGAATTGGCCATATGGGTCCTCCCAGGTGTTCGCTCCACAACCTCCACGGCCCCTGCAGGCAGCCCACACCACGGGGGACTAGCCTGCACCCCCACTCATGTTCCCCTGCACCCCCACCCCCCAGCACTGTGGTGCACCCTCCACCAGGCTCCCACTCATGTCTCCCATCACCCCCACCCCCCAGCACTGTGGGGCACCCTCCACCAGGCCCCCACTCATGTCTCCCATCACCCCCACCCCCCAGCACTGTGGTGCACCTGCCAGCAGGCCCCCACTCATGTCCAACTCATGTTCCCCTGCACCCCCACCCCCCAGCACTGTGGTGCACCCTCCACCAGGCCCCAACTCATGTTCCCCTGCACCCCCACCCCCCAGCACTGTGGTGCACCCTCCACCAGGCCCCCACTCATGTCTCCCATCACCCCCACCCCCCAGCACTGTGGTGCACCCTCCACCAGGCCCCCACTCATGTTCCCCATCACCCCCACCCCCCAGCACTGTGGTGCACCCTCCACCAGGCCCCCACTCATGTCTCCCATCACCCCCACCCCCCAGCACTGTGGTGCATCCTCCACCAGGCCCCCACTCATATCTCCCATCACCCCCACCCCCCAGCACTGTGGTTCACCCTCCACCAGGCCCCCACTCATATCTCCCATCACCCCCACCCCCCAGCACTGTGGTGCACCCTCCACCAGGCCCCAACTCATGTTCCCCTGCACCCCCACCCCCCAGCACTGTGGTGCACCCTCCACCAGGCCCCCACTCATGTCTCCCATCACCCCCACCCCCCAGCACTGTGGGGCACCCTCCACCAGGCCCCCACTAATGTTCCCCATCACCCCACCCCCCAGCACTGTAGTGCACCCTCCACCAGGCCCCCACTCATGTCTCCCATCACCCTCACCCCCCAGCACTGTGGTGCACCCTCCACCAGGCCTCCACTCATATCTCCCATCACCCCCACCCCCCAGCACTGTGGTGCACCTGCCAGCAGGCACCCACTCATGTCCAACTCATGTTCCCCTGCACCCCCACCCCCCAGCACTGTGGTGCACCCTCCACCAGGCCCCAACTCATGTTCCCCTGCACCCCCACCCCCCAGCACTGTGGTGCACCCTCCACCAGGCCCCCACTCATGTCTCCCATCACCCCCACCCCCCATCACTGTGGTGCACCCTCCACCAGGCCCCCACTCATGTTCCCCATCACCCCACCCCCCAGCACTGTGGTGCACCCTCCACCAGGCCCCCACTCATGTCTCCCATCACCCCCACCCCCCAGCACTGTGGTGCACCCTCCACCAGGCCCCCACTCATATCTCCCATCACCCCCACCCCCCAGCACTGTGGTGCACCCCCCACCAGGCCCCCACTCATATCTCCCATCACCCCCACCCCCCAGCACTGTGGTGCACCCTCCACCAGGCCCCCACTCATATCTCCCATCACCCCCACCCCCCAGCACTGTGGTGCACCCTCCACCAGGCCCCAACTCATGTTCCCCTGCACCCCCAGCACTGTGGTGCACCCTCCACCAGGCCCCCACTCATGTCTCCCATCACCCCCACCCCCCAGCACTGTGGGGCACCCTCCACCAGGCCCCCACTAATGTTCCCCATCACCCCACCCCCCAGCACTGTGGTGCACCCTCCACCAGGCCCCCACTCATGTCTCCCATCACCCTCACCCCCCAGTACTGTGGTGCACCCTCCACCAGGCCTCCACTCATATCTCCCATCACCCCCACCCCCCAGCACTGTGGTGCACCTGCCAGCAGGCACCCACTCATGTCCAACTCATGTTCCCCTGCACCCCCACCCCCCAGCACTGTGGTGCACCCTCCACCAGGCCCCAACTCATGTTCCCCTGCACCCCCACCCCCCAGCACTGTGGTGCACCCTCCACCAGGCCCCCACTCAAGTCTCCCATCACCCCCACCCCCCATCACTGTGGTGCACCCTCCACCAGGCCCCCACTCATGTTCCCCATCACCCCACCCCCCAGCACTGTGGTGCACCCTCCACCAGGCCCCCACTCATGTCTCCCATCACCCCCACCCCCCAGCACTGTGGTGCACCCTCCACCAGGCCCCCACTCATATCTCCCATCACCCCCACCCCCCAGCACTGTGGTGCACCCCCCACCAGGCCCCCACTCATATCTCCCATCACCCCCACCCCCCAGCACTGTGGTGCACCCTCCACCAGGCCCCAACTCATGTTCCCCTGCACCCCCACCCCCCAGCACTGTGGTGTGCCCTCCACCAGGCCCCCACTCATGTCTCCCATCACCCCCACCCCCCAGCACTGTGGGGCACCCTCCACCAGGCCCCCACTCATGTTCCCCATCACCCCCACCCCCCAGCACTGTGGTGCACCATCCACCAGGCCCCCACTCATGTCTCCCATCACCCCCACCCCCCAGCACTGTGGTGCACCCTCCACCAGGCCCCCACTCATATCTCCCATCACCCCCACCCCCCAGCACTGTGGTGCACCTGCCAGCAGGCCCCCACTCATGTTCAACTCATGTTCCCCTGCACCCCCACCCCCCAGCACTGTTGTGCACCCTCCACCAGGCCCCCACTCATGTCTCCCATCACCCCCACCCCCCAGCACTGTAGTGCACCCTCCACCAGGCCCCCACTCATGTTCCCCATCACCCTACCCCCCAGCACTGTGGTGCACCCTCCACCAGGCCCCCACTCATGTCTCCCATCACCCCCACGCCCCAGCACTGTGGTGCACCCTCCACCAGGCCCCCACTCATATCTCCCATCACCCCACCCCCCAGCACTGTGGTGCAGCCTCCACCAGGCCCCCACTCATATCTCCCATCACCCCCACCCCCCAGCACTGTGGTGCACCCTCCACCAGGCCCCAACTCATGTTCCCCTGCACCCCCACCCCCCAGCACTGTTGTGCACCCTCCACCAGGCCCCCACTCATGTCTCCCATCACCCCCACCCCCCAGCACTGTAGTGCACCCTCCACCAGGCCCCCACTCATGTTCCCCATCACCCCACCCCCCAGCACTGTGGTGCACCCTCCACCAGGCCCCCACTCATGTCTCCCATCACCCCCACGCCCCAGCACTGTGGTGCATCCTCCACCAGCCCCCCACTCATATCTCCCATCACCCCACCCCCCAGCACTGTGGTGCAGCCTCCACCAGGCCCCCACTCATATCTCCCATCACCCCCACCCCCCAGCACTGTGGTGCACCCTCCACCAGGCCCCAACTCATGTTCCCCTGCACCCCCACCCCCCAGCACTGTGGTGCACCCTCCACCAGGCCCCCACTCATATCTCCCATCACCCCCACCCCCCAGCACTGTGGTGCACCTACCAGCAGGCCCCCACTCATGTCCAACTCATGTTCCCCTGCACCCCCACCCCCCAGCACTGTGGTGCACCCTCCACCAGGCCCCCACTCATGTTCCCCTGCACCCCCACCCCCCAGCACTGTGGTGCACCCTCCACCAGGCCCCCACTCATGTCTCCCATCACCCCCACCCCCCAACACTGTGGTGCACCCTCCACCAGGCCCCCACTCATGTCTCCCATCACCCCCACCCCCCAGCACTGTGGTGCAGCCTCCACCAGGCCCCCACTCATGTTCCCCATCACCCCCACCCCCCAGCACTGTGGTGCACTCTCCACCAGGCCCCCACTCATGTCTCCAATCACCCCCACCCCCCAGCACTGTGGTGCACCCTCCACCAGGCCCCCACTCATATCTCCCATCACCCCCACCCCCCAGCACTGTGGTGCACCCTCCACCAGGCCCCCACTCATATCTCCCATCACCCCCACCCCCTAGCACTGTGGTGCACCCTCCACCAGGCCCCAACTCATGTTCCCCTGCACCCCCACCCCCCAGCACTGTGGTGCACCCTCCACCAGGCCCCCACTCATGTCTCCCATCACCCCCACCCCCCAGCACTGTGGGGCACCCTCCACCAGGCCCCCACTCATGTTCCCCATCACCCCCACCCCCCAGCACTGTGGTGCACCCTCCACCCAGCCCCCACTCATGTCTCCCATCACCCCCACACCCCAGCACTGTGGTGCACCCTCCACCAGGCCCCCACTCATATCTCCCATCACCCCCACCCCCCAGCACTGTGGTGCACCTGCCAGCAGGCCCCCACTCATGTTCCCCAGCCAACATGCCATCACAATCTAAATCCCTGGTCCCTATGGTCAGCCTCCAAATGCAAAACACCCACCCGAGTATTGCATCCACCCACTTAGAAATGGCAATAACATGATAGAACCCCAATTGCAAGTTTGGAAACGAACACATGTCCCTCACATACTGGGTGTCAGTGAATCTCAAAACCCATATCATGATATGCATGAAACCAATGAGATGATACTTCACATTGAAGTTTGAACAAAAAATATGTATTAAAGGAAACATAAATTGAATCAAAAATAAACAAACAGAAATGGGAATGTAAAAAAATAAAAAGAAGCATGTCCGTGAAAAAATGCAAAACCAAAAATCATAATCCAAAGGAATGGTGTCCAAAGTCACAGTCCACAAAAGAAAATCCAATCGAAAATTATAATTGAAAGCCATTGCTCCATGTGTAAATTGTAAAAAAAAAAAGAAAATCCAACAGTCAACTATGTACAGATGAACAAGCCAGGGTCCATGGTCCCAACAGAGGAAATGAAACCTGTCTAATAACACTATCTAATAATAAAAAAACTATATACAAAAATGTGGCCCATTGTCCAAAAGGTCCAAAAAAAATGCAAAACCAAAGGAAACCTAACACTAACTACAGAACTATGTACAAGGGCAGCGGGCTATTCCGACGGCTCACTTTTGGATGTCCCGGGGCAGGGCATCATCGAACTCCTGCTCAATGTCCCGGAGGCGGTCCCCCTTCATGGCCCCGAGGGTCTGCAGGGCCATCGACGTGTCCATCTCCAACCCCCTGCGGATTGCCTCGAGGCACTCGGCCCGCCTCAGGGCCCTCCGCATGGAGTTCTCCGCCCTGACCATCGTGAGCCGTGCCTCTTCCGCCCGCTACCGCTCCGCATCTATGGCGTGGCCCAACCGCTGCCACACGGAAGACACTTTCTGTCCTGGGTCCTCCTGCCCTCCGGCCGATGCCTGCCCCTCCGATGTCGAAGGCCCCGAGCCTTCATGGCTCCCACCACGTTGCTGCTGTGCCTCTGCCCGTGCACTGCCTCCTGCTGCCTGCACATCCTCCGCTGGCTGGGGTGCAGTCGTTGATGTGGCCACCCCTGCTGGACGTCCGACTCCCGACTGTGGCAGGGATGCCTCCTCCACCAGCCTGGCCGCACCGTCAGAGGCAGCTCCACAGGGCACCCAGGTGACTGATGGGTGGGAAGATGGCAGGGAGGACGACTGGCGCATAGGGGGTTCAGTTGAGGAGGGGGTCGCAGCAAGCTCCATCAAACGGAGGAATCCGGCCTGAGTGACCTGTCCCAGTAGGCCGACGCGGTCAACGAGCCATTCGAGATGACGTGCAGTCTCCTCATGAAAAGACTGCAGGTCACTTCGCATGGCCCGTTGACGCAACGCCACACCAGTCAGGACAGGCTCAACCCGGACCCGGATAGCCACGTCCGCAGGCAGAGGAAGGCCAGTTGTCGTGAGCTCATCCCCTGCCTGAAAATGGGTCTGGACGTAGGCATCCCTGCTGGTGCAAGATGATCCAGGGACAGGATCAGGGACAGGATTGCACACAGGCACCTCCGCGGCGGCCTGTGCTGCCTCCGGTCCCTGGTCCTGCACTGCACCACTAGCACCAGTGGAATCCCCACCTCCAGACCCCGTCTCTGTTGCTTGCACGGCCTCCTCCTCCACCAAACCCCCCACCAACCTGGATGACTCCGTGCCATCTTCCCCCGTTGGGCCCTGTGGGGTCCCAGCTGCCCCTTCTGCTGCCGAGGAGTCCAACTCCAACCTCTGCCTCTTGGACCTCCCCCCGTGACCTGCGGCCTGGGACGCGGCACCGGACTCCTCACTCCCCGACGAGATCACAACCTGGGAGGGGAGCCGAGCCTTGCGTCTCCGGCTGGCGGTGGGATCCCCGCCGCTGTGCTCCACAGCACCTTCTCCGCCCTCTTCATCAGTTGACGCTGCAGACAGGGAGAAATAAAACACAGGCATCAGGGCACTGTACAATGGACACATACACACATGACAGTTGTACATGAGTGGCATTGGCAAACCTCAGACATGCCATCACAATCCCCAACACACATGTCATTTCAACTCGCACACATGAGCCATACTACAGCCATATCGCAACTCCCAGCACCATCCATACACATACAACAGCATGAGCAGGCAAAGCTGAAGCAGACATGACATGCAACACAGGAAGTGCACTACACATGTACACACACCACCACACTTGCATGCATGTGTACACCTCTGCCAAGTGTCGCAGTGTTCAGATGGGCATCCATGTCACATCTGCCAATCAGGCTTCCAAATCCCGCTGTCACATGCATCCATGTTGCATCACTGTTGCACCCATGTCAAATACACACAAATGCGCATGTACACAGTGCTGATACATGCAGCTGGAAACAACATAGATGCGTGACATCACGAACATGTCTACTTACATACACATTCATCCAAACATGTGTGCCCACACAACTGCATTTGGCATGCAAGCCTACACACACAAGCACCATACATGTCTCACACATTACAGCCCTCGCATGTGTTAGCCTCACGGCCCTGTACACCCCCACCCATACTCGACCCCATACAAACAGATGTGCAACCTGCACACTACTGAAACATCACCACACGCACAGCTCACAATCACGATGCATGTGCACTTACCGCTCGACTCCAGACGGGTCTGCCTCTCAAGGACCTGGACGTGGAGCGCTGGGGATATGCGTTCCAGGACCCTCATCTGATCTTCCGACAAGTGGCCCCGGTGCCCCTTAGCATCCGCTGCCTTCAAGAGGCGCCGGGCCTTGTTCAGGGTCCTGGACCTGAAGTCCTCCCAGCGCTTCTTGACATGTTGGAAGTCGCGGACTGCCACCCCCTCCGCGTTGATGGCAGTCACGATGTCCGTCCAGATCCGAGTCCGTCCTTCCTTGTCGGCGCGGGAACTTCCGTAGAGGGCATCATACTGCACAGGACTTGCTCCACCAGGACACCAACTTCCCTGGCACTGAAGCTGGTGCCCCTCTGCCCCTCTGGCCGGGGGTTGTCAGTGGTGCCAGATGTTGCAGTGCCCGACATGACAACCCCAGAGGCAGGAGTGGGTGGGCAACTGGGTCCTGGGGCTGGGCTGGGGAGCGATGGAATCCCAGTCGGGAGTCTTCGGTTCCAGCAGGGGTGGTCACAGCAACAGCACCCCTGGCTGATGTGCAGGCAGCAAATGGCAGGGCACGCGGGCGTTTCCCTCAGCACGGGTTAAAGGTGAGCAGACCCAGCAGTTCGCTGTACGTGCCTTTCGTGGAGACCGACGTGTGTTGCTGCTTCCTGTTGTTTCGCGCGCCATCACAACTTCACAGCTATCAAGGACGTATCTCTTCTTTTGGCGGGGGTATTGGCTACGTGTGTTTTTCTGCATCGCGCTAGTCAGACGGTGAGTCGCACACGCTCTTTTTCCCACTGCGGGTGCCCCTGTGTATCGCACCCATTTTCGATGTCATAGTAGCCTGCGTGTCCCACGCGTATGCGTTATTCGTGTTACTGGGTGCCACCGCGTACTGCGGGAGGTTGAATCCACGCACGTAGGCTGCAGGGTTGCGTGCACGGTTTTACTGCAGTTTTGGGGTGTCTGAGCGTTGCGTGACCCGTCACTACATCACTGGGGTCACATACAGCCTTGCAGGTGCAGGGGGGCTGTTAACATCTTGCTTCCCACCCCCTTCACCCCAATTGCCCAGGTCAATTGTGGTGTACACTCCCATTGGCACCACTCCATCTGTGCCGGCACTACAACATCTGTGCCATGGTTGGGAGGCCACCAAAGGTGAGGGGCGCCTCCGCTGGGCGTCCTCCTCGTGGCGGGCGTGGTCGGGGACGTGGCCGTGGTGACCAGGGAGTAGGGGGACTCCCGGGTGTCCAGGGCGGCCACAGAGGGGGAAGAGGCAGGGGTGCGCCACTTGAGCACAATGTTGTGCCATGTGTCGGTGCAGTCATGCCACCACCCCCTGTGGTTCCGGGGGATGCAGCTTCTGCATCTGGCACTGGCGCCCATGTGACCCGGCAGTCTGTTCCATCGACTCCCACGGGTCCAAGGGTAGTGGTAGCTGCAGGTGCAGCTGTGGACACTGCCACCCAGGCTCAGGGTCTGCCAGCGCAGGCTGCGTTGGCACTTGAGGAGCCCTTGGTAGATCTCCAACAGGCCAGGAGGGAAACCATAGGGGCTGGCCGGGCTGCTCAGACCAAGAGACGTGTCCCTGGGGCAGTCATGTCATCTGCTGCCCCGAACAGCCGGGTGTTGGCAAGTGCAGGGGCAGATGCACCCAACAACACCCCGGTTGTGAGTCTGCCAACCAGGACTGTTGCGGTCAATGACCCTGCCACAGCTGATGTTGCTGCGCAGGGTCCATTAGAGGGCACCCAGCTGCCACTGACACAAGTCAGGCCTTTGGTCGTCCCTCCACCTGCCACTCCCTTGGCTCAATCCACCGAACCCACTGGCCATACTGGTCAGGGCGGCATTAGCCAGCCAGGGTCTGCTCCACAGTCCAAGAGGAGGAAGGTTGCACCTGCAGCACAGGCTGGGACCCCACACACAGCCACGACCTCCTGCACGTCGAGGAAGAAGCCTTTCTGCAAGCAGGAACTGGACTTCCTCGTGGACTACGTGCGGGGCCACAGCCGTGACATGCTAGTGGGTGCCAATAGTCAGACTACGGCTGCCCAACGTGACACCCACTGGAAGCATGTTGCGGAACATGTCAGTTCATTCGGCCATGAGGTGCGCACGGCGCAAGAGTGCAAAAAGCGTTGGAATGACATCAAACGCAGCACTAAGGCTAAGCGTGCCTCTAATTACAACTTGACTCTGGTGACTGGCGGTGGGCCTGCACCAGAGGAGGAAGTGCTCACTCCGCATGAGGCACTCGTTGCGGAGTTCATACCACCTGAATTGGTCGAAGGAGTGGGAGAGATGCTGGACTTTGATGCCCAGTCCAGTGAGTGTTGATGCGTGTTTGTTGAGGACGTGTGTGTTTCACTTGTGCGATGTGTTGTGCATGATTGCCACTACATGTGACGTGTACATGGTTCTGATGTGTAAGTAATGCAATGCTTCTGTGATGCATGTCTCCTCTGCCTGCATGCGGGGACTCCATGTAGGCATGCTCTCTTGCCCCTCCTCCGCCACTCTGCACCCCAGTTCCACCTTTGCACTGGTCTGCTTCAATCTTGCCAATGTGTACTTTCTTCTTCATGCGTCCTGTGTAGATGCTAACTTCCAGCGTAGAATCTGCCAGACATATGCCATGTGGTACAGCCTTAGTACTTGATGCAGGGTATCTCACTTGTACTGTGCATAGGTCAGATGTCCCGCAGGGACATGAGCGCCCATTCATGCTCCATGTGCATTGCACTCATGCCCCTATGTGTCCTTGACTGGATGATCACTGTAATACAAGTCCTTGGTTACATACATTGCCTGGCATCTCATCAGCCTTCCCATGTCAACTGTGGCTCAGTCCTGCGTTGCACACATTTTTAGGGTCTGACAATCTGTGTGGCTCACAGGCCTTAGCCTGTTCAATGGCCAATGACTCTGTCCAACTGTTGTTGTGTCTTCTTCACACATGGGCGGCATCCAGAGTTTCATCATGTGTCCTACTTACTGTCCCAGCATCATTTGCAGTGTGGTCACTTGAATCACATTAAGCTGTTGATGCCAGTCAACACTGCCTGTCAATACACAGGTGTATGGTCAGCCTTTTGATAACATGCTAGGCATCCCTGCTTTGGTACTGGGGTGGAGGGGTGCTTGGCTTCTAGATATGGTACACATTGAATGCACAATGCACGTGATGTCTGAATTTGACATTGCACTGCCTTCACTTTTCCTGGCACACACCATGGAGTCCTTGTACATGTAGGTAGTGAGTGGCGTACACATTTTCTGCACTGCATAGACCCACTTCCATGGAAACTGCCACCTTTCAACAGGTCTGATCACAGAAGCAATTCAAAGTTGACCCAGCATGCATGCCAGGTTATATGTTGTGTGTCACATGTCTGCCTGATGCGTTTGCTGTCGGTGTGTGTGTGTGTTGTGTGCTTCTGACATGTGTAGTGACCTTTTTTCTCTCTATTTTTCAGGTGATGAAGCAATGGAGGCGGAGGATGGTGTTGTCATGCCAGACACAGGGTTGTTACCACTACATCAACCCGGCACTAGTGGGGGTCGTGGGGTGGTAGGCCACGAAAACCCCCAAGTGCTACAGTCCATCTTGTCTCTGGCTGCCTATGAGTCCAGCCTTGATGACGTCCATGTTGAGTTGGATGAGCATCAAGTCCATGTGTCAGGGGTGAGTGATTCTGATGTGGACACTCCTCTGTCCATGACACCTGCACTGAGGGATCAGACAGTCTTGGTTCCTCCGCCCGTGGTGGATCGGGACGCAGGGTCACCCTCCACACCAGTCACTGATGTGCCTGGGACATCACGTCGACGGGGGCATGTAGTCATGCAGCCGCGGGCGGTGCCAACACAGCGAGGCCCCCCGGTCCTTGGGTCCCGCATGGGTCAAGCCTGGCAATGCGGTCGCCGCGCGCAACCGCAGTATACTGAGTGGGAGCAAGACATGACTGCCAATTCCGAACGGCAGGGGGCAGCAATGGAGAACATCGCTGAGAGCATGGAGCGTGTGGCCCGATCTGTGCTCCCCCCTGCTAGGCAGGTGCTTCTCCAGCAGCAGGCGGCACGGTCCACGGCCCGCTCGCTCACGCTGGGCATGGCGGCCTCAGACAGGGCACGCCAGGCTGAAATGTCGTCTCTGCGTCAAGCAATTGCTGCTCACGCAGAGGCACACATGGATGCCCTGAGGGAGGAGTATGCTTCCCTCAAATCCACTCTGGGTGTCCTTATGATGTCCCAGAGGCAGCGGGCAGAGGAGAGGTTTGCACAGCTTGAGCGTACCATCTCGGCTGAGCTACAGGCTTGCCGGGAGGTGCAGTGGTTGTCCAGCCTGGCCTTGCAGGAGGAACTCCGTGTTACACGTGCTACCTTGCAAAGGAAGCACGTGTATCACGTGAGGTTCTGCATGCAGACCTACGTCACATCGCCACACAGAACCAGGCTCACCCGTCCGGCAGACTTGCTGCCGACGAGGGGCAAGCTGCGGCTAGGCGTGGCCAGGCTACTGTGCCATGTCCTCCTTTCCAGGATGAGCCAGACTTGGACGACCATCTATCTCCCACATAGGTCGGGCTGTGCAGGCGTTGAGCCCATGGAGGGTTTTTTTTTGGCTCAGCATCATCGCATGTGGATGTTGAGCAGCACCCTGTACCTCCCCCCTCCTGGGTGCCTCCCCTCCCCCCCGGGTCGTATGTGGCCATTTTTGATTTTTCTTTTAGTTTAGTTAGTTAAGTTTCTGTTTGATAGTTAGTTTAATTAGGTAATGTAGGTTTTCCATAGTTAGTGTAATTAGTTAATATAGTTTAAAATTGCTTGTCTATTGTGCTTTCATGTAACGGTGCGGTGCTTTGTGGCTTTTGAAGGCATCCACTGTCTGTTCCATCTGGGCCCTTCAGGCTTGTCTTGTGTATGTGTTTGCTGCTTGGGGTCCTTGACTCACATATGCCACTCCTGCCTCCCTTATCCATGGGCTCGCAAGGATGGTTCGGTGTCACAACCTTTTACACAAGGGCTTTGGACTGTCATATCTGTGGCATGTCTGGTGCTGTGTGACTTGTGTTTACACCCCTAGTGGGGATGATGTTGGTGTTATTGTCCACTGTTCAGCTTTTGCTAGATGGGGTGTTTCATGATTAATGTGTACATTCATTGCTATGCATTGTGTAGTATGTTTCTTATCTTTACTGTACACATGCTTGTTGCAATTCATGCCGTAGATAGTGTTCCACACTTTGGATGTGAAAGACCGACTGATGGTGTGATTTCTGATGTGACTCTCTGACATGGTCAAGCAATGAGATGCCTGAAGAGACACACACAGATGACTTTGAAGCATTAATCATGTGTTTCATGCCCTTTCTGCAGGGGGATGAGCCTCCAGAGCACCTTTGCCAGCAGACATGGCCCATTGGACGTCGGAATTCTGGACACGTTTGTTGGTGCCCACATGCACATGTGTGCACAAGCAGAGGCACAGGGATTGCAGACCTACATCCTAGAACTGTTGACGTGTTCCAAGGAACTCCAGGCAAGGTGAGCAGCACAGGGGGGCCACAACACAGCAAAGCTTGCACCAGGCGAGTTGCACATGCAGCACTGAGGGTGAGCTTGGACGAATATTGGTGTTGAAGCACACAATGCAGCTCAGATGTGTTGGTGGACTGATGGCTATTGATTGTAAGGTTGTCTGGGACACCTGCAGGGGCAGTGGCACATACCCTCCGGTACACCAAGGTCCATTGAGGCACTTGTATCAACCATGTAGCCTTCCGAGACATGGAAAGGGGCAGCTCACAGGGACATACAGCAAGGGACATACTCGGGTGCAGTGCATTTTATTTCCATGTACATTTTGATAAATGCACTGCCAACTTTGTTTCGGTCATGGTGGTACACAACTTGCTCTGAAGTCATGGCTTGCTATATGGGTATGTCTGCTTACCCAGGGAACATTGCATGTTGTGTGAATTTTGACACATTGGTGTTCCATTTGCCACGCACCCACCGGCGGCTGACTTACTGCATTGACTGTGTATGACCCATCACAGGGGTAATGTTATATATGGGTACGAAGCATCTACACCAGATTGTCTGTTTGTAGAGTAGTTTGTTGCTATGGGGCATGTTTGGTGGTATGTTTTTGTGTAATTGGCATGTACAGGTTGTTGACTGTGGCTCTCTTTGCAGCATTGCAGTGCTCCTGTAACCGGACCTGAGAGTGCGCAGGTAGGAGGCCAGCACTCAAAACCAGAGCTAAGTGTCTTGTTGTTTTTCTTTCAAACTGCTTTGCATAGGCTTGCTGGGGGGTGCACTAATGCATGGATGAATGTGTAATTAAATTTGGTATGTTTTTTTCCCCCTAATCACCCGGAATCCTATGCAATTTTGAACCCTGTAGCCTCTACCCGGTGTTCCTGCTTCCCGTACCTATCCAAGCAACGTTCCCCAACCCTCTTTCCCCGCTGGGGTTGCGGATGCCTGTGTAAGCCCCAAACTTGCAGGCGCCAAAACCCTAGAGGGGGTGGTTGGTTCGTGCCACTCCTAAGCCTGGTCTACAGAAGGCCATGACAATGATGTCCAAGTTTGTTTGGATTGTGTATGTGTTCATGCAGGTAGTACATTTTCGTGCATTCCCTACTTTCATGTGTCATTCCTCCTCCCCTCTCCTGCCACTCATTCCAGTTATGCAGTGTGCCAACACCTGTCCCGACTGCATATCCCTGACCCTCCTTCCCCACCAGGGTCTCAGGGGCCTGTGTGAGTTTGACCTTGCAGGCACCCGGGACACGGTGGTGGTGGTTGTTTCGTGCCACTCCTGTGCCTGTACACGGGACCTGTGACAGTACACATCCGTTCATGGTGCATCATTCTATGTTATGTACCACACATGGTTCACATCCTGTTGTGACATTGTTTTACTGTGCTACCTTGGTTGTTGCATCATTGTGGTAGTACTTGGCCTTTTTGAGGTACTGCTACGTCGAGTCATCTACTGGAGGGTGTTCTGGTTCATTTTTCTGGCTTGGATTTTGTGATTTTGGAAATGAGTGTGGATTCTGAGTGTGCAGGCACCTTTTTACACACAAGGTGGGAGATGGTGACGAAGGGGAAAGGTGATCCTGTGGCCAGGTGGAATTGAGGGTTGAACGCTCCATGACCCAGGTGCAGTTGTTCAGTGGGTCATGGTCATTTGTGAGGGAGGGGGGGGTTGTTGTTGATAGTTGCCTTGCCCTGCAGTGTGATGGGAACCCTGACATTGTAATGGTGGTATCCTATGTACATGTTGTGTTCTGCTGATCAATGCCTGTTCATGTGTTGTGTTTACCTTTCAGGTGCGAGGGGATAGTTGTGGTTTGACATGCTGGGGTGTACATATGGTGAATGTTCACATGTGATGTGTAGAGAACACTGATGGTCACTTGATTGCACATGCATATGTTGAGTGCATATCCTTGCAGACCCACACACTTGCACTCTGATGCACTACATGTACAACCACCCTTGCATATCCACGTGTACACTGTTTGCCTTCTGGTGCCCACTGTGTCCCTGCAGCACATGTTCTGTGACCAATTATGTTCTGTGACCAATTATGGTACATGCCTAATTTGCTTTTTGATGTGGTCTGTCGCTTAGATGTGATGCTCAGGGTGTGCATCACACACAATGGCTGTTCACTGTGCTGTGCGCTGAGCAGTGTGTTGCAGGAGTAGGACACAGCACACAGAAGCTGCAGTGTTGATTTTGCAATGCACAATGTGCATGTAGACAGGCATTCATTTTTATGTTACGTCTACAACTCTTGTAATGCATTTGGAAATGACTTATTTTGGGTGGGAGGTTGTTGGTCAGTCATTTCATCTGATTCCAGGTCAGGCATCATTGTCTGATGCCACTGTACATTTTGGACATGGCAATGTGTACCTTATTGTTACTGAGGTTAGTGTATGGGTATTGCTTGCCATGTCATGTTGTGGTTTGGGAGGGTTTGAGTGACATAACAGTGATGGCCATGGCCTGTTTTGCAGGTGTGTGTGATTCACACCTTGCATGTCAGGGTCATCCGCTTCTCAAAGCAACTAGCTGGGGGTAGATCTCTCTCCGCGGCAGGGCCCTCCCTCTGGAACAGCCTTCCTGCCTCACTGGAACTTGAGGAGAACCATCTCCGGTTCGGGAAGCACCTCAAGACCTTCCTCTTTGCTTCTGCTTTCTCTCTACCTCTCCCTTGCTAAATTCTTCACTGGAACTGCACTGGATCTGCAACTGGGCCACTCTCACCGACCTCGGTCCCTGGCCCAGCCACTCTCCACTTGCACTGCCTCCCTGGCAACCCCTGCACTGCGGGACTGTCTCTCTATCCCTACAGCCCCCCTTTCCCAGCACTTGTCTGCACTTACCTTTGCAGTTGCCACCAGCTGGCCTATGTATTTGTTTTTTGGTCTACTTACCCTGTACTGCACTCCCCCCCCTCCCCTTCCCCTTGCACTTTTCCCTTCCCCCTACCCCTGCACTTGCACAATCTAAATGACACCTGGCCTAGTAGTACCGTTGTCTGTCTTCCCTTGTTCCCCCCTCCCTGCCTCATCGCACCTTGAAATACTTGTGTATAGGCCATATCATGTCATGTCATATGTGTGTCTTTTGGTCACACAGGATAGCTTGTGTTTAAGTAGCTAGGGATGCAGACAATGTGGCACTTCCATGGCAACTATCTCAGGGTGGTAGGGTTGTGACAGTTGACTGTCTCTTTGTCATCATCGATTGTCACCTGGTATGTGCCAGGCCTGTGTGCACTCCGCAGGGGTGGGAGTTTAGGTGAAAAATGTGGCCACAAGCTGGGTCCGGGCTTCCTCGCCACGTGCCCTGTCCCCTCCAATGGCAGCGCCTGTGCCTGTGGTTGGGGATGTGGGGGCACCACCATGTCCACCGGGACGCCCTGCCGTGTTGCAACATTGTGCAGGACACATGCTGCCACAATGATCCTGCACACTACTGGTGGTGCATAGAGTAGCTGCCCGCCAGAGCGGTCAAGGGAGCGGAAACGTGACTTGAGCACTCTGAATGTGCGCTCCACTATGGCCCTGGTTGCAATATGGGCAGCGTTGTATCTTACCTGGGGTGGTGTGATGGGGTTCCGGATTGGCGTCATCATGTGGTTGCTCAGAGGGTAGGCACTGTCCCCTGGGGAGGTGTAAATGGTTGTGATTATTGGGGTTTGTTTATTTGTGTGTGTGTGTGTGACATGCATGCATGTGCAAGGGCATTTGTACTCACCTAGGAGCCAGGTGTCGCCATGCTGCCCAGCTTCCAGGGCCCGGCTCAGGGCGGACATTCTGTATATGAAACTGTCATGGGTGGAGCCAGGGTAGTTTGCATAGACAGAGGTGATGATTCCCTTTGCATCGCATACCACCTGTACATTGATGGAATGCCAGTGCTTGCGGTTTCGGTAGATGTGCTCAGTGGCCCTAGGTGGACGTAGGGCCACATGGGTGCAAGCTATGGCACTGAGCACTTTGGGGAAGTGTGCCACCCTGAAAAAATCCAGGACAACGGCCTGCCTTTCTGCGGGTGTTCTGGGCATGTATATGTGCCTGCGGACTGAGGGGTGCGCTGTCATGATTGCCAGTACCTGGTGTAGGCAGCGTGACTGACTGCGTGGCCTGTGAGACCCCCCCCCCCCACTATGGCAGTGGTCCGCTGAAATGACCCAGTGGCCAAAAAATGCAGGACATTGAGCAGCTTCTCCAAGGGGTTCAATGCTTGGGAGCAAAGGGTGGGGGATGTAAGGTCATCTTCCCACTCCATGACCAGGTCTAGGATGATGTGGGGTGGAAACCTATACCTGCTATAGACCTGGTCGTCAGGCATCCCAAAAAGGCTTGTCCGTGGTGCGAAAATGCGTGCCCTGGCTATTCTGCTCCTCCTGCGGTGTCCCACGATCAGTGCTGCGACAAATGGGGCATTCATCGTAGCTGTATATACGTGTCGTAGCTGTATATACGTGTTTGTTGTTTGCGCGCACTTTTATACTGTGCACGGGGCCGCTTCCGCCTGCCTTCGTGTGGCGGACGCGTTGACGCCTGTGTGCGTCTTTTGCCGTGCGCGGGTTTCCCATATTCGAATCCATGAATACGGGTTGTTGGCGTGCGTGTGGGCGTTCCGTGTAGTTCTCTGCAGTACTTCCCCAGTTACGCCTTATTTTTCACGCGTTATTCCCCATCCCGCGTGTTACGCCCACTGTTCCGCCCACTTTGGTTGTGTGCGCCGCGCTATGTGCGCTTTTGCTGTGCGCATAGCGCACGCCGTTTGGTGGAGTGTGTGCCCGCGTGCGCCATGCAAGGATTTGGCCCACGGACAGCGGGAAACACGCGCAGCGTCTTCCTTGAATCGCACTCGTGCGCGTGCGCTGGGTTTCTTCGCTTGCGCCACCTTGCGCCTGCTTGCGCTGTGATTTTCGGCGCACGTTTGTTCCATGAATCGACCCCAAAATGCGAGAATATCCTGGAATAAACTGGTGTTATTTAGAAAAACCTTTGTAGAAGCAAATCTACCTCCTTTTTATGGACAACGATACAAGGAAAAATTCAGCACTAGCTGAGTGGAAATATCAATGTAAAGAACTGCTGAAACAGTTGAAGACTGATGAAAATACACTCTGGTATTATCCAGATGCAGTAAAAAGAAAGTTACTAGACCTTGACTGGATTAATATTGGAGAGAGAAGATCTAATCATAAATCTATGCAAAACTCTCCTCCAGAAGCTAAAAAGCGCTCCACCTTGCAAAAATATTTGAGCATTGCACCCTGCAAACGCCTAAGAAGGCTATATTTAAAATTTCGGCTAAATATCTTTGAAACCAAGGAAATTCTGAGAAATAGACATCAAATCTCAGCAACAAACTCAAAGTGCAGATTCTGTGAGGTAGGAGAAGAAAACCTAAAACATCTTGTGCTCAGTTGTCCTAAACTAAAAGACAAACGGGAAAACTGTTTAAAGAGAGAGATGATTCGATACCAGACATATAATCAAGAAGATTGGTGGAGACAATTACACATCACAGAATCCAAATCGCTGCTGATAGCAATGATGTGATTTTTAGTCCAACTTCAATCTTTGCTAGAGCGGTCCTTAGTAAATGATATTTGAAAGCAAGTGTTCATATCAGGATGACATTTTTGGCAGAAGTTATTTAGCCAATGCAATACTTCGAACACTAAGTAGTGAAAGCTCTTTTGTTATGTGTCTCTTTCCTCTTTCTGCTTTTTCTTTGTTCTATTAGCTGGGAAATAATGGATTCGAAAAAGCAAATTTCAAGACGAGTACTAATGTAAAGTTTTGATTTGAGCTCTGATTTGAGTTTTTTAGATTTCAAAAAGTTTGTATAAACTAAATGAAATAATAAAAAAGGGTAACATAAAAATGTTACATGACAAACTAGACAAAGGGGATACTAAGTAACCCCTCCAGCACCATGTGGTAAGATAGTAAGTGCTAGGTCTAGAAAACTACCAAATGTAAGTAGAGTCAATTTCACATTACTGCTCTTGGAAACAGTAGTTTTACCAAGAGAAGGTATTTAAACCTTTGGGAAATCTAAGAGACTTCCCTGTGCCACTGCACTGAAGGTGTTGTGTGTCACAATGCAAAGATGATGCCTATGGAGTTTGTCAGACTCCAAAAAGAAAAAGAAACAGTGTTAAATCACAAAAAAATAGATGAGAGTGTGGGAAAAGTGTCTCACTATCTCCAGGTTAAAAATTAAAAAGTCCCAGAGTCCAGCAAAAGTGCTGGGTGTCTCTAAGGTAGAGAGGAATTAGCACATTTCTAAGAATTCTCCCTAACACTCGTCCCCCCCAGACTAAGGGACAGGAGGATTTAATCCACCTCTGGATGATTCGCCTTACTCCAGTCGGTCATACTTTCTGGAGAGAACGTCAGCATTTTGGTGATTACAACCTGACCTGTGTTCTATGGTAAAATCAAACCCCTGAAGGCTGATTGACCATCTTAACAATTTAGGATTTCCCCCTTCATCTGCATTAACCATGTCAAGTGGAACTGTGCACAAATTGTGTTTTTTTCGCCACATTTCAGACGCTGCCGGGGGTTCTGGGTAATACATTCTGGGCTGATTTGCACAAGTCAGACCTCTGTGGATTCCCACGGGTGTCCTCTTTTCAGAAATGCATGGGGTTCCCAGTTTTCCTTGGTGGCTTGGACACCCTAGGCCCAAATCTGTATGGTGTGCACATGAGCCAAATTCCTGAAAATCTGCTGTGCAAAAAGTCTTGGGGTTATCCATGTTTTAGGCTTTTCCCTTTGCACCCTGGTAGGTGCAACCACACATGTGAGGTATCGTTTTCCTCGGGACACCTCTGGGAACGCGGGACAGTAGGCCATGTGTTGCTGGTGGCGTGTTGCGGTGAGTGACCAGAGTGAAATGTGCAGAAATTGTGTTTTTTTCCCCAAATTTGGACTTTGCCCGGGGTTCTGGGTAATAAATTCGGGGCCGATTTGCGCAAGTCAGACCTCTGTGGATTCCCACATGTGTTCTCTTTTCAGAAATGCATGTGGTTCCCAGTTTTCCTTGGTGGATTGGACACCCTAGGCCCAAATCTGTTTGGTGTGCACATGAGCTAAATTCCTGAAATTCTGCTGTGCGAAAAGACTTGTTTTAGGCTTTTCCCTTTGTGATCAGGTAGGTGCACCCACACATGTGAGGTACCTTTTTCATTGGGACACCTCTGGGAATGCGGGACAGTAGGCTATGTGTTGGTGGCAGCGTTTCCGGTGGGTGAACCGAGTGAAAAGTGCACAAATTGTGTTTTTTTTGCCACATTTCGGACTTTGCCAGGGGTTCTGGTAAAACATTCTGGGCCGATTTGCGCAAGTCAGACCTCTGTGGATTTCCACGGGTGTCCTCTTTTCAGAAATGCATGGGTTTCCTAGTTTCCCTTGGTGGCTTGGACACCCTAGGCCCAAATCTGTATGGTGTGCACATGAGCAAAATTCCTGAAAATCTGCTGTGAGGAAAGACTTGGGGTTCCCGTGTTTTAGGCTTTCCCCTTTGCGCCCAAGTAGGTGCACCCACACATGTGAGGTACCGTTTTCATTCGGACACCTCTGGGAATGTGGAAAGGTATGACATTTGTTGTGTTTGCGTGGTTTTCATAACGTTTCGACCCATTTGCTGCAGCCCTTTGATACACAACCCTTTCATTTCCCAAATGTGACCTACTGTTTTTAGGCACTATACAGTTTTGTAACCTGCACAAGTCACTTACCCTTCAAAAGGTCTTCCTGTGCTCTTTCAAAAAATGTATGCTTGCCCTTCCTCACCACATTTGTTTCCCTTATTTACATATGCTAAGTACGTCTGTACAGGCCATAAGCATAAAACTCCTGTGTACCAAGGCTCAGTTTTTGGCTTGTGGTAATGCTTGTTTTGTGAACCATTACAAAAAATCTCTGATTTCCTAACTACAAGAGTCAGGGGAATGTAGCGGAGCATTGTTCTTCTCAAAATTCATAGAAGCCATTGCCGTACCAGGCCAACCATATCCACCTCATACCTTTTTTTCAGTCATTTTCCCGCTTTTTCCCCCAAACTATGGAATTTTTCCCTACATAGTTGTTGCCTGAAATGCGCAAATCACCCCTTCCTAAACTTGGAATTCTGTCTAGTTTTCAGAAATGTATGCCTTTCTGTCCTGCCATTCAGCTTTCCTAACCTTTTCTTCCATTCTGTCCATGCATGTGCTATTGGAAACAAAGGCCAAAATCGTCTACCTCTCACAAAATGGTTGATAACCATATCAAAATATTATTTTTCATTTCCACTCAACCTGTTCGTGAAAGCCAGGAAAATGGGGAATTCAGCACAGCAAACCATTTGTTCCTAGCTCTTACAAGGAAAAAACTACAGCCTTCTTTGTACATCATTTTATTGGCATTCTTTTGAAAAAACCCAAAATGTTTTCCCTTTTGGTTATTTTTTCTCACCCCCCTACAGCAAACTAGGATTCCTGGGAGACGTTACGACCGCCTACATGTGGGAAAAAAGGAGCCAATTTTGGCCGAGATATCTCTTTTAACAAAAAAGTTTTAAAAAAGCAACATACCGAAATCATCAAAAAAAGGTCTTGGCACTGGGGGGGAAAACTCATGGTCCTTAAAGGGTTAAAGGAATTAAAAGCCACAACGGGGTATAGTAATCCAATATACGAACCTCCCGCTTATAGTTGCGATGATAGTCTATAGGGGAATAAGAGAAAAGAAGAGATCTATAAGATCATACAAAACAAGGAAGAAAGGAGTGAGCGGTCGAATTTGTTGATAGAAATAGACAGGGAGATTAAGAGATGGAACGGAGAGAAGGATAAAGCTGATGAGATAGTGCATGTGCAGAACGAATGGACTGGAGGACAGATATTACTTAAAACAGATGGGAAAAGCTTTGAGGAAGTTAGGCAAAGAGAAGATTAGGACGAACAGGATAGAAAAGACAAGGAAGGAGAGAATAGATTGAAACAAGACGAGCAGAAAAGGAAGCGCAGGGAGCAACGAGAACAGATGTATCAGGAGGAGCAAGAGAAAAAAGAAGAACGGGCAGAAGAACAAAGAAAGTATAACAATAGACAGAGCAATATAAAACAGGGATAGAAGAGAAAGGAAGAGAGAAGAGGAGGAAGCGCAAAAATTAAGGGACAAAATAATACAGAGACGAAGGGAAGAAGAGAAAAGAAGGGCAGGAGTAAGGAGAGAAGAACAAAGGCAAGAGGCAGAAATAATTAGAAGAGATGCGAGAAAATGAAGAGAACTAGATGAAGAAATAGAACAAAGAAGAAGACAGCAGGGTCTTGATACCAATCTTATTCGTAAGGAACCAGAAGGGCCAAGCCCAGAAATTCGATGGGACAGAATAGAAGATTTTCTTCCGATAAAGGAAGCAACATCAGGGGCATCTAGGGTAGTATTCGAAGAAGAAAGCTTTTATGCGGAGAGCATCGGAGACAAGATCGATAAGGCATATCAAGAATTAAAGGAAGGTAGCGAATGTGGAAGTCGAGGGAGGAGGGATCAACCCCTAGCATTTCAGTAATAATACGAAGAAGAAATTCCATTCAGTCATGGACGTAGAGCATTGTCCTTAAGCAGACTGAAATTAGACAAAGGTGAAGGGGATGAAAGTCTCACTAGATGGGAACAAGACATGTCAGACGAGGAAAGAGAGTGCATCCTCGAGGTAGAAGTTGGGAGCGCATGCGCCCCCGAAGGAAGCCTGCAAATAATAAAAGACATATGATGGTTGGATATGGAACAACCTAAGGATAGGATGCCAGATCCCATAGCATATCCAGAGCATCCCTGAGGACGATCGTATAGCAAGACGGGAGAATCGCTGCATATGTGAGAGGGTTAAGGTCGCTACCGACAAGGAGACGAACAGGGACGATCGTCCCTGCCATGTATAGGCTAACGATGGGCACTGACTGTGGGTTGGGGTTTACGCAGTTTCCTTTATTGGAAAAAGGAGGAGCAAGACCAAAATATATTCTATGGCCGCAGATTTATACGGATAATTTAAGGTGTAAGCTCCCGAATTCGACTTCGGGCGCTGGGAAATGGATATACGAATTAGAAAAAATTATGGGAGGAAACACGCTGTCCATAGGGAACATAAAAGGTCTCCTGGCAGCTATTCTTGGAGAAAGGATATTCAAGTGTGACAGCACAAAACACAGCGCATGACGGAGCGCTGCTTAATAATTGTAGAGCAAAAGTGTGGAGGGCTCTCAGGTTACAGTATCCCGATACATCAGATATGGGTGTAATTATGACACGTAAGATGAAGGAAGATGAAGACCCTATTGCTTACATTCAGAACATTCAGGAGAAATGGCAACTTGAAACGTGCGCGCCGTAGGACAAAACTGTGGCATTATTTTACCACATTTTATGCCAGGGGTTGCCTGAGCCAGTGCAAAGGCAGATGAGGAAACAAGTGGGGATGGAAGTGAAACCGTGGGCTGAAATACAGCTGACGATAGTACACCATTGCCGGTTAGTACAAAAGAAAAAGAAAAAGAAAGATGAGACTAGGAAAATCGTGGAAGCCAAGTTAGTTCAGAACAAATTGTCTAAATTTGCCATAGAAGGGGCGGTATTGACAAGCGGAGAAGGATTGGGAATGCAGGAAGTAGTGGGTCTATTGCAGCTGAGTAATCAGCGCCCGATGGATTAAGGTGGATACGGTTTTGTGCCACAAGGCAGAGGTATGGGTATAGAAGAAGAGGAGGAGGATTCCAAAATAATCAAGGTGGGTTTCAGAATACACAGAATGAGAATCAGAGGACCCAGGGAAGATATAAACAAGGGGGACTTGTCAGACGATCACCCCCCAGTATGTTAGACTTGTGGGATGACAGGACACATTGCAGGTGTATGTGGGAGCCAAGGGAATGTACAAAATGGCCAATTTTCAAGAGTGGGGACAGCTTATCCTCCATCATACAGAACACAAACTAGAGAAGGGTTTGCCCAAGATCACGCATTGTACCAGAGACAAGCGACGCAAGTACAGCAGGTACAGCAACAAGAGCGAGTGCAAATTAATCCACCACATAGGCAGTCGCAATAAGCCCCTATGGAGTCACAGCAGTATGCAAACACAGGACAAGTGCTGACACCCAGAATAGGAGGTGTCACTGTGGTAGGAGGAAATCCTTTCACAGGGACGGGGATGAGTCTGTACCCACAATAGGACAGCTCACAGGGTGACTTGATGTGTTCAGTACTATCTGTGACACCAGACCTGCAAGAAGAATCAAGGGTCGATGTGACAATAGGAGGCAAATCTTTTCTTTTCTAGTTGACACTGGAGCTACTCGTTCATGCATACGAGAGGGAAAATATCCAATGTCGGAAATAGCCATGAATGCTTAAGGGTTCTCTGGAGCTACGAGTCGAGTTCATTTTACTAATGAATTACCAGTCTCTATGGGAGAGTATGACATGTCTGTTCCTTTGTTATATTCACAACAGACACCGGTTAACATTTTGGGACGAGATTTTATGACAAAACTTAACATGACAATTTCATTCACTGATCATGGAATAGTGTGCTCTGTTCCAGGAATACACTATTCAAACGTAGGTAAATGTATACAGCATTTACAGGGGAAGTGGCTCTGCAAGGCGTTTCAGTAGATCCAGAGATGTTTCTATATGAGTGAGCATTCTATTGACATGGCTACCTGGCTTAGTCTGAACAATTGTGAGGATACCTGATGAGTTTTTGTTTAGACCACGAATACCTATGGATAAAGAGGGGGGAAAGACTATCCCTATAGAATTAGAAGCAGCCAAGGGGAAATGGCAATGCTCAAAGGAGTAGATGATGAGGGTAGACCATGGAGAACAGTAATAGTTCTCGAGGAAGGATAAAGATTGACTGACATAAATGACGATGACATTTTCAGGGAAGGCCAAGCAGATGATGAAGTGGTGTTCTTTATGAGCATCACATACAGGATAAGAATAGAGAAGAGCGAAGTCCCACAGAAAATGGCAATAATGCGACAGCATCCAGCATTTTTTCAGGAAGACTTGGAGAAAGAGCCAATCGTCCTTTGGAACACAGGCCCTTATGATGTAGGTCTATTAGAGGGAATAGGGGAAGTTAAAATAAAGTTGAAGCCAGGAGCGGTTTTACCTCGAGCAAAACAATACCCCATGTTTCGAGCGGCTGATGAAGGTTTATTTCAGACCATTTCAGCACTGATGAAACAAGGGATTCTGAGGCCATCAGAATCGTCATGTAATAGCGTGGTGTATGTGATAAAAAAATCTAAAGGAGGGTTGTGGATATTTATACAAGATATGAGACAGATTAACTAGATTGTGGATGCATAGTTTCCTTTAGTTCCTAACCCGTCAATGATACTGTCTAGTATCCTAGTGGAAGCTCGATATTTCATGGTGATTGATTTGAAAAATGTGTTTTTCTCGATCCCGTTGCACAAAGACTCACAAGACTTTACTTCCTTTATGTTCTGCCACACTCGACTGAAACATACTCGTTTGCCTGAGGGGTACTGTGAGTCCCCATCGATCTTTAACAGAGTCCTACAGATGGATTTAGGCAATATTGATCTTAAGAGTGTGGTGATACAATACGTCAATGACATTTTAATTTGTAGCACCAAGGAAGATGAGTGCACACAAGATTCTATTCAGTTAATGACTATTCTAGCAGACAGGGGATACAAGGTAGACAAGGAGAAGTTACAACACTGCAGAGAAGAGGTGTTATGTATAGGGCAGCTGATTTCTCATGAGGGAAAGAAGGTGACACCTGAGAGAGCTGGGGCGATTATGAAAACCTTTAAGACAATACAGTGAAACAGATGCAACAGTTTTTGGGGCTATACAACTATTTTAGAGCCTGGGTGTTTAATTGCAGTACATACACGAGATACATACACATGACCCCTTTTGCAAGCTTTGAAGAAAGCACAAGTGGATAAAGTAAAGATAGAATGGACTGAGGAAATGGAGGAAGGGTTTGAGGAGCTGAAAAAAGCAATTTGTACTGCCCATATTTTAGGAATTTCCAATTATGCTGAGGAATTTTATTTGTTTTCGCACAAAAATGGGAAAGTCATGACAGCAGTGCTTATGCAGAGAACTACATTGGGGTACAAGCCTTTAGTGTATTACAGTGGGATTTTAGACCCAGATATGAGAGGACACTTTCCTTATGAACAGTCATTGGCAGCTGCCGCGTTCGCAATTGAGAAATCTACAAGTATTGTTATGGGCTGCTCTATGACCCTCTTCATGGAGCATGCTCTATTTGCCATTTTAGAGAAACCCAAAGGCACACTGACATCTCAAAGAGCTTCAGCCTCTGAGGTAATGATTTCAAATCCAACGATTAAGATTGTAAGATTTAAAATATTGAATCCTACAATGTTTATAGCTGAGCCAATAGCAGAAGGCCATCATGTGCATGACTGTGTTAATTATGTTGAATTGGATGATGATATACCCCACCCGTGTGAAGGAAAATGCTTTAGCAGGAGGGGAAATTCTCTTTATTGATGGTACTTCGAAAATTTATCAGACTTGTGGGGAAAGGCATTTGCTTTTCAGCGCAAGCGGCAGAATTAGGGGTGCTTATTGTCGAGCTAGAGAAACAGAAACGACAGGAAGTGACAGTGTTCAGTGACTCCACCTACATGACATCAACCTTACACACAGGGCTAGCATGTTGGAAAAGGAGGGGTTACCTCTGTGTGGACATCAGACCAAAGCAGCACGCATCCTTATCCGATTTATTAAGGCACTACAATTCCCAGTAGCCATAGCTTTCTTTAAATGCGAAGCTCATACTATGCGAACAGAATGTATCACTTTCAGGAACGAAGCCGCAGACGCAGAAGCCAAAAGGCTTGCATATTCCCCAGATATTTGGAGTTTTGATACTGAGAGGATTAAAGAAAAAGTAGTTACAGCCATGTTAATTCAAGAAGGGTTTAATAAATAGTCGATAACCCAACTAATGGAGATTTATGGGAGTGCACCACAGGAAGAGTAAGAATTATGGAAACAAAGGGGGTGTTCTCTATCCCCCACAGAAGCATTATGGCAACAAGATAGCACTGATGCCACTGATGCCAGTAGTTTTATTAAAGGTTGTGGTTGAACTGCGGCATTACCCCATGCATGTTAGTAGGGAGAGTCTTGCTGCAACGATTGTGGCAGATTGGTGCATTCCGAATTTGTTGGAACACGTTGCACTATTTATGGTAAACTGCATTGTGTGTCAAAAGTTTACTACTGGGCATACACTGAGAACAATTAGAGGGGTAATACCTCAGCGGAATGGTCCATTTCAGCATTTACATTTTGACCATGTCGATATGCTGCAGGTGTGTAATGGATATAGGTATCTATTAGTGGTGGTGTGTCCCTTCTCTAGGTGGATCGAGGCATATCCGTGCACACACCCTTGTGCCACTTGTGCAGCAAGGCTTTTAGTGCCCAAAGTCTTTCCTAGATGGGGTGTGCATGAAGTGCTGAGATCTGAAAACGGACCACATTTTGTTAATGAGCTATTTGAACAAATAGGGCTTCTGTTGAATATAAAACACATGTTTTCTTCTGCTTATCACCCGCAAGCGAAATGGATATCTGAGCGACTCAATGGCCTCCTCAAGAAAGGATTGCCAAGATTAAATTGACTTTGAGGAAGGGATGGCTATACTGCCTACCGTTAGCTTTATATACCCTTCAGAATCAGTCAGGATCAGACCATCACCTCACCCGTCATGAACTAGTGACATCACGGCATATGAGAACGCCCCTTATACCTCCATCTAGGAGTAGAAGTGATGTCCAGAGTGTAGCTAAAACTTTAGGTGATGAATCACGTGACTATTTGACATGTATCACCTCTAGCATCTCTCTCATTTCAGATCAAGTCAAGCGCAAAGAGGGTTTGTCTCAGAACACAGAAGAAGATAATTCAACAACCGACCCTGTTAAACTATTATCAGCACCTAAGTTATATATTGGAGACCTAGTACTCATTAAAAACTTTACTAGAAAGTAAAGTTTTAATGGTCGCTTTTGCGTTAAAAATATAACCCCTTCAGCTATGAAGGTCCAAGGACGATGAGCTTGGCTTCACCTAGGGGATGTAAAAGCCTATAGAGGTGAGACTGCAGCCCTCCCACCATTGCAGATCCAGAAGCAAGCCAAGAAGAAGAATTTCAGCGTGTGCAGACTCGATTGATGGCGAAGAGGAAGGACGATAAAGCAACAAACAGTAGATGAGACAGATTTAGCTTGGACTAAAATTCGGTGGACACTCCTTATAGATACTTTAGCAGGAGTGCAAAGACTTGCTGAGAATTTTAGTACACCAAAAATGAATATAAGAAACACACTGATGCATCAAAGTTATGCCTAAATATCAGTTGTTGATCAGAAATTGGAAATAAGATCAGTATCCAGATTCATTTTGTGGTGCATACCGGTTCAAAGCAGTTAAACATATGGTACTTACTGACAGTGATGTTCATCTGCTTGTGCTTACTGTTTTCATATTTATACTTCAAGCTTATCCTGCTCTTGTCAGAAGAGACGTTGATATTCGCACTTTTTAACAGGATCCTAAGAATGGCCCTGTTATAAGGAGACTTCTCATTGCAATTATTGAGTCCATTTTACAGTTGCAAGTATAAAGAAATTTGTGATTGTCTTAAAAATGAGACATTGATATGATATGATATGATATGGCATTTTTAACGCGCCTATACACAAGTGTTTCAAGGCGCGACGAGGCAGGGAGGGGGGAAACAAGGGGAAGACAGACAACGATCCTACTAGGCCAGGTGTCATTCAAATCGCGCAAATGCAGGGGTAGGAGGAGGGAAAAGTGCAAGGGGAAAGGGGAGGGGTGAAGTGCAGTACAAGTAAGTAGAATAAAATAAATAAATAAATAGGGCCAGCTGGTGGCAAGTGCAAAGTAAGTGCAGACAAGTGCTGGGAAGGGGGGGCTGTAGGGATACAGAGACAGACCGCAGTGCAGAGGTTGCCAGGGAGGCAGTGCAAGTGGAGAGTGGCTGGGCCCAGGACCGAGGTCGGTGAGAGTGGCCCAGTTGCAGATTCAGTGCAATTTCAGTGAAGGATTTAGCAGGGGAGAGGGAGAGAGAAAGAAGAGGCAAAGAGGAAGGTTTTGAGGTGCTTCCGGAACCGGAGATGGTTCTCCTCAAGTTTCAGGGAGGCAGGAAGGCTGTTCCAGAGGGAGGCCCCTGCCGCTGAGAGAGATCTACCCCCAGCTCGTTGCTTCGAGAAGCGGCTAACCCTGAGGGAGTTGGAGACGGATGAGCGAAGGGCTCGGGAAGGAAGATATTTAGGAAGAGAGAGTTGAAGGTATTTAGGCCCTAGGCCCCAGAAGGCCTTGTGGACAATGCAGAAGGTTTTGAACTTAATCCTCGCAGCCACTGAGAGCCAGTGTAGAGATTTCAATCCTGGAGAGATACGGTCCCTGGGCTTGAGGCCAAGGACAAGTCTCGCAGTTCTGTTCTGGATGAGTTGCAGAGGGCGGAGAGTGGAAGCAGGCAGATTAAGATAGAGGCTGTTACAGTAGTCCAGCTTCGAGAGAACCAGGGCTCGGGAGACAGTGAGCTTCTGGGGGAAGGAGAGGAAGGGAAGAATACCTCTGAGGAGGTGCAGCTGGTAGTGTGACTTCTTAGAGACGTCAGATATATGAGGAGAGAAGGAGAGTGTGGAGTCGAAGATGACCCCAAGGTTTTTTGCCTTGCAGGTAGGAGAAGGAAGAGGGCCAAGAGAGGCTGGCCAGAGAGCTGCAGGGAAGGAAGGAGTGGGTGTGCCAATGAGTAGAATCTCAGTCTTACTGGCATTAAGGCAGAGGTCATTGGCGGCACACCATTCCTGGATAGCAGACAGACAGTCAGAGATGAGGGAAGGAGAGGAGGAGGCCGAGGGTAGCCTGAAAATGAGCTGGGTATCGTCCGCATAGCACTGAAAATTGGGGCAGAGAGCGGCGATGCGGTGGGCAAGGAGTGCCAGATACTGGTTGAACAGCCAGGGAGAGAGATTAGATCCCTGGGGGACACCACAGGTGGAGAAAAAGATGTCAGAGAGGAAGGACCCCAGTTGGACCTGGGAGGGTTGATTGGAAAGGAAAGAGGTCAGCCATGCCAGAGCCTGACCAGTGATACCCAGGTTATCACGGAGACGGTTGAGCAGGATGGCATGGTTGACAGTGTCAAAGGCAGAAGAGAGATCGAGCAGAATGAGAACACACGGAGTGTTGGAGTCGAGGTTCAAGAGCAGGTCCTTAACATTAAGAAGCTGGCACGGTTCTAGAGATGAACAAGTGCAACAAGTACCAGGATGGTGCAAAAAGTGGATGCCTATGTTTTTGTTTGTTTGTTTGTTTATTGAATTATAATGCACACCGGACCCTTAGGTAACTGGGCGCCACAGCATACAAGGTTATTTAAGCTTAGTTACGTACATATAAACAGTAAGGTTCAGCAAGTTGAACTAAGGGATTATACAATATTTCTAAATACAACATATGAATAGTCCAATCAGGCTAGGGGTTTATACATCATTACAATATGCAGACTAGACATCCACAGTATATACATGGGTAAGGCACAGTTAGTTGCGACAGGGAGAGTGGGGGTTCAGGGATGATAATCCAATGGGTGTAGGTTTAGTCTTGGCAGTCGTTGGAACATAACCATTTGAGAATATTTCGTATGAAGCTGTAATATGATTGTTTTTTTCTCAGGTCAAGTGGTAGGGTGTTCCAATATTGGGATGCTTTAACTGGGAAACTGCCCCCTCCTGTTTTTATTTGTCTGAATTTAGGTATTTGGAGTCAGTAGAAATAAGCCACTCTGGTGGGGCGGGACGAGGTTTTTCTCACTATTCTTTCTGCAAGGTAAGGTGGGGCTGCATTATTAAGGCATTTAAACGTTAATGAAGCTATTTTGAGCGAGAATCTATCGCTAATTTTTAGCCAATGGTATTCTCTTCTCCTGTTCGATATGTGTTCTTTAAAGGGGATGTTCAGGGCAGTTCTTAAGGCATTGTTTTGCAGTGTCTGTAATTTGTCCATGATATATTTGTTAGCTCCAGAATACAGGGCATTACAATAGTCTAGTTTTGAAAGTATTAGGACATTAGTGAGTATGATGCAGCTGGCTTGAGTTAAGAAAGCACGTCATGCTCTAATAAGCTTACAGTTATAGGCTGTGGAAGAAGCAAGAGTATTTACCTGTTTTTTTAGTGTCAGGGCAGAGTCGAGGTAAAAGCCTAGGGTTTTCACTTCTTTTGCTACTGTTATTATATTACCATCAATGTTGAACGCTGAGTAACTAGGGTCAAGTTTTTTTAGGTTAGTAGCGGAACCAAGGAGCAAGATCTCTGTTTTATCATCATTCAGGCAGAGGCCATGGGTTGCCATCCATGCCTGAATGATGATGTATATCTCATTTACCAAGGCTGTATCAGAGACAGAATTGCCCGAAAGGGGAATGAGGATCTGGGTGTCGTCTGCATATTTCATGTAGGTGACACCCAGTCTGTCCAATTGGTCGAATAAAGGCTTGGTAAAGATGTTATACATGGTTAGAGAGACGCACGAGCCCTGGGGCACCCCACAAGTAGTTTTGATGGGGTCCGCTGAGGCGGATGTGGAGAACACTCTCATGGTTCTATTGTCTAGGAATGACTGCACCCATGCAATAACCTCACCTGAGAAGTTGGCGGCCGAGGCCAGGTGGTCACAAAAGACTGCGTGGTCCACCTGGTCAAAAGCCGCTGATAGGTCAAGGAGGAGTAGCATGGCAGTGTTTCCCTTATCATTAAGCTCATCGATTTGTGTTTTGAGATCGATTAGGCCTGTCTCAGTTCTGTGTTGTAGTCTGAAACCAGATTTGCGGGATCCTAGAAGTTGGTTCGTTTCAAGATAAGGCTCAATTTGCAGGTAGGCCACTCTGTTTATGATCTTGAGAAGGAATGGTACTGTAGTAATAGGCCTGTAATTAGTGGGGATGGAGGTGTCTAGGTTTTGTTTCTTTAGGAGAGGTAATAATATATGCCTGTACGATTACTCTCTTTGTCTTTCTGTTCCTCATGTTTCACAGTCTCTATCATGTTACTACTCCTGCTAAGGCAGAGGTCCCAATGATTCGCCCCACTATGAGAACTGCTTTGATTTGCTTTATGTTTATTACACAACCTTTGCTTATGGAAAACATAAGAGAAATGCAGAGGAAGATAATGAGGGGATAAATACCTATCTAGATAATGCAGCACACTTGGGTAATAGTATGTGGTATCAGCACATGAGAAAGGTGGGAGAAAGAACATCTAAGGAGAGTTGCTACGTTTGCCCTCTCATACCCTATGCTATGAATACAATGCAAACTTTCATTTCCAGAGAAGTCCCAGAACATGATGCCAGATGCCTCATTCATCTTGCAGCATGTATGACCAGAGGACAATTCCAGGGAAGTTGGTCCACTTTACAATGGAGATCGAAATGGTTGTTTCCATACCAGTTTGATTATATCAAGACCACACAGATGGAAAAGGAACCTGGATGGAAGAGCACGATGCTTCTGTATACTGCAGCAGGACAGGACGAGGTGGTCATTGAAGAGATGGAGAGAATTAACTGCTCTGATGTGAGAGAAATAGCTAGATCGCCTGGATGTTGGGAGCAAACTCAGGTATTAGTCTATGGTCGAGTGAAATCGAAGAAGGTATAGGAAGAAGGACTGATGTCCTCTGCAGCTCACCTACTGAAGCCAGAATATGTACAAGAGGCACAGAGAGTAAACGATGGATGTTTGAAGTCATGGGCTAAACTTGCCAAACTGCTGACATGGGTAGAAGATGAATCGGGTCCAATGGTTGTGATCCCATTGGCGAATACAACATTGTGCTTCTGAAGACATGGAAAGAATCATGTGGGAGACAACAAGGACTGCAAAACTACAGTTGACGTTTCCAGAATGGGAGCAGGGACAGCCGTCCTGATGGATCGATATTGGGCTTGTGGGCCTATGGCCTAAATGAAGCTGCCCAAGTATTGGGGAGGAACATGCTCCTTGGTGCTCATCCATGTTCCAGCATTAGTGATTCCTCAGAGTGACCTGAATATTGGAGAATTTCCAAAAGTAGATGTCTATTTGAGAAGGAGAAGATTGCTTGAATTTCGCAATCGAACCAAAAGAGGGAATTACTTCTCAGCCAAATCAATAGAAGCATGTGACTCTATTCCTTATGAGCACAAGTTGTTCAGCAAGATGTCTTCAATATTTACGACTATATTCATGCCTGGGATCCAGGCGATGGCCGATGCCAAGTGGTTGCAGATTACGAGATGGGAGCTTCTGCAGACAATCAACACTACCATAAAGGGATTCAATCCTATCAAGGAAGAGCTGAGGGCCATACGACTAATGACCCTGCAGAACAGATATGTCCTTGACATGATCACATCGATGGAAGCAGGAGTTTGCGCCAAAATCAGGCCATCATGTTGCACATTCATACCTTCTCACAATGACGACAATGGGACCTTAACAGAGGCCATGACGTTGCTGAGGAACCTGCATAACAAGAAGGAAGATGAAACAGAGGACATTATAGATGACAGTTGGTTTGCTACCATATTCCCATGCATTCCACAGTGGATGGCAAACCTCTTCAAGTTTCGTGGAGCAATATTGGTGATGGTGATGTTTGGATTCTGTGTGATCAGGATAATCATTTCACAATGCAAGAAAAAAGCAAAGAAAGCAGTAGGATTCAGGGTTTGGACCCAAGGAATTGACTGATGAAGATGTCAGAAAATACATAGAGGCCAGCATCATAGCACCTTAATGAAAGAAGTTCCTGTATCCAAAGAATAATAAGAAGTAAGTAGGGCGGTGGGTCTATTGTAATCCGAATGGACAGTGCAACTACATGACCTGGAGTGTGGATGAACATGTTAAATCAGCTGGCACCCTGAGGGGGTGATGAAGATTTGGACTCCGAAGAAGCACTTCTTCAAGAGAAAATATCAAGATGTGGAAACCATTGAAGAGGTTGTTGATGACTCGACCAGAGGGGGGAATTTAGAGGAGCAGTTACATGCCTCTCCAGGAAATCCAGCTCCCCTACCTCCTGTATGCTGGAAGCTTGAGATTGTGCCATGCTTGACACCAGCAGTGGTGACCATAGCACAGCGAATATTCAAAAGAAGGTACCCTCTGAGAAAACCCTATCACATGTATCCCTGAAGAGACAACAATCTGAGGGAGGAACTCCCAGAAGGAATATGAAAAAGAGTGAAAGAGGAGCTGGTGACGTCACGGAAGACAAGTGTGACGCCCTGAGAATACTGGCTGAAGAGAATTAATGGACCTTATAGAAACTGATGATGAAGTTCAGAATTGAGTAAACGTTCATATGTGAAAACAAGATTGCACGTGTGTGGCACACTGCAGAAAATGCAAGCCGTTCTGCAACTGTAGAGATGCTGTAACACAAGTCGAATAAGCAACCCTAGAAGCTAGCTATAAGTAGTGAATAGACTGCAGGCGAAACCGCCATTGTATAGAAACTGGACATCAGTGTCATGAATTTAATAAAGCCCGGACCCATGGAGAGGAAAGGCCGAGAACTGTGTCGCAGCAAGAATAAGTTGACATTGTGGATACGAATGGCAAGGCTGTCTGGCCTGGTGTCAAAGCTGAAGCAGCCAAAGCTGGTTATCTATTCTTGAAGACGGTTAACTTGAGAAGCTGAATCATCCCTTGTTAAGGTGCAAAGAAAGAACACCAAGCGTAGCAAGTTTTATCAATTTAAGGCATTTAAATGCTGCAAAATGGACCAAATCGTGGTCTCCTGTCATGTGAGCCAGGGATGGAAATAGAGTTGAGTGTGGAGTTCTAGAACAACAATAGTCCATGCTCGCACTCACTTATATTCCCAGAGTCAAGAATACTGTGCAAGGCCAAGTTCAAAGATAATCTTCATGGCAGAAGGCATGGGTGATGAGAGATGATGGGCTAATTGGGTGGGGAGGTACAGTCAAGTCCACCTCCTGGCACCTGGGTCTGAGTTTACGTGCTGCTAAGTGAACCGAATGTTCCAGACATGGCACAAGCGTGCCAACCAGTTATAGAGGGCCGTAGAACTGGGAGCCTTATAGTTTGAGAGCCAATAATATACTGTGTACTTAATAGTGTTGGAGATTACATGTTTTAGTGGTAGGCATAAATTGTCCACCTGACTGTAGACATCCAATTATAATCCCACCCCTTATAGAAAGTATACTTAGATGTTCCCATTGAATTTATAACAATCCCTCATAGGTTTTTCTTATTTGCCAGGTAGTATGACGTCACGTCTGATGTATTTTATGCATAAAAGGATGTTTTTCATGAGAAATGCATTGAGAGCTTGAGCGAATGTCTGTTGATGTCTGTTGTAACTCCCTGTTTTACATAATTATTAATAAAACAGAAATCTTTGCCATCTTCCTGAGTTGGTTTGATTATTTGGTGTCAGAGTTATTCTACATCTCCATCCATTGCATGCATGTTATCCAAAGGGCCTTATGCTCATTGAATTCAGCAAAAGAAAGGTCAAACATATTTATTTTATTTTTATTTTATTTATTCATTTGTAAAACGCACAAAGCCCAGAGGCAACTAGGCGCTGATTACTGCTTAAGAATATGGTTAGAGATTTGAATTCTTAGAACTCTGGCAAAATGTTACAGGTTACACAAAACATTGCATATTAAACATTGAACAGTAAATTTACATTTGTGTTCGGAAACAGAAATTACACAGTTTTTACATATTTGTAAATTGAAGCAAATGTTCAGCTTACTTAGAATTAAATTGATGGGCTAGGAGACTTTTACAAAAGGTCAGATCTGAAAAGCAAGGTTTTGAGGTTTTTTCTGAAAGACCAGAATGAAGTATTGTTTCTCAGTTGGTGGGGGAGGGCGTTCCACTATTTTGGAGCTATAACCGGGAAACTTGGATAGCATGTTAGTCTAAGCAGAACGGGTTGGTCTGCTAGTGTTGACTTTGCAAATGTAGTTGCTACGGTATTTAGGAGTCTTCTTAGCAATACACTTGTGCATCATCGTCAAGATTTTGAATTTGATTCTGTCTTGGACTGAGAGCCAGTGAATGTTCCTTCTTGTGGATGAGATGTGATTATGGCTTGCGATATTTAATGCTGTTCTTATGGCGTTGTTTTGTACTGTTTGTAATTTTGTGATGTTTCTGGTGCTGATTCCATCAAAGAGAGAATTACAGTAGTCAATCCTAGAAAGTATCAATGCTCTCACCAAGGTGACAGTGTTTTCCGGGGAGAGAAAAGGGCGGGTGGCTATTATCAGTTTAGCCGTGTAGGCGGCTGAAGAGACAACAGCATTGACCTGCCTATTTAGTGTGAGTAAAGAGTCAACATAAACACCTAAGGTTTTTATTTCGTTAGCCACTGGGATGGTGTTGCCATCTATGATGAAGTAGTTGTAGCACTGAGGGAGGTTGCTGAGTTTCATTTTATTTCCAATGAGGATAAGCTCCGTTTTATCGTCATTGAGGCATAATTCATTGAGTGCCATCCAAGCTTGGATTGCCAGGTATATTTTATTTAGATTTTTGGTGTCTGTATCATAACATCTGGTGATTGGTATGAGAATTTGAGTATCATCTGCATAATTTGTATACGTGATACCCATTTTTATCAAGTTTGTTGAACAGGAGCTTAGTGAAAGCATTATAGAGTGTGGGTGAGCCGCACAAGCCTTGTGGTACGCCACATGTCACTGGGGCAGGTTGAGCTGCGGAAGTGTCAGAGAAGACCCTCATGGTCCTTTTGGATAGAAATTATTTGATCCAATTGTTGGCATCTGGGGAGAAATGGGCTGCAGTCTCAAGGTGTTGGCATAAGATATCATGATTGACCAGGTCAAATGCTGCAAAGAGGTCTAACAGCAGGAGGATGCAGAGTTCTGCTTTATCTATGTATTGGTCCATTTGTGTTTTCAAATCGAGTAATGCCGTTTCAGTGCTATGGACTGGTTTGAAGCTTCATTGTCTTAATCCCAGGAGATGATTATCTTCCAGATGTTTTTGGATCTGCAGATAGGCTGCGCGATCTAATATTTTCAGTAAGAAGGGAACTGTAGTGATGGGGCAAAAATTTGTAGGAATATTGGGATCTAAAGTGGTTTTTTTTTAGCAAAGGTAGGACCCAGGCTGTTTTTAGGTCATTTGGCACTGTGTTAGAGGCGAACGAGTTATTGATGAGACTGGTGACAAAAGGTGCAAATTCAGCCGCGCAATCTTTTATCAAGGTTGCGGGGCAGATATCCCCTTTGCATCTAGATGGCTTTAGGCTTTTGATGATGTTAATTGTATCTGAAGTTGTAAGTGGGGTGAATGTAAATTTGGTTGCCTTAAGGGTATTTGGTGAGGGGTAAGTGGTTGATAGGGTAAGGTTGAGGTTAAGTTTGGAATTTTGTTTTTCTATTTTGCGCTCTAGCAATGAGATTTTGTCGGCAAGGGCATTCTGAATATTGGAGCACCATTGTTCATCTTTGATCACGTGATCTAGAGTGGGTGCTGGTGATTCCAATTCACGGAGGAAAGTGAATAACTCTCCAGTATTAGATTATGCATTGGATATTCTTTTATTGTAAACTTCATTCTTGTAGTTGTTTACTAGGGATTGAAATAGGATTCTATTATCATGAGATGCTAATTTGATCCATTTGTTTTCTGCAGATCTTTTTGAGGCCCGGAGAGCTTTAAGTTCAGGGGTGAACGATGGATTAATATGAGCTGGGGGTTTGGTATTTTTGATTTTTAACAGAGCAGTTTTTTCTATAGCTGTGAACATAATTTCATTGTAATGTCTGACCAAGGTTGAGGGGTCACTATCCAAGTGTACTGGATCGAGAATGCGGGGTGAGTAGTGGTAACATACTGTCTCAGTTGATATTTTTGAAGTTTCTGAAGGGGGCCACAGATGTTTCAAATTCTTGGTGATGATAGTGGTGGTGAAAATGATGATGTTGTGATCAGACCAAGGCAAAGGGGTGTTAGATTGGATGATGGTAGAGCAGTTGATATCAGCTAACCAATCTAAGGTGCGTCCATTATCGTGAGTAGGTTCAGTGGTTCTTTGAGTAAGTCCTTGGGCTTCAATGGAATTGGCCAGGAGACTAGCATGGGTGTCTATGGGGTCATTCAAGCTAGGTTGAAGTCTCCCATAATGATCATTTTGGAGTGAGGTTTCATATTATGTGTCAAGAGAGTTGCAATGTCATCATCGAAGGTCGAGATGGGGCCTGGGGGTCTGTAGATGATGTGAAGTGTAAGTGTACAAGTGGGTGCTGGGGTGATTTTTAGCGAGATGACTTCTCCAGAGGTGAATGGTAGTTCAGGGGATATTCTTATATTCAGGGCCTCTTTAGCTATTAAGGCTACTCCACCTCCTCTATATTCTTAATTCTTATATTCTTAATTCTAATATTCTTAATACAGATTTTCCACACTAAAATGCATGCTATCTTGTGCTTTCAAAGATGGCCGCTAGTTTCGGTTTGTTTCGAGAGAGCTTCCTTAGAGACAGTCATTCAAGATGGCTGCCTCCATGGAAGAGCTCAAAGAGATCCAAGATCGGCAGAAATGGGTGGGATTAACCATAGGGATTAGCATGGCTAGGGGACGGGAATGGGAGGGATTCAATAACCGAACAACTGTGTATCCCTCCTTAAATGTTATCTCCACTGAAATGCATTACAGACTCTCCTTCACACCCATATTTGAAGCTCTTATGTTAAAGCTCTTATTTTAATGACAATAGTTTCGGCTTAAAGGTAACGCTTTCAGTGCAACCTAGTAGCCCAAACTAAAAATTGGGGAAACGCCCATTAAAATCTAACTTTTCTTTAATGTAGCACAGCATTTGTACGTTCTCAATCATTCTTTCCTAGAGTGCAAAGAACCTGGAATTAAAACGTTTTGCCTTGCAAATAATCTCATCACACTGCACAAACTGTAATCTCTTGCTTCCCGCAAGGAGCACACAAGGAAATGGCACTCACATGACGCAATGCACAGTTACGTGCATGCAGCGATGGCCCTAGCTACTACACAGCCCTCAGCTGAGAAAAGGGGTGAGGCTTCCTTATTGAATAATTAGTGGCATCAGTGATATTTCAGAAAATGATATCACAGAATGAATCTTTACTACGCAAATGTATTATGGGATGTTAAATTACAAACTTGTTGCCATGAGTAAGGCAGGAGAAAAATACACTGTGACGTCCAGTATATAATTTATCACTGTTAACATATACCTATGTGGCAATAGCAGGAATGAGGCTCTTTTTGAAGCAGCAGACAGTGTGAGCGCAATACCTTGTAGAGACTTATAATTTTGTCAAATAAACTATATTGAGATAAACGATGAGCCAGGGTTAAGTGGAAAAGCCAGTATTTGAGACCTGCCTGCAATTCAGGCACATAAACACGCCTCTTTCCAGATGTAAAGGTCTTTTTGAAATTTTCGCTTGAAAATACCATAGGCCTGTGGAAGGCATTGCAAAAATATGGTGAGTGTGTTTTGCTAACTGAAGCTAAGTGCTGTTTTTGAAGAAGTTTCACGATTATCTTTTTATTTTTATTGTGCATGTATTTGGCCATATTGTCCAAACAAGCAGTATTCTTTTTTTTTCTTCAGAAACTACAGATAAGGATTATTTTGACTGTCAAAAGAAATTAACTTCAAGATGGTTCCACAGAAGTCATGTCAGGACAGGGACTGGGCCTGGGCAGACAGGACAGCTTGCATGTTCAGCAGGATTGCCTTATAGTTAGACCATCCAGGATATTACAGCATTAAATTGAACATTTTGCAGCATACAAAGCTAATTTTGGGGCACAAAATGTATACATTATTTATAATATGTTTATAAATATATGTAATATATGTATATAATATTTATCGCAGCATTTTTGCAGCACATTTTTTATTGACTGAAGGATGTAAGATTGGCATGTTGCAAGAAAGAGGCAGGATGTGAGGCTACAGGAGAGCCAGGTTGTTATTATTTGCACCTTTTGTATCAATTTAATAGTAAGAGTCCCAGATGTCCCTGGCTTGATGGAACAGTGTTTTACTCTACTTTTTTCTGGCTTAGTGTGTCTACCTATTTTATTTTATTGATCATTATCAGTAGTAATGGTGAAAATATTTCCCTTCTATGTTCTCCAATCCCCCTATCATCCACGCACCCCACACACCAACACTCCTCACACTCACCAATTCCGCATCACAATTTACGCTCCTAAACCTCTTACTCTGCTAGTCATGTGCATACTCACATGCTTTGTCCCACTGCCAAGTCACAACTTGCACTCCCAGTCTCACCCTAAATTACTAGGGGAATCCAGACGTGGACCCCTTGCTCACTATTCTTAGAGAGGCACAGCTCCTCCCTACTGATGAGGTTCAACCAGACCGAAACACGTGTCTGGGGATGCTCTTGGTACTCTTGTTCAGAGGAGAATTGCCTAGCATTTAGGTGCTGGACTGCCCCAGGGCAGGACAAAGACTGATATGTTTGGGATATTTCTCCTCTGTGAAAGATAGTGAGCTAAAGACTCTGGGTAAGTCTCTCGTAACCAGGACTAATGTCTGGCAGAGAGACTCCCAGGACCCCCCTTGTCAATTTGCATATTGAAGTAATTTTGGGTCTCACCCTAAGTTACTAGGGGAATCCAGACGTGGACCCCTTGCTCACTATTCTTAGAGAGGCACAGCTCCTCCCTACTGATGAGGTTCAACCAGACCGAAACACGTGTCTGGGGATGCTGTTGGTACTCTTGTTCAGAGGAGAATTGCCTAGCATTTCGGTGCTGGACTGCCCCAGGGCAGGACAAAGACTGATATGTTTGGGATATTTCTTCTCTGTGAAAGATAGTGAGCTAAAGACTCTGGGTAAGTCTCTCGTAACCAGGACTAATGTCTGGCAGAGAGACTCCCAGGGCCCCACTTGTCAATTTGCATATTGAAGTAATTTTGGGTCTGACCCTAAGTTACTAGGGGAATCCAGACGTGGACCCCTTGCTCACTATTCTTAGAGAGGCACAGCTCCTCCCTACTGATGAGGTTCAACCAGACCGAAACACGTGTCTGGGGATGCTGTTGGTACTCTTGTTCAGAGGAGAATTGCCTAGCATTTCGGTACTGGACTGCCCCAGGGCAGGACAAAGACTGATATGTTTGGGATATTTCTTCTCTGTGAAAGATAGTGAGCTAAAGACTCTGGGTAAGTCTCTCGTAACCAGGACTAATGTCTGGCAGAGAGACTCCCAGGACCCCCCTTGTCAATTTGCATATTGAAGTAATTTTGGGTCTCACCCTAAGTTACTAGGGGAATCCAGACGTGGACCCCTTGCTCACTATTCTTAGAGAGGCACAGCTCCTCCCTACTGATGAGGTTCAACCAGACCGAAACACGTGTCTGGGGATGTTGTTGGTACTCTTGTTCAGAGGAGAATTGCCTAGCATTTCGGTGCTGGACTGCCCCAGGGCAGGACAAAGACTGATATGTTTGGGATATTTCTTCTCTGTGAAAGATAGTGAGCTAAAGACTCTGGGTAAGTATTTCGTAACCAGGACTAATGTCTGGCATAGAGACTCCCAGGACCCCCCTTGTCAATTTGCATATTGAAGTAATTTTGGGTCTCACCCTAAGTTACTAGGGGAATCCAGACGTGGACCCCTTGCTCACTATTCTTAGAGAGGCACAGCTCCTCCCTACTGATGAGGTTCAACCAGACCGAAACACGTGTCTGGGGATGCTGTTGGTACTCTTGTTCAGAGGAGAATTGCCTAGCATTTCGGTGCTGGACTGCCCCAGGGCAGGACAAAGACTGATATGTTTGGGATATTTCTTCTCTGTGAAAGATAGTGAGCTAAAGACTCTGGGTAAGTCTCTCGTAACCAGGACTAATGTCTGGCAGAGAGACTCCCAGGACCCCCCTTGTCAACTCCCCAGTCGCTGCCACACTCCAATTCATGCTCACACCTTACGCTCCCCAGTTCTTCCTGCAATTTACAATCCTTCATTCTCTCTCGCTACTTCTGCATCTTGAATTCTTTATTTCCCATTGAATCGCACTGTTTCCCATAATTTCCCCCAATCTGCTGCTCGCTGCCTCTTTCCACCCGATCGCACCCGCTCTTCTTTCTCATCCACTGCTGCCTCTGCTTTCTAGACCTTCGCTGCCTCTCTACTTTCTGGTCTGCTGATTTCTCTCTGCTTTCTTGCTCACCACCACCGCTCTGGCCCGCGCTCCCTCTCTGCTCCTTTGCCCACCACTGTCCCTGTATGGTTCACTGCTCTACCTCGTCTATCGGGCCCATTGTACACCTCTCTCTCCTTTCCCCTTCATATTGTGACTATTTATAATTTTCTAAAAAAGTAGATTTTGGGTTAGATGCTCAAAAAATGGAGCATCAAAAAATAGAGCAAAAGCATGTGCTATTTTTAGATGCCCCATTTTTAGGAAATGCAAAACACAAACAAACAACAGGTGCAACACAAATACACACTTAATGAAGACTTTTTTTGGATACAAAAATATCTCAATGTTTAATAACGCATTTTTGTGTACAAAACAGAAACAAACTGTACGTATATAGCATTGAAAGAACACAAGCAAGTCAAGGCTAGGGCATTGTTTGCCACAAGGAACACCTGTGACAGCATGTGATTTTTGTAATAAACCAAAACACCAACCCATGGTGCCAAAAAAGCTTGTGGAGAGGAACATAAATACAATGAAAGGAATGTAATTTTAAGCAAAAATCCCACTATTAGGTTTTAAACCTCAAGCCACACTTGTATGTTGGCTCAATGCACACAATAGTGCTTCCTACTGAAAGCTGGTAATAGGGCATACATTCTGAAAAGACAAAAAAGAACCCTAACAGACTGCCAACTCGAGTTTCTGCTTGCTAGTGGCCAAAGCTACTTTTAGGGCCAAGCCTTCTTCATGGCAAGTGTGGATTCAGGAAAGAGAGAATAGGTGTCTCATGTTCTGGCAAATAACAGACCATACCATAAATAAATTTAAAAAACATAAATAAACAAATGTAACAACTACATCAAAACATTAATGCCTAAATAGGTCAGTCAGCGGCTTATGTATATATACTAAGCAAAGGAATCATCCCCCGGGCTTGACCCCCACCTCACTGCATGGAAATCTGCAAATAAATGTGCGGTCTAAGCGAAAGTCATCCCAACCATGCACAGATCTGCAATGAACAACCAACTTTCGCGGTGGATATTGACTAGGTCACGGGCATACACAGAGCTCAAGCTAGTGCATACTGTGGATCCTACCTGGACTATCCAAATGCTCATACGGCCTCAAGCATGCATCATACCACATACGAGGCGGAGGAAGGAGGGAGGTTCAAACACACCTGTATTCTTAACCCTCAACTTCTAACTGGCTTCCCGCTCCCATTTCCCACCCCTTCCCTTCCCGTGTCTCCCTGTCCCCTGTCACGTGATGTGAGCCTTTGATGACACCACACCCTTCCCCCGATACTAAAGATGAGGTCCATTCTGGTTAATTTCCTCAATTAGTCTCTGAGGTTTCTTTCAGGCTGTTTGGGGCCTCGTATACAAGTGTTTTTCACTGACCTCTGGGAGCCATGGTGCTGTCTCTTCGCTTGATTCTTCTCCATCTCCTTCATAGGATGAATCCCACACAGAGTTTGTGATGGTTGATGAGTGATCAGCAACTGAAATAGTTCCTGGCATCTGCCGAAATTGTGAGGAGTTTCTGGATATGTTTTTTCTGTCACCTTCAGCTGTGATGAGGGATCCTTTCACTCGAACTACTGTCAAGGGCTCTTCTCCAAAGGCGGCAATGCTTGTACGGCTTTGTACTTGCCGAGCTATGACATAGTCTCCGGGTTCTAAGTCATTTTCCTTGGCTCTACACCATTCATCCCATCTGCCCGTCTCGTCATCTCTTCTTTGCCTTATGAGTCTCGTTCTTGCATCTCACGGTCTTCGCTGTATCTTTCATCCTCGCTGGATATGTGTGGTATCCTTGTCCGTATGCTTCTCCCAAACATCACCTCAGATGGTGTCTTTCCCGTGGTGCTGTGTGGAGTGTTCCTATATTCTCTCACTAGCTGGCACAGCATCTTCTCCACAGGCTTCCAGTTAATCGAGCAATTTGCACATTTCACTTTATGTTGCTCATGAAGCGCTCTACTGTGCCGTTGGCCTGTGGCCACAGTGGCGTTACTTTCCTGTGGTGGAATCCCATGTATTCAGAGAATGTCTTGAAGTCCTGCCCCATGGACGGGGCCTGTTGTCTGACTTTAAGAATTTTGGGATGCCGTAGGTGGCGAACATGCTATCGAGAGCTGGGATGGTGTGAAATGCCGAGGTGGAGGGTACAATCTGGATGTCTGGAATTCGAGCATATTCATTGACTATTACTAGTATGTGATCACCCCCTTCCAATGGTCCAAAAAAGTCCACTGTGATTTCGTCCCATGCACCTTCTGGAAGGGTCGTCATGCATAGAGGTTCAGGTATTGTGTGTGGGTTGATGACCGCGCAGGTAGGGAAGTGTTTCAGTAGATCCTCGACTTGCGTGTCAAGATGGGGAAACCAGAGTTTTTACCTAAGCATCCTTTTGGTGGATACTATGCCTCTGTGGACCCGTGTGCAAGTTCTAACACTTTCTGTCACAGTGTCCTAGAGATTACCAGTTTGGTGCCTTTTAGTAGTAACCCCTGCTTTTCAGCCTGTGTGTATGCTTGTTCAGTCTTGGATAGTGTCCTGCTGCCATAGGATACAATGTGTCTTGATTGGTTGTCCCTCTCATCAATCTGAGTCAGGATGGCCCTGAGGCCCAACGGGCTTTCGTCCACTATCAATTCAGTTTTCCTACTTGGGTTGAAATAGGCCATATTCTTGGCGTCAGATATGCGCTGTTTTATTAGTTGAAATGCCTGTTGACATTTCTCTGTCCATATGAATTCTGTGTTCTACTTGGTAAGCGCCCTGAGGGGTTCACTAACAGATGCAAAATCTTTTATGTAACGGGTACAATAGTTGGCTTGGGCAAGGAATGATCGTAAATCTGACGTGGAATTGGGTAGCTCAGCGTCTGTGAGTGCACTGACTTTTTCAGGATTAGGTTTCATCCCTTTTGAGGAGAATACGTGACCAAAGAAACAGAGTGTCCGTTTTCTAAATTTACATTTTTCCTTGTACAGGGTGAGCTCAGCCTCTTCAAGGGCCATACACACTCTCATGAGTGTGTTAAAATGTTGCTCTTGATCTTGCCCAAACACTAGGATATCGTCACTATAGTTCAGACGATTGGTTATGTGCTTAAAACATTATGGATCTCAGCTTGAAATATTTCCGCCGCAGATGAGACCCCGAAGCTGAGACGCTTATATCTGTACAACCCCAGATGGGTGGTAAACGTAGTGATGTAACAGGACGCTTTGTGGAGTTCCAGTTGATGATACCCCTTGTTGAGGTCTAGATTGGAAAATATTGTTGCCCCGTTGAGGAGGTGTACCATGTCGGTTATGCGTGGAGCTTGGTGGCGTGCCCGTAGGATAGCCTTGTTGGGCCGCCGCATGTCCACACATAAGCAGATATCGGACAAGTCTTTCTTGGATATGGGGACTATGGGGGATACCCACGGGGTGGGTCCTTTGGCTGATTTGATGATTTCGGCTTCTAGCAATTTCGTCAGTTCTTCCTCCACTTGCCTTTGTATGTTTATGGGGATTCCCTGATAATGCGGTGCGACTGGGGAACTTTAGTGTCAATGGGCCTCATTACACGGACGGCGGCAACCATGGCGCTATTAGCGCCATGGTTGCCGCCGGCATTTTACTGAGTCGGCCATGGTGAATGGCGGAATTACCACCCTATTCCAAGGTGTGTGGGGTGGTAATTCCCCATTCACCATGGCCCTTCCCCATTCCCATTTTTGCCACCATAGGGCTCAATGGGAATGGGGAAGGCGGTAATTATGGTACCGCAAATTGCGGTACTGTAATTACCTCATAGGTCCCATTGGGACCTCGTAGTAAGGCGGTAAGGGTTTACCGGCACTGGTACCCTTACCGGTACCGGTAATTCTTACCGCCGTCCGTGTAATGAGGCCCAATGTGTAGTCAATCAGGCGTCCTTTAAACTTTCCCAGCCCTTTGAAGAGTGTGGGGATTACTTGCTCAATTTTTGTAGTGGGGTCCAAGTATTTGTGTACCATGAGTCTGTGAAGTACATGGATGAGGCCCTGTCTATTGCGGCCTTGTAACTTAGAAAACACCTGCTCTCTGTGGCTGCTTCTAGTACGTGCCTGGGGATTTCCTTGGATTGTTCTTTATAGCTACACAATGCTGTGAAGTAGCCTTTGCAAGGCAGGGGTGCCTTTGATCCATATGGGTAAATCAGTACTTTTGCGGGTCGTAGGCCTGGGGCATGTGGTATGCTGTTGCATATCTCCTCACTTATAACATTCATGGTTGCTCCAGTATCTACTAGGAATTCAGCAGCTGTCTTGTTAATTTGTATGATCAATGTCGGACTGTGCTCCTTTGCTGTCGGGTTGCCCAAAGCATATAGATATCCTTTTCTTTGCAGTTCTTCCTGTTGTTTTTCATTCCTTCTGGAGTTTTCCTCTGAGGATGCACCGGAACCACTGTCGGATTGTGAGTGTTCGACCAAATATCTTACATGTCTTCTGGGCCTCCTTCTTGATCTAGAAGCCGATGGCTTGCTGTCCCTCCAGTCCCCTGACGTACATTCCTGTCTTCTCTCTGGCTTCTCTTCCTTGTGCTTGCGTTGAAGGGCTTCATACGCCTGGCTGACTGGTCTGGGCGGACTCTGTCAGTCTTTCCCTGTCTTGTAATGGTTTCCCGCTCATTCCTTCTCCTCGCATTTGACTGCGTTATATGCGGCATACCGCACTGAAATGGTTTTCTCCCACACAGGCTGAGCACTTTTCACCTACGGCTGGGAATTGTCCTTCATGTGGGAATTCGTAGCCGCATCTATATAACAGAATGGCTCACCATTTCCTTTGGAGGCGCCTTCCAGCTTGTTGATGCCCTCGCTTCTGTCAAGGGTGATCTTTATCTTGCCTAATCCTTCAACTTGCGATGCCAACGCAGCATCTGAGCGAGCTATGCGCAGGATTTCTTCTAAGTTACGTGGTTTTTGCAACAGTCTTTTTCTAAAGTCTGCGCACTCACAACCGACTATAATTTGAGAGCGTAGAGCTTCTTCATTGGAGTAATTATTAAAATCGCAGTGCTTCATCTTGAGTCTCAGACGCATCACAAATGTGTCCATGGTTTCACCCTTTGTCTGTTTGGTTGTATGAAAAATGTGTCTCTCGTAATCCACATTTGTGTGTGGAGTGAAATAGTCTGTGAGTGTCGATTTTAGGGTCATATAGGTGTCGGTGGCACCTGATGGCTGTTCGTCCACAATGTCCCTGATTTCCCTGACATTTGAGCCAATTAAGAGTGTTAATAGGCTGTGCTTCTTCTCATCATCTAAAGGGCCAATTTCTTTTATGCATACCTCAAAGTCTCTTATCCACCTCTTCCAGCATGGGCCCAATGTGCTGGAGTCAGTGAGGTCAAAATTCGAGGGTATCTGTGTTATGAGGCTATCTTGCATACTGGTGGGAAGTGCTTGAGCTGGCATCAGCGGGACGGTTAATGTGTCGTCCTCTGACATCCTGACTGGCTCTTCGCCTTAATAGACTGTGCCTTGTGCAGTATAATGTGCTTTTGAGGTGGTCCCTTTTTGGACTGACCTTGTTTCACTGCTGTATGGCGGGAGAATGTCGGGATTATTTTCTTTCTCGTAGAGCCCGCGTGTCCTTTGTGGATTGTTGTGTATTTCGTGTCCCCAGTGTTCTGTGGTCCACATGCATTCTGGCATGCAGCTTGTTGTTTCCGGACCGGCTGCTGATCGGCTACGTGCTCTGGCAGGTTGCTGGGTGTCACGTGTGTTTCCTCCGCTGTTGCGTTGCACGCTTCTGTTTCTCAGATAGCTCCTGCACCACGTGTGTTGTGACCTTCTTCTTTCGGAGCGTGCCGCGGTCCACGTTTCCCTTTCACTTCACTTCACAGATTAATGTCCATGCCCCATGTGCGCTTCACTTACTTCGATTTCCGATGTGCCACGGTTGCGGTCCACGTGGTTGCTGTGCTTTACACCAGCAGGGAGCCTTTGTGAGCTCCGACCCGCTTCTGCGTGTTGCCGTTGGCTGGAATGTCACTCGACCACCCGGAATGCTGAATGTAGGGCCACTCTCCACCTTCCACCAGCGGTGAGCCTTCGCAAGCTCCGACCCGGTTCTGTGTTTCACCGTTGGTGGGAAATGCCTGTCTGCCTGGACGCTGGACAAGGAGGTTCACTGTTCAAGTGGCGCCTTCAACTTGCACCACGAGCGCAGAATGCACAAACGTTTCGGGGTTCGCATACGCCTCGTCACCAATGTGGAGTCCTACCTGGACTATCAAAATGCCCACACGGCCTCAAGCATGCATCATACCACATAGGAGGCGGAGGCAGGCGGGAGGTTCAAACACACCTTTATTCTTAACCCTCAACTTTCCACTAACTTCCCGCTCCCACTTCCTGCCCCTCCCCTCGCCGTGTCTCCCTGTCCCCTGTCACGTGATGTGAGCCTTTGACGACACCACACATACCAGCAGTCTCGGGAGGATAGCTCAGGGGCAACGTGCTCGCCTCGGAAGCAATATGACACAGAGCAACACAGGTTTGATCCCCGCGTTTGCGCTTAAAAACCTCGAGGGTCTGGATTGTAAAAACCAAGCAGGTTGAACAACAGGCTAACCTTAATTAAGGCATCATGTACGAGCATGGCATATCTCCCTCCTTAAGTGGCACAGCATGAGCACCCAGGCCTGACTATAAACAAAAAGAAGAACAAGCATCACACAAACGGGTGACTTCTGAAAGAAACTTAGACCAACACCGCACCAAGACCTGCTTGAGTTATCAAGCTCACCAAGAAAGAATGCTGGATACATTAAAGAAAGAACAAAACGAAGGGATGTTTAATCATTAATTGTGTGTGTGTGTGTGTGTATATATATATATATATATATATATAAAGTAAGGAGGAAAGGCGAGCCGCACTCCCGCAGGCACAGCAGCAATTGCAGCAAACTCCAAAGCACGGACAAAAGAAAGCAAGGAAACACTGTATTGAAAAACTGATGTATTTTAATGTTTCCATAAAGATAATAAAATTGTACAAAAAAACATATGTACAATCAGCAACCACAAAAAGACACACAGGCAGGACGCCATGGTACACGACCTGAACACAACGCGTTTCGCGCTCCACTGAGCGCTTGATCACATAGCAGAAGGGGAGGAATAGACTAGTAGAAATACAATGAAACCACAGTCCTATATACTCTATATATATTCACTACAAGAAAACTTTGTTGAGGCAACGTTATGGTTAAGTTGCCCTATGAAAAACCTGTGCACTTCACAAAAAAATGTTTTTAAACCTCCCCATTATGGTTCAAATTAAACCGAAAACCCCCGAAATTCGCCAGTTATGGTAGGCTAAGCCCCATACCTGCCATCACCACTGTGCACTGCTAACACTAACACCCAGAACATGAAAGATGGCATCACAAATGTCATTGATGACATCACTGATGACATCACGAATTTGAGGGGTTTTTCGGTTTTAATTTGAACCATAATGGGTAGGTTGAATTTTTTTTTGTAAAGTGCACAGGTTTTTGGTAGGGCAACTTAACCATAACGTCCCCTCAACAAAGTTTTTTTGTAGTGAATTTTACAGGTTTTTGGGAGGGCAACTTAACCATAACGCCCCCTTAACAAAGTTTTTTTTGTAGAGAATTTTACAGGTTTTCGGAAGGGGAACTTAATCATAACATTGTGACAATGAAGTTGTTGTGCTGAATATACACTGTCATCATGTGATGTTGGGAGATATGTAGTATAATGTACGTACTTGATATACATTTAACATAGAACATACAGAACCCCCTCCCTATTGATATTAGAAATCGACGGACTGAGCGCCTGTTTGCGGACGGGGGCGGACGGGATCAACATTACCCAAAGAGGCAGGGGGATCTGAAAATGTACTATTGTCTTACACAAAAAATGTGCAATGTAGAAGAAGGACATAAAGACATTATAAGTAGTAATAAGTAAATATGGAAACCTAAAGGTGTGAAATGAAAATGACACATTTAATAATCATGTAGAATGAAATGGATGGCACCATAAAAAAAAAGGATGTCTCCATCGTAATTACTTCACAGAAACTCTGCAGCCTGGACCAACAGTGGACGGACGCAGAAGGACGAAGGGAAATTTCATTAAAATAGTGAGTGAAGGTCATTTTTATTTTGTATTTGTGTGTATTGTGTATTTTTTTTGGTATGTGGTGCAGAAATAATAATTTCTTTGTTGTTTTTACACAGAAATGGCTAGTACTTTGGAGTGGCTGGAGGAGAATTTTCTGCATGGGGAAATTTCTGAAGACAGTGACAATAATGGTACACACTGCTTTGCATATACAAAATAATGATCAGTATTTTATAGGCATTTACCATATGCATATTTTTTTTGTACAGACCAGGAAAGAAAAGAAGAAAGGCCAACAAACGAGAGAGAAGAAAACAGGATGAAAAGAATTGAGCAGAAAATGGACATACTGAATGAGAATTTTAAAAGTTTAAGGGAGTTTGTGGAGGACTGTCTGAGAGGAAAAGTAGGTTACCATTGTCCCACCTGTACCTGCCCCGCTTCTCCATTCCCTAGTGAACCATCCCCAAACCTTCAAGAAGAAAATAGACGTTTTGACGAAACATCCATCCCTTCTTCCCCTCACAAATCTTCTCCTTGTAACCAGCCCATGTTGAATCCGAATTCCCCTATATTTGTGTCAGTATCTGCTTCCCCCGCTATTTCTTTGGATTTATGTGTGTGTGTGTGTGTGTGTGTTTGGAATGTTTTTGTATAGTAGTTGTAGTTAAAGAGTTTGAGGATTTTTTTTTTTTAAAAAGACTTAAAACCTTTTTGACCTATCCATAAGGAATGGAATATGGGTGTTGTAAAGGCAGTACACCTACCCTTACTAATGTCAAGTAAGATGGAGATGATGTTTGACCGCACCATCTGTTCAAGTTGTGCGTACATAAACAGAAAGGAATGTCCTAAGGACATTATACCTCGCCGTACCGCTTAACGAGATGAAACATGTTCGTAGAACACAGCAGGTGTCCAGGATGGCTGTAAATGAGCAAAATGGGAGTGTGTTAGGGACAGTATACCTGTCCGTATCGTCCGCAGCCAAAATCGTGCCGTCCGTAGAACAGGCGCGGTGGCCGGCAAGTTCGTAGTCAAACAAAATGGAGTTGTCCTAAGGACACTACACGTGTCCGTACAGTATGCATATCATGTATGCACATGCGCAGTACAACAGTAAGTATAGCGAACATCGCGCCTGTCCCTAACTGTCCGTCTCACTTGTGTCGCCCTTTGAATTAGTTTGAGAACCCGAACACTGTCCGTAGGACACTTGCACGCACGCGCAAGTTTGTTGCTCTGCATTTGCTGTCCAGCGGACTCCCAGTTCTGCCGCGGATGTGTTCAGGACATCATCATGTGACCGCACCCACGCTGAGCATGTGGACCAATTTGCGCAGTTTGTGTTCTTCCGCAACAGTACAAAAGAACTTGTAGACACAATGCAAATTATTGTACAGTGTAAAAATATCATTTCACATATCCCAGACAATAGCTTACCTGAGGACTTGTGTAAAATTTTGTACCGCTTTGCAGAGATGAAGACAGTCATGAGGCACACCCCTCCACCCCTATAAATAGCCACACCACCGAGCGCATCTCCATTGTCCTTCTAGCTATAGCAGACTGAGGTGTAGTGCCTTTACTGCTGTAGTGACCAAAAGGAAAGTAATCAGTATGGCTTCCATGGCTGCTGTTGGTTAATTAGCCTCTGCACCACCCCCAAACCTGTCACCACCACCACCTCCCCAAGCGCCTGCAGAGAGATATACGGGTGAGGATGTAGAGAGCGAGGAAGAAGAGAAGGAAGAGAATGAGGTCGAGGAACTCCGCAGTACGAGCAATCGCCGGGAGTCGTGGGTGTGGCGGTTGTTTTCCGTTTGTGGGAACGTACCAAAAGCATGTGCGAACCTGGTGAGGTGTAACCATGGCCAGGTGGTGCTGAGTCGCTTTAGTACGACAACCATGAAGCGACATCTCACTTTGTTCCACACTGCGGACATTCGCAAAGTGGTGCCATGTGAATAGGGTAGTCGATTGAGTTCCTCCACAGCATCCTCTGTGTTCAATCCTCTCACCACAAGAGACACTCCTGTGGGGGAGCGCCTCCCTCCAGCTGCCTCACAAGCCATTTCCAATGCTTTTGACCCTTACCTTTCAAAGGTGACAATAGGGTGCACGTATTGTGACGCAGTACTCTGCACGGGGGAGAGTTTTCGAAGTGCTTTTGAGGCTGCGGTCAAGGAGCACCAGAATATCTGCTCCTTACCTAAGTAAAGCTCACCCTATATCTTTCTCTGTCCACTTGCCCTTTCTTATCCCCATGGCTGGTGTCCCTTCCTTATCCTCCTTTGGCCTCCTCTCCTAGTGTGTCATGTGCTGAGAAGCAATAAACGTGAAAGCAGCAAAAAATACAGAAAAGGCTCTTTTCAGAGCCGCCTTTCTCAGTTTAACAATAGAAATATGAAGTGACCGTTGTAGACCCCTGCGGAGTTGTGGAAAAGTTTGTGGACAGTCGTAGGAAAAAAAAAAGGAGGATGTAAGCGGAGCAAACACAAAAAAGTGTACGCTGGGAGTAAGTGGTGGCTCTGAAAATAGACTTTCGGTGGTGTGTTGTGTGGGTCGAAAACTGTGGATTGGGGAAAACTGATTGTCACATAGGTTATTGTGAATCCAAAAGAGGTCGCAATGCGTTTTGTACATTGCGAAGAAAAATCTGATTGCCAGCATATGTCAGATGGACTCCAACTCTGCGGAAAATGAAAGAGCTGCGAAACAAAATGTTTTCATTGTGGAATGAGGACATGCCAACATCTCTTAAAAAGGCACAAACAGCCTTATTCACATTGCATCTTGCTTTCTCCATTTGTGGACCAAAAGTAGAAGAATGCAGCCATATTTGTCTTTGTGCAATACGGGAAAGAAGTATTTGATAATTTGGAAACATGTCCATGAGCTTCGCAAGTCCTTCCTTCGTTGCAAATTGCAAAGAAATTCCAGAGACATGGCCTAAACTGTTTCCTCCGCAATGAATGATAAGTATATCTGGAGGACGCTCTGTCAGTAAAGTAACACAGAGAGGTACCAAGTCCAGCCACCTCATGTCACGCACGCCATGAGGAAATCTGAGATCTGCAGAAAAACTGCAGCTTTCTGCATGCACCTTCAACCAATTTATCCATGAGTCTCCCAAAATACAGATAATCTGTTTTCGAGTACGCAAAGCCATGGCTGTGTGGTCTCCTGTCAGGGAGAAGACGGTCTTACTAAATCTTGCCGTTCAGAACACACCTACTGAACTTTATTGACCAATCCCTAGCTGCGCTCATTCTCATTTTCATGAGTCTCCACCCCACAATCCCCGTTGGTGATATGCGCTGGCTGCAAACTCCAGCCATGTCCGCGAACATGTATAGGATCAGAGCGTGACGACGGTATATTAAAGTATTATTCCCCTTTTTCCCCTTTCAGGTGGGCTCTGAAAAGAGCCGTTTTTTTGTTTTGTTTTGGGCAGATACCTTACGGACATCTGTTATTTTGTTTATTTTTTTGTATTTTTTGTCCTTACTTTACTCCTACAACCATTACAGAACCTTCTCTAATGCAAGCCTTATGTTCCAAAAGAACATCGCATTTCCCAAAGAAGATAGCGCAACACCATCTGCTTCAAAATAATCTGCATTACTTGGAACAATGTTTTTGTGGCTGCAGAAAAACATACCAGCTCATAACATAAAAGCATGCATGCCGCGATTAATGATATATCTCTCAATACTTTGATCTGGACAGAAAAAATAATTGTTGTCCCATTTTACTCTAGGGAGTAAACCAGAAAAAATTACTTTCGCAGTTGGAAAGATGTTCAGGACTGCTTGAACCAACTGTTACAAATCTGCCAACAAAGTATGTGAACTCACGTAGCCCAAATGGCAAGCACCGTAGTACAAAATTACCACATGAGGAGAGGTCATCGTACGTATGTCCCTGCAAACTTGCAGAAATGCTGCAACATTGGCATCAGTCTCAAGTTTCCACACCACCTCCACTCCTCTCACATCGAAATGGTGTGCCACATGCCTACTCACGACATAGTGTTGTAAGCCATGGACAAAAATGTCTCCAAGCACCAAAACCCTGACCCTCTCCACCTCTGCCATCTTCAGTGTACGCACCGTCTTTCGACACAAAAGAGTAATGTGAACATCTGATTGGCTGATGCCTACAGTCCCCTTTCCATGCAGGATTTACTGTAGAAACCCGTATGTGACACGCCCTACCCGCGGACAAGCATTGCCTACGTGCTGCACGTAACTCTTACCGAGTCCTTCCACCCTTTCCACAGCGCTAGCAAATCGAGTCCCTCATTGGACACAACTTAGCAGTCACACAACCATCCACCAATCACATTTAACATTGCAAAATCTAACTCTGTCATCAACATTGCGCACTTCAAAATTCCTGTCGATAATTCTGAATGGAAGTTGCATATCATTGCAAAGCACCTACTTCACAAGCTACTGTGCAAGTGTTGCAAATTTCTACGTACAGCTCCATGCATGCGCACATGCATGAGTATAGAGTACAGGTATGTATATTTTAATCAGAGAACATGTGCAACCCTTATGATTTACTTTAAACAAATTAATGCCACTAAATGTGCATAGGCAATACATACCAACGCTCCCCCTTTTAAGTACAAGATGTCCGATTTTACATTGACAAACCGCACGACTTCTTACTGTCTTCCGCATAACCTATACATACGTTGCAAACATGCATATTTAAGGCGAAACACGATTTTGTATTAGAAAATGTAGGAGTTGTGTACTGTGTACGGCCTACAGTAATGCTACTTGCAATGTAATCATATAAGAAAAGTAAGCGCTCCCGATTGCTGTGGTGACATCTCCCTCTGAGGGTCTCCCGATTTTTCGGCATCGTGCTTTTAATTAGCAAGTAGAAAATGTTTTCCCATCTACTACTATGCCCTATCACTTACAAACCTTTCTCCTATAGATAGTACACCTTGTAAAACAAGGCATTTTCATAACCTTAAAATTGTTAGCAATTTTGAAGGACTTGCAAGTAACATATTGCAAATACCATGAAAAGGCTGCACAGAGCGAAGTGAAATGCACACATGCACTGGGTTGAAATATGAAAGGAGAATGCTCTGACGAAAGATGCAGAATTAATGTGTACAGTATCATCACTGCTGTAAACACACAAAGTAATTAATTTTGTTTTTTTGAATCGCAGTGAAGACTACTCTCCTGAGAATCAACAGCATCTACACTGCCGATGGCATATCCGAAGAAACCTGGTCATTTTGCAAAAAGAAGTAAGTACAGTTCTACCTTTATATTGTAACTAGTCCTCAAAGAGGCTGCGTGGGTTATTTGTTTAATTTGGGCACCAAAGCAAACATTGATTTCTGAACCATTCTACCTACAAATATCAATTTATTGAACAAAGAATAACAGGCAGAATTGCTCACAAATCCCTGTGTGTTTGGAACTCAAATAACATACGTAATTCTTAGAAGGTTAGATTTAGAAAAGAAGTTGCTGTTGCAAGTTTCTGGCATTTCGTTTATTAATAATGCTTCTCGTCACCACTAGCCCACTTTGTACTCTCATCTGAAGCACATTGTAGTAGAATACAAACAGTAAAATAGCCTTACAAAATCATTGCAAGAGTCCAATGTACATTCACACACCAAGACAAAGAGCTTCCCCATCAGACTCATGCACGAATGCACACAGCACACATACATTGTTCAACAGACCAAAGTATGCCTCCTTTTTTTCAACAGACACCAAAAAATGCCTACCAAAAATCAACTCTTTAGAAAGGAACGCACAAGTAGATCAAATCAAAATAAAAGTGCCCAGTCTAAGCATCCATCTGTTGTACAGTTTGTAGAGAATGTTGGAACAAACCAGCTAATGCAGTCGGTTAGCAAAACAAAGGAAGCTTCAACTACCGGAACTTTACCTCCTCCATCAAAATGTGTCACAAAACACAAAAATGTTGGCAAAAAATCGGCTACCAGTACAGCTAAGAATGCTCCTAATAATCCTGATAGTGTAACAAGAACCCATAGTAAAAAAAAGTATTTTAATCAAAAATGTTTCATCACAGAGTCCTTCAGAATCTAGTAAGAAGAGGACCGAAATCATCCTCACCCCTTAAAACCTACCGTAGAAAGTTAATCCTACAAGCTCTCGTGAACAGTGCAATCCTTCTCAAAAGGAAGTTGTTTATATTAGTATTAAATAGGATGAAAGCACTAACAAAACTAAGTACTAAACTACAAAAGAAACTCAGCAATAAACGGAATGTGAACAAAAATAATTTCTTAAATGTTTGTGGTGGTGAATGGAATCACACAACAACCACAGAACCATATTTTAATGAAGAAGCATACAAACAAAATCAAACAAACGCAATTGCCATCCATAGCAGTGGACGAGGGTATGATAAAATCAATACTACCATCATGGAACAAAAAACACTGCTTACAAAAGTATCCCCTGAAAACTCAGAATTACCTCTTGATTCAGCAGAACCACACCGTCCAGTATACAAATGGCCGTGCACATCAATGTGTGCCATTCCAAACAAAGCTTTCAAATCTTTACGTCAGTTCCTCAATCAGTATGTAAAAGGTAAAGAAAAAAGTAAAATGAAAGTGCTGCAAAATATGGATATTTGGCCAGTGCGCAAATACACAGGACTACAAGGACATTCATTAGCCTGCATTTCTGGGCCTATTTGCAAAAGCACCTTCCATGATATCAAAAGGATATCAATACATCATTCAAATGTAAGAAATCTAGTGTATAAAATATACTATGCAAAAAGTCCAGCTTCAGAATTAGGCAATTTAAATAACACTCTTCTGCATGGTACACCCAAATACCTACAAGAGGAAATTGACCGTATTCAGAGAAAGTATTTTGGAAGTGAAAGCCACTTACAAAATGCAATCGTTTTTAACATAGTAGCAACAATTCTGCACATAGCAACCTTCTATTACACACATACAGAAAAGAAATAGTAAAATTTAAAAGTCCATCAGCTGAAGTACCAAGCCATGTGTGTGTGTGTTGCCGCAGAACATTTCACAAAAGGAACACAAAAAATGTAGACATAGCATTCAAAATAGAAGACAATGAAGAATCTAAATGGTTTGAATTAGCTCTCTACCTTTTAGCAGAAAACAAATTTGAACTAACTGAACGCCTTATATGTTGCAGTTACTGTACTACAAAATTAGACAACCACACTCCTTCACGTGCTATTACAAATAATTTGGAATTGTTCCCACTACCAAAAGTCCTGCAACAACTCAATTTGTATGAGAGCATAATAATTCAAACAGTGCACCCATTTCAAGCACTTATACGCCTTCATCCAAAAACAGAAAAATTACCTTCCTCTGAATTGGTGAAAGGCATTCTTGGCAAAGTAGTTTATTTTCCATTAGATCTAACGGAAAATGTACACACTCTAGGAGTGCAACGTTCAATAGAGCATTCTTTAATAGTTTTGGTAAATGGTGTACCAACAAAGGTAAAATAATTTGGCAACAACTGGTGGACTTAAATAAAGTTAGACAAGCATTGCAATATCTAAAAGACAATAGCGAGTACTACAAGGAAATAAATATTGATGAAAGCTTAAGGGAAACAACTGAAATAATTCAAGAGCCATCAGAAACTGGACAATTCAAACTTCTGGATCCTGCTACAGTATCCACTCTTTTGGACCATTACACAATTCATCCATTGTATTTCAATGAAAGCATAGATGATGCACTAGAAACTTACCAAATGCGACAAACCAAAGGGTCACCAATGAGTATATGGGAAAAAGGTATAGAAGCACCTGCTTTCCCACTGCTATTTCCTACTGGCAAAGGTTGAAGATACGATGACAGACCCACTCAGATTCCGGCATCAGAATACCGCTCATTATGAATGTATTCGGAAGATCCACATTTTGTCTAAACCTGGGAATACATATTCCACCTACTCTTTGAAAGTGAACTAGCAACCCTATGTTACGGAGTTGCACACATTTTGAAATCTGGAACTCACTTTCAAAATATGTCAGCTACACAATTAATACAAAAAGTACAAGAAAAAGATGAGGTTTTACAATCAAGTATAACAAATTTGTTTCCAAACATGCGTGGTACAAAGAAATACTGGTTCTGACGGCATGGAGACGTTCGTTGTATGATCAGAAACCTTGGACCACTGACTTGGTTTGTTACGCTAAGTTGTGCAGAATATCCATGGGAAGATTTACATGAGTTCCTAAGCATAGCAAACAGCAACAAAAACAACATAGATATATTAACACCTGGAGAACTTTGCTCTCTAGATCCAGTTAATGTGCCAAGATATTTCCATCATCGTTTCATTGCCATGATACACTTTATTTGCAATAAAACTGTTCCTCCCCTTGGAGAAGTGCAACACTTCTTTTGGAGAAAAGAATATCAAGCGAGAGGCGCAACACATATTCACATGGTGTTATGGATTAAAGGTGCACTGAAATTTGGTCACGACAGTGATAGCACTGTTTTGCAGTTTATCTAAAAATATGTCACTTGTGAAATCCCTTCACAACGGACACATAGTGAGCTGCATGGGCAGATTTTACAATTTCAAAGACACAAATGTGGCAAATATTGTCGCCGCAAATACAAAAAAAAAAGGTAAATACTACACCAAATGCCGCTTTGGTTTCCCTAGACCAGTTACAGAAACAGGTGAAGTAAACAACTTCATGTCTTCAGTTCGACATAGTGTTAAAGGTAAATCACCTAAGAACACATATTACATAAAAAGAAGGGAAGAATCTAAACATATCAATGATTACAATGCAATCATTGCCCTCTTATGGAATGCAAACATAGATGCGGAGTACATTGCAGACAATTCAACTGCTGTTGCACAATATGTTAGCCTACTTAACAAAAGCAGAAACAACAGAGCTTCAAGACCTCTGGGATGACCTAGCATCAGACAAAACATTATCACAGAAATTGTACAGCCTAGGCATAAAAATGCTCTCTCATAGAGAATGTGGCACCTCTGAAGTAGCAGATCGTTTAACCGGTACTGCTTTGTATGGAAAATCAGACAACATAGTATGGCTAAGTCTTGGTCCTGCGAAATCTAGAAAAAGAGTGCTGAAATCATATGAGGACATAGAAACAATTGCCAGAAATGATCCCAACAGCCAAGACATTCTAAAAAACTATTTACTGGACACATACTATCCGAACAGGAGTAGCACTTTGAAAAGCATGTGTCTATACCACATAGCTCAAAACTTTGCATACAAAAATAATGTAAAACCCGATGAAAGCAAACGTAGATATGGAGTGACCGATTGTGAAGGGAGCTTAGTGAAACTTACCAAACAAAGCTTAATTAATCATGTAAAATTGTCATTAAAAACTCCTCAACAGAAAGAACTATATTACATGTCTCTGTTACAACTTTTCAAACCATGGAGAAAAGAGGAAGACATACTAGATAACTATGACTGTTATGAAGATGCTTTCAAAGCAAATTAAAGCGCTATCACCGATGTGAACTTTAAAACCAGATGTCGTTACTGGGTCCCGCGAAGGGACCAGGGAGCCAACAATGGGCCGGTCATAATCGGCCCATTGTTAGCTCCCTCTCCCATTCCCATTGAGCCCTATGGGGGCTCGAATGGGATTGGGGAAGGTCCGGGCCCGGGTTCCCTTAGGGAGGAATTACCGGGCCCTCCAAACTCGGAATGGCCCGGTAATTCCCCATTCAGGGAACCTTGACCCGGACCCGGGTTTGGAGGCCGCCATGCCGCCAATAGCGGCATGGCTACCGCCAAACCCGTAATGAGGCCCTATGTACTTTACTGAGAAATATAAAGTAGATGGAGTCTATACGTTTTTTTTTAGTTCTATTTTATAACTGTGAAAGGTGGTTCCTAATGGAACATTTATTTTGTTTTTGGATGCATTTTTTTTTTGTTTTTGGCAGGAGAGCTTAGAACGAAAGGTGGGGAGGGAAATGAGGGAAGAGGCACCAAACACTAATATGGAGGGGCAGATGGACAGGGGAAAATGTTGCGTGTGTGTTATTTCTAAGGTAGTGGCCAGTGTTTCTCATGCTTCTTGATTACAGCAGTGGTGGTGTCTCTTGGGGAGGAGGGATGGCATTAGTTGATTCTATTTTAAGAAAAATAGCAGTTTTGCTTAAAGTATGTACTGTGTACTAGATTGTTAATGGATGAGTAGGAATAGGTGTTGGAGCTGTGAAAAGGAAATTTTGAAGTTGAAAGCTCCTAGATCAGTAGCAAATGCAGTTCCGAACTGTCCGTGAAGCACAGATCTTATTGTGAAGTGCGTACGGGTTCTCGGACACGTCATCATGCCGTGTGCCAGCATATGGTCATGTGGCACTCTCCGGAAGGTCTGCAATGAGGTCAGATGTTCGTAGACATTATGGTTAAGTTGCACTAATAAAAACCTATGAAATTCAATGAAATAACTTTAAGGGGACGTTATGGTTAAGTTGCACTAATTAAAACCTATGAAATTCAATGGAAAAACATTGTTAAAGGGACGTTATGGTTAAGTTACGCTACTAAAAACCTGTGAAATTCAGTGAAAAAACTTTATTAAAGGGACGTTGTGGTTCCAAGTAAAACCGAAAAACCCCTGAAATTTGCCAGTTATGGTAAGCTAAACAACCATAACTCACGCCAGCACCGTGCACTGCTAAGACTAACACCCAGGACATCAAAGATAACATCACAAATGTCATTGATGACATCACTGATGACATCACATGTGCATTTACCTTTCATGAAAAGTCTGTACAAGGGATTCTTATTGTAATGTCAATAAAAAAAGTGTCAAGAATCATTGGATCAAGGATCATTGGAATAAATAGCATGAGGTATGCATTAATCCAAATAAAATTGTATTATGAAGTTTTCTCCAATATACTAAGGTACACATGTAGTAACATAGGCATAGTGTGCAGCAGACAAGTTAATGTTAATGTTAATGAACATTTGTACCGCGCACTATCACCACTGGAGTGGTCCCCTGGCGCTCTGCCGGCTCTGAAAGAGGAGGGGAGGTTGAGTTAGTGGGATGAAGCAGGAAAAGTGCAAGAGAGCAGTGATGTGCTGTTGGCGGCCTCAGCCCGGTGGGTTCGTTGGCTGGGTCTGGGGTGTTTGCGGCCGGTAGTCGTCGTGTACTGTTGTGCAAGACTATGGGCCTCATCACGACTTGGGCGGTAACGCCGGTGCTATTAGCGCCGGCGCTATTTGCCCTACCGCCAAACTCCCCGGCGCTAATAGCGCCGGATCACGAGTTCGGCGGTAATGTTAATCCCCATTCCCCATTGAGCCCATTCGGGAATGCCCCATTCCCCATTGGGATCAATGGGGAAATTTTGCGCTAATACCGCCGGCGGATTTCCCGCCGGCGGTATGAGTGCGAATTTTTGGCGGATTTCTCCCCAGCTCAGAGCTGGGGCGAAATCCGCCGAAGTCCTGATTTAGCGGACCCTTAAATCCAGCGGTAATAGCGCTACCGCCGGATTTAAGGGTTGCCGCCAAAGTCGTGATGAGGCCCTATGTGTGTTTTTTATTTTGTTGTTGCAATGTAGTGAAGTTTGTGCGGTTTGTTGTGCTGTAGGTTTTGAGTGTGTTTGGTTTGGAGTTTGAGAGGTGTATGTAGAAAGGGAAATTGTTAGTAGGGTTGGTTAGTTTGCGTCTCTATCCTAGTTGAGGCGCTCGGCTTGCGTAGTCTCCCCTGATGCGGCTCTGTCCTGATCTGGGTCCGAATGGCATAAATTTGTCCTTACTCCTTTGGCCCCCACCTCTAACATGCTCTCTTATAGCTCCCCTTATCCCCCTTCATACTCCTGTGGTTAGTGCACCTGCCAATGTCAACCTCTCAGGAAGTGTGGTGATTGCCAGTATCTCGACAATTCCACACTACTGTGGTACCTGGCGATAACTAAGGGGCGGGTGAAGTGTTGGTGGGATTGTCTGGGGTAGTTGACTCAGTCTCTGTGCATGCTGCCTGTGTTCCAGTCTATCCGGTGTCACCCGTCCAGGTGCCGTGGGAACTACCCTCCCGGGTCGAGGATGTCCGTGTCCTTTCCGGTTTAGTCATCCTCATCCGGTTTTGGTTTCCAGATTTAGTCTGTGGTGTTGAAGAGCCAGGTTTTTAGTGATTTCCTGAATTTTAGGTGATCTTCAGTGTTTCTTATTTCTTTTGGGATGTTGTTCCAGGTTTTTGCGGTTAAGTGGTAGAAGGAGGTGCCTCCAAGTTTTTTCTTAAGGTATGGTTTGAGTTCTAGGTGGATTTTATTGCTTGATCGGAGGGGTCTTGTTGGTTTGTAGAGTGTTATTTTCTTTTGTAGGAATTCCGCTCCTTGTCCGCTGATTGCCCTGTGCGTTATGCACATTGTTTTGAAGGTGATGCAATGTTTTACTGGGAGCCAGTGTAGTGTTTTTAGGGCTGGAGTGATGTGGTCTCTTCTGGATAGTTTGAGGAGTAGTCTTGCTGCTGCATTTTGGATCTGTTGCAGTTTCTTCAGGAGGTATTCTGGTATTCCGAGGTAAAGGCTGTTTGCATAGTCAATTTTTGACATGATTAGGGTGACGATAGTGAGTGTTTTGTGCGTGAAGGAGAGGAAAGATAGAATTCTTCTTGCCGTGTGGAGGAGGAAAAACATTTCTTCACTGTTGCATTTATTTGTGGTTCCAGGGTTAGGGTGTTGTCCATTAGGACTCCCAGATTTTTTACTACCTTCGATGGTGGTGGTGCGTTTCTCATTTCCATAGGCCACGGGATGGTGGTTTCGTTCTCTTGGTCTTTGGATACGATCATGATTTCTGTCTTTCCTGGGTTGATTTTCAGGTTGTTGGCATCCATCCAGTTGAAAACTTCTTTTTGACAGTTTATTAGGGTTGAATGGTCGGCATCGGTGTCCTTGATTTTGTAGATGATCTGAGTGTCATCTGCGTAGTTGTAACATGTAATGTTGTATTTTTTGAAGATTCTGATGACTGGAGTCTGATAGATGTTGAAATATAGTGGCGATAGTGAGGATCTTTGTGGCACTCCACAGTCGTTAACTCGTGGAGTGGATTTGAAAGGTTTGATTCATACGGTTTCTGTTCTGTCTGGTCTGCTAGGAATGATTTGGTCCAGCGTAGTGCTATGTTAAATACTAAAATTATAAATGCTTTCTTATTAGAGTCTTGCATACTGTGAAACATTTAATAAGTACCTAATCAAACCCACTTACTACATTATTGCATTACTGCACACAAAACACAAACAGACAACAACACACACAATTAGAGTATATACAGAGAAAGTGAAGTAAACAAAAAACAGCAGTATTACCCGACAATCTTCATAACCTAACTGATTATCTTCATGCACAGAAATGATTGCTCTGCTTCAAAGCTACTACTTCCCTATGTATAACTATCACATGTTGTGACTAGACCCTAAGGAAAGTAGTTTAAGTGCAATGTGTACAAATATGAACCTATCCAGGGAAAGTACAGTAATAAAAAAACAACAGAACTATAAAACAGTGTTGATAACCTTACTAATCATCTTCATACATAGAAAGCATTGCTGTCTTCCAAGTCTGTGTTTCCCCCTTTGTGTATGTTTCATATGCTTTGAGTGGACCCTAAGTGAATTACTGTAAGAACATATTTGAAGTATAAGTCTACAAATATAGTACTTTGTACTATAGCATAGTGAATTTTTAGTTCCTGACTGTTACTGGCCTAGATATATCAGTAAAAGAAAAAAGAGTGAGCCAGACATGTGATGTCATCAGTGATGTCATCAATGACATTTGTGATGTCATCTTTGATGTCCTGGGTGTTAGTCTTAGCAGTGCACTGTGGTGGCGCGAGTTATGGTTGCTTAGCTTACCATAACTGGCGAATTTCAGGGGTTTTTCGGTTTTACTTGGAACCATAACTTCCCTTTAACAAAGTTTTTTCACTGAATTTCATAGGTTTTTAGTAGCGCAACTTAACCATAACGTCCCTTTAACAACGTTTTTTCATTGAATATATATATATATATATGTGTGTAAAGGTTGGATTCTAATCTTTTAATGGCACCGCATGTGCATGCGTGTGTTTTTTTTTTTATATATCCCACTTTCTTTCTTGGTGAGCTTCATAACTCAATCAGGCGTTGGTACTGTGCTGGTCTAAGTTTCTGAAGAAGGCTTGGCCGTAGAAGTTGCTTTGGCCACTAGAAAGCCGAAACTCGAGTTGGCATTCTGTTTGGGTCCTTGTTTGTCTTTTCAGAATGTATGCTGTGTTTACCGCTTTCACAAGAAGCACTATTGTACATTGAGCCAACACAAAAGTGTGTCTTGAGGTGTAAAACCCAATAGGGGGATTTTTGTTTGAATTTACTATTTCTTTCATTGTATTTCTTTTCCACTCCACTAGCCTTTTTGGCACCGCGGGTTGGTGTTTTGGTTTGTTTCAAATAGCAAACACTGTCACAGGTGTTCCTTCTGGCAAGCTATGCCCGAGACGTAACTCAGCTGTGTTCTTTCAAAACTGCGTAACTACGTGCAGTTTGTTTCTGTTTCATACACACACACACGTTTTGTTATTAAACACTGAGATATGTTTGTATCCCAAATAAATTCTTCATTAAGTGCATATGTGTGTTGGACCAGTTGTTTGTTTGTATTTTGCATACAGATCCCTCTGGTCAGGTCCAACCTATTGAAATAACACATGTGGGGTTACCCTTGCCTTTGTTGGTTCCATTTTAGGAAATTAGCAGGTCACCTTATTCTCAAAGGTGACATGTGTTTTAACCAGGGGGCTGGTCTGTAAGGTGAATGATGCGCTGGACAGCCACCTTGAATACATTAGTGTTGGTGGGTAGCAAAATTAACAGGGCTCACATCCTAAACAAAAGTTGGGGTCTCAATAATATAAGCATAGGAGCTGAGTACATAAGAGCAGAGGGCACAGTTCATCTGTTCTTCTCGAACAACAGGGGCCGGTGTGTCATTTTGCCCCTCTGGAAATTCTGCAAAGTATTTGCAAGGGGAGACACAAAACAAACAAATTGGGATTCAGTGCCGTGCTTCTCTAAATCACTGGGCGTGGCAGGTTTTCTTTCTCCTCTGCTGCTGGGTTCAGTTTTGGTGATGTGTTAGTACGCATCTTCCAAATTATCAAGTGCTGCTCCCTTCAAAATGAGAATGGAGACTCATCAATGTATCCCCCTGATCATTGATTGGAGGGCTGGAGCAGGCGAACACTGATTGTGTGGCATGGGAACAGCAGGGGGAAGCAGGAGATCCTATAGCAGAATGTTGCAAAGGCAACACAGCAGGTTAGGTGACTGTTCCTCAGATGTTATATGTTTATACCTTCCTGCAAATCATCTCTTTTTTCCTATTCCAGCTGCAAAATGTGCTATAAATGTGCTATAAATGTGCTATAAATGTGGTGTTTTGACCGTGGATGGGTACAACAGCGCTCTAGTTTCACTTGGTGTGGAAACTTCTGCCCCCATAGCAAAAATCGAACGCCTGCAGCCATGAATATACGCACAGTAAGTGAACATATTTTAAAGTGAAATATACAAATGTAATCCAATTGACCTTTCCCATTAGAAGAAAGGGCACTAGACAAAAAGCATATGACGTTCCAAAAAATGTATCAAGACTGGAAAAATTACCTGAGAAAGGAGATTTTCCAATAACTATGCTGGCAAAGTATAAAAGGTCAGGACATGGTGGGACTGAAAAGGGTAAGGATCCCTGATAGTATCTGCCAGAGAAGGGGTGGAATTAGAACATTCACAACCATCAGAAGGGGCGCATGGAAAAAATTTAAGTGTGTTCCTTAGATAATGAACATTTTGGAAATTGAGTAAACTAGGTGAAATGGTCCCCTACAAGTATCAATGATGATAAAAATAAATGATTCCTTCTGTTTAAAATGATTCAAAGGTGAAGACGTGAAAGATGCCCAAAGAGTATTTCTGTGACATGTCAAAAATCATAGCAACCATGGTATTAAGATTTGTTTTATGTTTGTTTTTGTAGAAATGTCGGAAAGATGGCAACATCTTGTGATGTCTCACCATGAATGGGAATCCATGAAAATCAGAATTAGTGCCCTGAGGACAGCACCAATAAGGAAGGCACTTTGAATTGACTAGTGTGCATTTTCCAGAAAATAGTATTGGTGCTAGAAACACATTGTTTGAAGTGTAGGCACATTGTTTTTGCCCTCTCATTTAAGGGGGTTTCATTAGGTAGGATTCCAGTAGAGCCATTAAGTAGCTCACGGCTAAGATCTAAACAGGGCTTAATTAGAGGTGCTTCTTTGCCATATGAGTCACATGTGTTATATGTATATGTATGTATAAGTGTGTATGTTCATGCAAAAATGAATTATGACTATGTCATTGTGTTTTTACATATATGTACTATTGATTTTTGTAATTTTGATAAATATCAAAATATGAGTATATTTTGTGATAATCCATGGTTACTTGCCCTCATTTATGATGAAAGGGTATCACATGACTATCTCAAAGGGCATTTGAGAACTCACTAATAACAGAAAGAAGGAAGCTGGTCTGTGGGATATTGCGTTCTTTAAAGTATAAAAGGTGCCCAAACAATCTATAGTGAAATAGTCCCTGGAAAACAAAATCAAATCCCAATACAAGACATATGCTTTGGGAACATGCTACATGCCCCCATGCTACACTGGGAACAGGATAACATGGGGAAAATCCTGAAAGTCAAACATTAGAGATATCTTGATGGCCTCCAAAATACCTCAGGGCGTTGCTTCTACCATCTGAAAAAAGCGTTAAATGAATCCCATTACAAATAAGCCGGAAGGTTATTTACCTGAAAAAATCTCATGACTGAATCTCATGACTTATTTGCTGGTTTCATTAACTCCGTTTTTTCGCATGCCTTGCTAAAATTATTGACAGGAGACTTTTAAAATAACAAAGAACCCTATCATTAATTGTCAGTGGAACAGAGAAATAACCAGATTCCTTAACTGTTTCCAGAGATTGTTTCACGTGTTTCACGCTAGGGATTGATAAATGAACTGGAGGTGAAATCATATAACTGGGATATCATGTGTCAAAGATGCCTTTTTGTTGCCCCAAATTCTCACGCAGAGTAATACCTACTAGTCATTTCATCTTCTAGGCACATCTTCATTACTTCATTGTGTACCGCATATGTACGGTGTTGATCTTGGATGCTCTAATAATTTCTTTAAAAAACATTCCCTTGAATTTGTAAAGATGAGCATTTGAAAAACACCTTACTGCAGCACCAAATTTAGCGATCAGCCTAATTTTATTAGCATATACTCTTATAATCATGCCAATAGGCTGAACTTTGTAGTGTTTACAAAATCAAAATATGCCGGCTGTCACCTGGGTCATTCTAGCAATTTGTTTCTTAATATGAGAAGTACCAATAAAGTTAGTTGAAAAGAACATGCCAAGATATTCAAACTCTGATACCACATGGATATCCCATTCATTAGTTACAAAGGCAGGTAGTCTGGTTTGCTTTCTATCATTTTTACATAACAAAATGGCTGACTTAGATGCATTTATTTTACTATCCAACTTTGACATCAATGCAGTATAAGCATCTATTAAACGCTGGAGTGAACGTGGAGCCCTTGCCATCAGCACTGTATCAACTGCATAGACTGGAAACAGGGACTACAGTGCCTCCTATTCTCTGCACGTCTGCTCTGATGCTCACTAACTCATCATAAAGCTCATTAATATATAGAGAAAACTGCAGCGGGCCAAGACATAACCCTTCCTTACCCCAGTATTCATTGGGCAGGAAGCGTACATCGGTCCTTAGTTCCTGGCTTAACACAATTGTAGAGATACCGCAAGACTTCCGGGTCTCGCGGGATCTCGTGGAGAGCCGAAGAGCGGATCCCGCGCGTGAGCTACAGTGAGAGAGCTGGGGCAGAGGGCACGGAGCAACATCAGTTCCCGTGAGCTCCTCTTAGGAAATGACCACCATTTATCTTCGGAGGTACAGAGAGCAAAACTGTGGGGCCTGTTGCCCAGTTATATTGTAGAGTTATTGTTGCATTAAAAAAGCTGATGTCAAGAAAAGAATAAAGAAGTCCCATCAGCAAACTTGCAGTCCTCTGTGCATTATTATACAACAACAGTCCCTTGTACCTTGCTGCACAATTTCATCTGCACACTGTATTTCTTACAATGTATACCAAAGTTTGGCTCTGTTTACTTTGTCAAACGCTGTACTTAAGGCCATAAAGGCTAAATCGACTGCTTCTTTCTTGGCATAAATGGAGTTGGAAATTAGGAGGTATAAATTCAGCATCTGTTCATTTGTCCCAAGACCTGCATCCTAGTTTTACTTTAAACATTATATCATTATCCTCAACCTACTTTTCGGTTTCATTAAAAGTGCTCTGCCCAGTATTTTATAATGGTAATCCAATATATAAATGGGCCTTTAGTTAAGCTGCATGATTGTCTCTGAAGCCTTTTTACATTATAGGGCATATACCTGCATATTTCCACGACTTCAGAAAGCTACCCTTTCCCAACATTCCATCAAAAACATTAGTCAGCAGAGAGACCCAAATGCTTTCCTAGTTCTGGAAAGCATCAACAGGAATGCCGTTGGTTTTTCATTGAGCCAATGCTTTAGTTCTTGCATTTTTAGGGCATTTAGTATTTCCTCCATGCTAAATTCCAACTTAATATAAGAATTATCAATGGTGCTAATTACATCAGCTTTGTAGGATGACAAACATACCAAATGTAGGGCCCAGTGTAATCTGAAAAATGAAGAATCCATGCAGAATTATCCACGTTCGTGGCAATATTATTCTTGTGGACAGATACAAATTTCAGGCCATAATTGACCATTTCCATAAATTACTTGTACTTAATTAGACTCGATGCCTGCGCTAATACATCCCAAACTTTACTTTCCAACTTAGTATTGGGTTAATCGATAACCTTTTCATAATTGGCATGTGAATGAGCAATTCCAGATCTAGTTAATAGAGGATTTTTGATAGGGACACCATTTGCTTTGCTAATTTGCAATCATTATTGAACCATCCTCTGATTCTGTTTGTGTTGTTCCCCAAATACTGTCTGAAAAATAAGTGAGTAATCTAGTTTTTTAGATCATTGCATGTTGAGAGAGCAACCTCATGGTCTAAATCCAAGGACGATAGACTGTCAAGCTACTTAGTGTTTGATTTAACAGTTTTCTCATGTAGAGTTTGATGGTTCTCATTAATCCACCTTATCCTTCTTGGGTTAATGACATTGTGGCTTCTAAAGATATATGTCTCATACCAATTGCAATTAATATCCGCCAATTAATGTTTAAATTGATGAGATGATGATCACTAAGTATCTCACAAAATCTTCCACAAATACATAGGTCATCAATGTAGGTGATCGATGACGGTCCTTAAAGGAATATTTTCCAGGTATATCCTCAGGAAATTGTCCATTCATAATACGCAGACCCCAGTCCATCAACCAGCAATAAAATGTCACTCCTTTGTACATGAGCGCTTGTCCATCATTTCTGGTTGAGAAATGTTATGAAGCAAGTCTTTATTATCATAGAAACAATTAATCGTAGGCCTATTTCCAATTTCCCATCCATTATCGTCCAGGATGTCTTGGCCTTATTTTCAGGGAAGAACTAATCCGTTTTATTTTTTAATCCAATTAAGTGCAATTTTTGTTGCCCTCATGTAGGATGTTATAAAAATGAAATAGAACTCATCTCCATGCAATAGTGAAATTAAAAGAATCAGTAACAACTGTGAGTCAATTTCAAAGTAACATTAAGAGAGGATTTTATAAAAGTTACCAAACCACTGGTAAAACTCTCACTTTGTTGTTTGGTGACCTTAATCTGGTAGGATGTATAACCATCCAAATACATTTCATGATTGGTCCATATTTCCTGCAATAGAATTATATGGAGGGTTTCCTTAAACAAAAGTGTGTATTCTCTGCTTTGCTAGACCAGCCACCTACATTCCATGACAGCAGAGATAACAGAGTACTGATGTGTACAATGGGGCAATCAGGTTGTCCAAAGGCAGCTGTTTTCCCAGTACTATCATTATGTTCCCCAATGACAGTGCTGTCTCTTGGATTTCGCCCAATGCAGGAGTCCCCTATACGTTTCAAACCTCTGGGGGATTACATTTAAATATCAATTTCTGTCTTCAAGATTTAAAAGAATCTCAGATTGATGTTTCACTAAATGTACATCCAAGAGTTTTTTTTATCAAGAAAAAATGTCCTACCCTTTGAATGTGACTCGAATTGTAACCATTAGAAGTACTGGACACCCGTCTATTTTCAGACCCACACAGATCTGCAAGGTTGGAAAAACAAACGTCGTTACCATCTGAGTGACAGGCAGGGCCTGACTTAAAAGGTCCTGGTCACTCGTTCTTTGGGTAGAAAAAAGATAAAGGTATGATTCTTGTTTTTCTTTACTCCCAAGCCCCGCCCAAATTAGATCCAGTCACAAAGGCTGCTAGTCTAGATTTTGCGGTGGTAACCACTAACCAAACAGCATTATTTTCATTTGGCTAACCGACAGGAACCTCGTAGTCATTAGTATTTGTTTCGGGTTTATACTTTCTCACACTTTTATTGATTGATGATGTGGTGTAGTTACTGGAATTCGCACTCAAGTAACCAACATTTACCAAAACACCAACGTTGGGGGCTGCAAAAGGGGGTAAATACAGTAAATGTGTAGCTTTACACTTGTTATCTGGTGTTCCACACTGAATTTGAGTGGTATTTGAGAAACACTTGTGTACAGGCGCGTTATAAATGACTTAGCATATCATTTGGGAGTAGACTAATGGTTAAAACATGAAGAGACCTCCACATTAGCTTTCCTCTTCCCTTGTCCTGTGTCGGGCAGTGGGGCCTCCATGACCGATTGTTTATGGCAGTTATCAAACAAGCACCCAATCATCTTTCTCTCTGCTTTTCCCAGAGAAACCTGTTCCCTGGTCTGACTCCCCTGTTGGTATTTTGTTAAGACCACATGGATATGGATAACTATCCACAAGGAGTGATGTCTTTTTCTTAACATTTCTTAAGATATCATCCATCATAAATAAATTAAAAATGGGTTCCTTAAAATGTTTTAAAAATTCATCATTCGATTGGATTTTCTTAGACATTTCCATGAAGTTGTGCTTAACCACCACTTTCAAATCAGTAAGAACATTTTTCAGTAGACTTCCCACCTCAACAGACATATAGCTTAATGTCATCCAGTGTGTATTTCAATATAACTATACACTTGTATACATTAGTGGTTGCTGTCACAGAACTTCCAACTGTGGACGGCCGCGCCGTTTCCCTGTCCTCATACACAGATAATGCGGTCTTGAAAGCCGAGACTCCTAAGGTATAACAAAATCTGAATAAAGAAAAAAGGAGTGGATATGTTCCAAAAGCGCCTGCTTCCAGGGAAATAGTGAATTTTCAATGAATAAATGAATAACAGAATACTACTTATTTATTTCTCTGTAGTATTGAATACAGTATATCTTTAGAACAGGGTTGAGCGCTTTTGGAACCTAGCCACTCCTTTATTCTTTGTTTTTTCACTTTATGAGGCGCTAGGTTTCTCTGCGACACCCCCAGTTGTTGATTTGTAGCAACTAGAGCATTGATTGGGAATGGTTTCCAAATCCTTTTATATTCTGCATCTCCACTCAAAGGTACGTGAAAGGAGGGGCTGTTCAAAGGAATAGTGCTAGGGATATTACGGCTGTAGTAGTGCGCATGTGTCAGTCAAGGACACATAAAGGTGAAAATCACTGTAGTAGAAGGAATACAGAGGTATAGTGATGGTAGCCCCCTAGTGTGGTGGTCCTGGACAATAATGTGCTCGTACCCATGCCGTTGTGATCCCACAGTGTATGTCCCTGTATGTGAAGCTAGGGAAGTGAGAACCAGAGCCCATGTTGGGCTAGGTAAAGCTGCAAGCAGTGAGCTGTTAATTGTGTTACACTTCTTGATCCAGCCCTATGTTCCACCACTCAGGGCTGTCCCTCTCATTATACCATCGTCTGCAGGTTCAGCATCTCTCCATCCCTTTCACTGACTATTGCCACCATCTACAGGACCCCTGGTCCGGTCGCCCTCTTCCCCTCTGAGTGTTCTGACCTGACCTCTTCCAGTCTTGCCTCTACCTCTAAACTTCTCCTCCTTGGTGACTTCAATATTCACTCTTCTGAGGTGGCCACCGGTCAGTTTTGCAGCCTCTGCAACGTTCTTTCCCTCACCATCTATCCCTCAGGTCCGACACATTCTGCCGGACATAATTTGGATGCTATCATCTCCTCTGACATTCCTATCTCCAACCTTCGCACTACTCCTCTCTACTGGTCTGACAACTTTCTCATGTCTTCTCATTTTTATCTCTTATGTACCCCCACTACGCCTTTGCCGGCACTGCCTGTCTCCTTCTCCATCATTCGATCGATGATGTAAGTGTCAGTTGCTGCCTTTGCTACTGCCTTCATTCCCCCTCCCTCCCCTGCCACGGACATCCTCACTAACTCTGCCATTACTCATCTTCACCTTTCTGTCACCAACACACTGGATATCCTTGCCCCTGTCATGAGGATCCAAAGAAAACCTGCCTCCAAGGGTAACACTTGGTATGACTCTGACCTAGCCTCTCTGAAACGCAAGTGCAGAGTGGCTGAGCGGAAGTGGCAGGCTTCAGACGCATCCTCTGACAAACTGGCCGGTCGCCTGCTCCAAAGGCATTACTGATTCTACATTCACTTTAAGAAGAGGGCTCACATCCAAGCCTGCATCTCCGGAGCCTCTAACAACTCTAGTGAAATCTTCAAAATGGGCAAGAAACTTGTGAATCCTTCTGCAGTCTCCACATATCCCTTGCCTTCCCTGGCCCTCTGTACCTCTCTGGCCTCGCACTTCCTTTCCAAAACCCAGGACATTCTGTCCTCACTCTCCTTTACCGACCTCCCTCCTTCCTCCCCTGCTATCATGCCTCCCGCTTCCTCCCCCCACCTTTCTCCTCCATCTCTCCCATATCACCAGATGAGGTCTCTAGAGTAGTCCTCTCTATGAAAGTCTCCTCGAAACAGGTGTTCCCCTGTTCCTCTAGAACAGGGGTCTCCAACTTTTACGTTAGCTAGAGCTACTTGTAGTGGAGGCCAACAGTGGAGAGCTACTAGTGGGCGATATCGGGGTGGGGATATTTATAAAACCTCTGAATTTATACCAATATTTTTTTGCCCCAATTATTTCCTCTCTATGAACAGATGGAATAACATATGCCTTCACGAATATATTAAGAACTTCAAAAACCTCTTTGTTGCCTTATTATTTATTAGTAGCTGCCTCAAAAAGACAGATATTTGTTGGACTACCACACAAATATCCTGTAATTTCTGTGCCCTTGCTTTGCGTTTTATGCAGGCTTTCTACATGCTAGGCACACTATTGTTTTCCAAATGTGCATTTCACACTTCCATACAAAAAAACAAAAGTAATTTCCAAATTGAAAAATGCTGCTTGCGTTCCCTAGTTTTCGCTGAAATGTTTTTTTGTCAGACTCCACACATACTCTGTTATTTGTGTGCCCCTCTGTGTTTTAGCACAGGCTATATTTTTAAAGATGTTATACGCTTGTCAAACTGGTTAATCACAAATAAATGCTTCTGTTGTGCTGACAGCAGTTTTCAGGAAATTAAACTGTGGGTTCATGGGTGCCAACTTTTGATTTTCACTACAGGGGCAGAAATATGCCCCACCTCCATCCTGAATATAAGCAAGCAACCAGCCCAACCCATACCCTGGCCAAACACATTTTATAGCACTTTTTCTATGATTTCAGTGCTATGCGGACGACACTCAGCTCATTTTCAGGCTACCCTCAGCCACCTCGCCTCCCTCCCTCATCTCTGACTGCCTGTCCGCCACCCAGGAGTGGTGTGCCGCCAATGATCTCTGCCTTAATGCCAGTAAGACCAAGATTCTCCTAATTGGAACACCTGCTCCCTCCTTTCCTGTCACTCTCTGGCCGGCCTCCCTTGGCCCTCCTCCTGCTCCCACCTGTGAGTTTAAAAACCTCAGGGGCATCTTCGACTCCACACTCTCCTTCTCTCCTCACATCTCTGACATCTCTAAGAAGTCACACTACCAGCTGCACCTCCTCAGAGGCATTCTTCCTTTCCTCTCCTTCCCTCAGGTGCTCAATGTCTCCAGAGCTCTGGTTCTCTCTAGGCTGGACTATTGCAACATTCTCTTTTAAAATCTGCCTGCTTCTACTCTCCGCCTTCTGCAACTCATCGAGAACAGGACTGCGAGACTTGTCCTTGGCCTCAAACCCAGGGATCGTATCTCTCCAGGACTGAAATCTCTGCACTCGCTCCCAGTGGCTGCAAGGATTATGTCCAAAACCCTCTGTATGGTCCACAAGGCCTTCTGGGGCCTGGGGTCTCAATACCCTCAGCTCTCTCTTCCAAAATATCTTCCTTCTCGAGCTCTTTGCTCATCCGCCTCCAACTCGCTCAGGGTCAGTCGCTTCTCCAAGCAACGAGTTGGTGGTAGATATCTTTCCTCGGCTGGGGCCTCCCTCTGGAACAGCCTCCCTGTCTCCCTGAAACTTGAGGAGAATCATCTCTGTTTCCAGAAGCACCCCAAAACCTTTCTCTTTGCTTCTGCTTTTTCTCCTCCTCTCCCCTGCTGACTTCCTGGCCGATACTGAAACTGCACTGGTCACCTGCACTGGTCACCTGGCAACCCTCCCTGCTCTCAAGCCCAGCCCCCCACCCAGTCGCACACCTGCACTGCCTTCCTGGCAACCCCTCCCACATAGGGACTGTTCTGTACCCCTACAGTTCCACCACTAGCACTTGACACCTGATGTCTGCACTACCCTTGCACTTGCCACCAGCTGGCCGGACGCTACTGATTGTTATTTATTATCCCATGTACTGCACTGTCCCCTTCCCCTCGCCCCCGCACTTTCCTCCTTCCCCATTCCCATGCACTTGCGCAATCTGAATGACACCTGGCCTAGTAGGATCATTGCCTGTCTTCTCTCTGTTCCCCCTCCCTTGCCTCGTCGCGCCTTGAAACACTTATGATATGATATGATACGTCATTTAGTTTTGAATATATAACATCTCAGCATCGGTCTGTCAACCTGCTGAGCTACCCTGGTAGGCTTATACTGTACAGCATGTCTATGGATCGCTTAATGTACTAAAAGTGGGTGTACCTGTGTCATGGAAGTGATTTAAAGTGGAAATGTACAGTGTGAAGTTTGGAAAGAAGCCACATGAAAGAAATTGCACCATTTTTTAAATATTATTTTGAACATTTCCAGGCGAGCAGCAGTGCTACTGTGATATTTTCATTGCGTGGTCACAATGATCCTGATCCTGCCCCAACCCCTCTGACATCTCTGGCAAACAAGAGCAGCTTGCTTAAGCAAGACAGAGTCGGGGGCGCACAAGGCCAACTCTGGTACTAGAGGCGGCCTGCAAAAGCAGAACGTGATATTGACATCTGTCAGGGAATTTGCAAGCAGCTCCATGTGGCACAGCAGCCAAGCTCCCCACCTGCAACTGGGACGACCAGGGTTCGGATCCTGATCAAGGAAAATAACTGCAAAAACATGAGGGACTGAAGAGGCTCAGGCGAGCTACTCGTCGCCCGCGATCGACCATTTGGCGACCTCTGCTCTAGAACTACCAAGGACAACATTGCCTCCCTTGTGCCAGCCCTAGCAGATTTCTGTAACCACTCGTTTGCCACTGGCTCCTTTCCTCAACTCCTCAAGCACTCCCTTGTGCATCCCCTCCATAGAAAGCCCTCTTCTGACCCTTTCTGCCCTGCTAACTTTTCCCCTTTCTCCATCACCTCCTTCCTGGGCAAACTCCTCAAAAAGCTTGCCATCTCTCAACTGACTCAGGATTCTGACCTTGTCGGCTGTCTCCACAACCATCAGTCTGGCTTCAGAGCTGCCAGAGGCATGGAAACTGCTCTACTGAGCACCCGTGATGACCTGCTCTCTAATCATGACTCTAATTCTCATTCCATTCTTATCCTCCTTGATCTTTCTTCCACCTTTGACACGGTCAACCATATGACCCTGATAAATCGGCTCTGTGACACCCTTGGCATCACAGGTTTGGCTCTGGACTGGTTGACCTCCTTCCTCTCCAACAGACCTTCCCAGGCCCAACTGGGCCATTTTCTCTCCTTTATCACACTCTCCACATGTTGCTTCCCTCAAGGGTCAATCCTCTTGCTGTGACTCTTCAATATCGACCTTGCTCCTTTGGCCCATCCGATCTCCTCTTTCTGTCCTCACTTCCAGTGTTATGCAGATGACACGCAGCTCTCTTTCAAGCACCCCTCTGCTTCCTCCTCTTCCTCCTCTCTCATCCCTGATTGTCTGACTACCATTCAGTCATTGTGCACTGCCAATGATCTCTGCCTTAATGCCAGTAAAAGCGAGATCCTCTCCATTGGGACCCCAGCTCCCACCTTCCCTCCATGGACCCCCTCCCCTCACCCTCTTGTGAGGCAAAAAACCTTGGGGTCATCTTTGATTCATCTCTCTCCTTCTCTCCTCACAATGCGGACCTTGCCGAGAAGGTCCATTATTAACTGCACCTCCTCAGAGGTATTCTTCCTTTCCTCACCTTCGCCCAGAAACTCAACGTCTCCAAAGCTCTGGTCCTTCCTAGGCTTGACTACTGTAACAGCCTCTTCCTTAATCTCCCTTCATCCTTCCTGTGTCGCCTTCAACTAATTCAGAATAGGACTGCAAGACTTATTGTTGGCCTCAAGCCCAGAGAGGCATCTCTCCAGCCCTTTTCTTTTTTCTCTCTCCACTGGCTCCCTGTTGCTGCTAAAATCAAATTCAAGACCCTCTGCATCATTCACAAGGATTTCTGGCGCCTGGGTCCCTGCTACATCCTTCTCCCTCTCCCTAAATACCTCCCTGCTAGAGCCCTAGGGTCTGCTAGCACTAACTCCTCGCGAATCCTTTGCTTCTCTAAGCAAAGAGTGGGGGGTAGACGTCTCTCCTCTTCAGGAGCATCCCTCTGGAATGGTTTTCCTGCCCCTCTCAGGCTTGATCCGGATCTCCTTAAGTTCCGGAATCTCCTCAAGAACTTCCTTTTCTCCGCCTCCTTCTCTCTCCCTCTCCCCTGCTAACTCCTTCCTCCCCCTCTATGACTGGCTTCCTGGTTCCCTCTGAGTACACTTGCCCTTTGGCCTCCCCATAACACCTGCACTTCCCCCTTCACCTTTCCCTCCCACCTTAGCACTTATTTCTCAGACCTGCACTTCCCACTTCCCCCTTCCCTCAAACTTCTTGTTTTGCACTTGCATGATGCGAATGTCACAAGGCCTAGTAGGATCGTTTATTGTATCTTTCTCCCTCCCAGAAAACCCCAATTTGTCTTATGGCGCCTTGAAACACCTCTTGTTGTATAGGTGCCTTACAAATGTCCAATGAATACTTAACATTAATGATGTATTGTTCTCACAATCATGTTTTGCTTTGATGGATATCTTGAGTATTCCAAAATAAAGTTGTATTGATTGATTGAGTGGTTGTTGTTGATTAAAAGTGTTTATACCAGTGCGGCATCTGAAAAGCAGTAATCATTAAAATAAAAGCATTAGCTTTTAAAACATTGATAAATCAACATGTACCAGCTTTATCAGAAAATGTAGGACGGCATAGCCACTAACAAGACTGTATACATTTTGGTAATTAATGGTAGTGAAAAATATTAATTGACAGAGGGCCTTATTACAACTCTGCCGGTAGCCGTGCCGTTAAAAATGGCACGGCTGCCGCCGGAGTTGCATTTTTTCCGGCACCCGTGAATGGGCAAGAACCGGGTCATACCAAGTGAGGCGGACCCGGTACTTGCCCATTTTCGGGTGCCGGAATCAAGGGCCTCCTCATCCCCTTTCTGCCATAGGGTTGAATGGGGATGGGGACATCGGATGCACCGGCAAACCTCTGCTTGTGCCGGTGCATCCGACGTACTCTGCTCGCGGGTGCCGTTACACCAGCCAGGAAAAACCTGACGCGTGAAACGGCACCCGTGAGCAGAGCCCGTAGTATGTCTGTCCGGGAAGTACGGTACTGGTATGATTACCGGTACCGTACTTCCCAGACCGCCATGCTCGTAATGAGGGCCAGAGTCTTATTGACCAAACAACGTGCTGAAAGCGATGAAACAAAGAGGTTTTTATTTCTCAACAACATTTTACAAACATGTAAATAGAACAGTAACATATTAAGACACATCAGCCAAGGTAATAGGAGGACCCATGTGTTGGAGGGGGAGTGGCTTGTAGATGTTATTGCATGGTCCAGCAATGAATGGAACCCAGGCCAGTTTCTTGGCCTGGGCAAAACGGGCCAAGAAACTGGTCCGCTTCGCTCCCCCCAGAGGCGCAATTGTCCACCCTGGTGAAGGCTCGAATTTCCTTGGGGGTGCATTTTCCTTGGGGCGGGCACTGTTGGCGGTCTCCGGATGCCGCCGTCCGTGAGCCCCCCACCCCCCGTGACACAGAGACACGGAGACAGCGGTGTTGCAAGTGTGGGCTCCCCGGTGACTGTGTCGTCACGGGGAACGCCCCGTTTATTTAACTGCGCATGCGACGGAGTGAACGTCACCCCGTCGCGTGCGTGCCCTTAAAGGGCCAACGCCACACTCCTCCTTTTCCATAACAACAAATTGGAAACAGGAGGGACTAACTATCACACATTTATAAAGCATACAACTCTGTCAACTCCAAAAACCCCCATTTATTCACAGCCACGCTGGATCCCCCGCGGGTACCTGTCACGGCCTGACCATTACCCCCGGTCAGCCTCCCCAGCTTAGTCCGTCACATAGTCTGTGAGACGGGCAGGTTTCCCACGCCCTGTTCTCAGGGGGTACCTCCTGCCAACGTCCCTGGCTGGTGTCTCTTGACCTGGTCTGCCTCGAGCCGGAGAGTCCACGGCGGGGCTTTCACCCCCACCTTCATCCAAGGCACCCTCACCCTCTCGGTTGTCCGGGCTGTCCACTCTCGGGTCGCCGATCCTCCTGAAGAATGAAGCATTCCTTGTTACAGACGACGTCCCGTCAGAGGCTGTCACCATAGAGCCCTTGACCGCCACGACATCTAGAGGAGCGGGTTCATACGTGAGGGACGACTTTCCTTGTGGGTGGCGATTTCTCACCAAAACCCCATCTCCCGGCGCGATGTGCGGGGGTCTCAGGCCCCTCCGGATGTTTTCCATCTGCATCCTGATTCGTCTGTCCTCTTCGACCTGTTCATTGTCAATGACGGCAGGGTCCCTGTCCCCCACCTCCGTTATGACGTCTCTCGGGCATCTCTGGAAGAGAGCCTCTGCCGGGGCCACCCCCGTTGAGGAGTGAGGTGTGGTCCGATATCCCCGCAGGAAGACGTACAGGGCCCTCTGCAAGCACTCGCCCTTTCCATGGGCGATCCTGAACACTTTGTTGAGGGTGCGCATCATGCGCTCCGCCTCCCCGTTGGCCCGGGGCCACAGTGGGGTTACCCGCCGGTGTTGAATGCCATACTCCCTCATGAGCTCGGCAAAACTCTCGCCTTGGAATGGTGCCCCGTTGTCGGAGCACAGCACAGAGGGCAGGCCATGGGTGGCGAAAATCTTCTCCAGCGCCACCACCACGTTCTCAAATGCGACGGACTCTATGAACTCGACCTCCGGGTATCGAGACCACTCGTCCACCACAACTAGGAAGTGAGTGCCTCTCGACGTGGACCCGGAGTCTGCGTGCACCACTTCCCATGGTCTGGTCCCTCTGGGCATTGCTTCAATGGATGGTTCCCGCTGGGCCGGTGCCGCAGCCTGGCACCATACGCACGACGCCACAAATGCTTCCACCTTCCGCTCGAGTTCCGGGAACCACACCTTCTGGCGGAGGCGAGCTTTGGTTTTGGGCGCCCCTTGATGACCCTAGTGCGCCAAGGTGATGACCTGTGCAATTTTGGCCTGGGGCACCACGATCCTCTCACCCCTCAGTAGCAGCCCCGACTCCGAGAATGTCAGTTCTTCTCTCACTCTCCATAACTGCTCGAGGGCCACTCTGGCTTCACATGTCCTGCGTTCCACGGCCTCCAGTACCGTCTTCCAGGTACCCCTCTGCATGGCTTCCCTCAGGATGGCGAAACATTCGTCGCCTTTTGATGCAACCGAGAGCTCTTCTACCTGCATGGAGTTTGGGGTGGCCGTCTCCACAACCAGGCGGACATGTTCGTCGGCCTCCTCCGCTGATGCAGACTCCTGCGAGTCCCCTCTTGGGTGTCGAGAGAGGTAGTCTGCCGCGTTGTTAGCCCCTGGACGATAGGTCAACGACACTCCATACTCGAGCAGGGCGAGCATCCAGCGCTCTATTCTCACTGGTGGACGGGATGATGAGCCCGCCATGATCGGCAACAACGGCTTGTGGTCCGTGACCACAGTCACGGGGCGCCCCAGAATGTAGAGGCGAAAGTGTCTGCAACCCCACAGCACCGCCAGGGCTTCCCTCTCAATCTGGGATTACCTTTGCTCGGTGTCGGAGAGCACCTTACTGGCGTATGCTATGGGTCGAATCTCCTGGTCATTCCCCACTTGTGTAAGTACTGCCCCCAGTCCATATGGGCTGGCGTCCACAACGATCTCTGTCTGCAGACTCGGATCGAAGAACGCCATGGTGTCGTCCGCCGCCAAGGCACCTCTGATGTCATCGAATGCCGCCTGCTCAAGGGGGCCCCACTGCCAGGTGGTGTCCTTCTTTGTGAGAGATCTCAACGGCTCTGAACGGGACGCCAGATTCCTGATGAAACGGCCACAGTAAGTAACCATCCCCAAGAAGCTCCTCACCTCCGCAACATTCTCTGGCGGACGCGCCTCCTTTATGTCCCTCACTTTGCGGGGGTCCGGTGACACCCCATCCGCCTTGAACACGAACCCAAAGAATTCGATCGTTGTTTTCAGAAATTCACACTTGTCCTTGTGCAGGGTGAGTCCCAGCGAGCGCAGGCGTTCAAAGGTCTTGGCCAGGTGTGCCAGATGCTCCGTCTCCGACCTGGCATACACCAAAATGTCGTCGCTAATATTAAGGACTCCATCCAAATCCGCTAGTGCCCCTCTTATGATGTTTTGGAAGACCTCCGCCGCGGAAGACTCCCCAAAACTCAACCTCTTGTATCGGTAAAGACCTCGATGAGTGGTAAAGGTTGTGATGTAGCGGGACTCGGGGTGCAGGACCACCTGATGATAGCCTGCTCTCAGCTCCAGTTTGGAAAAGAACCTCGTCCCTTGCAGTTCTGCTATGATGTTATCGATGGTAGGGGTCAAGTGTCGCTCCCTCTTTATGGCCTTATTGGGGAGTCGCATGTCCACACAGATCCTCACCGCATCCGGCTGTTTGGGCTTGCGCGCGATGACAATGGGAGACACCCACGGGGTGGGGCCCTCAACTTTTTCAATAATGTCCAGCCCCACCAGATTGTCCAGTTCTCGATCCACCAGATCCCTGAGATGAAACGGAACTCGCTGGTGCTTCAGCACCACTGGTTGGATTGACTCATCGATGTGGAGCCGGACCGGCTCACCCACCAGCTGTCCGATGCCTTCAAACAGGGAGCTGTGTTTGGCCAGGAGTACCTGAATGTCGTCTAAGTACACTGAATATGCAAATGTGACAATTCCCAGCGCCTCAACCGCAGCACAGCAAAGCAAGGTGTTGTCGCTCACCGGGGTGACATAGAATCTGGCCCGGATGTGTGAGTCCCCATATTGAACATCAGCCACGAATACGCCGTCCAGAGGGAGGGGCTGATCGCCGCCGAAGGCGAATATGCGTGCTCTCGGTGCGGTCAGCGTGGGCGGGGCCTGCATGGTATCATAGTGCCTTCTGGCCATCACATTCACGGACGCACCGGTGTCCACTAGCATTGGTACAGAGTCACCATTGACGAGCACGTTGCACCTGGGCTGTCTCTTGGAGCGGGATTTCAGCATGCTCACACTGGACACGAAGAAGACGTTTTCCTCGTCCTCTTCCTCCTCCTCCTCTTCCTGAGGCGCCCCTTCGTCACCCTGGTCCACCTGAGCGACGTTGGACGTCCTTTGGGGTCGGAAGAAACCAGCTCGAACAGGCCCACTAGGCACTATCTTGGGAGCTGCAGATCTGCACATCCTGGCGAAGAGGTCCGCGCCTCCGCACCTACCGCACTTAACCCCAGTCGCAGGGCATTCAGCTGGGTGCGGGAGATCGTACCCACACTTTGGGCACGAGGAAGTGGTCCCAAGCGGGCGCGGGCTCTGAGTGTTCATGGGGCGCCTCGCTCCACGACCTCTTCCGACCGCGCAGACCTCCTCCACCTTGCCTGGGCGGGCACCAGCTTCCATTCTGGTCGCCCGCAATTCCGACACCTCGTGGCACCTTCCCAGTTCTAGGATGCGAGGAAGGGTGATGCCAGGCTCGCGCAATATCTGGCGCCTCAGTTTCCCAGAGACACACCCCTGAATGAGTTGGTTGCGAATCATGACTTCAGGGTTGTTCCACGCACATGGCGCGGCCAGTCTCCGCAGCCGCCCATAGAACATATCCAGAGTCTCGTCATCCTTCTGTCGAGCCGTTCCCATGAGAAAACGTTCATAATCTGCGTTGGCCATTGGCAGAAAATGAATATGGAGTGCATCCTTTGCCGCCGCAAACGACCCATCCGCCGGCTGCAGGGACAGAAATATCTCATGCACTGCTGGGCCAGCAGAGTACAGGAGAGTGGCCAGCTTGCTGTCGTCGCTTGTCTCCATCGTGGCCCTGAAGTACATCTCAAGCCTATCCATCCACATCTTCCACCTCTGTCCCAGGCTTGATGGAGCACCCGAGGTATCAAACTCAGGCATTGGCTGTAGGGACCCAGGTGGTTTCAGCGGGGGAGCAGGCGGAGGCGCAGCAGCAGCGGCAGCAGCAGCAGCTTGGCTCATGGTGGATAGCGCACAGGCACCCCAGAAGATATAATTGATGGGGCCGCAACTCACCACTGCTGTCAGCCTCCAGAGATGGATTGAATTCTGCCTCTCACCAGGCGCGCTCCTCGCAGATGTATCACTCAAGCCAGCAGGCAGACAATGAAGTGTCCAAAAATTGAGCAGGAGGGAAAAACCCCTAGTGCATTCAGCAGGCTTCCCATAGAGTCTCACCTATCTACTCGGTGAAAAACAGTGAAAATGTCAATGAATTATTCTGAAATTGACACGTGCTGTTTCCAGCGACTGTCCGCCGCTGAAATATCCAAAAATTATGTCCGGATGGCTCACCGACGCTTCGCTATGAAGCCGTGAGTCTCCGAGGCCTATTCATCAAAATGGCCGCCGGCCGCGTGTGTCGCTTCCTTCTCCGCGGTCAGAATTCATTGGAGCGTTCACGTAGGATCATCTACGCTCCCAGCAAATGTCTCCGCCTGTTCCAGGAAGTGATCCCGGCACTCGTCGCCACTGTTGGCGGTCTCCGGATGCTGCCGTCTGTGAGCCCCCCACCCCCCGTGACACAGAGACACGGAGACAGCGGTGTTGCAAGTGTGGGCTCCCCGGTGACTGTGTCGTCACGGGGAACGCCCCGTTTATTTAACTGCGCACGCGACGGAGTGAACGTCGCCCCGTCGCGTGCGTGCCCTTAAAGGGCCAACGCCACAGGCACCATTGCCTTGGGCTGTGCGCGATTGCTCGAGTACAGTAGAGGCAGCAGGTGTTGGCGCTGCCTCTGATGTGCTCACGTTACGTGCATGCCCCGCGTCACCATACTCGTAGCTTTCGCGCCACTGCTTGCGGGCATAGAAGGGTGCCTGGTGTTCGTGGTGGCTTTTGGATGTCAGCAGTGATCCCTCAAGCAGCAGCAGAAGTGAAGCTAGGACTGCTTTTGGAAGCCAGCCATGAGCCGTACAGCAAAAAGAACAAAGGATTCAACAAGGTACCTGCTACATATAACTTGTTAACTTTCGTCGTCCTCGGTGAAGTCCGTTCCTAATATGTTTGTGCCCGCTCAAGCTGTGCTCGTGGAGCAAATGACATCCCTTATAATGTCGCGTTTTGTACAAGTTGGGTCAGCCGTAATACTTTTTATCAACTTCCTTAGCAAAAGGTCTTTCCCATGGCAACATTTTTTTTTTTACTCCAATCTCATAAATGTGTCAATAAATACATAATTGATGTCTTTTTTCAAACACTTGGTTTGCCACATCGCAACTTTCTAGGCTACCCCAGGTGAAAGGGAGTCCCGATGATTGTACCCCACTGGTCGATCCTCCAGGTATGCACAGTTTATGCACTTTGGAAATGTACTTTACCCTGCAATCGTTCCCTGGATACCATATGTACGGTCTACCTACCTTCAGCCTTTTGTACACTGAAGCTGCTCGTTGCAGTGTGGCACTTTATACAACAGCTAATCAAATAAATAAATATAAACCCATGGATGCAAAAATCACATTACTGTGTGCTCATGGATTATTTGTGGTCATCAATATTAATGACACGTTACTTTTCAGGCAATGTTAGTATACGTTGTGATCATTTGAAAACACTGTGTATTTGAACATACATATGTTCACCTATTTCTGCATGTGCAAACAGCATTTGCACTTTCACAACTGATTTCTTATTCCGCCGTTATGGTTCTTTCTCATGCCAAAATAAACGCTCAACCGAACATATCATATAGAAATTGAAATATAGGAAGCAGGTTTTCAACATCATAAGAGCCAAACGACCGTGTACTCTGCCTTGATATAAGTCACAGGCCTCTAGGCTGATCGTTTGAAGCGCTGTACATCTACCCTCTTTACTACATGGTGTCCTGCACCTGTTGAAACATATCAGAGCCCCCTGTCGAAATCAAAGCCTAATTAATATCCTACATTCCAGCAGTGCATGAGGTTGGGAGGGCGTGGGCGATCCTGGAAAAGGTACTGTGGCATTGCTTGCATTTGGTTCTGTACATTTTTCTTAATATATTCATGTTTATTGTATTTTTAAAATATGCTGTCTTTGCGTTGCTTGCAGCCTTGTAACTCCAAGTAGAAAAACAAACCACCTTTTGTTCCCTTAGAGGGAAGGGCAAAGGCATGATATCCTCAAGCACATTGTCATGACCCTTTTGTGTTTTCTGTGTGTGAGTTTCGGTTGGTTATCCATATTAACTTGTAATGCCTCTTATGTGTATGCTCCATGCTGAATGGAAAACATAAAACCAAGACCGTGCATTTGCTTATTTTTTGTAATTTTTATTCTTTATTTTTTTTAACAGGATCATTTTTCCTATGTTCCGACATGCGCGTGCGTGGCATCTATACATAGGCTTCAACATACGCAGTATCTGCAACTGCCAATCTGGCAGTCGGGGTTTTGCAAATAAACCACTTATTGTTTCCAGCGATTGCCAGTTCCTTCCCCGATCCACTGCTGTAACCCGAACACAGCGAGACCAATCAAAGTAATGCAATCAGTCCTGAAGTGCTAGATATTTCCCAAGTCATGTGCGTATGCTTGAGCGCTGCACAAATGAGCTTGCATCTGTCTGTTCTAAATAATGACATGGTGTGTCAACGGGTACTCTAAACGTTTGCTTTTTATTTGATCTTTGTTGTTTAATCCGACAAAAGCGGTCAACCAGTGTCTAGTGCCACTCCGTAGAAAGCCATAATAGACTCATAGCTGTGTAGTTCTCTGATTTCTACACTTTGTACAATTCCATGTTTTATTCCAGAACACTTGCACCGTGAAAAAGCAAGGCCTCATTACGAGGTTGGAGGTAGTCATTAGCGCCATGACTACCTCCAATACCGGTACTGCGTCCGCCCTCGTTCAATGGGGACTTACCGGTGTAGTCTGACCTTTGCGGGACCGGTAAGTCCCCATTGAAAAAGCCATTCCCCATTCCCATTTCAGCCCCCATAGGGCTCAATGGGAAGGTGCTAATAACGGTACCGCAAATTGCGGTACCGTTATTAGCTCGGAAGTCCCTTAACGGGTCCCTTCCATAATGCCTGGTAAAACCAGGCGTTAAGGAAGGGACCCGCTAAGGGACCTCGTAGTAGGGCGGTAAGGGATTATCGGCACCGGTGCCCTTACCGGTGCCGGTAATCCCTTACTGCCCACCCCGTAATGAGGCCCATAGTCTTGCGCCAGATGGCATTATTGAAGTTCTTTATGAAAAGTTGGTGGATACACCAGAGCTTTAATGCAGGGGTGTGTTTGTAAGGTGCCAGTGGCATGTTCAGAGGCAATGGGTCGACTCCGCCTTTCAGCTTTCCAATGTTGATCGAGCAAGTACCATTAGGTTGAGGCATTTATTGCATCGCTCTTCGCAAGCACCGAGGTGAATGGCAGGCGGAGATATGAGTAGGAGGCAGCATGGTCAGGATTTAGGGCCTCATTACACGGATGGCGGTAAGGGTTTACCGGTACCGGTATATTACCGGTACCGGTAAATCCTTACCGCCTTACTACGAGGTCCCTTTGCGGGTTGGTGAATTTAACGCCTGCTTTTTGCAGGCGTTAAAAACCAACCCGCAAAGGGACCAGGGAGCTAATGACGGTACCGCAATTTGCGGTACCGTAATTAGCGCCTTCCCCATTCCCATAGAGCCCTATGGGGCAAAAATGGGAATGATATGATATGATATGATATGACATTTGTAACGCGCCTATACACAAGTGTTTTAATGGGGAAGGGAAATGGTGGAAGGGGGAATTACCACCCCGTCAACCTTGGAATAGGGCGGTAATTCCCCTTTCCACCAAGGCGGTGCCGGTATTTTACCGGCATGAACCATGGCGCTAATAGCGCCATGGTTCACCGCCATCCGTGTAATGAGGCCCTTAATGTCTTAAAGTAATCGAAATGGATCAAAGCGGGCGACAGACTGTTCGAATAGTACCCAAATGCGGCAGATTTTAAACTAGTACCCAAAGGGGAGTTTTTTGATAAACTGTAACAAACATTGTGCAATTTAAAGACCATTTATTCAGCAGCAATGGTCAAACCCACTACCTAAATAGTGAAGTAACTCATCAAGCTGGGTCACATTGGGCAAAACGGTGTGCAGCACTTAATCGTACAAAAACACATTGGTTGTTTCCAAATGTGTGGGTTGCCATGAGGCTCTTACTAACCATTCCAATTACAGTGGCGAGATGAGCTTTACTAAAGTGAAACTGATAAAGACTTACTTGCCTTCCACAATGACTAAAGAAAGGCTATCAGCCCTTGCAATACTTTCAATTGAGAGTGAACTTGTTGAACAAATTCCTTATGCAGCAGCAACACATGCTTTCACAGCAGCAAAGTTAAGGAGAGTTCCCTTAACATAGACTAGTATGTACTGTTTGTGTACTCTGCTTTGTATTAGGAATTACTGCAAAGTTCTTGAATCACAATGTAATTAAACCTGTTTCATTTGTATGACAGTGATTTATTGACATTGGGTAGGAGTTACTTTACCACAGAGTGTAGTTTGGGAGTGGCGCGCAAGCCGAGCATGCCCCGGGTTGGGGGCGCAATTTAGTGTTTCGCCCTGGGCACCAAATGGACTAGAAAGTGCCCTGATGGAAGCTACCTAGAGAACATACTGACCACCATGTAGCGCAATGTTTTCCACTGCGTGCTCGTAAAGTATTCCATTCGACTTTCCAGGCAGCGTCGATTCTCGGTGCATGAATAGCAAAATTAGGTAATCTCACTTCTGTTTCCCCAGGTTTTTTCTTGATGACCTGGTTAGTTTCTTGCTGCATCCAAGTGTCTCTGTGTCTCTCAACCATGTCTGTTGTCCACTCTGGCAGAAAAAGGAAACAACAGCCCAACAGAACACACACGCCGTGTTGTATATATCTCGATCTTCCAGGTGTATTGTCACCGGTTTTTGTGGCTTTTCAAGTGATATGCAGTGGCTGGTTTTCACCCAACATAATATGCCATACCAGGTTTCCTGTGTCTTACTTAATGCACACTTCAGGGCACACAGGAAATTGAATGGCTCTGCCTCCCTGTCCCCAGTAACAGTCTGGCTCTTTGGGCTTGGCATCTGAAAACAAGGCTGGTATATGTGTGTACGTGCAGCTAGGGACCTTGATGAATGGGGATGGGATAATATTTGACCTAATGGAGAATGGACCAAATCTATTGTTACCGAAAATCAAAATTAACTTCTAACTTTTCAAAATGTTCTTTTTTTATTAATGTAAGGAGAGACCCCCCACAGCCGGCCTTACTCCTCCCTACCCTTACTTTTACCCTTACCCCACACCCCACCTATTATGCACTACACATATACAACATTACCTACCATTTTTGGTCAACTAGATTTGGTCACTTCTCCTTAGGTAAAATTGCATTCAGTTAAATCTACGGTATCGGATGAATGGTGCTCGGTATTTGAAACTCCTGAGGAGTATGACAGTAGCACGGCCTAAGGTGGAGCCCAGGAGCATCCACATTTCTGACGGGCTTTGTGGGCTCAGCAGGTTTATTTCACCCAACCAATGGCAGGAATCAGCTCACAGCTACTTGTATAACAGAGTTGAGCTTGCCCTGTACATTTTTAAGATGAAGTTTGTGTTTTGGTTTCACTGAACCTGTTTTTTTGTTTTATCAGTCCCTTGATCTGATAGGATTGTAGTCCAGCTCTTAACAGTCTGTTAAGGGTGAGTGCGGGCACCAAGTAGCTGTGTCGGATCTCGGGCGTAGAAGAGGCAGATCATATGCTTCTGTCAAACATTTAAGAGATTTAAGCATTGGTTCTTCTCTATAACATCGTAGTACATGTTTCATTCAAATGCATTATTGAAAGCACATATATATATAACAACTGGCGACAAGAGATTATGGACCCACTAGCTGTTCCTTCATCTTATCCTTAGGTTCCACCTGACTATGCAGTGACCGACGTACCTTCGATCACGCCACATGAAGACGGAACTGAGTGAAGTGCGGCTATTCATGCAAGGGCCTGACCATTATGCCTGTTCCACCATCCTGCACACACTGCCGTTTCCGCCCAACTCTTAAAAAGCCAACAGCCAGTGTTCCCGACGGTGGGCTCCTGGCTTACAGGCCTCAGCCCATGGAGCACAATTGCCATGCCCAAACCCACAAAGAGGGACTTCACTACACTACACTGATGACTTCTGGTCTCTTCCTGCGGCATCCCAGCCTGCCTACAACCAAAACCACAACCCTTCTACAGTGGCACACAACCACCATTGCAGTAATACGTCCTGCAAGCAGTGAATACCTGACACTGCACTGTAAGGAATCCATCCACAAATCAGCAACCAAGACCTCCTCGTGTCCATTGCTGAGTCCTAGGTGAGTAGAATAGGAGGATTTCTTAGAGTTCATCAACTCAGTAGGCAACGACAAAACTCCCACACTAGCCGACATCTTCAATAACCTGTCCAGCAAGAAAATGAAGACCATACTAAAAACACTACCTGACAATGACACATCGTCCTATGACACACTCATTGCAGCCTCTACTAAAAAGCTAGTCATAAAGCCCAACTGCCACTATGAGAGATATACATTTAATCAATTTCACCAGCTCCCACATGAGACAGCTGATGAATGTGTAAATAGACTGCAGCAAGGAGTGACGCACTGTCAATTTTCAAACTTCTCTGATTTATTTATTTTCTATTTATTCAAATTCTTGTCTAGTGTCACATGCCCATGGGCCCCAGGACACACAGAAAACAAAGCAGAGACACGACAAAAGAAGCAGGGATCAAATCAGGGGTTAGGGATAGAAAAAACCCAGTGTCATTCAGCCTGGTTTGAGATTTAACAAGTTGGTCTTGGTCATTCTTTTGAATTCTGTGATTGTGCCTGCTGTTCTCATGCCCAGCGGTAGACTGTTGCATGCTGTTGGTGCTTGGTCATCAAAGCTGATGCTGCCAAATCTGACCACCTTAAGCCTAGGTTGCGTCAGTTTAAAGTTGTCTTGAGACTGCAGATGACGGCTTGGCTGGCTTGCCTTGAGGCGATCTGACAGGTATTTGGGAGCGCAGTCAGTCCAGCATTTATAGGATAGAGTAAGGATCTTGTGTGTGATTCAGTGCTTTATAAAGCCTACCCTTGGTGTGCCTCCTCACCCTGATCTCCGTCAATAGCAGGAGCATCTTCCTACCTTCATCCCTACCTACTAGCAACAACTTACACTCCTGCATGCACAGGAGACATACAACCATGGCCACGCACCTTATCCTTGATCATCACACCCACTAACTTTCTGCCACCCTTGAACCCCCCATGCGGATCAAGCCGACTTCTTTCCTGCCACCACTGAAGCTGTTGCTTACCACACCTTTGAGTAGAACCCACACACTACCCACAGCAACTGCCACAAGCAATTACTCATTGGCAACTAAGGGCCTGGCACTTGACATACCTCAACCTACTAAGACCTCTAGTCCTCCTTCCAAGACCCACCGATACCCAACCAACCATGCCCTTCTACCATCCGAAATGCAAGGCTTGGTAACAGACTCAGAAAGTCCTACAAGATACCTCCCCAGATACCTCCTGCCCCTTTATCCACAAACAATTCTCGTCTTCGCTCATCCAAAACAAAACCTAAACTCTTGAATAAGTCTAGACTGGCCATGGCCATACCCTTACTCTCTGCCCACAACAACAACCCTAATACCATTCTATGGGCCTGGATCAATGCCAGGTCCCTAGTCGCCCATGCAGTGGATATTTCTGACCCTATCCTAGAAAATAATCTGGACTTCCTCGCTATAACTGAGACATATTGACACGCAGCAGCTGGACCATCCCGCCTTCTAGTGACCTCAATTAATTATACAGTCCATAGAACTGACAGAGATTCCACCAGAGGATGTGGAGTGGCATTCATAGCCAAAACCATACTGGGACTGAGAGCTGTCTCACACACCACTTCCAATTCCTGTGAACTATTGACTGTAAAACTCCCCCTCACAAACTCCAGAACCATAACAATGCATCTAATTTACAGACCTCCCGGACCATTGGACTCTTTCGAGGAAGACATTAATGCACTCCTGTCCACTAATACGAAACCTACCTCACAAATACTTGTACTAGGCGACCTTAATCTGGGCTTCAATGACTCAACTGACACTCAGGCTACATCCATTGCCAACACCTTAGTGGAGGTTGGCCTCAATCAAAGAGTCCTTCTCCCCACCCATAACAAAGGCAGAATCCTTGATTGGATAGCCGACATTAACTGCAGTACAACCATCACTTCCATTGAGCCCAAATCTTGAACGGATCACACCCTCCTCTCATTTAATCTTCAGGACCGCATCCCGTCTAATACTGACCATCTCATTGCCCCATCCATGCCCAACAGAAATAAAAAGAATATCACTGCTGATAAACTTTTTCCTCTCCTCCAACCTCTTCCGACCCATCAGATTTGGTGGACCTTTATAACAAAATCTTGACCATGGCACTAGACAACATCGCCCCTTTAAAAATGCACCAAAGCAAACCCAAAGCACACCTCAATTTGTGGTTCACCCCGAAATTGAAAGAAAATGTGAAACTTCCTGGAGACTTAACCCTTCCCCAGTCAATAAAAACCTCATGCTCAAAATCTCAGCCAGATATAAAGAAGAAATTCTGATAGCTAAAAGAGAAACCTATAACAACAGGATTGAAAAGGCTAGCTCAAGTTCCAGAGAATTATTTACCATCTTAAGAGAGCTTTAATCCCCCATCCCCGAATCCCCCATCCCTTCAACTGATAACTGTATCAAGGACAAGACCTGGTGTACCAAAATTCAAGAAACCTTAACTAATAAAATCACTTTGCTTCAAAAGAAAATAGCAGCTAAAAAACAGTCACTGATCCCACAGCAAACCATGCTCAAACCCACTCTCATCTCGCTGAAACCACCACAACGATTCAAATTTGCCCCAGTATCCACCCATGACGTAATCAACATTATTGCTTCATTGAAACCCTCTAATTGCCAAGGCGACTCATGTCCAGCCTCGGTCATCAAAGACACAGCCAAAGAATTGGCCCCCTTTATAACCACCCTCATCAATGCCTCTTTTCGCATAGGCATCGTCCCAACTAATCTGAAGAATTCCTGGGTACTCCCACTACTAAGAAATCCTACACTCGACCCTAGCATCCCCACTAATTTCCGTCCCATTACCATGGTACCTTTTCTCCTGAAAATCATTGATAAGGCTGCCTATAACCAAATCCAAACCTACCTCGAGGCCCATAAGCTACTTGGACTCCGACAATCTGGATTCAGGCCCCAACATGGGACAGAAACTGCCCTGATCGATCAAAAGATCCAAATCAATGACCTGAAGGACAAAGGGCAATCCGCTCTTTTGCTCCTGTTGGACCTGTCAGCTGCCTTAGACTTGGTTGACCACAAGGTGCTCTGTAGACACCTATCGACTGCGGCTCACTTTTCAACAGAAGCAACAGCATGGATCCAATCTTTCCTCAGCAATAGATCCATGAGAGTCTTATCTGCCTCTGCAGCAGCTGGCCCCATCCCCATCACCAGTGGTGTTCACAAGGTTCATGTATATCACCTACCATGTACAATGTGTTCACCAAACCTCTGTTTGATGATCTGGACCATCTGGGTGTCACCTACACTAACTATGCAGATGACACCCAGATCCTCCTGCCTCTGACAGGAGATTATGATACAGACTTTGCCCTTGTCAACAAAATTGACCTCATCATTCAGGCTTGGATGGCCACACACGGTCTCTGCCTGAATGATGAGAAGACCAAGCTACTTCTACTAGCCTCCCCTACCAACATGAAGAAATTGAGCATCCTATACCATTCTTTCAACATTGATGGTAACGACATAAAGGTTGCCAATGAGGTTAAAACACTGGGTTTCTATCTAGACTCCTCTCTGAGTCTGCACAGACAGGTTAGTGCAACTGCTTCATCCACTGCATACACCTGCAAGCTTACCCATTCTTGCAAACCCTTTTTCTCCCCCAAAAGCTGTATGACCCTAGCGCGTGCGCTAGCTTTATCCAAAATTGACTACTGCAATACCCTTTACTTAGGAGCAAGCAAATCTATAATCAATAAACTCCACATTTTGCAGAATAATGCCCTTAGAACTGCCTTGGGCATCTCAAGACGGCAACATATCTCATCAACTAGACGGAAGAACAACTGGCTTTCTATCCAAGAAAGAATCCAGCTCAAAACAGCCCCCATTACCTATAAATGCCTTAATAACACTGCCCCTCAATATTTGGCAGAGAAATGTGTCAAAAACAACCCTACCAGACCAACCAGGACGACCAACACCGGCCGCCTAAGGGTGCTAAAATACAAAACTAAAAGAGCGGGGGTAGCAGCTTCCCAGTGATGGCTGCCCAACTCTGGAACCCCCTCTCAGTACGCACCGACCAATCCTTCTATAAATTCAGGAAAGACACCAAATGTTGGTTGATCTCCAAAGACACACCTGTTTAGACCTCTTTCCCACACCCATATGTACATATCTCCCCCAGTAGCCGTATACTGTACCACTTTGCCCCTGTATGTATATACCTCGCCTATTGCTTAAGTGTGTAATGGTATTCACTCCTCTGTATGTAATTATTGTGTATACTACATATTCTTGCCACATTCCCTTATTTGCAACTATTGTGTGTACTATCTACTCTGTAACCATGAACCTGCATATTCTTGTAATGTGCCCAGATACCTCAGGGTGGGGTGCGCAATATAAATATTAAACTAAACTAAACTTTATGGGGATCCAGTGAACAGACCTTCTAGCGTTGGTGATATGAACTCATCTGGAGAGACCGTGGATTGTTCGGACGGCACCATTTTGAGTGACTTGGAGCAATCTGATGTTGGCTTGAGATGTGCCGACTAGCGGCGGTTACAATAGTCTAACCTTGTGTTTACCAATGCAATGGCAAGTAAGGATCTGCTGCTGGTGGAGATATAGGGTTGTCTGCGGTTGAGAAGTTTAGTGATGTAGCGCACGTGCCCGGGTACTGTGACACCTGCGGTTTCATGGTAAATTCAGCGTCAAGATGAATGCCTAAAGTCTTGACGTCTTGGTAACAGTGATTCTACTGCCGCCGATGGTGAAGCTCTCATACTCCATGTTAAGTTTCTTTAGCCTCGCTCCCGAGGCTATTATGAGGAGCTCAGTCTTATCCCTGTTGAGAGCTAGGTAGTTTCAGGCCATCCAAGCATGGATTTCCTCATAGACTACGTTGATTGCCTGAGAGTCATACTCACCTGTTAGCTCGAAGATGACCTGGGTATCCATGGTGTAGTTGGTGTATTACATACCCAGGGGCCTGATGCAAATATTGAATAGTGTGGGGGCGATACAGGAGCCCTGTGGGACTCCACAGGTCATAGCTGCTGGAATGGAGCTTCTGCCATCTGTAGCCACTATGGCGGTCCGGGGCCCCAAGAAAAAGGAGATCCATTGAGCGGCTCAACTGGGGCAGCAGACCTGGTCTTTTAATCTGGTCACCAGCAGGGAGTGGTCGACCAGATCCAAGACCGCTGAGAGATCTACTAGCATGACTAAGGATGTTTTACCTCTATTCACAATACTGGTGAGGTTGAACTTCAGATCGCACATGGTGGTTTCAGTGCTATGTCTAGCCCTGAAGCCTGACTGACGTGATTCCAGGATGCCACTGATTTCAATAAATTCCTGGACCTGTATGTAAGCTACACGATCGATGATCTTTAACAAGAATCGCACATTAGTAATAGGACAAATATTTTTGGCTACCGATGGATCCAAATTTCTCTTTTCGGAAGTGGCGTGATCCATGCTTCTTTTAATGCCTTCCCTGAACGAGAGATCGACTAGTTTGGTGGTCCATGGAACCAATACATCTAGGCAGCTTTTGAACATGCTGGCCGGGCAGCTGTCTCCCAGACAGGAGGTAGGTTTCGCATCATCTAAGGGCGTACCTCATTAACATTCCATAAACACCTGCTGAAGAAACCCCTACCAGTGGATGAAATAATTGATCTGACTCGCATCCATGTAAGATTGAGCATTCAAGCAGCTGTCATTGAGGCGCCTAAAAAGCAACAATCCGTTGCGGCAATGCAGACATCCAAATTTCCAGATAAACAAGTGTTCACGCCAAAACCGATAATGAACATGCCTGGGTCCTCTTCACGTCCTCCACCATATTCTCATATATCAACAGTGATGTTGAAGGGATTGTAGTATGTATTTCAGATTTTGCACAACATTTTGGTGGCTGTGGCTTTGGAAATTGCTGGAGCAAGGCTGGTTAGCATGGAAAAGCATATTATGTTATTATTATTTTTATTTTACTCGTAAAGCACTTAGACAGTGCCCATAGGCAAGTAGCGCTAAAACAGGACAAACAACAAGGTAAAGATTTAACATATAGAGCCAGAGGGAGTAAGTGCTTAATCCAGGTAAACAGTTAGCATCATTAACAGTCAGTGAAACAGTGCAGTTTTCAGTTCCCGTTTAAAGTTGGCAAGATGGAGCAAGCTCTTAAATCTGGGGGCAGGGCGGTCCAACATCTGGGAGCGGAATGGGGAAAGGACCCTGGAGTAACTACGGTTAATTAAGATTGTGAGATTTGTAGTAGATGATCGTTATTCGGCTGGAGAACTCTACGACCTGGAAGACAGGAGAGTCTGCTGGCCAGGTAACTGGGGCTCTTGCCATAAAGGCAACTGTGAGTAATGCAGAGCGTTCAAAAGGAAATTCTGCTAATCATAGGTAGCCAATGCAGAGCACTCCTTGCGTTGGAGACATGATCAGATCTGCGCAATCCCTCTACAATGCGTACTGCGTTATTCTGAATCACTTGAAAGCGAGCCAGTTTGCCTTCATCAATGCCCTGGAGCAGACTTGCAGAGTAGTGCAGTCCTGCCCCAATAATCGCCCTCGCTATGGTGGCACAGTTATCAGGGCTAAGAAAGGGCCTAACTTGTGCGAGGAGTTTAAGGTAATATGACGCGCTGGAGACAAGGCTGTTGACATGCGCCTTCATATTCAGTTATTGATCTAGTATTACATCCAGTTTTGGGTAGTGTGGCACTGGCACAGCCTGTGATCTGAATCAGCTGATGCTCATTGCCAAGTTTACGATGCTAGGGTGCTGTGCCAGCTACCATAAGCTCTGTCTTGGTGTTATTAAGTGCTAGACCATTATCCACCATCCAGGACTCAATCAGATTGTAAATGATACTGACAGTGATGGTGTCTTTTTCGTGATCCCCAGAGAGCGGAATGAGACACTGTGTGTCATCAGCATAGTTTGCATATACCAGTCCTTCTGCATCCAGCATCTCAAAAAGAGGCATCGTAAAGATGTCAAAAAGTGTTGGTGCGACTCACAAACTCTATGGTACTCTGCATGTAACCAGTCATTCAGCTGCCATAGCGCCTTCTGAAAATACTTTGGATTTTTGGTCGGAGAGAAAGGTATTGATCCACTCTGCCACATCATAAGAAAAGGAGGCCCAATTCCCTAATCTGGGAACGAGTATCGAATGGTGCACCGAGTCAAATGTGAAGAAAGAAAAGAGCTATGCACCAGAACTTGCGTCACTTGCGCAAACTACCACAGGGTGCCGATCGTCCTCCTCAACTGAGGCTATGGTTCGAAGTCGACATACGATGTATAACAATTAGGCGAAAACATATATGTACTGTGCCAGACCTGTGAACTGGCAATTGTTATATAATATGCTGAAAACTAATAACAGCAAGAGATTTTGGCAGTTTGTATGTAAATTTGCTAACACTTCTTCCAAAAGAGAAATCAATCCCATTTCTGAGGTGGAATGGTCAAAGCACATGGAGAAAATGTATTGTAGACCAATATGAGCTGGGAAATTGGCTTTGGAAGTTGATACTGTACAGTTGGTGTTAGAATCAGAGATCAATAGTGAGGACATTTACGAGTGGATGCTTAAAATTAAATTTTCGAGGGCTCCTGTTCTAGATGGTCTTTCAAGTTTGGTATTGAAAAAGGATCTGCTGTTATGGAGTGCTCCAAGGGTCCTTCATCTCCTCTACCCTCTACAATGTCTGTACCAAACTCCTCTTTGATCTCCCTGACTCTCAACACCAAGTATCCAAACTACGCTGTGGTTTGGGGGGTGCTTGAGAGCCACAACAAGATGGCCACTCTGATGTGAGCTCCCGATACACCCGCTATAAATCCACACAAAATCCTTGGCCATCAGCTTATTATCACCCTGCAAAACAGTCAACAAAATGCTGGAATGATCGTTGGGCTGATTACTGGGGTTCCGCCAGTCTAGAGGTAACGACTTGGTGAGAGTGACTGGTGGGACTGTGGCTGTGCCTGGGGAGAAGTCATTGCAGAGCCAGACTAGGCCACTGGATGCTTAGAGCTAGACCCGAGCTAGACCCTGGCCAAACGAGGGGGCCGAGACTGCATCCATAGTGCTCCATTGCTGCAGCATCTGCTGGCTGTGCACCAACCTGCTATCTACTGGTGCCCCACCAGGGACTGAGCTGGCCCCCGCTGGAACGTGGAACAGCCTGCGCCCGATGGAGCGATTCGCTCAGAGGGGGTGGGCGCCCAGTGAAGCCTACGGAGCCCAAGGAAGCGGGTCAGTGCCATGGTGCGGGTGGCAGAGGAGGAGTGCACCCGCGGTCCGGGCAACAACCAGTTGTGGGCTATATAGAAGCCGAAGCCAGGACACTCACCGCCTGTGACATCGGTGGACCCGACGGCACAGCAGCAACCATGCCTGCGCCTCATTGGAGGGCCGTCGGGCGACGTCTGTTTACACCTGCAACTTGGGTCTGATGCTCGAACCTGCGGGTGGCTTAACAACATTCTGCCACTCATATTGGCCTCCGGTGCTGGAGTAGAGGCAGAGTTGTGGCTTGCAGTGGCTGGCGGCCAGGCTGTGCCACTTCTGAGTCGGCCTCCTCGCTGGAACAACCCTGAGGTTCTGGGACCCAACGCCCTGTGCACAGGCACAGGCGGGCACGTGTAAGACGGGTGGGCCTGAAGAGGGGAAGCATCAGGCACTGTATGGATGTCTCTACAGCTCTCTGAGAGCCCGCATCAGTCCTGATTGGGATGGTGAAGAACAATAAAACCCAATACAAACTCCCTTATGCCACCCCCTCCCAGCAAAAGCATTCATCTCGGGGAGTCTCAAGATATGGAAGAGGTGGCGGAATCAAGAGCAGAGCCTTCCTCAGAGCCTCTGCAAGACATAAAGGGCATACTGAAGCAGCTGCAGGCTGGCATTAACTCATTAGATAAACTGGATACCCTTACCTGCAAAGTCGACCACATGCAGGTCGAGCCGAACAAGCATGGTGACCGGTTGGATGAGGCAGAACAGAGCCTGTCTGTGGTAGAAGATGAGTCCACGACGACTTCACAAGAAATGGTCCAGTTAAAGAAAGGAGGCAAGGAGCTCCTGGAGAAGTAAGACTACTTGGAGTTAAGATGCCATCGTAATAATCTCAGGATTGTTGGGGTCCCGGAGACAGCAGACTAAAGACCCATGGAACAGCTTGTGGAGGCAATGTTTTGCGGGAGGTGTCGGGCAAATCTGGCTTCTCAACGCCATTCATGGTCGAAAGGGCTAATCGCATACCAGGAGGACGCCCCCTGTGCCAGGTGAATAGCCCACGCCTGTCATCGCCCAGGCTTCTTAACTACCAAAATAGAGACATTGCTTTGTAGCGGTCGCAGGAGCGGGGCTCCCTCAGGTACAACAGTGATCAGATTCGTCTCTTCCTGGATTTCTCGAACAGGGTGCAGGCGTCAAGAAAGAACTTAATTGAGGTGAAGAAGAGGATCAATGCCAAAGGGATCAAATATGTCATGCTGTTCCCAGAGCGCCTGCGCGTTGAGCATAATGGCGAACCCCGTTTCTTCCAATCGCCTGGGGAGGCAAGTGACTTCTTGGACACTGTGCCAGCGAAGAATAGGAATGGCCAGGGCAAGCCACAAACCAGAGACCCAGGCTAATTCTTCTGCAGCGCACTGGAGATCCCCAATATGTTGGTATTTGTTACAGGACGAGGTAGCTGTCTGTCGAGGCCTTAAAACATCCAGAGTGGCGGGTGGGGGTGGCTTAGCCTCGAGAGGCTACCATGCCTTGGCAAAATGGTCATGGGGGTTTAATTGGCAGGTTGGGGTTGTTGGGGGGGCAGTTCTAGTTGGATGTTCAGTTGGTGTTAGATTGCTCTTGATGGCATACAGGCCACCAGCCTTAACAATCCTGAGGGGAGACTGCTACTGGGGAGGACCAGGTGCATGCAGGGAGAAGGGGGTGAGGCCTTCACCCGGCTCCGGATGGAGAGCATGAAAATGATTGAATTGAGGGAATATGGGGGCCCAGAGGATGGGTCTCAGATGCCGTGAAGAGCGGCATAGTTAGGGGCCAGGAAGGGGGACGAGCTATGGGGAAGGGAAGTCGATGCCTGTCCTGGGCAAACTCGGTACACAGGGATGGCTGGGCCTCCATTCACACTGGTCCGGGTATACTTCTCCTTTACCTGCATTGCTAATAAGGGAGTCACTTTCATGACCTGCAACGTACGAGGTCTAAATTTTCCTTCTAAATACAGAAAGGTAATGCTATATATGCAGAGACAGGAGGTAGACGTTGCTTTCCTGCAGGAGACGCACCTCTCGCCTTCTGGGGAGGCTGCGCTCGCCAAATCCTGGGGCAGCCACATTACTTTTCCTCTTACTCTAGCTACTCACGTGAGGTCTGCATAGCCATAAGGGGCATGTTGGGATTCCGTTGCTAGGAGGTGGTAAGGGACACTGAATGGAGGGCTTTGATCATTACAGGCATGGTACAAGGGCAGGGATTCACTTTTGTGAATTATTACGGCCCAAACACTGACTCACTGCAGACGTTGGAGTTTCTTGAGGAGCAGTTTAGGAGACACCCAGAGAGTATTGTGCTGTGGGAGGGTGATTTCAATGCTGTTATGTGCACCACGTTGGACAGGTCGGGGAAGCTAACAGGGGGACAGCGAGGGCCACACACAAATTGCAGAAGATTTGTGCCACAGAGAAACTTGTGGACATGTAAAGGGATTGTCAGAGGCAGGACGAAGGGTACACATTTAGATCCTCAGTGCACGGCTCTGCGTCAAGGCTGGATTATATTTTGGTTTCCACTAGGGGCTCTGGATGGGTCACTGATTGCAATATCTTGGCACATACACTCTCTGATCATGCTCCATTTGTCACAGCATTCACTATTCCAGGGAAATGGCAAGGAGGTAGGAGTTGGTTTTAAAAAAATGATATCCTGCATGATTCTGTATTTTACGAGGCAGTTCGGGAAGGTATAATTCATTTTCTCCAGGAGAACAAAGGTTCTGTGATATCTTATTCCACTCTCTGGGAAGCTTTCAAGTGTTATTCAGGGGATATGCATCGCTAAAGAGGAGGGGGATCTGAGGGGTATATGGGCAGAGCTGGCCACCAGTGAAGCCTGCTTGAAGGGCTTGGAGGCGGAAACAGAGTTCCTCACTGACGGTGGCATCAGGGCTTGTTTCCATGAGGAGTTGGGAGCCTTCAAAAATGCGGCCGAGAGGGAGGTGAAATTTCTCAATCGACAAGTGGCAGTGCGACAGTATGGTGAGGGGCAAAGGCCGGGGAGATTGTTGGCGCAAATGATAAGATCGGAAAAACGCAAGGTCACATATTGCAGCTATAGAGGCGCCAACGGGGGAGCTCTTGCAGAAATAATGAGGGCACTTGTGAATTACTATAAGGTGCTATATTTTCCCAAGTCCAGTGTGAGCCAGGTGGCACTGGACATGCATCTAGATCAGGTGGGTCTGTACCTGTTGGTGCAGGAGAAAGGGATTTGCCGATCACGCCGCTGAATGACCAAGAGATACATGAGGCCATTAAAGTACTCCCCGTGGGAAAGGCTGCAGGCCCTGATGGGCTCTCAACTGATTTTTATAAAACATATGCACTAGTTCTGGTCTCCCATCTGTTAAACCTGTACCAACAGGCGATACAGGAGGGCTCCCTCCCGAGTCGTTGCGGGAGGCGGTGGTCCTTCTGCTATTATAACCTGGGAAAAACGGCCAATCTCCCTGATAAACCTAGTCAACAAGGTTATGGCCAGGGCGATTGCAAATAGGTTTGCCCTGACAATGCCCAAGAGCATCCTGGCTGATCAGGCAGGTTTTATACCCTGGAGGTCCATATTGTATGGGCTGCATAGGGTATTCGGTCTCCTCTATGTATTGGAACAGCAATCCTCAGTGGTGGCGGCCCTTCTCGACACCGAGAAGTTGCTCGACTCAATTGAATGGCCTTTTCTCTTCTCAGTTCTTAGATGTATGGGGATGGTGGAAGGGTTTATAAAGCTGGTATCCCTGTTATATGAGGGCCCTGCGGCAAGAGTATGTGTAAATGGTAGAATCTCCGGCCCATCAGGATGTGAAGAGGAATACGGCAGGGGTGCCTGCTGTGTCCTCTTCTATTCACGCTTTATGTGGAACACCTTGCAGAGCTAGTTAGATCCAAGCATATATATAGAGGAATAAAGTTGTTCACACATAAATTGGTGGTTTCACTCTATGCTGATGGCTTGATACTGTTCATAAATGATCCCAAATCGAATCTAGCAATGGTCATGGCAGAATTCGGCGGGCTCAATGTCAATCCTACTAAATCAGTGTTGTTCCCCTAACCGAAGGAACCAAAAGGTTCCACGGTGTGCTCAATTTCCAATGGCATGCCGACTACACTCGTTATCTTGGGGTGATGTTAGTGAGATCCCCTGAAGTTCTATACCGGGAAAACTATGGAGTAAAATTAGCTCAAACCGAAGCAGCCTTTGGGAGATGGATGAGCATGCCTTTGTCCCTGTATGGATGAATAGCGTTAGTTAAAATGGTTATTCTGCCCAGGTTCTTGTATACCTTCCTTAACATGCCCTTGGTGGTCCCCTCTGCCATCTGCCATCTGCCATCTGCCATCTTTAAAACACTGAAGACCTTAATAACAAGGTTTGTATGGCAGGGGAAGCCAGGGCGAGTGCGACGGAGTAGATTGGTGCCCCATTGGAGAGGCCTCATTTCTGGTTTACTGGTACGACCCCGTCCCCGATAGGGCGCATGTCCAGATTCAGAGAGCGATAGTTGCTCCGTCGCTCCTGAGGGCAGTAATCCTCACCTTGCTGCAGCTGGGGCAAGGGGATTAGGTCTCCTCCAACCTGTGAATCACTGGTAAGCTTTTGGTTTTACTTCTCTTTTTCCTGCTCTTTTTCCTACTTAAACCTCTGTTTCACCTAGGCATCCTCAGCGCTGGGTGTCCTCGGCTAAGGACATATGAGGACAAGGACACTGCCTGTTTGTACCTGTTAGGGTTTGGCAGGGCCCAGGGTCAACCGCGCTGCCTCTCAAATCTTCCAGTAGACATCACCATTTGTCTCGTCCATCCGCAGCTTATCCCCACGATCTCCAAGGCCAGTGCTCCAATGGGCCCTCGGCTGTCACGAAGGGCTACCATATCCAACCTTATCACCGTACCACGCCTCCCACATCAACACCCTCACATCATGCGCTCCCGGCCCATTATGCTGGTAAACGCTCGGTCAGCCGTAGCCCATGCTGCCAACATCGCTGATCTAATCACTGAGAGTACCCCTGATGCGCTCTTTGTCACGGAAACGTGGTCCACCCCCTCCTCTTATCACATCCTCAATGTTCTCCTACCACCCGGATACAGTATTCAACATACTGACCAGCAAGGAAAGACAGGTGGCGGGGTCGCTGTCATCCATAAATCAGATTGGCTCTGCATGGACCTGCCAACCACACCCTCCCCCTCATTCAAATCCCTGTCATGCCGATCTCACAAGGACTCAATCACATTCCATCTCATATACCGCCTGCCCCAAGGGAACGTGTCGTTCATAGATGAGCTCACCAACCTCATCTCCTCAGCATCAATCGCACATGCCAGCAACATCCTCCTTGGGGACTTCAACATTCCAGAGAACCCACCCTCTAAACACCTACACAACCCACTCTACGCACTAGCCAATTCATGCAACGTCCAACAAATCATCCTCTCTCCAACCCACACAGGAGGGCACACGCTCGGCCTCGTCTCCCCCCTCCGACACTCCGCTCCTGTACCGACCCCATCCCACTTGACTGGGCAGACCACCTGGCAATCCCTCAGACCTTGAAACACTACGAACAGCCCTATAAGGGACAGGCTAAATGTGCTGATATCACCCGCTGCTCCTTTAAACACTTCCCTGTGGACCTCCCTGATCCTGCTCTGCCCACTGTACCCTCCACGCTTCGGACCTCCTCAAAGCCTTCTCTCTTGCCGCCACTGACCTGGTTAACACTGATGCCCTGCTAAAGGCCAGACCATCCATCCCCTGGTACACTCCTGACCTCAGGGCAAACAAAAGGGCAATCAGGCAGGTGGAAAAACAGTGGCCTAAACACTGCCATCTGGAGGCTCTCTCCTCACTCAAAACCCTGGGAACTTTGTGCAAAAAGCTGATTACTGATGCCAAATCAGCTTATTATGCTGCTGCAATTGAGGGTATTCCTAACAGGAGCAGAACCCTCTTCGACATTGTCAGAGACTGCGCCAGGACTACCCCAGACCCAGAGGTCCTGGCTTTGCAGGATAAGTGCAATAGCATTAATAGGTTCGTCATCGATAAAATTGCCAAAACCAGGGACTTTATCGACTTTGCAAAGGCCTCGAAGGAGCCAGCCCCACCCCACACCGGGAACTCCCCCCTTGATCAGACTTCACCACTCTCACCAATAATGACCTCTCTGGCACCCTCACATCTCTCAAACTCATAGCCTACTCGGACAATCTCCTCCCAGTGTCCATCATCAAACATCTCCAACACCACTCCCTCAACACACTCCTTAATATCGTCAATGCCTCTCTTGCTGGATGCTCCTTCTCGGACTTTCTAATAACAGGGCTGATTCGCTCCCCCTTGAAAAAACCGTCACTCAATCCTGACAACCTAGCAAACTATAGACTCATCACAAGCCTCCCTTTCATAGGGAAACTCATCGAAAAGACTGCAGCCAATCAAGTTTTGGCCAAAATCGACCAACTCGGCCTCCTCCGCGACTACCAATCAGGGTTCCACCCCAAATGTACCACGGAAACTGCCATTATTCAGGTGGCAGACGATGCACTACATTTTATGGACAGAGGTGACTCCTGCCTCCTCATCCTCCTTGACCTTTCAGCTGCCTTCGACACATTCGACCACCCAATGCTCGTCTCGATCCTTGACACCAGAATAAGCCTCACACGAAAAGTCCTTAACTGGTTCTCCTCATACCTCGCCAACAGATTCCAAGCCTGCCAAATGGGGCAGTTCAGGTCCAAACGCCTACCGGTATCTTGCGGCGTGCCGCAGGGCTCCATTCTCTCACTCATTATCTTCAACCATTATATGGAGCCCCTGGGAAACCTTTTAAATGGCCCCAGCATCTCCATCCACCAGTATGCTGATGATACGCAACTGTACCTTAAGGTTACTGGCCCTCAAGGTATCTCTTGTGTCTGCTGTTGCTTGGATACCATCCAAACCTGGATGTCATCCGCCTACCTAAATCTCAACCCCACTAAAACTGAGTTTGTCCTTATCGACCCCCATCCAAACAACAGATCGTCCAAAACTGGCTCGTCAACATGAACCTAGATGGATTCACCCCCAGGCTGACCGACTCAGACAAATCCCTCTGCTTTGTTTTTGATAGCTGTCTCTCCCTCCAAAAACATGTGACCAAGAAAGCCCAAATCGCCTGGCTCCAAATCTCCACACTTAGGAAAATCTAACCCTTTATCCCTCCCACTAATTTCCGTACAATTGTCCAGGCACAGATTATTGCACACATTGACGGGGCTATCTGCCCTTTCCATCATCCAGTTCAGCAAAATCGTGAAGACATGGCTCTTTCATCGCTCCCTCCCCCAGGACTGAACCCCTGACAGCCCCCCACAGTACTGTGTTACAGGTAAAAATTTTACCTCGAAGCTAGCCTATGGGTTATCCTGAACTCTGTAAAGCGCTCCGCCAGATTTGCGCTATAAACAATAAAATTAAATGAATGTATCAGCTCGGGAAATCGAGCCAAATTGGTTTTTAGGTAATATGACAGCATAATTAACAAATCGGCAGGGTGGGCAGGGGATTCTCATGGTAAGTGGGAAGGTGCTTTGGGTGCTCCCATCTCAGATGACACTTTGAGGTATTGCTGCGCGCAGACGCAGAGAGTCGCTGTCAGTAGTATATTTAATCTGATTCGTTTCAAATTTCTTCACCAGTTGTACTTGACCCCAGTGGACCTTCAAAGATTTTTCCCTGGGACACCGGATTCATGCCAGAAATGCAGAGATTCAGCTGCTACATTTCTGCATCGAGCATGCCTCTGTCCACGTACACAATCTTTTTGGTCACAACTCTTCGACACGGTTGGGTGGATAGCCGGGGAGGTGGTGGCACCATCCACCTTGGTCGCGCTGTTGGGGTACACACATGAGCTGCCCAAGAATGTAAGGCATCTTATGGGACTGTTACTGTTACTCGCTATGGTTTGGGTAGGGGGCGTCCCCCGATGCACGAGCAGTGGAGAACTGACATTCTATATTGTCACGACATGGAGCCTGAATATGGGGCTGCTATGCACTCAGCGTCTAGACTAAGGAACACTTGGGGACCTTATGCAGCTTTTCTAATATTTACAAGGAACGACGCCTCTGACGGATCTGGATCTGGACCTTTGTCTGACGACCAAGCTATGGCATGATTGTCTCCTTTTTTTCTTATTGTGTTCAGCAAATTGTACTGTATGGGTTGGTAAATGTACTGCCGTTTATATTGGTTTAATTCTTTACCTTTGTGTTGTTTACGAAAAATAATAAAAAGAGTTTTAAAAAAGAAAAAGTGTAAGAACTACGCTTACAACACCCACATCCTCATCCCCTCACTGAACATCACCACTTACACTCCCAAAAAATGAACTCCATTTATGAAACCACCAAGCCTGGATGACTACCCATCGCCTAGGCCTAAACAACGAGAAAATGGAACTCCTCCTTGCAGGCAACCCTGCACACCTCGCCACACTCAGCCCATCTTATCAGATATTCACCATTGACAATCGCCCCATCCACATCTCTCCTGCTGTCAAGATGCTCAGCTTCCATCTAGATGTCACTTTCACCTTGTTGCGCCATGTCAGCGCTATTGCCTCTTCTGCCGGTTACGCAACCAAGTAAATCAATGCAAGTTGACCCTTCTTATCCCCCGACAATTGCCTCAAGATCGCCAGAGTCATCATCGGCTCTAAGATAAATGATTGCAACACACTTCGGAGCGAAAGCTAACAAGTTGCAAAAAATGCAGAATAATGCAGTGAGAGCTGCCCTTTGCCTAAATAAACATGACCATATCTCTACAGCCAGCAGAGAAGAACACTGGCTTCCAGTCAGGAAATGGATCATGTTCAAAATTCTCACCATTACCCACTGTTGCCTCAACAACACTGCCTCAGGCTACCTAGCCCTGAGACTCTTCAAACCAGCTGCATCCAGGCCCACACGTCCTGCCAATGCCAACCGCCTAAGCAATCTCAAGTTTAAGCGTGCCAAAGGCGGTGGTTCTCCTTTGGAACTCCCTCCCCCCTGCCTTGAGATCTGAGCCTTCCTACACCCTGTTCCGAAAAAGACTGAAACCCCACCTGTTCCATTAGCAGCCTCACCGCCTGCTAACTGTTGTCCTAACTGCATAAACTATAGCAAGTGCTTAGAAGCCCACGGGTTAAGTGCACTCTACAAATGTATAAAATAATAAAATCAAATAAAATAAATGGTCTCTGATACTGAGTGACTGATTCTTCAAAATTGTGAGAGAAGGATGAATTCCAAGCTCCTGGAAGCAATTGAATTTATTTTATTTATTTATTGTTTACTTGTTAGGTGCTTATACAATAAGAATATACTGTTTCAAAGTGCCCACAGGGTAGGGAGTGAGGGCGGGAAATACAAATTACAACACAATATTAAGAGCAGAGGGGGAAGAAGGGGAGAGACCAACCTACTATGCCTTGTGAGTATTCAGAATGTGCAAGTGTAGAAAGGAAGAGGGGTAAGTGCTGGGGATTCCAAGCTCGAGGGTGAGCCATGGCCGAAGTGCTAGAAATGTTGAGTGCTACACGGCCTGGGCCGCAGGGGGTGTAAGTGCGAGTCTCCAGGGCAGAGGGTGTGCAGATGCAAAGTACTCTGGATAGACAGGAGCTGGGGAGAATTGGTGTGGGAGGTCAAGGCCCCGAAGATGCATAAGGGCCAAGGCCACCAATACAGCAGCTGTGAGATTAGCAGAGGAGAGAAGGAGGGAAGGAAGAGGAAAAGAGGAACGTCTTAAGGAGCTTCCGGAATTAGAAAAGATCCTGCTCAAGGCGCAAGGAGAGGGGGATGCAATTCCAAAGGAGGGAGCCCACAGAGGAAAGAGAGTGACCCCCTGACCTCTGTTTAGCAAAACACTTTACACACAAGGAGATGAAACAGAGGTGCGAAATGGTCTAGAGGGAGAGTATTTAGTGAGATAAAGTTGAAGATAGTGTGGTCCCCTGGCCCAGACAGCCTTGTGGATGATGCAGAGGGATTTGAATTGAATCCGTGCAGCAACCGGGAGCCAGTGAAGACTTTTAAGTGCAGGAGAGATGCGGTCCCTGGGCGTAAGGCCAAGGATATGTCTTTCTGCCCTATTCTGGATAAGCTGAAGGGCTCGCAGAGTGGAAGTATGCAGATTCAGGAGGAGGCTGTTAAAGTAGTCAAGTCCAGAGAGAACCAGGGCTTGAGTCACATAGAGCCTCTGAGAGAAAGTGAGAAAGGTAACATTCCTTTGAGAAGGAAGAGCTGATAGTTGGACTTCCTGGCAACATCCTGAGTGTGAGGGAGGAAGAAGAGAGAGGAGTCGAAGATGACTCCGAGTTTTCTGGGTTCAGTTGAAGGTGTTGGGGGAGAGCCCAAGGAGGAAGGCCAGAGTGAGGGGAAGAAGGAGGGAGCAGGGGTCCCAATCAGAAGGGTCTCAGTCTTACAGGAGTTGAGGCAGTGATCATTGGAGGCGCAACAGGACTGGATGGCAGATAGGCAGTCATGAATGATGGAGGGTGAAAGAGGATTTGATACTTATTCCTGTTTACAAAAAGGGGGCTTGGCATGATCCTGCTAGTTATAGGCTCTTATTCATGCTCGATGCTCCCAGGAAACTGTTCTGTAATATGCTTTTGGAGAGATTGCAGCACTGGGTAGACTTGAAGTTGCTTCCTATTCAGTAAACGGGCTTCCGTAGGAACATGGGCACTTTACACAACATCTGGGCTATACAATGTCTTATGCGCCACACATTGAATTCTAAGGAGGCAGTGGAGTAACTTTGCTGAAAATGTTGGCGGGGACATGACATCTGAAGAAAAGGTGTCCCAGACAAATGAATGGGGACAAAATGGTGTGCCATGAAAGTTGGGGGGACAAACACCCCTATCCCCCCCTAAAAGTATGCCATGTAAGGAGGAGTCTTTATATATAGCTTTTATTGAATACTTCATTGCTTTTGACTGTGTGGACCGGAACATGCTTTGGGGAAAGTTAGCCAAGTGGGGTAATAATTATGTCATTCTATAATGGGACCTCATTGGCAGTTAGGCTTAATGAGTTGGGGCAATTTTCTAGATACCATGTGTCCACCAACGCCCCAGCTTTTTAACCTTTATGTATCGAACATGTATGCTGCTTGAGGGCTGTAATCATTTCCCTCGTAAGATAGGTCGTTATTCCATTCCTCTTCTGGCTTACGCTGACGACACTGTGTTGTTTGATAGAACACCTTTCAGCCTACAGAGATCTTTGTTGCTCTACAATCATATGCAAAAGAAAATGGCTTGGAGATCAATTGAGCCTAAAACAAAGATCATGAATGCAGGCAGAGGCAGGAAGCGTAAAAACCTTCAGTGGAAATTAGATGAGGAGAGCATTAAGGTGGTTGCCTCCTATGTATATTTGGGTGCTCTCCTTTCCTAAAGATGCATATTATTCGTAAGGCAATGTCCAACTTTGGTCTAATAAAGGATTTTCTCAGCCCTAAAGGTGGCTTCTCGGTTTTAGAATTCACCCTGATCCAGAAAAGGTGAACACCATAAGTAACCCAGCTGCCCCTACCTAAGTGGCAGGCGTATGGTCATTCATCCGTGAACAACGGGGGCTGGTGTGTCATGTTACCCCTCTGAGGATTCTACAAAGTATTTACATGGAGAGATCCAAACAAAAAATGATCCCGATTCAGTGCTGTGCTCCTCTAAATCACTGGGTGTGGCAGGAGTTCTATCTCCTCTCCTGCTGGGTTCAGGCTTAGTGATATGTTAGCATGCAATTTGCAAAATGATCAAGCGCTTCCCCCTTCAAAATGTGAAGGGACACTTATCAATGTACTCCCTGAGCCTTTATTGGTGGGTTTGAGTCCTGTTTTAGCAGGCAAAAGCTGTTTGGCAGGCACTAGAATAGCAGAGGGAACCAGAGATCCTAAAGCAGAATGTTGCAAAGGCAACTCAGCAGGTTAGGTGACTGTTGCTAAGATGTTATATGTTTATAACTTCCTGTAAATCACTTTTTTTCCTATTCCTACTGCAAAATGTGCTATAAAATGTGGTCTTTCGACCGGGGGATGGGTACAGCACCGTTGTTTCACTTGGTGTGGGAACTTCTGTCCCCATAGCGAAAATTAAAATCCTGCACCTAGGAATATACACACAGTAAGCGGACATATCTTAAAGTGAAACATACAAATTTAGTTCAGTTGACCTTTCTCCCTAGAAGAACATGCACAAGACAAAAGAGCATTGCCCTTTAAAAAAAAAAAGGCATCAACTGTGGAAAAAATTACCCGAGAGAGTAGATTTTCCAAGAACTACGCCGGCAAAGTATAAATGGTGCCCACCTTTTATACCCAACAATCTATAGTAAAATATTCCCAGGAAAACGAAATGGAATCCCAATACAAGACATGTATTTTATTGATACTTTTATGTGGTCTTGTGGATAAGCGTCTAGACTGGGAACATGACGAAATAGGTGAAATCCTGTAGCGAAACACTAGATCAAGCTTGACGGCCTCCAAAAGACCTGAGGGGTGTTCCTTCTGCCATCTGAAAAAAGTGTGCAGGCTCTGTAATAGAACTCCTTTGCAAAACCTCATGACTGAATCTCATGACTTCTATTTGCTGGTTTCATTAACTCCTTTGTTTCGCGAACACAGGTCTGATGGGAGACTTTTAAAATAACAAAGAGAGAGACACATCTGTCGATAAATGCTTATTTGGTGATCCGCCACCAAATAGTTCTTATATAAGACTGCAGAGCCATGTTATGCAAAACCGGCCATAATGCATCGTACATGCCTTTAACACACCTTTTACAGATTTTCGTGGCGTCCATGTTTCTAACACTATTTCTTCACGTTATGCACCCCTCCATGTCTTTAATTTACCTTGGCATATAGCGTTTTTCTTCTCGCTGCCTCCCAGGGCCTATAATACAGCTCAAGATGTCCCACCACTTCTTATCCTCATTTAGCCGTATGTTTTTTTCACGCTTTAATGAGCCCTGCATGCATCCCATGCCCTTTTATACATCATTGTGCCTTCTAATACGGCCTCTGTTTCTATGCACAGTCCAGAAGTTTATGTCTTTCAAAGTGCACCCACTATGCCTTTCATTGCAATGTAAAGTGGTCATATACAGTGCACCTTTTTCATTTTGGTAGTCTTCTTACATCAAAACTGCCCAAAGCACTACAAGGCCTTAACATTGGCAGATGGGCGCTATACAAATGACCCCCAACATATAAACCCATTTGTGAACTCAGCCAGATGTTGACACACACATCAATGAATAAATCATCCCAGTTCAAGGAGGGGTGTGTGGGGGGGGGGGGGCACTCAGAGATTGATGCAGCCAATGAAACATACAGGTTGGAGGTTTGAGTAGTGGCAGCCAAGAGTGGATGCATGCCATTTCATCCTTATGATGTCAATAATCTATGACGCAATGTACACACATGTCATGGCATCGAATGTGTAGGAAAGGATTAAGAGATGTCAAGAACAGATTATGGCGATAGCAAGAGCAAAGGGTGGTATTGAGGTAGCAAAAACAAGAGGCGATGTCAGAGGACCGTTCTTTATCCACGTAGGGAGGCGTCAATTGTAGTTCTGTCTGTGCAGGGCCCCACGGCCCTCCAGAGGCTCCAGGACTAGGTCTGGTCTGCTGCGTTAAACACTTCATAAAACTTCGACGCTTAACTTTACCAGATAAGGAAACCGAGGAGGAACATGGAGTTTAACAGTGATACGGCCAAGAGCCCAATGCAACTTAACAGCATTTATCATATACCCCAAAATAAGCAATACACATTTTCCCCAGATTTAACAAACATATTTAAAAGCCAAATGAAAGAAATCATAAATAAAACCTAGCATTTAACCTGGTAAACTGGTGTTCTTAAGTAATAGATGACATTATAAAGCAGGCTTGACCAATATAATGGTACCTCATGAGGAATTTTAAATACTTGCTCAATATTCTGACAACCGATGGCAGTACCACTGAAAAAAAATCAATGTGCTGACATCCGCATCCCTACTGGTAACAGAAAGCCAACGCAGTGTGAATAAGTTTCACACTAGTACACTACTGGTTAAGAGTCCAACAGTGGGCTCTGCTTATATTGAGTTGGCACATCCCCCGGTGCTGAACAAGCCATGTGGGGCTCCTGGCCAGGCAGGCCCGTGGCGGTTGGGGGCCACATGTCAGACCATTCCCTAAGAGTATAAATGCTACTGGGGAGGGAGAGCCCCCTGCCTCTGATCGGCTGGAGTGGACTCCAGGACAAGACACGGTATGGTAAAAAGTACCCATTAATGAGTGATGGGGAGGGCGGGGGGTGGAGGGGATTGCAGAACAGACAAATGAATAGATGAGTGACTGAAGTGAGTGAGTTCCGTGATGTAAACACCTCACTCTGAGGCATGCCGTCTCTTCTGTGTGTGAGACACACTTCACTGGTATCGGAGGGAGGGGGCATTTACACCTCTGCCTGTGTAAACTCAAGGAGTCTGCCCAAAAGACACCCGGGAGTCTGGCCCTTAATTGTTGAAGTGCGTGCCTAGGAGGGGACATTGGCATCTAGGAGCTGGCCGGTGCTGTTCCGCGCATGAGATTGGTCGGGGCTGCCCTTTTCAGTGGCTCTCCAGTGACTCCAAGGTCAGTGCCGGCACCGGACAGGCGAGAGACATAGAGGATGTATCGTGACAATCTCGCAAAACATATGAGCGTGCGTTTCCCACCTAAGAACTTTTTATACATTTGAGATTATTAGGGCCGTGTTTGAGGTAATATGATCTCAGCGAGTCGGTTGTGATGGGGAAAGGAAGGCTGGAAACTGAGGAAACGTGTGACAGCTTAGAATCTTGTCACACCAGTTTTAAAATCTATTCTACGGCTACAACAAGTTCTATTACACCAACACCGGGGTAAATTGATTTTAGGTTGCACAACGTGCTTGTTCAATATCTTGGGATCACACAGTGCGGCAGATTATGCCAGACAGTGCATACTGTCTGGAGATCCAATACAAAGAGAGTGTGGGTTACTGGTCATAGAAGTAGAATTACAAAACAGCTGCCAATTCGATGGCGGAAGCCCTCGCTGACAGTGACAGCCACCAGTCCCCCTACTTATTGAGAGTTGGTCTACACTACAGGAACTGAACAGAGGTGCAGGCCAGAGAGGGGAGTTGTTTACTCAAGGAATGAGATCGTCGAACAAAAGATCACACGAGATAAAGTTCCTTCATGATAGTGACGTTCAGCGTCTTGCTTACCTCCTTAGTTGACAGTCCACATCAATCTTGCGGCCGGCCGATGCCTGTCACGCAGCCCGAGCCGGCTGTCTGCAGCCTACCCTGCTGACCTGCCGGGATGCTGCGCTGCCAGCCTGGGCTGCATGGCACATGCAGTTCCAATCTGGTGCCCAGCCCAGGAGGCCCTCATGCACAGGCGGAGGCCCAGCCCGCTGCTGTGAAGAAAAACAAATTGCAGCACTTGCCTCGCTCAGTGGTGGCAGCCAATTCCTGGCAAACCACCGAGGCGGAGGTAAAATCACACGACATGCTTAATGTGCATGTGTGTATCCTTCCGCTCAAAAAGAGGCCCTACCGGCCAGAGGCCTACCGGGGGATGTCCCGGTGTCCCGGTGGGGCAGTCCAGCCCTGATCGCTATTGTATCCAGTTCCTGGGGGTGGACCCGAGGGGGAGGATCACCTGGATGGGGGAGTCTTCGGGGAGTGGAAGTGGGACACCAATGGGTGAGACGTGGTACCCCCTTCCTTCTAATCCCTTTTCCCTATTCTTCCCCGTAGGATACTTTGAAACATTGCCCCACCCCCTTTTCCGACCCAAACACTTTCCTACACCGTGAAAGGCAACGGACTAACACCAGAGCCGTTTACCTGACATGTCCCAAAACAAGGAAACAGCTACACCTGACGGGCAGTTCAAGTGGAAGAGAAAGGCAGTGATACCTGGAGGGACGACCTTGCCCTTTTCAACTCAGACCTACAAAGCCTCTGAAAGGGAAGTCATAAGACCGGACATTCCAGCTGGCATGTGGTGTGACAGGTGTCAACGGCACACAGGGCTCTCCCGCGCTGATACCCAAAGCAGGATTGAGTGCTTGCCGCCATGGTGCCGTCCTTGACTCCTGAGACAAGAATCTCCACCACATGAGTTCCGGCGGCAAATCCACCATTTGGGAGTAAGAGAGAGACTTGCGTAAATGTTTGGCTTTCAAGCGTTGCAGAGCTCTGTAATGAAGGGGAGCAGGGAAGATAGCTTGAATGGATGCCGACAGCATCCCCACTACTCTGGCTAATTGCCTGAGGGAGATCCTCCCCTTCCTGAAGAGGAGACGAATTTCTTTCCTTATTTTTGAAAGCCTGCTGTCTGGGAGAAGGAGGATGCAAAGCTTTGAATCTATATTGAAGCCCAGAAATTGGATGCATTGTGTAGGCGTCAATATGGACTTTCTTACATTTATCACAAAACCTAAATCCTGTAAAAGGGTCACAGTGAATTCCAGATGGGAACATAGGGTTTGATAATTCTGGGCTAGGAGCAACATGTCGTCCAGATAAATTATGATCCGAATCCCCCTGGATCTGAGGAGAGCCAACACCGGCCGCATGAGCTTGGTGAAACACCACGGGGCTGAGGACAGACCAAAAGGAAGGGATGCAAACTGCCACACCCGACCCCCCCATTGGAACTGAAGAAACTCCTGATGCGGGGGAAAGACGGGGACTACCAAGTAAGCGTCCTTGAGGTCCAACTTGACCATCCAATCTGCCGGGAGAAGGGTGTCCCTGAGCAAGTGAATTCCCTCCATTTTGAAATGGTGATAAACAACAAAAGAGTTTAGGGCCTTCAGGTTGATTACTGGGCGAAACCCCTGGTCCGGTTTTGGGACTAGAAAAATGGAACTCAGAAACTGAGTGGCCCTGTAAGTGGCCGGGACTACCGCCCCCTTGGAGATGAGATCCCTTACCTCCACATCTATGAGGGATTGTTTGACTTCGTCGAACACCAAAGGAAGGGGAATGGATAACTGACAAGGAGGGGCATAGAATTCTATCTGATAACCTTGCACCGTTTGTAACACCCAAGGATCCGAAGTGAGGACCTCCCACTGTGGAAGAAACCTGGTTAGTCTGCCACCTAGACTTTTGGGGGAAAAAACACTTAGCACCTGAGAAAGTACCTGCTTGCCCTCTTGATCTTCCGGCACCTCTGCCGCCACGTCCTCTCCAACCTGAGTTTTGTTGTTGGTAGAATTGGTTATGTGCTCCTCGAGCAGAGGAGGTATGGTATGCGCCTCGAGGCGCGAACTGACGGGGACGGGAGGAGCCCTGGGAAAACCGGCCAGAGGAGCGGGCCCTACCTCGTCCAGCCTTGTTAAAAACCTTTGGGGCAAAAACCTTTTTTATATTAACCTGCGCTTTATCCAGCGCCGTAAATGTGTGCACATATGCTGACAAATCTTTCAGAAAGGAATCCCCAAACAGATTACCCTGAGCTGAGGGGCCACCTTCCCTCTCAGACATGTCTGCCAATTTGGAATCCAACCTCATTAATAAAGATTTCCTCCGTTCCCTACATATGGAGGCATTAGCATTGCCGAGCAGGCATACCGTACGTTGGATCCAACCCCTTAATGCGTCAACATCTATCGGGGTATTAGAGGACGCCGCCTCTTCTGCCATTTCAAAAATCTGCGTGACTGGACCCAATATGTCCAACAGTCTGTCCTGACAACTACGCCACGCTTTATCGACCCCTTTCTTGGGGTCTTTCCCCTTCTGGGAAAGAAAAGCCGCCATAGACTGGTCTATTTCTGGCGCCAGAGCCACCTTGTCGGCGATCAAAGGTCTGGGACATTCCGACCGTAATTTATTACGATCCTCCTTGGCCATAGGACGTCTGATCCAGAACTTGAGGAACGCTGAAACCTCCTCAGAGGGTTGCCACTCGGCTGACCTGGGGTGTTGTATCAGGGCAGGATCAAAGAAAGGAACCCCACTACCATCCAGCAGGGGGCCCTCCAGAGGGGCTACTGAAGTCACCTTCCTTTTCTGCCTCTTAGGGGGCGAATCAGAGTTATCTGAACTGTCAGAGGAGGAGACATCAATGGGGAGCTCCACCGGCGCACAAGGCGCGGGGGCCGGCCAGGGGGTAGAAGATATAGGCTGACTGGATTCAACCCATCCTCGCTTTAAATTACTCTTAGGGGATATGGCTACTATGGGACTGAGTTGTCCGTGGGTATGCTTAGTTTTGGCCTTACATTTCTTGGGGGCTTGGGATGCCGTAGATAGGGCAGCATCCTGGGACGGATGAAAATCCGCAATACGGGTAATCAACCTGTCAAAGGCGGACGCCAAGGTATTATTTAAATCAGATAAAGCCGAGTCCAGAGAGGACTGAATAGCTTGAGCCACCAAAGGCTGGGCATGAAAGGCTTGATCCCCCAAATTATCAACCACTTTATCACTTTTTTTGGTAGCGCGCACTTGTGTGCTGGCATCAGCAGAGGAGGGGAGCACTCCTTTATCCATGACAGCACCAATCTTACTTGGTACAAAATTCAAATATATATATATGAAAGTGGTATAAACAAAACAGCAGGGTCTCCGCTGAACCAACAGAAGCCAAGCAGGCTGAAACTTTCACTTCAAAACCGGGGTGCCACAAACCCTTGGAAGGGCCACCCAGGCAGAGTATGTACAAAGTCTGTATCCCACAGACAAACACGCGAGCAGCGTGTGAGGGCAATGAAAAAACAAATTGCAACTCTGTTAAACATTACACCTGGCAATATGAACAAAATGAAATAGAAAAGCACAATATGGAAAAACAGAATAAGAGGCGTAGAGCAGGCTCGAACCGCCAACCTTGCCTCTGGTAAAACAGCACGCCTAAAGCGAGTGCCAGTGAGTTTCACAGAAACAGCACGCAGTCAGAAAGTATCTTAACTGCCGCGTGCTCACAATACAGAGGAAACACTAAACCGGCCTTCTCTCAGGCCCACGTGGAAAAAAAAAAAAAAAAAAAAAAAAGGAACGCGAGCGCGTTCGCATCTGAAAGGTCAAAAGGAAGTTAAACAAACAAACTGTGCAGCTCCCGGCTGCACGCGATACAATTGAAACACTGAGCGGGCTTTCTACACGCTCCAGTAATTAAACGAAATCACCTCAGGGGCGCGCGGCGGCTAAATAAACAAACGCACGCTGCCTGCCTGAGGAACCAAATACATTAACACAATGTATCCATATAAAGGAACGCGTTCTCTCGAACGCTATTTCCTGAAACTAACGTTCCACAACTTTCTTCCACACAGACTAAGGAAAAAACCATAGGTGTGACTTAGCTGTGGGTCAGCAGCAAAGAAAGAGGGGGAGTGGATAGAGGAATGGACCTATATGGGACTGGCTGGATCCCTATTGGCTATCCCCAGGGCAGGACCTGCCCTCCATGTTGGACTGGGATGTTTGCCATTGCTTTATTATAATGTTATGTTACAAAAAATTTCGTTTTACAAAGTTTTTCATTCTTTGCTGCTGTGGTTCTCAGTAAAGATTGTAATGCATAATATGAGCCTCCTGTCTTGCCATAGAATCCACCACTTTCCGGCATGGTGTGAATTCCTTGCTTTACGGCTTAGAAACCCTATAGCCAACCACCGTATGGCCACAGATGTGGCTCAAAGGATATTCTTCTGCCCTTACACCCTATTAGCACCAACACAAAGGAGTACTAATTACGACACCCAGGAGATGCCGTTACATAGCTTCATTAAGCTTTAAAACAAAACGACTGCTAAAAACATATTCGTATGTTGACCACAAGATGGCAGAGCGAGCCATCACGAAGCAAGTATTATAAAGTAATTTCAAGCACCTGCATTTTAAACTGACAGAAAATCAAAGGCATTCCACAAGTGTCGAGTGTAATTAATATATGGTCAGAGGCGTTGCTAGGGGGTGGCTAAGGGGGCTATAGCCCCTGATCTTTTGGCTGTAGCCCGGGATAGAATCTCAGGAGCTACAGTCAAAAGGCTAGCTAGCCCCCAGTCCCGACAGTTCAGGCATCAGCGTAGCCCCGGGTCTTTTCCAGACCTAGCAACACCCCTGTATATGGTACATTCTCTACAACAGAGGAATACAGTGAGACACGCTAGCTTTCTTTAACGTTTGCCTCTTCACATTTCTTACAGAAAGTGCAGTTGGATCCGCAAGCAGCACTGCAATACTTTCGATATGGCAGAAACATGTGTTATCTGTTTTAAGGCTCTGATTGTGAGCTGCATCTAAACATAGCAAAGTGTTCTTCCACGAAGGAAGAACACTTTCCGTAAAAGCACCATATTCTGTTAAAGTGATAATGTTGCAGCCTGACATCAAAGCCACCACTTTTGAGTGTGTCTGATTTACTGCTTGACAACAGCCTTAGCAACCATGAGAAATGCTGGGCAGGCACCAGGAGCAGATCCTCTTTTCAAAAGCACTGGTTTTGCACATAAAAAAGGAGATATATCATAACACCTCTGATGGCCTGATTCAGAGGTGCATATTAAAATGGAATTGTGCTGTGTCTCAGTTTAAACACGCTTTTCCATGAAGAAATTGATTCTGATGTAATCTGAGCGTGGCAGCAATATAGCAAGTTCGCCACTCCTGCAAAGATGTGGTTTACGGCATAGCACCAGCCTGGCCAACCACCCTACATGTAAGGGGCTATTAAGGACTGAATTCTGATGCTCCAATCACCCTTTCTGCACCAACCTACAGAGGCGTTAATTAACAGCACCCTTGAGGTGTCATTAGTGATGAAAAGACGTGGCATTCCTTACAAACTTTTACATTTTCTGTAAAGAAATACATTTTCCATGCGACGACCATGTTAATTAAGCTTTCAGCAATTTAGAAAAGTGGTGCTGCAGTCTGGGAAATGCTATTTTTAGACGGGGGAAAAGGGTGCAGTAGAGGATAACAACACTTCAGGGCCCGATTCAGAGCTTGTGCTAAATGTCACACAGGAATACGACATTCCCTCCTCCAAATCCTCTCACCTGCATTCTAGGAAACAGTGGAGGAGAGAGGTCATGCGTTGGGCAAGAAAAAACATGGAAAGTATGTGCAGATGAAGGGCTGCAGGGTTACCATGCTCCGAGCACCTCTGGCCAAAATGCAAAAAGCAAAGACACATTTCTACAGTACAGAAATTAACAGCGAGCTTGAAGAATCTCGGAAGCACTTTCTGTAAGAAAATGTGGCACTGACAGTTTGAAAAGAAAACATATTTCAGACAGTCCTAGATTTTACACTGTCTGCCTACTACATGCATGGTCTGCCATCTTGTGGTCTTTTAGTGTAATATCTTTTTAACATAGTATTCGCATGCAAATTTGATTTCTTTACGGAAAAGCAAAAACTTTGTAAGGAATGCTGCTGCTTTTTGTCGCTAATGACACCTCCAGGCTGCTGTTAATGAATGCCTCTCTAGGTTGGTGCAGAAAGGGTGATCTGACCTCCAGAATACAGTCCTTGCCAGCCCCCTAAAACGTAAGGCGGGTGGCAAGGCTGTTACTATGCTGTAAATCACGCCTTTGCAGGAGTGATGCACTTTTTATATTGCTGCGACTCTCGGATTACATCAGAATCCATTTCTCCATGGAAAAGTGTCTTTCAACTGAGACACAGCACTTTTCGATTTCAACATGCAACTCTGAATAGGGCCCTCAGACGTGTTGGTAGTTTATCTCCTTTTTTATGTGCAAAACCAGTGTTTTTAAAAGAAGAATCCCCTCGCAGTGCCTGCCTTGCACGTCTCATGGTTGCTAAGGCAGTAAATCAGGCACAAGGAAAAGTTGCGGCTTTGATGTCAGGCTGTCACATTATCACGCATGTTGCTTTTAAGGAAAGTGTTCTTCCTTAATGGAAGAACAATTTCCTGTGTTTACATGCCCCTGACAATCAGAGCCTCAGAACAGGAAACACACGTTTCTGCCATATCGAAAGTATTAAAGCGCTACTTGCGGATCCAACTGCACTTTCTGCAAGAAATGTGAGGAGACATACAGTATAGTAAGCTAGTTTGGCTCACAATATTCCTTGTTGAAGAGAATGACCCATATATTTATTATACTTGATATGTGTGCAATGCCTTTGATTTTCTATGAGGTTTGAAATGCTGGTGCTTGAAATTACTTTATACTTGCTTCATGATGGCCCGCTCTGCCATTTTGTGGCCAACAATCGACTATCCTTTTAGTAGTCGTTTTGTTTTAAAGCCTGACACGTAAATAAAGCGAAACATATTTTCTTTAACAGCATCTGCGGGGTGTCGGTCATTAGTACTTTTTTAACGTTTTGGAACATTTGGTGGGGCTAGCGTCACCTAATGCCCAAAACATTGGTACTGTAAAAGAGAAAGGGGAGTTTGGGAGCAGCCTATGCCGTTGGCATAGCAACTTGTCGACGATTGCCATTGAAATGGCCGAATGGCCTTATTTTTTTCAAGGAGGGCTGTGCCTTTGCCATTTTCGAGTGTGCTTTTATGGGTTCCTCCCTTCTTCATATCTTCTCCCCTCCCCCCATGTACTTCCCGCTGACAAATCCGGCCCCCTCTTTTCTCTCTGCCCTCTCGACCCCCCCTAACTTCATGCTGGCCAAAATGGGCATGCTGTGTGTGCTGCCTCGGCACTTCCCGCTTTGGGGTATTTCAGGGTTCGTGCCATGTCTGCGGTTGTGCCCTTGCTTGCTGTGTTAGTCACCCGCTCGTGAGGCATTGCTACCACTTTGCATATTCCCATTTGTTTGTTTTTTGTCCTTCACGCTGAACCTCTGTCCCCTCAAATAAACTGAGTTGAAATCTGACCCAGAGGGAGCAGCAGCGCTTATAGGAGCAGCACACACTGGGCCTCATTACACGTTATGCGGTAAGGGATTACCAGCACCGGTAAGGGCACCGGTGCCGGTAATCCCTTACCGCCCTACTACGAGGTCCCTCAGCAGGTCCCGTCCTTAACGCGTGGTCAGACCACATGTTAAGGACAGGACCCGCTAAGGGACTTCAGATCAAATAACGGTACCGCTACTAGCGGTACCGTTATTTGCTCCTTCCCCATTCCCATTGAGCCCTATAGGGGCTCAAATGGGAATGGGGAATGGTTCACGGAATGGGGACTTACCGGTCCCGCAAAGGTTGGAATAGACCGGTAAGTCCCTATTCCGGGAACCCGGACTCCGAAGGCCCTAGGGGGTAGCCATGGCGCTAATAGCGCCATGGCTACCGCCTACCGTGTAATGAGGCCCACTGTTTGTGTTTATTTTACTGAGAGTTGCTAATCTGTCGGGACGTCAGGCTGTGCAGTATCCGCCAAATATTAATATAGTAAGAAAAGTGCGTACTCTTTCTTTCGAGGTGGGAGTATGCAGAATTCTACTCCCCCGCAACAGGCTGATAGTGAACTCCTGGAAATTCCAGGGTGACTGCAGTGCTCTGATTGACGTGGATACATTTTCTATACAATACCAATATTATAATGGGTATCTTCCTTTAGACAAAAGCATACCTTCTACAATGGCTTAGATGAGCTAAACACCAATGAAATTGAAGCTGCCTAGGCCAATGCACGTGGCTATGATTCGTTCATGGCTTTTTGCTGTCAATTTCCTTTTAAAGCACCCAGTAGATATCTTGATGTCAAGAAAATGTTTTCCAGGCAGTATGTGCTCAGTGATGTGGCAGCTCGAGGATTGTCTAATATAGGGTTGTCCAACTCCAGGCCTTCAGGACCGGATCCATGTGGGGTTTTCAGGATACCCTTCATTAATATTCATGATACATTTGCATACAATGATTCTAAATGTATGCACATTTATTTTTCCTCATGAATATTGGTGAGGTATATCCTGAAATCCCACCAGGATTCCAAGCCTCGAGGCCCAGAGTTGGACAACACTGGACTCTAATCGGTCAGTTGTGAAGTCCCACTAGAAGCATTATAATGTTATTGTGTTCTATTAACTACTAGGTATGTTATGTTCCACTGGTAACGTGTCATGCACTTCTGCCAGCGGAATAACTGTGATTGCAGGTGGCAAGGGTGCAGGTTATTGGTGTGTGATTTTTCTGGCTGGGTTGTCAAATGTATCAGAGGGCAGTGGCAGCTGCAGTTCTCCTCTACCACAGGGGAATACAGGGGTGCAGGACTGCAGATGCTCTGTTTCCCCACCACTCCCCAGTAATGGACCATTTCTTAACCATTTACCAAGTCCAATGCTGTTCAGTTTAGCGAGTCGAGGATTTTCATTGGAACTGAGCCTACTGGAAATGTAAGTCGAGGTGTTTGGGCACTAGGTTTTGAGTCCACATGCGCTACACTTGATCATTTCAGGTGTATTTATTTGAAGACATGGATTATACTGATTGGCTGCGAGATCATGGGTTGTGGAGGTGTTGCCCACTCCTCTTGTTAGGATTAGTACTTGTGTGTTCCCAGATACCTTGCTCATTAAAAAAGGATTCTTATTCTTTCGATCCTTGTTTGTAATCTATTGAATACTTTTTATTGTTAGGATGGTCAGCGCATATGTATTTCGACCTTTCACGGTCCAGGTGGTTGGTTGGTGTGGATGCGTTACACTGTTGGTCCTGTTGGGCTGTATCAAGTTGGGCCCCGCTGGGCATTGGATCTGGCAGTTGGCCTGATGCTCCTGAATGATTCGGTCTGGGTGGCACTGGTGCAATGTACTAGAATTTAACTACATCCTGTCACCTATGGTTGACCCCCCGCCCCCTGATAGCACGTCCCATGCCCCTCCCTAAAAGCTGAAACTACGCACATGGCAAGGAAAGATGGCAGAGTGATGGGAGGTGTGAGCGGGCTGCACAGCCTGTGGCTGTTCAGCTTTTTATCCACTCACTGACTGCCCATGGTCATGCTAGCCCCTAAAACCATTCCCAACTGCTGCCAGCACCTTCCGGCCCAAAACATATGCACCTGTCATTTATTTGAGCTACTTCTGTGTTTTTAAGGGGAGGCAAATGTTATTTCTAAGAAGTTCTCTGAAACACAGTGGGCCTCATTATGAGGTTGGCGCAAAGGGATACCGCGCACTGTTAAGGACATTGGTGCCAGTAATCCCTTTGCGCCCTATTCCGAGGTCCCTAAGCGGGTCCCTTCCTTAACGCCTGGACGGGGCACGTTAAGGGACTTCAGAGCTAATAACGGTACCGCAATTTGCGGTACCGTTATTTGCGCCTTCCCCCTTCCCATTGAGCCCTATGGGGGCTGAAATGGGAATGGGGAATGTCTTTTTCAATGGGGATTTACCAGTCCCGCAAAGGTCGGAATAGACCGGTAAATCCCCATTGAACGAGGGCAGACACGGTACCGGTATTGGAGGTAGTCATGGCGCTAATAGCGCCATGACTACCTCCAACCTCGGAATGAGGCCCAGTAGCTTAACTGTAGCTGTAAAGCCTTGTCTAGCGTAATGAAAATGTCTTATGTAAAGTGTCTTGCGCTGGAGTTCTACTGCTCGCTTCTCTCTTGTCTGAGCCAGCACGGGTTTACCTCGTTTCTAGCTGCTCATGATGTCCCGAGGATGGCTGGAGCTGGGTTAGAGCTGTTGCTGCTCAGCCTCTGCCTGGGGGCAGCCCTTGGAGGGGGGAACAATGGAAAGAACTGGAGGCAGGTGCAGCCTCAGCAATCTGTGCACCTTGGCAAATCTCAGCAGAGCAACGCGAGTACAGCTGTACCGCCTGTAGAGAGACGCCCTGCACACCATCAACACACTCTTGAGGTTATGACCGACTGCGAAAAGGGACTCGCCCCTCAGGTCTGGAAATATCGCTTAACATATGCAGTTGGGTACTGTTCACCCCCCACCCGGCAAGGTATATACAATCCCACTCTAGCCCACTTTGGCTAAATAACTGAGGCCAGACCAGCTCTTCTTATTGTGGCACAACAAGGCCGCAGTTTATTTTTATACATTTCACACCAGAAATTGAAACCAAAAACATCAATATCTTTAATAACTTTAATAAACCCCAGACGATTGGCAGCACCCTTCTGTTTTTTCTACTTCCTTATTAGCTCCCCCCTTTTTGTTATCTCTATCTTTATTTACAGTCAGCTCTCTTTTTCTCTTTAGCCATTTTTTTCCAGTATTCTTAGGTCTCACTCCCCGAACCTCCCTGAGCCTCCCCGCTGGGTGAAACACATTGGCAGCCGCCATTGATCTTCTGCAGGGAGCACCGTTATGCTTTCCTTTCCACCATCCCTAGCTGGAAGCTAATGACCATGGGGGGTGCACCTCCTTTTTTACCTTGCCGCCCCCGCCGTGCTAGGCTAACAGGGGGCAATCTAATCTTGGTCCTCTTTAACCTCCATCAGGAGGTTAGTTTTGGCACTGCTCGACCGCCTAAGTTACCACCACAGCAAAAAGGGGATTTCCCCCTTTGCTGCCCCCATCAGTGTATGTGCTTTCTATTCATCCTCGTTCTCTTATATCGTCTTCTAAATTCAATAAAAATTGGCCATGCTCCATTCCCCATTTCATTTGTTCCTGCACCCTTCAACTTGTATTCCTTCCGCTTCAGATCCTCAATGCACCTCATGGCATTGTCCATAAAGCAGATCTCGCTTCCCTAACCTTCCTGTGCCTCCCACTCAAGACGAATTTGGCTGTTGGTAGCATCGCTACTTCCTTCATTTTGCCAGCTGGGGGTGGAAGCTGAAAACAGGGATGCCCCCTTTACAGATCGTTCCGCCCCTGCCGCTCCAGGCTTTCCAACGGGGCTGATGATTCCTGGGTATTTCCTCTCTGCCCCTCGGCGTGTCAGGCTGCCCAAGGGGCATGTTCGGGAATCCTCTATGTCAGGCTGTAAGCAGGCCCTTCCCACCTTGGGAAAGTGAACCCCCTCTTTATCGTAATCACCCGGTCCTCCCACATTTAACACCCCATGACTGATAGTTGAAAAGCTAGCGCCAGCAGAAGAATACACATGGAATTGACACATTGTTAATGGTACATATTGTTCTTGTGCACATGCCGTTAACAAACATCACAACCCCAGAATGTGGCCGCTCTCACTTTGCAGGTTCCAGCCACATGCATTAACTGCTTGCTGAACCAAGACTAGCTGTCACCCTCCAGTATTTTTCTTGACCCGCTACACTCTAATCTGGCAGGTGGGTAATTAAACGTCCTTATGTACACTGTTCCAACCTTCACCTCTTTTATCCTTGTTTGTTTTTTCTAAGTGTATGCAAAATACAAACTGAGGAGTCTGGCTCATCTCAAGGACATCTCTGTTCCTATTCACCCACCTTCCATGCTAATATATGGGAAGGCGTGGCTAGCCCCACACTTGTAAACTCATTTGGTCCTACTTCTAGATCCTCCACTAGCATTGCAATTTCATCCTCAGGCTACACCCCGCGGTGACTGGCCACTCAGCAGTTTGTGCCACACATCTATAAGTTCAGCTAAACACCATCGCATGCACGCTGTGGGGATGGCTGGGCCGCTCCTTCAGCCTCTTCCATACCTGGGTTCCGGTCACATGCCCAAACCTACTTTCCATCCCTTAGGTTGGCTGGCCCGCCAGGCAGTTAGTGCATTTAATAAACACCCTGGTCCCATGTAATTTAGCAACACTTAACCCTGCCCCAGGTAATGTAAAAAGTCCTTCTGTGTGCCGACCGTGCATCTTTTTGTAACCAAACAACCCCCTATACCGCCCCTATGTAACAGTAAGTGCTGTTTGGCCTTAGCTACGCCCCGCTGGAAATGTATCCTTTGGCTTTCCTAATACGTATTAGGAATAAGCTGCAAATGTACTGCTATTGCTTTTATAATACCGACGACTCCAGGGCTCGAAATTAAGATTGGATCATTAAAAAATTAGCTAACATTTGGGATCGTAATGCAAATGTTACCACCCTTGCTAAATATAAAAAGTATGATTCTTATGTTAAACAAGGTTTTCCTGTGGAGAAGCGATTCGACTATCTTGTTAACCATTGTTGTAGCAATGTAAGACGTTTCATTATGATGAACAGACTGGATCTTCCCCCAACGCCCTCGCGTACGGGGGCTTCGCAGGGTATGCCCTACATTCAGCGATTATGTAGGATTTGTGAGCTAGGAATAGAAAACCCACGACATTTATTAACTGGTTGCAGAAAATGTAATGAAATTCACACTAGGTGCTACCACAATCTAGGGCATAAGGTGGAGAATTTCCAGTCTCATCAATCCTGGAGCCTAATATTTTCGGGGTGCTCTACAACCTCAAACCTCACGGTGTACCACATTTGTCTGGAAATACAAAAAAAAGATTTTTTAGATGCACCTGAGTATAAATCGATGAATTCTTGTATTTGAAATGATTTTATCCAGTTGAATAATTTTAAATTTTTTTATAAATAGGTTGTTAAATATTTAATATTTTTTTTTCTTGTCTCCTATATGATCCTAATAAGATGCTATTATAATGTGCTGTTTTGTATGAACAATGCTGATTTTTATGATTGATATGTATAAATATGCTATATTTGTATGTATGTGTTGAAAATAAATTTGTATGTGATATTATAAGGTTTACTTAACCATAATAATATAAAATAAATTTAAAAAAGGATTGGATGAGCAGTAGCTAAAATTAGCTTCTGGATAATTTGCATTAATGAGTGACCAGGAGCTACCACTGGGGGAACGGCGTGCTAGTACATAGCGATGCGCAACTCTAACTTCCACTGGAGCTGCCAATTTATCATTGTGTCCATTATTTATAACCCTGAGGTTTTATGTATCGTATAGCTGTGTCCTAATGTTTATTTATAGATTGTCCCAAATGCACAATGTTAATTCCAATATCTGTGTATGCTCGGCATCAGTTATCCCGGGAAGCCAGAAGCATCTCCTAGTCGATGTTGTTGCCAAGCTCTACGACACAAGCAGGTGCTAAATAGCTCCTAGTGCCCCTCAGTTTCAAACCCTGAACACCCTTATGATACCTACGACCATGCAGGCAAAGCATCAGTCCTACTAACCATGAGTAGCACCCATGCACCATGGCAGGTAATGTGTATGCAAATAAGAGCAATGTGAAATAAAGTGGTTCAGTACACAGAAACACCTGAGCCAGCAGGTAAGTTTACTATAGGTTTATTCGGTATGATAGTAGCCAGGAAAGACACCGGAACGTCCCTTAGCGCCAGCCTACACTCCTCAACCTTATCTCTTGGAACCCAGGTTCAGATCACAACACCACAAGCACTCTACACTGACATCACAACGTTCCAGAAAGTCAGTGACATCACCAGCAAGCCAAACATACATTACAACACTTCTCCCTCCTTACATTGCTGGAAACCACGAAGAACCTTACAACATTCCAGCAAGCCAGACATAAATTACAACATTTCTCCCTCCTTACATTCCTGAAAACAAAAAGGACCTTACAACACTCTCCTTACACTCCTACAAGCACATACACCCCTACAAGTGCATGTGGCCAACACGTAAATGCATCAAACAACACCAACCCTAAATGGACACCCCCTAAAGCACCTAGAGGAACAACCACCTGGAGCATAGCTCATACACCAAACCATGAACCAAGACCCTCCTAACACAGGAAACCAACAACAACCTAGAACAAACTAAACACGGCTGTGCTACAATGAACCCAACGCGACAATGCACTACAATAAACCTACGCGGCACCCCATGAATCTGCACCCTAACCGTGCCAAGGAAAACCAATAGATCTGCACCCTAACCCCACCAAAGAATACACTCAACTCCACTCCGTTCCCTCAAAAACACAACTAACAGAGGAACCCACCGACATGGAATAAGGGCTAATCACCTCCCCTCAACCTAGACTGGTAAACAATTGAGGAACAAAACAATAAAATTACGCACTCTGCCTGTTTCAAACTGCCGCTTGAAACCTAGAGCCTGCCACGCCCCAGCATCCCACAAAAGTACATTACACTAACCACTCAAACCCTTTTGTGCACCATCATCCTTCCACCCTGGTCTGCACCCCAGGGCACCAGGGCTGCTGACACCCGGGCACTACCCCAGCTCACACAAGAGCAACAACAAGCACACACCCTGACATCAGTCCATAACTGCTCCCACACAGGAACCACAATGTACCCGATCACCAACTAACACAAAGTCAACCTCCACGGCGCCAAATCATATGCCCCTAAACCATTACCTCACGAGACCCCTAGTACTGGCCAAACATGAACACTGTACACCTTCTACAGCCTGGGACCTCAAGTCCCAGCCACAGCCGCTGCAGCGACACACACCACACCATGCCCAGAGACCCCATGCCCCTGCCTAAAGCTACGACGACACACCCGACACCACCATGGGACCCCTGGTCTCTGCCAAACTGTCACAGTAGTACACCAACACACCATGGGACCCCGAATCCCTGCCGAACTGCAAACCGCAGTACACCTGCAACACCCTGCTTGACTGCACCGCAGTACACCTCCAACTACCACTGCCACACACTGCCACCACACCGTGGAACTCCTAGCCCCAGCCAGTCTGCATTGCAGTAATCACCTATGCACACAATACGGGACCCCTAGCCCCTGCCAACTGCCCCTGCAGTACCACCTCCACTCACAATACGGAACAACCAGCCCCGGATAGACTGCTATCATAGAAAACACCAACAGTCCCAAAAGAGGCGCACATGAACCCACCCGGCATTCAGCGCTCCAACTCCAGAGAAATACAACATATTGCATCTCTGTACCCGCGCACATGCACACACCACGCTGCTACTCACGAGACAGAGGATACACAAATTATTTCATAAACTCTGAAGCAGCATGTAATATTAGGACAACATGGATAACAATAATGTTGTGATTTCGCTGAGCGACGTCATCCTCAATGAACAGTCATCCGAAAGCTAGCGCTTCAAAACAAAACAATAATAATACAATGACTTGCCACCCACGAGTCCCAAGCCTCCCGCGAGTCCACGTCAACCACCGGTTCCTACCCCACCTGCAAGAAAATCAGGGTTAACCAACAAAAGTACAATATCAATATCAATTGAATTCAATTTCAAATACACTCGGGCCACGACACAGGCACACTCATCCATACCGGCCCGTAACAACTGACACACACTTACCAGTCCAATTACGAAAGGCCACGACACATAGACAAGACACCACACAAACCGGTCTTACACATTAGCTCACTAATGTTCCGCAAAGAAACAAGTTGTCCTTCTCATGTGGCAATGCTGCCAGAAGTCAAAACTTCTCCAAACAGAACATTGCAGCACCAATGAATGTCCAGACATAAACATACGTCCGCCAATCCAACAGAACACGCTGTCCTCAATGCCTTCCTCATCACGTGCTCTGAACAGCAATCCACTCCTGCGCTGCGTGGTATGCCTTCCAAGCCTCCGTAATTCACCTCACTTGGAACGAACGCCTTACCAGTCCTGTCACAGCTGACCGAAACATAGTTCAACCTTGCGGCCCAGTCCAACGTAACATCTGTCAGGTTGTTCCTACTGGCATACTGCCCACCCACATCATTATGTGGGCGGTCCTCCGCTGCGGTCCTTCTTCCCTAGTCAAGGGAAGTGACGTTGGGTGAGGGAGGGGGCTACGGGGTTTCGGCAGTAACTGCCATGTAGTGATTAAAGAAGGTTAGCATTTAACCTGGCTCCTACGTGATCTTTCCTCCTGCCGGTTTGAGGGACCACGTAAAACCTCACATTTGGCGACGAGGGGTGTTTGCCACCCACCCGTGCCAGGTAGAGGCCCGCAGTCGAGCGGTTGCAGCGCGTCGGCGCACCTCCACTCCTGAAGCCCTGGAAGGCATGCAGAGGACTGCGGTCGAGTGGCGTGGCACGTCGGCGCTCCTCTCTTGAGAGCGGCCCCGCTACGAGGGGCTCAATCAGCACTGCGAGTGAAGCGGGTGCAAGCCCCCACACCACACCACATCAGGTGTGCCCAGGAGGCCACGAGGCGGCCCCAGCAGGCACAGATCACATTGCGGGCAGCAACCCCACCTCCCCACCCACCACACGCCGCAACAGGCGACACGTAGACCAGGGGACAGCGAGTAGCCCCGCAAAGGTCGTGAAGGCCCATCACAGCCAGCCACATGGCGGCCCAACGCGCGAGGAGGCGCACCCACCACAGCCGCAGAGCACACGCGGCTCACACAGGTCATGTGCTCCACGAGGAAGCAGCACGTGAACCAAGGCTGCAGCATAGCAGCATTACAAGGCTCCGCAGAGAAACGGCGGGCTCTGGACAGCGCACGCTCACCACGCTGACTCAGGCAAGCCACCAGAACCATGTCAGCTCCAGCAAGCCCAGCAGCATCTTCATCAGGAGGATCAGGAGCCACGGCGGATGATCCACAACAGGCACAAGGACCAGGTAACACCTCTCAAAACATGCCCACACCTTGTCCATTTGATGTCAAAGACACCTCTAATCTGGGACCCAGGTGGGTCATATGGTTAAGGGACTTCAAGTTCTATGCTGGGGCAATTGGCCTAATTGATGACGCAAGGCTGAAAAACACCCTCTTCATGACAGTAGGCCCAGCTGTCAGGGAGATAGCAGGTGAGCTGATGAATGTAGACACTGTTGCGTATGGGGAACTTCATGGGAAACTATCTGAATACTTGGCCCCTCACACCAATATTGACTATGAGTGCCACGTGTTCCATACCACTAGACAGGAAAAAGGGGAATCACTGGCCAATTTTTTGATGCGCCTGCGCATCAAGCTGAAATACTGCGAATTTCACAAATATTCCAACGAAGAAGCATTGAGATCCCAGGTCATAGCCAGCTGCATATCACAACCATTCAGGAAACAATTGCTCCAAAAGCAAAGGTCCCTTCAGGAAATCCTTGCCCTAGCTAGAATGGAAGCAGCAGTGGAGTCGCAGTTGGACAGTCTAGGCAAGGTCACCATCCAACACCCGACATCCAACTCGGACACAATCAACAAATTCTATGCTGCCCCCTCACAAGGTGGAAAACGCACAGACGCCACGTGCTACCGATGCGGATACGAATATCCACCGTGGGTGATTGCCCCGCCGTTGGACAGAAATGCGCCGCCTGCGGCAGAATGGACCACTACAGAGCTGTGTGCAAGAACGCGCCGGGACCAGCGCCCAGCAGACCAAGACGACAAGAAAGAAGGAGAGGCTCGCGGCTCAGCCCACCCCCTGGGAGAGGGGAAGAAGAACAGATGCAACCAAGGAGTGAGGACAGAACCCGGAGGAGCTCATATGCAAGAGAAGACAGAAAGTCATCAGACGGCTCCAGACCGTCTCAGAGGAGGAGGTTTGTCCGCTACATTGAAATGCGCTCTCCGTCCGGCAGTGAATCCCAGTCGTCAGAGGATTATAAACGGAAAAAGGGGTATGTGTGGGCGCTCAACAATGCCACGGCCACCCAACACAGTCCCACGCTCACACTACAAGTTAACCACACCCCGCTTGAATTCCTCATTGATACAGGGGTGACAGTTAACATCATAAGCGAACAAGCATACAACTCGCTCATCAGCCCACCAAAAATCCAGAAAGCAACAGTGGACATCTACCCATACGGCGCCACCACCCCACTACCCTGCAAAGGGACCATTTCAGCATGGTGCGTGCACAAATCAGACGCTGCAAAGATTCCCTTACACATTTTAAAGACAGAAGCCAACAGCGGGTGTATCCTCAGCTTTAAGACGGCTGTCGAGATGGGTTTGGTGCACATATTGTATCAACTCATGGCCCACAAATACTTCACCAGACCCGATGCGATAGAACAAACGTTTCCAAACCTATTCAAAGGACTGGGCAAACAGAAACACAGGAAGGTACAGCTGCATATAAACCCAGACATACCACCAGTCGCCCAACACTATCGCGGGATACCCGTAAACATACAACACCAAGTTGAGGAAGAATTAGACAAGCTCATCAACCTCAACGTCATCGAACCAGTCTCGGGTCCCACCCCATGGGTATCCCCCATTGTCCCTGTCCCCAAAAAGTCACCCGATGGATCAATACTCCTGTGCGTAGACATGAGGAGGGCCAACGCAGCAATCGCAAGGGAGAGACATCAGGCGCCCCGGATCACTGACATGATCCACCTCCTCCATGGTGCACAAGTTTTCTCCAAACTAGACCTCGCCAAATTGAGATTGCACCCGAGTCCAGGTACATAACGACATTCGTCATGCACCTGGGCCTATTCCAATATAAGAGGCTCCGTTTTGGGATATCTTCTGCAGCTTCAAGAAGAAATACACGTGGTGAACTGCCTAAACTATTCAGAGGATGTTCTGGTCTTTGGGAAGACGAAGGAAGAGCATGACACAGCTCTTCACAGAGTGTGCGAAGCACTGGAAGCAGCTGGCTTAACACTGAATAAAGCCAAGTGCGAATTCGGGAAAGGCTTGTTACGCTTTTTCGGTCATATCTTATCCAGCAAAGGAATGCGGCCGGCCCGGATAAAGTGGCAGCCCTCAACTCAGCCGCACCCCCAACGACTGCGACAGAGCTCAGGTCTTTCCTAGGGCTTGCCAGCTACTGCTCCAGGTACTTAAAGGACTATGCCACGATTAGCAACCCCCTGCGCCTACTAACGCGCATAGATCAACCCTACACCTGGTCCACAGACTGCCAGAGGGCATTCAAAGCGATATGTGATGCCATTACAAAGGCAGAGGACATGGCCTACTTTGACGCCAAACGACACACGGAAGTAGTCATCGATGCCAGCCCGGTTGGCCTGGGCACCATATTAACAGAAATAGATCCTCAGGTACCCACAAACATATACATAGTGGCATACGCCAGCAGAATCCTAACCCCCACGGAACAGGCGTACTCCCAAGCGGAAAAGGAAAGTCTGGCAGTGGTATGGGCATCCGAGTACTTCCACCTGTTCCTGTATGGAAAGGAGTTCACCATAATAACAGATCATCAAGCCCTACTCACAATCTACCGGGACCCAAAATCAAGAATGACACCGAGGATAGCCAGATGGGGTCTGCGTCTACAAGACTACAAGTTTATCATCAAGCACCGCCCGGGAAAAGAAGACAACCTGGCAGACTATCTATCTCGCCACCCAACCGGACCCACCAGCCCTCAACCATTCAACCATCCATTGCAGATGAATACCTCAGCTATGTCGTCCATCACCTGCAACTCTTGCCCGTAGGGTGGGCAGACATAATCACGCAATCGGAGCAGGACCCGGCGCTACGAATCATACGCCACTGCATACAAGAAGAAAGAAGAGTGCACATGCGACAACAGGCGAGACAGGAATCAGAGGATGTCCAAGAAGATGTGAAATGCATAGACCAAGTTCGAGATGAACTCTCCATAGTCGACGAACACATAGTCCTAAAAGGATGCAAGGTACTCCTCCCAAAATCACTACAAACCAGAACGATACAAGTAGCACACGAAAGTCACCGAGGGGTGGTCGCCACCAAGCGGCTACTAAGACAGAAGGTGTGGTTTCCCAGGGATGCAATGGTGGAAGAGATAGTGGGCAACTGCCCGACGTGCGCACAAATAGCACCACCTCCACACCCAAACCCACTGCATATGTCACCCTTACCGGGACACGTGCGGGAGGAACAAGCGGTGGATTTCTTTGGTCCTCCGAGAGACGGCACATATGTATTGGTGTTAAGAGATGAACACTCAAGATTTCCGGAGGCACAAATCGTCGTCAGCACTGCTGCCTCTAGCGTCATCCCAGCACTAGACCGCATGTTGTCCACTTATGGAATACCCCGGATCATAAAGTCTGACAACGGAGCGCCATTCATGAGTCAGGATTTTGAGAACTTCTCAAAATACATGGGGTTCCAACACCGAAGAATATCACCCAGATGGCCTCAGGCAAATGGCATGGTCGAGAGATTCATGGCCAACATCGAAAGAACACTACAAATATCGGCCATACTCAACAAGCCTTTTGAACAAGCACTTTATCAATTCCTCAGGGATTATCGGCACACACCTCATAGCACGACGGGAATATGCCCTGCTGACCAGATGTTCAGAAGACCAATCCAAACGCGGCTACCGGAAGACACCCACTCAGCAGAGGCAACACCGTTAGAACAGGAGGCCAGAGCCAAAGATGACACAGCCAAGGCCAAGATGAAAGAGACAGCTGACCACAAAAGGAGAGCACAAGAGTCAAACATCGAACCACGGGACCAAGTGTGGATGCGACAAACGAAACAAAGAAAGGAGGACGCCACGTTCGCAAAAGTGCTGTTGACCGTCACACAGAGAAAAGGAACGATGATCACGGCACAAAGAACGGATCAGTCCTCAGTGACTCGGAACGTATCGCATTTCAAGCCCCGGATAACCCACCAGAAGAACACGCAGGACAGAGCTGAAAACAGTGGCGACGACAGAAGTCGGGACGCCCCCTATCTAGGAGACAGTGAGGCCTCTGAAAGTGAGGACAACATCATGCAACATGAAGAGACCGGGTGGACACCGCGAAATTCAGGAAGACCACAGAGAAGTCACATAAAACCTCACAGACTCACCAGAAACAGGATGTCAACGTATTCTTACCTTCACGCACCACCAGAGGCGAGCGTTATAGATCCCCTAGGCGTTCCAGTTCAACACACTGAAACTTCAGTTGAAAGGGCACCAACGTCATCACTTCGCTTGTTAGCTTCACAGGGTTAGTGTCTCCGCTGCCACACACACAACGGCAACCCCAAAGGAGTCCATGGTGCCGCATGGCCCCCAAACCGGCACCCTCCATCACAGTGACCACCAGTGCCCACACCTGACAGGGCCCGTGGTCACCGACCATGCAGCACAACACTGAGTACTCCACCTTTACCGGACGCCTTCGGCTACTGACCAGCTCCTGGCCAGCGATAAGTTCACCCAGCTGTGCTCCTGCGCCGCCTCGCTGACCCGGTCCTCAATTACTCCAGCCACAGGCCCAACACAGACACGGAACTGTCGCCTCTGCAGTCCTGTCCCCAGACTCTCAGCTGTGCGGCTCCAGAGACATCAACCGAGGCAGAATCCACTGCGCTTCAGCACCACCGGGCCTGCTGAAATTTAGCACCGAGATCCCTGTTCCTGGAGCTAAGTCTTGCAGGCAGCAACAACGTGGGACTTGGGCAAACGGAGGGGGATGTTCCTGGCTCAGCTGCTGCCCCTCCTCCACAGGATCCCATCCTCGTTGCCAGTGAAATAAAGTGGTTCAGTACACAGACACACCTGAGTCAACAGGTAAGTTTACTATAGGTTTATTTGATATGATAGATTATGGTTCAAAAAGCCCAGCTTTTTTTCATTCAAGTAAGTAATAGTACATACTGATTTAAAGTTACAAAAGAAAAGTGGTACATTCTTGGTACACATAGGTACACATTTCATGTAAGGTACTTGGTACTAAAGACAGATAAATACCAGGCAGTGTCCAAAGCGAAGTCCATGCAAACAATGCCAAGAAATACAGAAGATGCCAAACAATGCCAAGAAATACAGAAAATGCCAACACGTGTTTCAACCTATGAGGTCGTCATCAGGGCATATAGATACATGTGATACATTGGACTATAATGCTAATGCTAAACCTGAACTGTTTTCATTCTAGAAACCTTATTGTAGTTGTTCTCAGAGGGGTCATAGTCAAACTATAGAAAAAATTAAGCAACGGATGATTCCCAAAACATGTTACTGTTCAGTTCAGTATGCTTAACTCGGGGCAAGTCGTAATGTATTGCTTGGCCGAGGTACCGTAGCTGTAGCAATAAAGCAGTATAAGAGTTTGTGTTTGGTGTGCTTGTTCCGGATATCTAGCCGTGATCGGCTTGGGGATTTGGCGTGCTCAGTGGCGGGTAGTTTCTCGAACGCTGAAATTTAGCACCGAGATCCCTGTTCCTGGAGCTAGGTCTTGCAGGCAGCAACAACGTGGGACTTGGGCAAACGGAGGGGGATGTTCCTGGCTCAGCTGCTGCCCCTCCTCCACAGGATCCCATCCTCGTTGCCAGTGAAATAAAGTGGTTCAGTACACAGACACACCTGAGCCAACAGGTAAGTTTACTATAGGTTTATTTGATATGATAGTAACCAGGAAAGACACTGGCACATCCCTTAGCGCCAGCCTATCAACCGTGGCTCTTGGAACCCAGGTTCGGATCACAACACCACAAGCACTCTACACTGACATCACAACGTTCCAGAGAGTCAGTGACATCACCAGCAAGCCAAACATACATTACAACACTTCTCCCTCCTTACATTGCTGGAAACCACGAAGAACCTTACAACATTCCAGCAAGCCACACATACATTAAAGCACAATGCATATAAAAGACCTTATGCCACACATGTTACAACCTGTTGTGAACAGCTCTTCCCACAATACCCGACCTTGCTTGCTGGCCCAACTTTGTAACACCATTGAATATGCAAATTGTAGGTCCCTCCCTAAATGGAACTGTTTTAAAATCTTCTCCCTTCAAATACACCCCATGGGATGCGATCTCCAAAATGTCTGTTCCTTAAGGGTGGTGACCCAAGGATCGATGGCAGGCTCAACCCACTCAGCTTTCACAAATGTAGTACCGTCTCTGTGGGAGCAGGGCCTCCTGCACGCCAAACACAGGGTGCATGGAGCGGGACGTCTCATTTGATCTGTGCTTTGCATGTATGTTTCAGCCCAGCTGGCTGCTGCAGCTGCTGATTCCGTAACTGGCAGACGTTTCGCCGTATGGACAGCTGCCATATAATGAATAGCGGCGAGGCCTGCATGGTCTTGTTTCAAGACCAAAGTAACAACTACCCCTTCTCAACCAAACCCCCGTCCAATGCCTCAATGGTGCTTGGCTCACTAAATCCATAAAACAGCGGCGCATAATAAATAAATACACACCGCAAGGCTGGCTCGTGTGGAGAAAAAACAGCACTCTTTAACATCACGTGGGTGTCTTGTTCTACAACCATGGCACAGAAGAGTGACTTTTTCTAACCTTGTACCATCCCCGCGCATAAACAAGGCGGGCAAATCCTGCAGCCAGTTTGACATACACCCTCTGTTACATTCACACTTTATGTACGCGGTGGACGTAGTGTTCCCACAGTGCTCACCTTCCTACGTGCCTTGCGACCAAAAACGTCCAATCACGTGCACTAAAGTAACGTGTTTAATTACTGCGTATCGCCCCATTGGTTTTGGCGCTTTGGTGGCATAAATCACCTAATCGCTAAAACAGGAATGTTTTTTTTTAAAAGGAGAAGGGGAGTTAGGGAGCAGTGTATGGCGTTGCCTGCCCTTCACCCGCTCTCTGACGTCTGGTGCCCTGCTGCTGTTGTTGTGGAAGCTGTGCAGCTCCGAAGTGGGAGCAAAATGACTGCACTTTACAATATGCCTTTTTTTTAATTATTATTTGTATGCACCAATAATGTTTTTGCCATAAACTTGTGTGCACTATGTTTAAGGTCGGAGTGATCTCGTGTTGAGCCAAAGTTGCAGCCATTTGCAGCCTGGCTATGCTGCTGGCATCCTCGTTGTGCGCATTGTGCGCATAAAGTTTATGGAGGTCCTCAATGTGCTTGTTTTGTCTTGACTGTGCTGTCTTACCTGAACTGCTCCTCGTGCATATCCCAGGGCCATTTCCCCTGCTGCTATGAAAGCCAGGCTGCTGGCCGCCACAGACCATCTTTGGGCTTGCTTTAGTCTTGCCGGGAGCAGCGAGGAGGATGTCTCCGTGGCTGGCAGGCATACAGGGCAATCCTATTTTGAAGCCTGTGTTCTCTCCGTGCTGGTTGCCACATCGAGTTCTCGAGGTAGTCCTTTCTTTCCAACGCCCCAAGCCGTCTCTACACCCACAAACCCACCCCACCCTACACCCACTCACCTACCACCACTCTCTCTACTCCCACCAATCCTGGCACCACTCTCTGTACTCCCACCAGCCCAACCTACCACCACACTCTCTGCCATTCTGTGTACCTCCACCCACCCTACCACCACTCTCTCTACACCACCCACCCACCCTACCACCACTCTCTCTACCCCTCACCCACCCTACCACCACTCTCTCTAGCACCACCCACCCACCCACCCTACCATCACTCCATTTACCCCACCCCACCACCACTCTCTCTACCCCACCAACCCTACCACCACTCTCTCTCCCCCACCCTACCAACACCACTCTCTCTACCACTCTCTCTACCCCACCCACCCTACCCCCACTCTCTCTACACCCACCCACCCTACCACCATTCTCTCTACCCCCACCCACCCTACCACCACTCTCTCTCTACCCCGACACACACACCCTACCACCACTTTGTCTACCCCCACCCACCCAGACTCTGTATACCAACCACTCACCCACCCTACCACCACTCTCTCTACCCCCACCAACCCAGCAACGCTACCACCACTCTCTCTACCCCCCACCCACACTACTAACACTCTCTCTACCAGCACCGACCCACCTACCACCACTTTCTTTACCTCCACCCACCCACCCACCTGAGCTTAGAGCCCTTTGGGTAACGTGCATGCAATGGATGGGATGCAGAATAACTCTGACACCAAATAATCGAACCAACTCAGGAAGATGGTAAAGTTTGCTGTTTTATTATCAATTGTCTAAAACAGGGAGTTACAACAGACATCAACGGACGTTCGCTCGCTTCGTTAGATGGCCCTCTATAATTGGTTGCCATGCTCGTTTTATGTCTGGAACATTCAGTTCACTTAGCAGCACGTAAATTCAGACACAGGTTGCAGGAGGTGTACTTGTCTCTACCTCCTCACACAATTAGCCCAACATCTCTCATCACCCAAGCCTTCTACCATGAACATTCTCTTTGAACTTGGCCTTGCAAAGTATTCTTGTCTGTGAGAATATAAGGGAGTGCAAGCACGGACGATCGCTGTTCTAGAACTCCAAGCTCAATTCTAGTTACATCCTTGGCTCACATGACAGGAGACCACGATTTGGACCATTCTTCAGCATTTAAATTTCTTAAATTAATAAAATTTGGCACGCATGGTGATCTTTCTTTGTACCCTAACAAGGGGTGATTCAGCTTCTCACGTTCACTGCCTTTGAAAATAGATAACCAGCCTTGTCTGCTTTGACTTTGACAGCAGGCCAAACGGCCTTGCCATTCCTTTCCATGATCTCAGCTAATTCTTGCTGCAACACAGTTCTCAGCCTTTCCTCTCCATGGGTCCAGGCTTACTAAATTCTTGACACCGATGTCCAGCTTCTATAAAATGGCAGCTCCGACCTGCAGTCTATTCACTACATATAGCCAACTTCTAAGATTATTTAGTTTACTTGCGTTGATGCATCTGTACAGTTATTGAACGGCTTGCATTTTTTGCAGTGCGTGACACACGTGCAATCTTCTGGCATATGAAGGTTTACTCGATTCTTTACTTCGTCATCAGTTTCTATAAGGTCCATGCAGGCTCTTCAGCCAGTCTTCTTAGGATGTCACGTTTGTCTCTCGTGACGTCACCAGCTCCTCTTTCTCTCGTTTTCATATTCCTTCAGGGAGTCCCTCCCTCAGATTATCGTCTCTTCAGGAATAGATTTGATAGGGTTTTCTCAGTGGGTATCTCATTTCAAGTATCTGCCATGGTATGGTCACAACTGCTGGTGTCAAGCATGGCACAATGTCAGGCTTCCAACATAAAGGAGGTAGCAGGCGGGATTTCCAGAAGAAGCATGCAGCTGCTCCTCTACAATCCCCCCTCTGGTCGAGTCATCGACCACCTCTTCACCAGTTTCCACATCTTGATATTTCTCTTGAAGAGTGCTTCTTTGGAGTCCAGATCTTCATCTCCCCCCTCAGGGTGCCTGCTGATTTGAAATGTTCATCCACACTCCAGGTCATGTACTGCTCTGTCCATTCGGATAACAATAGACCTATCATCCCACATACTTCTTGTGATTCTTCGGATACAGGAACTTTGTTCCTTCAGGTGCTACAATGTTGGCCATTATATATTTCTTGACATCTTCATCAGTCAATTCCTTGGGTCCAAAGCCAGATTCAACATCGATCATGCTCTTCATCCCTACTGCCTTCTTTGCTGTTTTCTTGCACTGGGCGATTATTATCTTGATCACACAGAATCCAAACATCACCATGAGCAATAGTGCTCCAAGAAACTTGAAGATGTTTGCCATCCACTGCAGAATCCATGAGAATATGGATGCAAACCAACTATCACCTGCAATGTCCTCTGTCACGTCTTCCACCTGGTTATGCAGGTTCGTCAGCAATGTGATGGCCTCTGTCAAGGTCCCATTCTCTTCATCATGAGAAGGTATGAATGTGGAACATGATGGCCCAATTTTGATGCAAACTCCTCCTTCCATCGCTGTGATCATGTCAAGGACATATTTGTTCTGCAGGGTCATTAATCATATGGCCCTCACCTCTTCCTTGATAGCATTGAATCCCTCTATGGTAGAGTTGATTGTCTGCAGGAGCTCCCATCTAGTAATTTTCAAACATTTGACATTGGCCATCATCTGGATCCCAGGCATGAACATAGTTGTGAATATTGAAGCAGTCTTGCTGAACAACCTGTGTTCATACGGAATGTATTCAAAAGATTCTATTGACTTGACTGAGAAGTAGTTCTCTCTTCTGGTTTGATTGAGAAATTCAAGCGCTCTTCTCTTTCTCAAATGTGCATCTATTTTTGTAAATTCTCCAATGTTCAGGTCACTCTGAGGAATCACTAATGCCGGAACATGAATGAGCACCAAGGAACACGTTCCTCCCCAATCCTTTGGCAGCTTCATTTAGGCCCTGGGCCCACAAGCCCAAAATCGATCCGTCAGGATGGCTGTCCCTGCTCCAATTCTGAAAACGTCAACTGTAGTTTTGCAGCCTTTGTTATCTCCCACATGATTTCTTCCTTCTCTTCGGAAGCACAATGTCGCATTCGCCAATGGGATCACAATCATTGGACCTGATTCATTTTCTACCCATGTCAGCAGTTTGGCATGCTTTGCCCATGACTTCAAACACCCATTGTTTACTCTATGTACCACTTGCACATATTCTGACTTTAGTAGATGAGCTGTGCAGGACATCAGTCCTCCTTCCCCGCCCTTCTTGGACTTCACTTGTCCATAGACTAAGATTTGAGTTTGTTCCCAACATCCAGGCCATCCAGCTATTTTATTAGGGCAGTTCAATCTCTTCATGCCTGCCATAACTAGCTCTTCCTGTCCTATCGCAGGATATGTAAGCATCTTCCTCTCCCATCCAGGTTGCTTTTTCATCTGTGCAGGCTTGATATAATCACCCGGAAATGTAAACAACCATTTCAACCTCCATCGCAAAGTGGCCCAACTTCCCTGGAATTGTCCTCTGGTCAAACATGCTGCAAGATGAACACCTGGCATCATGTTCTGGCACCTCTCTAGAGATGAAAGTTTGCGCTGCATTCATGGCATATGGTATGAGAGCGCAGACGTAGCAACTTTCCTTAGATGTTCTCTCTCCCACATTTCTCATGTGCTGATACCACATGTTATTACCCAAGTGTCCTGAATTGTCTATAAAGGTATTTATCCCCTCACTATCTTCTCTGGTACTTCTGTTTTGTCTCAACACAAAGTCAGTGGCCCTCATTAGAAGGTTGGCGGAATGGGTTTACCGGCACCGGAAAAGGTGCCGGTAAACCCATACCGCCCTAGCACGAGGTCTCCTCACGGGACCTGCAATGGGCGCCTGGAAAAACCAGGCGTCCTTACCGGGTCCCGCGAGGAGGCCAGAGAGCTAACAACGGGCCCGTCATTAACGGGCCCGTTGTTAGCTCCATCCCCATTGACCCCTATGGGGGCTCGAATGGGAATGGGGATGGACCGGGTCTGGGTTCCTCGGACGTGGAATTACCGGGTCCGCCAGGGTTGCGATGGCCCGGTAATTCCTCATTCTAGGAACCCGGGCCCGGATTGCGGTAAGGAGTCAACCATGCCGCTAAAAGCGGCAGGGTTACCTCCAACCTTCTAATGAGGGCCAGTGTCTGTATAATACTCATGAAGCAAATCAAACATAGTTCTCACAGTGGGGAGAACCATAGGAACCTCTGCCTCAGTGGAAGTAAGCAAATCAAAAGCAGTTCCAGTAGTGGGGAGAACTATAGAGGCCTCTGCCTCAGAGGGAGTACTAGTATGATAGAGACTGTGAAACAGAAGGAATAGAAAGACAAAGATTGTAATTGTGCAGGCATATAGTATGCACCAAAACATAGACACCCACCTTTTGTGCCATCCTGGTACTTGTTGTTCATGCTCTAGAACTGTGCCAGCTTCCAAATTTCTCATCTTTAATATCATTTATCAACTTTCTTACACCTGTATTTGTGAAATGTGTTCAAGGATTGCAATTAGCAGCCTTATAATCACAGGGATAGTTTTAGGATCCTGTAAAAAAAAAGTGTGAATAGCAACATCTCTTCTGACAAGAGCAGGATAAACTCGAAGTATTAATACAAAAACAGCAAGCAAAAGCCTATGCACATCACTATCAGTGAGTACCATAGGGTTAACTTCTTAGAACCCGTATGCACCACTAAATGAATCTGGATACTGATCTCATTTTAGGCATACCTTTGATGCTTCAATGTGTTTCTAGAGTTTATTTCTGGCCTACTAAAACTCGCTGAAAGTCTTTGTACTCCTGCTAAAATATCTATAAGGAGTATCACCTGAGTTTTAGTCCAAACTAAATCTGTATCATTTACAAGTTGTTGTTTTGTCGTTCTTCTTTGTCATCGATCCAGTCTGCACATGCTGAAATTCTTCTTCTTGTCTTGCTTCTGGATTGGCAACGGTGGGAGGGACAGTGTCAGCTTTATAGACTTTCACATCACCCACGTGAAGCCAAGATCGTCTTCCTTGGACCTTTACAGCTGAAGTTGTTATGTTTTCAATGTAAAAGGGGCCATTAAAATGTGGTTCATGCCACTTTCAGGTAACATTTTTAAATAGGACAAGATCACCAACATACAACTTGGGTGTCGATAAAAGTTCAGTTGCACTGGTTGTTGAATTGCTTTCATCTGTGTTCTGAGACCGACCCCACTGGCGCTTCAGTTGATCTGAAATAAGAGAGATACTAGAGGTCATATATGTCAAATAGTCATACAATTCATCACCTAAAGTTTTAGCTACACTCTAGGCATTACTTCTACTTCTAGATGGAGGAGTAAGAGGCGTCTCATTCACCGCCCTGTCAATAGTTCATTAGGGGCCTGGTGGTGATATGATGCTGGCTGATTCCAAAGGGCATATAAAGCTAAGGGTAGGCAATATAGCCATCCCTTATTCAAAATCAATTTAATCTTGGGAATCCTTTCCTTAAGGAGGCTGTTGAGTCTCTCACATATCCCATTCTCTTGCAGTGTTAAGCAGATGAAAACTTGAGTTTACTATTCAATAGAAGCCCTAACTGTTCAAATACTTAATTAACAAAATGCAGTGCATTGTCGGATTTCAGCACTTCGCACACACCCCATCTTGGAAAGACTTTGCATGCTAAAAACATTGCTGCACAAATGGCATCAGGGTGTGTACACAGACCTGCCTCGATCCACCTAGAGAAGGGACAGACCACCACTAATCGATACCTATATCCATTACATACTTGCAGCATATCGACATAGTCAATATGTAAATGTTGAAATGGACCATTCCGTCGGGGTATTACCCCTTTAATTATGCTCAGTGTATGCCCCGCAGTAATGTTTTGACACACAATGCAGTTCACTATATACAGTGCAACGTGCTCCAACAAATTCATAATGAACCAGTCTTCTGCAACCATAGCAGCAAGACTCTCCCTAGTTACATGCGCGGGGTAATGCAGCTGTTCAAGCGCAAACTTTAATAATGCTACTGGCATCACCAGCTTTGCAGTGCTATCCTGTCGCCATAATGCTTCTGTGGGGGATATAGAAAACCCCCTTTGTTTCCATAATTTTGTGCTCTTTCTACGGTGCTCTCCCTTGAATTTCCATTAGTTGTGTTCCCGATAACTTATAAAACCCTTCTCGCACTAACATGGATGTGACTATTTTCTCTTTAATATTCTCGGCATCAAAACTCGAAATATCTAGAGAATATGCAACCCTTTTGGCTTCTTCGTCTGCGGCTTCATTCCCACAAGAGATAAAAATCTGTTCGCTTAGTGTGAGTTGCACATTTAATGAATGCTATGGCCACTGAGAGTTGTAGTGCCTTAATAAGCCTGTCCAATAAGGATGCGTGCTGCACTGGAGTGCCATCCGCACCGAGGTAGCCCCTCCTTTTCCAACGAGCTAATCCTGCGTGTACAGTTGACATCACATAGGCGGAGTCACTATACACCGTCACTTCCTGCCCTTTGTGTTTCTAGAGTGCGACAATAAGCACAACCAATTCTGCTGCTTGCGCTGAAAAGCGAGACGGTAGCCTTGCACTTACTACAACTTCAAATTCTCCATTTAATTTGTGCCTCACCACTGCTGCGCCTGAATGCCTTTCCCCACTAGTCTGATCAATTTCTGAAGAACCATCAATAAAGAGAATTTCCCCTCTTGCTAAAGCCTTTTCCTTCACATCTGGTATATCATCACGAATATAATTATCACAGCCATTGCACATGCTCGCCTTCTTTCACTGGCTCAGCTATAAACATGGCAGGGTTCACTATTTCACATTGAAATCATTACCTCATAAAATGAAGCTCTTTGGGATGTCAATGTGCCTTTGGGTTTCTCTAAAATGGCAAATATAGCATGCTCCATGAAGAGAGTCATAGAGCAGCCCATGACTATACTTGTAGACTTCTCAATTGTGAACGCTGCACCTGCCAATGATTGTTCACAAGGAAATTGTCCTCTCATACCTGGGTCTAAAATCCCACTGTAATATGTTAAAGCCTTGTACCCAAATGTAGTTCTCTGTGTAAGCACTGCTCTCATGACTGTCCCATTTGTGTGGGAAAACAGATAAAATTCCTCAGGCATAATTGGGAATTCCTGAAACAGGGGCTGTACAAATTGCCTTTTTCAGCTCGTCAAACCATTCCTCCATCTCCTTAGTCCATTCTATTTTTGCTTTATCCACTTGTGCTTTCTTTAAAGCTTGCAGAAGGGGTCTTGTGTATGAACTGTAATCAAACACCCAGGCTCTAACATAGTTGAATAACCCCAGAAACTGTTGCATCTGTTTAACTGTATTTGGCTTAGAGGTTTTCATAATCGTCTCAGCTCTTTCAGATGTCACCTTCTTTCTTTCATGCGAAATCAACTGCCCTATGTATAACACCTCTTCTTGGCAGTATTGTAACTTCTCCTTGTCTACCTCATATCCCTTGTCTGCTAGAATAGTCAACTGGATAGAATCTTGTGCACACTCATCTTCTGTGGTGCTACACTTTAAAATGTCATCGACATATTGTATCACTGCATTCTTACTATCAATATTGCCTAAATCCATCTATAGGACACTGTTAAAGATCGATGGGGACTCACAGTACCCCTCGGGCAAATGAGTATGTTTCAGTTGAGTTCGACGGAATGTAAAGGAAGTCAAGTCTTGCGAATCTTTGTGCAACAGGATCGCGAAAAATGCACTTTTCAAATTGATCACTGTGTAATATCGAGCTTCCACTGGGATACTGCATAGTGTCATCGCAGGATTAGGAACTAAAGGAAACTATCCATCTACAATGTGGTTAATTGTCTCATATCTTGTATAAATCTACTCCTTTCGATATTTATTCGGATACACTGCGGTGTTACATGACGATTCTGATGACAACAGAATTCCTTGTTTCATCAGTGCTGTGATAGTCTGAAATACACCCTCTTCAGCCTCTCGAGACATGGGGTACTGTCCTGCTCGAGGTAAAATTGCTCCTGCCTTCAGATTTAATTTGACTTCCCCAATCCCCTTTAACAAACCTAAGTCATAAGGGCCTGTGGTCCAAAGGACACTTGGCACCTTCTCCAATGCTGGACGCTGCTGCATTATTGCCACTCACTGTGGGACTTCCCTCTTCTCTATTCTTATCCAGTATGTGATGCTCATAAAGAGCACCACCTGATCGTCTGTTTGGTCTTCCCTAAACATGTCGTCATCAGTTATATCAGTCGTTCTGTACCCTTCCTCGACAGCCATTACTGTTCTGCATGGTCTACCCTCATCATCTACTCCTTCAAGCATTGCCATTTCCCTTTGTACTATGGCTTATTCTAATTCTATAGGGATAGTCTGTCCCCCCTTTTCGTCCATAGGTATTAGCAATTCTAGAGCCTGGAACGTCTCGCAAAGCCCCCTGATGTCTACCAGACAGATTGCATCCTCTCTTTAAAGCCAGCTGACAAGTCCTTCACCTGGAATGCATACAATGGATCTAGAGCTCTGGAAAATATATCAGGGAGAGAGAGCGCTTCCGCCACCTGAGGAGTGGATGCTTAGTCAGTGTAAGGAGGATGATGTTGAGCCCTGGTAGACATCAGAGGAGTAAGACTTTGCCCTCAGCTCCCCTTACCTCGCCTGAAGTAAAAGGGACTAGCATAGAACAAATTTGGTTGTATCCTTTAAAGGAGTTGAAAGCGGTGACAGGGTATAGTAACCCAATATATGACTTTGCCTCCCTTGTCTCTAAGTCCCACTTTGTAGTACTCTTCATCTCAGCTACCTTATTGGCAGCTGGCGCAGATGCTTGTTTTGGGGTGCTTTTCTTTTTTTTGCGGGTTGTTGGGTTCTGTAGTTTGGGTGATGATCTACTCGAGGGACCTTGAGTCATCAAGACCATAAACTAACTGAATCATTACTTATTTTGAAAGGGTAGGGAAGAATGTGGCTTTGAAGTCTCGACTCCCGATATCGACACATCAAGAAGTTTGGGCAAGTGCACACTCGAGTTCTTGAGCAAAATCCCAAGGCGATTAATCCTCTGCACACATTAAGTTATGGAGTACTTTGTGGGCTTCTTGGGGGATTGTATGAGTTGAACAATATTTCAAAATGGCCAACTTGTAAGAGTGGCATTTGTAATGATTTTGGTCTTTCAGCCCAGCAAAGAAACTAGAAAACTCAGGAGAAAACGTAAATTTTATTAATTTGCCATTGTTTAGTCATTCTTCGCTCCAAATGGTGCAATTATCCATTCCTACCATTTGAGATGTTCCTAAACAGCATATTTAGAATTGTAGTGATAAGGGGTCAAAACATATGTTGTGGCTTCAATCTGTTTGATTGGGTCCAAAACTGTGATTGTGATTTTCTTTTTCTAAGTCTCCTTCCTTGGGTAAACTTTCCCTTATTAGAGTCGGAGCCACTACCTGAACCCACCTCCCTGCTTGCATATTTACCCACCTTTTCATAATGGCTATACGATGCTTTCCTATGTGAATGCTACAGGGAATGCTGTCGTCTTTTCTTTTTCCCTTTGTCTTCTGAGTTATGGGTTTCAATTATTTTCTGAGGGGCTGGATAGTATGACATGTATTCATAGTGTTGCACAGAATTTATATTTCCTTTTCTGCCTAAAGGTTGTGGGAAAGCCCCATAATCCTTTGCATAAATGGAGGCTTTAAAAGGCCCTTTCTAGGTTGCATTCTCTCCATGTCAAACAAACAGCCTAAATGGTCTCTCTGCTGAATTATACACTGTAACCTTTGTTCCCTTAACTAATTTTCATACCTTTGTTAATTTATTCTCTGTTTATGGTACTCTTAATTCCCCTTGAGTCCATTCCTGACATACTAAGTGTGCCACTCCCCTCTTACCTGAATTTCTTGATCTTTCTCTGTATCTCCCAGGCAACATAAGACTTCCTGTAAATCTGGGTAAGTTTGAAAATGAGAAATTGTGTGACTGATACCTGTACATTGTGACTATGGATAGGAGTGCCAAAGCCACCACCATGTCTCTGGGAAGGCCTGGGAGGTGGGGCGGTCTCAGGAACTGGAGATATCTTCCATGAAACCTATCGGTCTGTGAGGTTTAGCTTGTGATTTTGATCAATATACCCTCTTTTATTTATTTTCTCAATCTAGCATTTTAGGTCAATCTCAATTATCATCTGCTACTTACTCTGTACTAATTGGTCCATAGATGAATTCAGACTAGCCTGACTGGTGTTTAATGCTCTAATTTTGGAAGGCACTTTTTCTTGAGTGTTTTGTAACTCCTGCAAGGAATCTTTTCCTTTCTGATAAGCATTTATGTCTTTACTCATGGTGTATGGACTGCCAGCTAGCTAATTATTTCTTCAATTACTCAATCTGTGACATTGCCTCATCCAAATCGTTCATTACATCTTCTGATTTCTCTCTCAATGCCATGTTGTCTTCTATACGTTCCACTAGCTGTCATCAAGTCACCTTTCTATGATCACCCTGTGTTTGTGTATGTGTCAATTGCAAGGTGAGCCTGTGTATTTCCTGAATAGCAGTATCTTTTTCCTGAGCTAACTGAGCCTCTTGCTATTTAATGATTTCTATATCATGAAATTGCTTGTCAAATTCAGCCTGTGAATCTTAATCCTTTATAATACGTTTTTGCAGCTGTTTCTTCAATCTCTTCAAATGGTGTATTTATAGTTACAATGGGCTTCGTTACAAGTGTGGCTGTCGAGAAATAAGGGTGCCAGTAGCAACGTTCCTGTCACTTTTTTTCTGGACCGCTACACTACAAGGCTGCCTGCAGGGGCTATTGCGCCCGGCAGATCTGACCTGCCGGGCGCAACGGTCTCGGTAGGCAGACTTGTCACAGAAGCACTGTCATCATTAGCAACGGTGCTGGTAATTCCATCTCCCCACTCGTATGGAGTCTTATGGGACTCCACGGGAATGGGGAACAACATTTTCCAGTTCTTGACTTCCCGATCCGCTGGGACTTGGAATGTCCCGTGGCACCAGGATATCAGGTAACGGAAAAGTGTTACGAGTCCAGCGGCAACCCGCCGGTAGCACTGGCGGATTACCGCCGGACTCGTTATGAGGCCCAATGTCATCTAACAAACCATTTGTATAGGCAGTTTGATCCATTATTTTAGCCTTTAACTTATCATATGTCTGAAGACACTAGCTATGAATGTCATTAGTATTAAAAAGTTCTCTTTTTGAGCATTAATTTGCTTTTCTGCACACTTTCATTTTATCTAGTATGGCTTCTACTAAACTGTGCTGTTTCTGTAGGAACACTTGCTTGTCACACAGAGTGAATCCAACTGTTTTGATCGCTAGCTTGTTGCATGAGTGTTAATTCTGCTGAAATCTTTTATACAGTTTGTGTGAATTGGCGCAAATTATGTAAATGTCAGTTATCATCATCATTATGTTTATTTCGGAAATGCACAGAACATTCTATAAAAACAATACAAAATACATTATAAATATCATACAATAAATTAAAATCTATAAGATCTCTGAAAAACCCATGACAATTGACACTCAACCAGTTAATAGTCATACAGAGTCTCATTTCATGTCACACTTCTGAGCATATACGATTTCTCAAATAAAGTGCTGATTTAAAATATGTAAGCAAGGACCAACCCACACGGGGTGAGTCAGCCCATAATAAATATATTAGAGGAGGCCGATATTGCACAAAACCAGTTCCTGCAATAAGGGCCGGAAGACATCAGTTATATCTGGGGTCTGCAACCTGTGGCTATCCATGTGTTAGGGACTACAACTCCTACAATCCCTCATCATTGACTATGCTGTGTAGGGCTGATGGGAGTTGTAGTCCAAAACACCTGGGGAGTCAAAGGTTGCAGACCCCTGATTATATCATCTGCTTAGTGCCCTGGCAGAGCCCCCATTGTGTCGTCAATATTTGTGACTATCTTTTTTACTCTAAGTGACATCCTCTGATTTAACACCCCATAGTATACAATCCAACCCCACAATTATGGGACAAGAAAAAGGCTGTATTGTGAATCAATATTTAATCCCCTTACTTTGTGCTGAGGAAGTCACCAACCATGTCATTACATTTACAGGCAGTTTGTCTACAGTAGAAAAATAATCTGCCTGCAACAATCTCACATATATTATGAAATGCAGGACAATCATCCACCTGAATCCAATTAATATATTTACAAGCATCTACTTCTAAATAGCAGAATTACATGCTTTACCTGCTGCTTGTTGGCTAGTATAGTTTATTCTTTTGCTACACATGTATATAATAAAACACTTTTTCATTTACTTTCTCCAAACTCAATAACAATTAGTAATATCAGCGAAATATTACACAGAAAAATACATTTGCCAGGTATTTTCCATTATCAATGTGCTCCCATGTACAATGTGGGTTGATTGGTTGATATATGCTCGTAAATGAAGTCCAAGCTCTGGTGGGCTACATCCCAAATTACATGTTTGCTTTTAGGAACACAGTGCTATCAATTTACAAAACAAAGAACACTGATTTATCTACACTATGAGGGTCATTATGACTCTGGCGGTAGCCTCGCCAGTAAATACTGGCACGGCTGCCGCCGGAGTCATGAATTTTCCGGCACCCAGCAATGGGGATTTACCGGGGCATTACAGCCCCGGCTGTCCCGGTAATTCCCCATTGCTGGGTGCCAGAAAATATTACTCCCCATTCCTATTAGAGTCCCATAGGACTCAATGGGAATGGGGAGGCCGGATGCACCGGCACCATTCATGAATGGTGCCGGTGCATCCGTCGAGGTCTGCGAGAGGGTGCCGTTCTGCCCTCCAGGTCAGACCTGGCGGGCTGAAAGGCCCCCGCTCGCAGAACTCGTAGTTTGCCAGACCAGAAACAACGGTACTGTCAAGCTTACCGGTACCGTTGTTTCCAGACCGGCAAACTTATAATGAGGCTCTATGTATTCACCCAAAATTATAATTTTCTGAAAGAACAACAACTGTCCCCCAATTTCCTTGGTTAATTTGGGTGTATCTAATTCGGGGTTCCTCACACTGCAACACAGTGCCACTGGTGAAATTGCACTGTTTATTTGAAATTGCTTAATTGTGTATGGATATGGAAGTGCAAACTTGGGGAGCTTTTCTAGCTGCACTCTTAAACTAAATATAGCAGAAACTACAGTTCTCATGAGACTATGGGTGAAGGAGATACACGTGACTTTACCATACAATAATAAAGATTTACTAGGTTTTCACACGAGCCAACAATAAAAAGGGATCCGTTTGTAAAGCTAAATGCATAACTATGCGTTTAAATTGCATAATGGAATTAAACTTCGTGTAACCTCATGACACAGGTCAATAGAGGCATAGTATCCCAATCTATGGCCGACGGCAGGGAGAAGGTGGAAAGCGAAGTAGGACGAACAAGTTACCTTGGTAACAGCATACATACTCCCCATTCAGTAGGAGGCGAACGCCTAGTAAACACACGACGCTTGATGCCGGAATTGTGACTTTTCAGGTAAGCTCTAACTAAGCATGAGACCATCCATTGCTACCTTCCTATCAGTCTCAGATCCGCAAAAAAAGACGAGACGGCCCATGGAGCCGCACTAACTCTAGAATGAAAAGTCAAACATATAATGAACTGCTGTTAAGAAATGAAAGTGTGTATGTGCCGTAGCCGGCCTCCATGCTATATAAAAAACGCATTGTGAATGGCAGAACACATAGAAAAAGGATTACTTATGAACGTTGCAATTTTTATCAATTTATAATTTCGTATTGTAACTAAAACCCCTAAAAAAAGCAAATGCACCTGTCGCCTAGATTCGAATTCCTAAACCAGTAAATGGTGAATTGCGAGCGGGATAATGAGGGAACCAACCCATTCCCAATATTTCATTTTTTTACCTTACCAGGACGTACCTCGTCCACGAGTCTGACGGGACTCTCTCCTTTTGTATCACCCACGTCATTTAGAGAAACCATGAACAACAAAAGATCGGTAAGCTCTATTTTAGATAATACTTGCACTTAATAAACAAATGATACTTGGAAGGACAAACGGCATTAACCATATTGCTATACTATTTTTGCCCCCTACCCCTCTCATTCAATTTAAAATTTCATTAAAATTTCGTTTAATCCCTTTTATTTCTACTCTCTCTTTTTCTTTTAATTTAATTTACCACACCCCTCTCTTTCTCCATCTCCATCGGAACACTAAATCATCACGCATGGGCCTACCTTGCAACTGGACAATATTTTGGTATGTGCTCTTTTTATTTATTTTTTTTTCTTTGATTTTCTCATGATGGATATCTATATCAATATGGGCTGCAACTAAAAATAAATAAGGCTGAAAATGAACAAACATAACTGCTTTTGAACAATATTTTTTTGGTGGCGCAGTAATGGATGTGTGTGGAACTTTATAGTTTCATGGATATGGAAGTGGTTCAGCTAAGCTCTATTCAATCCCAATATCTCATTTCTAACGGCTAAGCTTTTACCGATGTTGATTTATGAATTCTCTGTTAGGCTATAAAGTGGGTGCCTTGGTTCATATTCTCAGTTATTGACTATACCCATGAAAATGCTTGGGGTTCAATTTGCTTGGCTTTGTTTGCAAGGGACTGCATGCCCTGCACAGAAATGCTATTGGGTGCCAGTTTAACCTACCCTTCCTTTCACTTTGGATATACCTAGTATGGGAACATTGGAATGTGCTATTATGAATGTGTGCATTTCGGCCATTAAAGTTATGAGAGGGTGGCCAAAACCCTGCTAGTTACCCATGTCTGAATGTTATGTGGATGGGTGGAAGGAGGTATACTAGGAGTTAAGCAGGAGGTTGTGTAAAAGGATAGACAGGTATGTGAGTAGCTACAGTTGAATATTTTCACGTGAAGGGTAGCTTCATCCTTATGGCAGGGGTGTTGTGCAACAGTGTTAGAGTTATATGTGAGAGCAGATGTGTGTGGGAGTGAGGCTGTGCCTTCAGCTATGTCCCAAAGGTGTGAAGTGCGAAAGGAATACATGGGTTAGCTATACATTAAATATTGTCTACCCCCTGGATTCCATTAGGTACACGGAGCAGTGCTTAATCTCACATACAATCTAAGTGCAATAAATACCCACCCTCTGTGTGGATCTTAGAGTGATACATTGCCCATCCCCAGGTCCTTCAAGTGCGAAAGAATTCCCATCTTAAATTTCTAGTTACAGCAGCAATGCCTTCCCTCATGTGTGTTAGCGTTACATACAGTGCCAAACTCCAAATGATGATTCAAATGCAACTAATTAACCTCCTCCAAGTTGATCCAATTGCTTGACCCAAAGGTGTGTTTAAATGCAATACATTGCCCACCCTCAGAACCCGCTTGAGCGCAATACCCGGCCCACTCTCAGAATTCTTATCAAGTGCAAGGTACTGGTTGCCATTTTGACTCCAGCGAACGCCAAGCCCTGGCTTCATTGCTAGGGGAAGCTAAGACACAGAAACAGGCTCCTCCTAGTCTGGAGAACTTGAAAGGGGGGACTACCAGGATGTGTGCTAAACCTGAGGATTCGGGTGGGGTGATAGTGTGTGAGTTTGTTTTGGAGGATTTCAGGGCCCTTCTTATTGATGGCACGGTGGGTAATGCACATGGCTTTGAAGGAGCCCTGTCGGCTTATGGGCAACCAGTGGAGTATCCTGAGTCCAGGGGAGATGTGATCTCTATGGGAGAATGCCGGGAGAAGCCTTGCTGAAGAGTTTTGGCACTTTCTGAGTTGTGATGCAGGTGCGCCTAGAGGGAATTAGAGTAGGTTAGGCGAGAGAGGATGATGGCCATGATTGTAGAGACTCTATGGGGGTAAGAGAGATACTGAAAAATCTGCTTAAGAATGCAGAGGTGGATGTTGCATGAACTGGAGAAAGCATTGATATGGCGAGAGAGGCGGTCAGAGCTAAAGTTGCATCCTAGGATTTTAAGTGATGCAAAGGAAGGCATCCAAGGGGTAGGTTGGGGAAGGAGAGCTGATTTTTGTCGCAGATTAGGATTTCGTTTTTTTCCAGGATTGGTTGTTCGTCAACCAGCGGTCTATGTCTGAGAGCCAAGATGCAAGATCTGGGTGGAATGAAGACAGGTAGTTGGGGATCTTGAAGATGATCTGAGTGTCATCGGCATAGTAATGGCAGGTGAGATAGTGGTAGCGGATAAGTGGGAGGAGGGGCGAAAGGTAGAGGTTGAAGAGGAGAGGGGAGAGGGAGGCTCCCTGAGGGACTCCATGGGGCAATGGGTGGGGGGGCAGAGGAGAACAGATGAAGGAAAATGAGTTGGGAGCAGTCAGAGAATAAAGAGAAGATCCATCTAAGGGCGGTGTCCCAGATGCCTAGGACAAAGAATCTGTTTGTGAGAATGGAGTGGTTGATAATTTCCCAACAGGACTCTCCCTGGCACTTTATTTTGTACACTGACAGGTATTCTAACAGTCATATTATTGCACTGTATGAGAGTTGGAAGAATAGGAACCATTTGTATATGGCCTGCTGCAAGTTTAGTGGGACCTTTGGGTGCCTTAGCCACATCCTCAGGTTTGAAAAAGCATTCATCAACCACTGTAATGTGTGCAGCAGTGTCTCTGATAGCAGGGGTCTCCTGACCATTTACAAGTACACTGTCCTTATAATATATTCTTTTGTGTTATCTGGTATGGAGTTGTACACATCCACATTCTGTTTTTCCCACAGACCCAGGGACACCAAAGAAACACTGGTTTGAACACCAATGGGGTCTTCAGCCAGTAATTGAAAGTTGCCACTTGCCATTTGAACTTCTCCCTCAGGGATGAAGGCTAAGGAGGTAGTGTGGATCCTGGAGGTTTACTCTTACATCTGGGATCCCCTTTCACATGATCTACAGACCCACATACAACACATTTCCCAAAGGCTTTCTGGAATGGGGGTTTCTGTTGGCCTCCCTCTGGTTTGGCATCAGAGGTTTCACTAGACCTACAAGGTTTCCCATGAGATTTACCCTTGCTATGTGTGTGACTCTCTTTTGGATGGTTGGAATTAGAATTCCCTTTCCCCTCTTTCTTGTGCTGCTTCCCTTCTTCCTTTTTGTGAGTTGCCCAAAGTCCTTGTGATTGGCCCTGTTGGCTACCCACAAGTCAGCCGCCTGTACTAACCTTTTGGGATCAATCTCTTTTCAGTCAGCCAGTGCTGTCTCAGCTCAGGAGAGCAGGCATCAAAAATAGATTCTAACAAAAACAGATTCCTCATTCCTTCAAAGGTGTTCACTCTGTAACCCTTAACCCACCCATCTAAGTTCTTTAAACACTTGCATACCCAGGTAGCCCAAGGGGTACCATCAGTCTTTTTGAGGGTCCTAAACCTCTTAATGCTCTGGGAAGGAGTTTTCCCAAATCTGGCTATTAATGTCAGTTTCACTGATTCATAATCCTTTCTCTCAAAGGCACATAACTCCATTACAGCATCACAGTCATTCAGGGGGAGCCTAGACATGAGCCATGGAATTAAATAATTCCCACTGATTCCTTGAAGACCATAGGTGTATTCAAACGTACCCAGCCAATCCAACACAAGTTTAGGTTCATACATACTCACTGGTTCTTTGGGCAGGCAAGGCCTCTTGGACCCTCAACGGGAAGCAGACCTAGAGGACCCTGAAAGGGAAGCAGAATCAAAGGACAGTATTTTCATATCCATTTCATGTGTCATCTTCCTCTCCCTGCATTTGATATCTTTATGTCTGGATTCAGGTTGGGCATTTAGTTTCTTGAACTCCAACTCTAATCTCAGTCTTTCAAGAGAAACATATTCTGGGCTTAACTGTGGACCTTGTGGGGTCCCAATGGAAACAGGCCGAGGCATAAGGGCAGGCTGTGGCAGAGAGGGTCTCTCTTCCTGAGACTTCTCCACCTCCTCTGACTCCTCTTGCAGTTTGGAGCCTGAGACTAAACTGTCATCCTCATCATTACTTTCCACATTTCTTGAGTGAGTAGGTGTTACAAGCCTACAACCCAAACTTTGTTGATTCAACAACCTTGTAATCAATTCACATTTCTTCCTTTCAGAGTCAAACCCCTGGTTTTGCACATATATTTCAGTTGATCTACTGTCAGAACAATCAGGGCTGCCGCATCGAAGTTATCCATATCTGGCATGTTACAATTGCTTCACTTTTTGATGGAGCTTAGCCTTGTGGATGGTTTAATTGGGCACAAGTAGAGCAAATAGTCAATGTAACCACTCTACGTCTATCCCACTGCCTGCCACCAGTGTTAGGCAAGAATTGATGTAGTAAGAGAATACCCAACAATTGCCCTCTTGGTATTAGGTAACCCACCTATTGGTATAGGTCTGTACTACACAAGTTGGTAGTGTGACTGAGCAGCCAGACATATCTCAAGAGGGGTAAATGTGAGCTGTAGAGCTGTAGCATTGAAATTCACCAATACACGTATCCAAATAACACTTACACTCAAGGTTTCCTAGTAAAATAATTATTTATTGATTTAACAGTCAGTTTTAAATCAGCATTCTTTAAAAAGGGCAATGTGCAACAATACAAATACACTTCAAAATACTTTTCCAGAATCAATACAAAGCAAGTAGATACTCTTTAGAGATGCTTCATACAGTTCCTACACCCTGAGGTGACTTCACTAACTAGGACCGTAATGACATTTATATATCACTTGTACACTTTGGTAGATTCTGAAGTCGGCAGAAAGGAAAGGTTAGGGGAAGGAAAAAGGTTAAATAGGTTCTCAAAGCATGTGAGCACTTTAAATCTTCCAATGAAGTCTAGATAGAAAACATTCCCAGCAATATTAGTTTAAAACCAATGCATAACCTATGAGGGACAGTAAGAATCAAAGTCAATGGACTAGAAGAGTCTGCAGGGAGCCAGGAGCAAAGTCTATGGAGCAGAGGCACTTAAGTCTTGCACAAGGTTAGAGAGTTTGTTGAAGAAAAATCATTGTAGGGTCACAAGCTGTTACACTTGTGAAAGTTAGAGCTACAATCAACTCTAGAAAAGCAGCTACTGCAGTCTCAATTGAAAAGAGCAAGCTACAGACAATGAGGTAAGTACCCCAAAGTCAGAACAGTACCTTTGGTTAGAAGAAGAGGATCCATCTGGCTCCTGTCTGGTTGCAGTGATACAAATCCTGTGTTCCTCGGCCTCAGACATGGGAACAAGAGAGAGGACATCTGGGAACTCCTGCGGCAGCAATTCGATGGTCGGCGGCAGCTACGGGCTCTTTTCGGATCAGCGGCACTTTGCGGTTTCAGTGCTCGGTAAACAGCACCACCGCAGTTCTTGGACACTGGTTGGGCTTCCTTCACTCCTTGATTCCTGCACTCTGGTGAGGTGACTCGAGCTTGGGCCGTCCTGCTACTGGAGGGTCCTCAGGAGACTCCTGGAGCTTTTGGCCGGCTTACAGACGCTGCACTCGACTACGGAATTCTCGCCCCTGGCATTCGGTTCCTGCAGCACCAAAGAAGTACAGCCAGTCAGAGAAGGTCTTCCAGCAAAGTTCGTCTCGGGGTTAATTGATCCCACTAACCCAAGGGAAGAAGTCGTCCTTTCTGAAGCTTCTCTTATCAATCAGAAAAAGGAGTTTCATCACAGCAGCAGGGCTTCGCCGGGCAGTTTAACGATCGAAGAGGATGCAGCAAGCTTCCTTTATGGTTTCTTCATCGGGTTGTTCTTCCCAGTGGTCGACTCTGTCTTCAGTCCAAGAAGCCTTGCCTTTTAAGCAGTTTTCTCCATTCATGCACAGCCTAGCTGTCACTCACACAGCAGGGTCGCTGTCAGCCAGCCAATCAGGACTGGGTGCATTCAGGTAACTATGGAGACAAAGGACAGGGGAGTTTCGGGCACCTTCCTCACTTCCTGCCCTTGCAGAGACACTAGAGCCAGAGGCGGGTTTCAGTACTGAAGCCCACCAAAGGCAAAACAAACAAAGGGCTTAAACCTGGTTTGGCACGCAGAGTAAAACCCAAGAAAGACCTCACAAACAAGAAATGGGGAAAAAAGACTGTGGCCATTTTGACACAATGGTCACCCATGGATGCTTACTGCAGCTGAGGATTCAGCCTGCGGTAGAAAAGCACAATGGTAGGGAAATTATACCACTGCCACCAGCCATTTAAAGCAGTGAGAGTAACATAAACAATGTTACATGAGTAAGTAGGAAAAGGCGCTACTAAGTAACCCCCCAGTACTCCACATAAGATGGGGTGTGCTGGACCTACAAAGAGAAAAGGTAAGTAAAGTCAATTTCACTTTACTATTCTCAGGAATTTTAGTTCACTCAAGAAAAGGTACTTAACCTTATGAGAAATCTAAAGGATTTCTCTGTGACACTGTACTGAGGGTGGTGTGTGTCACCATGCAAAAAGTAGATGCCTATGGAGTTTGTCAGACTCCAAAAACAAAGGAAACATATAATCCAAATCAGATCAAAACAAATGAGTGAGAAAAAAGGGCACCCTCTCCCCAGGGTTAAAATTAAACAGTCCTAAAGTCTGAAAGTGCTAGGGGTCTCTAAGGTTGAAGGGAATTAGCATGAAAATGAGAATTCTTCATAACAGGAATCTTGGCCAGGGCTGTGCTTAGGGATGTCCAAGTTTAGTGTCGGCAGGAGGGACACGCCTATGGGGGTAGAGCGGGGACTAGTAAGAGGGTAGAGGTTTGGGGGGTTGAAGCCGGGGGCGCTAGTTGGGTTACCAGCGGATAGGAAGAGAGGATGGACAAGGTTGGGTAGAGGGGAGTTAGGGGTGTAGGAGAGTGGGAAAGGACGAGATCGCAGAGGATGGTAGAGGGAGGATTTTGGCCAGTGTCTGCAAGTAGAGGAACTTCTGTGCCTAAGCTGATGGGAAGGTGTCAGTGGGGTGTGGGTGGGTAGGTCTGCTGAATGGGTAGTCTTAGCCAAGGGTATGTGGGATGCGCTTATGGGTGTGAACGTTCAGTGACAGGCAGGAGGGGTGCGGTCCTGGGGCTAGAGGGTTAAGGAGGAGGGGGTAGGGGATCGTGCTGGAGAATGAGGGTTGGGAAGGGAGATCTGAGAGGAAGGCTGTGAGAGCTGGATGCGGATGAGTGGGAGTTCGGGTTGGTAGTATGGAGGGGGCTATCTGAGGTGTGCTGTGGGAGGGGAGGGAGAGGAGGAAGGAATGGTGGAGGGGACGTCTTCTGGTTTTTGGTACACCAGAGGGCTCCCCTGGCCTTGGAGTTGTTTTGCATGGTGGGGGAGTGGGTTCGGAGTGGTGGTGTCTAGGTGGTGGTAGATTGACGGCTGGGATGGGTGTAACAGTGTGTGAAATACAGTCGGTATGAAAGTTGACCTGGGCCTAGAATGCACGACAATCAAAATGTGAGCATTACTTGAAAACCACTCAGAGTCAAGAGGTGTACAGGGCATAAAATGCGGTAGCAGTCCAAACAGCAACAATTTTGAAGAAACACCTAGATTCAGAGATGCACAGGGGCTAAAATACAGAAGCAGAGAAGATAGCAACAATTATGAAAAAGCACCTGGATTCAAAAGGTGCACAAGCCTGAAACGCGGAAGCAATCAAGATAGCAACAGTTTTGAAAAACAACTCGATTCAAACGGTGCACAGGGCCTATACACGGAACCAGTCAAGAAGAGCAACAGTTTGAGCACCTAGATTCAAAAGATGCACAGGGCCTAAAACGCGGAAGCAGTTAAGATAGCAACAGTTTGAAAAACACCTAGATTCAAAGGTGTACAGGGCCTAAAATGCGGAAGGAGTAAAGATAGCAACAGTTTGAAAAACACCTAGATTCAAAGGTGTAGAGGGCCTAAAATGCGGAAGGAGTAAAGATAGCAACAGTTTGGAAAACACCTACATTTAAAAAGTGCACAAGGCCTGAACGCGAAAGCAGTCAAGAATAGCAACTGTTTGAACACCTTGATTCAAAAGGTGCAAAGGGCCTAAAACACAGAAGCTCGAATGCACCGTCAATCAGAATATGAACATTGCTTGACGACCAATCAGAATCAAGAGGTGTACAGGGCGTAATATGCAGAAGCAGTTGAAATAAAACGTTGTGAAAAACACCTAGATTCAAAAGGTGCACAGGGCCTAAAATGCACCAACAATCAGAATATGAACATTGCTTGATGACCACAAAGGGTAATGAGGTTCACATGACCTAAAAGCACAAGCAGTTGAAATAGCAACAGTTGTGGAAAACACCTAGATTTGAAAGATGCTCAGGGCTCTAAAATGCAGAGGCCGCCAAATTGGCAACTGTCTGAAAAACACCTAGATTCAGAAGGTGAACAGGGCCTAGAATGCATCGCCGAACGACATATGAAACATTGCTTGAAAACCACACAGAGTCAAGTGGTGCAAAGGGCCTAAAATGGTGAAGTAGTCAAAATAGCAACAGTTTTGAAAAACACCTAGTTTCAGATGTTGCACAGGGCCTTGAATGCACTGCCAATCAACATTTGAAAATACTTGAAAAAACACCTAGATTCAGAAGGTGCATAGGGCTAAAATGCGGAAACAATAAAAATATGAACATTGCTTGAAAGAGCACCTAGATTGAAAGGTGCACTGAGCCTAAAAATGCAGAAACAATCAAAATATGAACATTGTTTGAGAGAGCACTTAGATTCAAAGGTGCATAGCGTGTGTATTGCAGAAACAATCAAAATATGAGCAGTGGTTTGGCGAGTGGTGACTAACTTTTGCAATTAGGTGAGCTGCAAAATATGGCTAACCTATACAATTAGGCCAAATGCAAAATAAGGCTAATTTACAGAATTAGGCCAGATCGAAATATGGCTAACCTATAAAATTAGACGAGATGCAAAATATGGCTAACCTTTGCAATTAGGGCAAATGCAAAATATGGCTAACTTACACAATTAGGCCAGGTGCAAAATATGGCTAACCTATACAATTAGCAAAATGCAAAATATGCCAAACATACACAATTAGGCCAGATGCAAAATATGGCTAACGAACACAATTAGGTCAGATGCAAACTATGGCTAACCTATATAATTAGGCCAGATGCAAGTAGGTATATGATATTGGGTAACAAGTGTAGTGGGATTTTACTGGAGTACAGTAATGGCTTAACTCCCTGCCCACACCACACTTACCTTTTCTGTCACTGTAAGTCGTCTGCATCAGGTGTCCCGGGCAAACAGGGTTTGGAAGTTGCTCCTGAGGAGTAGCTCTCTGCCTTTGGCCCTCTACAGGCTGCCCAGGCACAGGACCAATCCAACTGCTGAGGGTATGAAGGGGGGGGGCAAAAGACAGGCATGAGGAGGGAAAAGGGCTTAGGAGATGGAACAAAGTGTGAGTACGGGGGCACTGGAAACCACATTTAAATAAATAAAATGGAAAAGCCGAATAGAGAGCGCTCTTGAGCTAACTGATGTAACTTGAGGTGTTAATAACTTAGACAGGACACTCAGGAACCACTCCAGAGCCAGGCATATAGAAAAGGTAAGACTTCTTTATTGTTACAGTAATAGTGGGAAGGTGAGACAGGCGATCAGGTGATGTGATTCTGCTTCCTCTGGCTCTCTCCCTGCCTCTCCCTAACCGTCATTCCTGGAACCCTCACACTCACTCCATTCCAGGCCTCACACCAACACTCCAAGCTCTACTGCTCTCTCACACAGACACACAGCTCACATAGCAGATGTAATGCTAAACGCTAGAGTAAGATTAAGCGCTAGGCTACAACAGTAACTCACCAAGCGTGGGTGCAGGAATGGCTTTCCCAATCCAGGTTGTTTAGACTACACCTGCAAGGTGTTCTAGGTCACATGGGCTAAGCCCACAGTCCAACCCAACCGCTGAAGGTGGGAAGGGGAGGCGGGGTGAGGAGCTGAAAGAGCTTAGGAGATGGAACGGGCTGGATAAAGGAGTGTGGGGAGTGCTGGAAACCAAAAATTAAATAAATAAAACCAAAAAGCCATACTGAGAGCGTTCTTGAGGTTACTCACCAAGCGTGGATGCAGGAATGGCATTCCCAGTCCAGGTAGTTTGGACTATACCTAGGCCCACAGCCCAATCCGACTGCTGGGGGTGGGAAGGGGAGGCGGGAGACCATGTGAGAAGGGGAAAGGGCTTAAGAGAAGGAACAGGATGGAAAAAGGAGCAAAGTGAGTGCTGGAAACCAAGAATTAAATAAATTAAACTGAAAAGCTGTACGGAGAGTGGTCTGAGGTAACTCACCAAGAGCGGGTGCAGTTATGATTTATCAGAGACCACGCTGTACATAGAAAAATGCTCTCTGTTCTGCACTAAACCAAATTTCACTTGGGTTTGAATACAGTGATATAGTAAAATGCATTTCACACTAAGTGATAAAAATTATATTTGGAATTACTTCCCCTAGTGGCATCCCTCCCTAGTTCCACTTACTCCAGAAACTTAGCAAAGGGATGGTTCCAGAGGACAAATGTCAAATAGCATTGGGGCTTTTTATATTCATTCAACTTTACAAAGTTATGGGGGGGTGGCCAACAGCCGAGCGATGCGGACGTGATCCCTCGCAGCTCTGCTGACCGCCGACATTGATCCTGTAATACCCTGCATTGGCAACCGCTGGAAAACTGCATGCTCACACAGGTGAAAAAAGGAACACCTAAGGGGCGAATACTGAAATTCATGAAGCGAGAGATCATCCCTGACGGGGTCGTCTGGACTGAGAGCCGTTGAGACCGTGGCGGGAGAACCTGGGAAGATGGCTGCCGCGTGCCACCCGCACCCGGCAAAGGAAAATAATCCCTGAATGTCACCAAAACACACAGCGAAAGAGGGGCAGTGGTGCAGCTCGGAACTCGGAGGACCTGTCCCTCAAAGAGCCACACCGACCCCGATCGCCGCCACTGTCAGCTGCATAGGGACGGGTGACAACACGGCCCGAAACCCCGAGTGGAACCCCGCAGGGAAGACTGTTGGGGAGCCGGACCGCAGGAAGTGGTGGGGTGCCCAGGCGCACCTCCAATGAGTCCGTGACTGGCCTTGGATATCCTCTGCGGGACCCGAGGGAACTGGTGGCCGCACCGGGAGGAAGACACCCACCCAGAAGACCGACACCATCGGGAGGAGGACACAGAGGCAGCCTTACACTCACGAAGACTGCCAGAGGAAGGCGGTGTAGGACCCACCTGACCGGGTCCGCCAAGCCAGTGGAGACGTGCGAGGGCACCAGTGACCAGAAAGGTACAGTGACACCGCAGGCCCCTGTGCATACCTCTCTTCTCGGGCCGTGGTGCCGTGAGCCCGACCCTGCGCCCAGTGGAAGGATCCGACACCAGAAAGGGCGAACTCCCACACCCGGTAACTGCCGGGTGCTACAGGCCCCCCGGGACGCACGGGGGAACTGCCCTACCCTCCCCCAGACCGAAACCGCTGGCCCGCCGGCGCCATACCTGAAATAACAGTGGGAACGCTGCCAAAACAAGAACTATGGCGAGTATGGGCATACTCAAGAGCAGTGAATTGGGGCTATCAATACAGTAAAAGAGCCAGCGGTGACCCACTCCGTTGAAGAGTGGGAACAGGGGGACACATCCACCCCAGTATCTTCCCATCAAGTGGCATATGTGCTGGTCCGGCGAAGACACCAACTCCACCCCACTCCCATCCACCCCGCATTGGCCTTGGAATAAGCTGGCGTGAAATAAGTGAAAGGAAGGTCCAAGAACAAGCCTTAACGTGACTGGGCAAGCAGCCCTTATAGTAGCAACAGGAACCATGCTCACTCTCCTGAGCCCAATCCTGTACAGCACATTCCTGAGGGACACCTGACTAAGCGGGACCCCATGCAACAACAGGAATCAACCGCATGACACTGGAACGCCCCGAGCAGATAGCACAGCAAGCGCCTGCAGCCCAGAAGCTCCGTGAGGCATAGAAGTACACAAACAGCTCAGGAACCCCAATTCTGTGCTGGAACAGAGTACACCTTACACACCAACACTACTCCAACAACTAGTGTGGAAGACGTCAAGGGCAAGGACAAGGGCAAGAAAACATCCATGCAGAGTAAGATGGACCAATACGCCACCAATGCCCCCACAGTATCAGTCAATGCGGACCCGGAAGTGAACCCTACCCCACCCGAGGACTCCTTAACTTTGAAGGACGTGATGGCAGCGATAGCCAACTCCCGCTCCTCGATGGAGAAAAAAATGGACTGCATCTCCACGGAGGTGTCCTTCCTTCGCCATGACCTCCAAAAACTCTCAACCAGGACAGGGGAGGTGGAACAACGGGTGTCCGGGGTGGAGGACGATTTGGGAGGAGTGAACCGGCAACTGTCGCAGGCACTGTCCAGACTGAAGACCCTGAAGGCACGAGTGGATGAGGGAGAGGACAGGTCCTGCTGCAACAATATCCGCATCCTCGGCCTGCCGGAACGGACGGAGGGACCCAGCACAGAGCTTTTTCTGGAACAGTGGCTGGCGGATCTTTTTGCACCAAAATCCCTGTTAAATTTCTTCTCTGTGGAACACGCCCAACGAATACCAGCGGGTCGCCCAACCCCAGGTGCTCCCACAAGAACAGTCATTGCTAGACTCCTCAATTACCGGGATAGGGACGCCACCCTGCAAATGGCCCGAACAAAAGGAACTATCACCTACAAAGGGGCCAAAATCGCCTTTTTCCCGGACTACACTGCAAGGTCCAGAGGGCCAGACAATCCTTCGAACACCTGAAGAAAAAGCTCCTCTCCATGAATGTCAAATACGTACTTCTCTTCCCGGCACAGTTGAGAATTCAACACAAAGGTAAAACGGTCCACTTCACGGACCCACAGGAAGCATGGACTTGGGCCGAGACCCACATCAACGGGGATTGGGCCAGGACTGATCGGACCTGTGGAGGAAGATCCGGACCCCGTCAGCAGCGGGACAGGCCTGCCCACCAACCTGCACCAGAGAATCAGGAGGAACCAGGAGGAGATGCTGATCCCAAACGAGCCTAACGGGACGATCGACAAAGGCAAGATCTGAACGGAACTTCCGGCGCAGATGAGAGCTGACGCCAGACCCGTCACCTGCTATGCAATAAACATTCAGGAAATCCAGATCAGGGGGATACAGTACCTAGTCCTGAAGCAAGAATTAGAGTCCTCTTAACCAGCATGCCAGACTATTTGCAGATGCCTGGACCCCCGATCCGAGACGCCTGATACACGCTGAGTGCAGTAAGTCTCGAAGAAGTTAGAACAGTTGATTCCATTTTAGTTGACCTGGCAATCTAATTTCTGGTCACCAGATGAGTTTGGGTGACAGATACTTCACGTTCGGGAGGAGTATGGGGAGGGGGGAGGGAGGGAAGGAATATTTTGTTTGTGCACAAGGTAGTTATGTCAACCCGCCACCACCCATGATACTACCATTTACTTTAAACCGGATACACACACCTCTGTCCCAGATGACCACTAAGTCTCACACAGCTAACAAGCCTAATGCCCATCACACACATCACCTCATCTTGCATATACTGACTCCCACCATGGAACACGTCGGACCACACCATGGACGCACAAATCCCACCAACCAACGCAGAGCACATTAAAACCCTTAAATTCCTCACTTGGAATGTTAACGGCATTGGGATAAAGCATTAAACAATGCCTCATTGTCCAGTTCCTTAACAGGCGATCCCCAGACGTGGCCCTACTCACCGAGACCCACCTAGCAGGCTCGACCTGCCAGTTCTTACGCAGGACAAACTACCACCTGGCGTTCCACACAGGGTATACCATGGGGTCATGGGCAACCCTCATCCTCCTGCATAAGCGTCTCCCATTCGAGCTGACAGCAGTAGAGCAGGATCCCAGTGGCCGTTTTTTGTTGGTGCGAGGCACATTGTGGGGTGAAACACTAGCTATATTAGCGATATACTCCCCGCCCGGATTGGCGGAGGGACTTCTGAGAGAAGTGACCGCCCTACTAGCGCAGCACCAACCTGACTTATGGATCCTAGGGGGAGATTTCAACGGTGTGTTATGCAACACCCGTGATCAAACCTATATCCGGAACCGGCACCAGTAAGTGCACGGAAGTGTGCTGTTGGGTGTAATTGACTCCAATGTGGTTCCAGGATTTTGATCAGCAGCGGTTATCTACGAGGACTCGGCTGGCGAGATACGAGCACCAGGAGGAAGTCTTTCGTGGCAACACCCAGACTCTGCCTGACTTCCCTGTAAATATATTTGTACAGTTGGATTGGTTACGTATATCTCCTTTTGTGTCTCTCTAGATATGCACCCATTTTGATATGCCCACCCCCTTTTTACAAGTACTTAGACACGCGTCCATTTGGATACGCCCGCCTTTAATGTGACCCACTCGATCCTTGTCAGTACTAGATACGCCCAGTGTGACACCCATGATTTTAATTGTAGTTTTCTATCTCTTATAAATTTTTAGATCCAAGGATTGGCCCGCTCTAACTGGTCCCTCCCCTCCACTTCCCCTGAGCAGAGACATAGTCCCAGCATGCAGCGCACCACGTGCGCGCACCAGTAAGTGCACGGAAGTGTGCTGTTGGCTGTTCGCGGTGCGAGGCGCGAGGTGCATTGCGCGGAGACTATGCTGCAGTACAACTAAGGGAATTAGATATTAACACATGTGAGGTAATCTACTAAGTCTGTATTATTAATAATAACGCTGTGCAGAACACAATTGTAAGAGTGTCCACTAGTGAAACTCTAACAAAGGTGAATGGAATTATAATTGTAATTTAGCATTCATTTAGCCATTACTTAACAACGTTCAACTGAGAATGAATTTAAGATCTAACAATAGTATTGACATTGAAGTGAAAAAAATGACTGACTTGATCCAGCGCCCTAACCGTGCCTGTAAAAGAAAGATCATTGACAAGCAGGGTCTCTTACCTGAAGCCAAGTTAGCTAAAATGACAGAATTGAGTCCATAAAGTCAGCTAACACTAACCTGGCAGAGAATGTAAGATCTGAGATAAGCGCTGAACTAGTAGATGATCTCTCCAACAGACTACCATGTATTGGCGCTAAACTACTCTCTGAGTTGTTAGAAACCCAAAACAACAAAGAGGAGCTGAGTCCCCATAATAGAATAAACATTACGGACTCTTGTAATATCTGTACCAATATGGCCATATGGAGTAGCACAGCAGTACACCGACCTAACATGCCCCATCCTATAGATTTGAATAACTGGCAGGTTCTAGATCCAACGATGCATGAAACAGTAAATAAAGATATACATTATGACACGGTTATTAAGGAGGATGGTAGCCGCAATACTGGTCAATTGAGTAAATTAGATGAAGAAGTAAAAGAAAGAATTATTGTTGAACCCATCTCCGGCTTAATAACATATACTGTCACTTCACCTAAGGTGTCAAACACAAAAATGTTTGTCCCCAACTCTAGAATGAACTCTAGTATGATCTCCATAAATAGCAGGCAATCAGTTGAGAATGAGAGTTTCACTCTAATGAAAAAAAAGAGGAATTGTGGAAAGCTCTAGAACGGATGTTAAATGAGATAGTTGAAAGATGTGATATGATTGAACGCAAGCTAGACAGTCACACTGCCATACTGCATGCAAACTCCTCTAAGGAATGTATGACATTTAGAGAAGTCGGTACTAATACTGATTTGCCTTTTAAGCCATTTGCCCAAGGTGGACTTCAGTCCGAAGCAAACACAGTTAAGGCAATACATGACCAATACCCCCAAGTTGTGGGGTACTCTATAGACTCTAATGCTACAGTCTTCTGGTATAAGAAAAAGTCAAGAAAGGGAAAAAAAACTATGATTGAAAGAAAATTGAAAAAACTCAGCGGCCACTTCCATATGATGTGTGTGAAAGAGTGATCATTAATGGATGCATTGTAAGTGATGAAGCTATGCCTAATAATGTGGAAAAATGCACATCTATATGTGCCAGTGAGGTCACTTCAGAAGCCATGAGACCCAAACCGATTCATATTACCAAATAACCTAACTTCTCTGGTAAACACATAGTAACAATTCACGCCCCAGTGGATATGAATGGAAAGGATAGTCACAAAAAGCACAAGGGTCCAAGGAAAGTGCATAAGACTTTAAAACCGACCAAGCTAGTGGCGCCGACATTAGATGAGTGGGTAGTACCAGTAAAGCAAAAAGAAAAGAGGGGAAAAAGATGAATAATAACAAAGAAATCTCTACTAAGGTATTAAAAGCTATTACAACTCTCTTCTTAGAAGAAAAAATGGAACCTGTTTAAACCCCAGTCTCTTGTCCGGAGTCAGTACCCTCCCAGGAAGGTAATGCCGCAGGGAAACAGGCTGGAACAGTTGTCCATTTTGGTGAAAATAGTAATGATCAAGTGCATGATCCTACCTATAAGAGAGACCCATTAAACTTTGTTAAGGCACTACAGTTTCAGGCAATGGACAAATCTGGACCAATGGTGTTATTAGATAGACAGCGAATTGTTGAACTTTGCTCATTGGTAGTTCCGTTGCGGACTGTAAAATCTAGCGACTTTAAGATTGTCGATCAATTAGTAACCCCAAAACTAATCATGACCAATGTGTGGTGTCTAGAAGCTACTACTCATGAATTCATTCTAAGTCACCATGAGTATTTTACTATACTGGGATATACCTGCACCGAAACCTCTATGCGTAGAGTGAAATATCAGAGGATTCCTATTGAAGTAAAAAGAAGTGAGAACCTAAGAACTGTAAAATTGAATGAGACATCTACTGATAGTAACCCACTTAAATCACTTAAATGTGCTAAAGAACTAGTGAAACAAACCCGCACAGTACCATGGTTAGCCAACCGGAATAGTCGGTAATACAAATGACCATGGTGTGTCTAAGAGTGATCTAGATACGGTTGGCTACTGGCAATGGCTCCCAATAGAGTTTAAATCTAGACTAGAACAATGTTCCTGATGACACCAACATGATGATCTCATGGAACACTAGAGGGAATCTGCACTGTGAGAAAAAAGATGGCCTCCTCAATAATTTAGATATTTTCTGTCTGATCACATTGCAAGAGACATGGCTATGTGATACATGTGACATAGACGGGTGGTGTTCTATTCAAAGTTTGGCATTTAAAGGTCCGAAAGGCCGCCCTAAAGGTGGACTTCTAACAGCTATTAAACACCCATGGACTGGTGTCAAATCTAGCTGGTCTAATCAAATGATCCTGGGAGTGATTGTTAAAACTAATAGCACTCGTTTCCCCAGTTTCCTGCTTATAAATATTTACAACCCACCGAATGGAATTAAGAACAAAGAGAATGTCGAGATGTTAACAAAAATCTTAACAGAATATAATGTTGTGCTTCCAATTATTATTGCAGGAGATTTTAATGCCAAGATATTTTTTCCAGTAGACCCCATGTGTGATGATAAGATCTCTGGCCCTATTGCAACGGGATTCTCCAATAGGTGTGGTGATGCTTGGTGTAACCTGATACTTAGTCAACAGCTTACAATGGACACACTAAAGGTGATGCTAAACGAGGGATAACGAGTAGGCTGGGGTAGTCTATCCACAATTGACTACATTTTTGTTAATGAAAAGGCCAATACTTTCATTATCGATATGGCAATAGGTGCCGTGAAGAAAGTGACCACTTTCCACTTATTGTGATGCTGGAATACCCTAAAGAGGAGGCAGAATATCATATGGCTGGGAATATAAAAGTTAATAATGCTGCTAACCGGATCTCTTGGAATCCCACTAAACTAGAAAAAGTTAATTGTGTAGCCGTTAAAGAGCTACTAGCATGGTGGGATATGATAGATGATGGTCAAATTGCTATTGACAATGAATTTATTGGCACATATGTAGAAGTCATAAGTAAGATCAAAGAAGCTGCCTCCAAAAAACGGAAGTATTCCAGTAATGGTGAAAAATGGAATCTTACCCACAGCAAACACAATTCCTATGATCCGGCAATTAATAAAGCTAAAAATGCTTTGATCAAAGCTATTAAGCAAATTGCTGAAACTAAGAGTATCGATGCTACCATACAGATAAAATGGCAAAAAAAACAACACAAGAAGTGGATGCGTCACCATAAAAAAAAATAAGGCATGCGAAATTTGGTTAAATATTGCGGCCCAAGCAAGAAGTAATAACTACCAAGGGATGTGGAGAGTAATAAATGATGCTAAAAAACGTAACCTCCCTATTAACAGCGTGGGAGAAAATAAGTGGATTATGCATGTAAAACATAATTTGGGCTCTGATGAGATTATTAAAGACTGACTGATGCCAAGCCAGGCAATATGGGTAGGCAACTTCTCCGTATCTTCTCTGACCAACATGATTGTGAAATTGCATACTTCTAGAGCCGCTGGACCTGACGGGACATGTAATGCACTCCTACGTTTAGCACCGGAAGTATGGGCAAAAGTTCTATACCTAATGTTTAGATGGATTGGTATGAATGGGGTGATTCCAAAAACATTTCACGAAAGTGTAATTCTGGTGATGCTAGACATCCCGGCAAAATTATTTGCAAAAGTACTACTTGATGACCTAGATACATGGATAGAGAAGAATAAGATCCTGCCGATCTACCAAGCAGGGTTTCGAGTGAAATCTTCCACTACCCACAATATAATTAATTTAGTATCAGCAGTTGAGTATTCGTGGAATGTCCGTAAGCTGCCAGTATATGTGGTGTTCATAGATTTTTCTGCAGCATTTGATACAGTGATAAGAGATAAACTTTGGAACAAACTGAAACTGTGGGGGATCCCAGAAGGGCTTTTGTTTATGATACAGTTACTCTATTCTGATACTTCAGTTAGAGTACATCTAGCTGGTGAAGAACGGCTCTCCCAATCAATCCCCACAGTTTGTGGAGTAAAACAAGAATGCAGACTAGCAGCGACACTGTTTAATCTTTACCTGGCTGATTGTATGAATGAGGTAGACAAAAATATGGTTAACCCAGTGAAGTTAGGCACAATGGAGCTACCATGGCTAGGCTATGCTGATGATCTGGTCCCACTTGACTACACGCTGGCAGGGCTTCAAACAAGGCTAAACTGTCTGTTGCTTTTTTCTGAAATGAATGGGCTAAAGATTAACATTACAAAAACAACACGAAACAAACTTGGTAACACGAAACAAACTTGGTCCAATAATTTTAAGTTGATGGTGCACTCAGAAAGACTTGAAAAAGTTGAATGTTATCATTATTTAGGAGTTATAATTGACTCGAAGCTGCTATGGAAACACCATTGGGAGAAAACTAAACTTTTATGCTTAAATATCTCTGGTGTAATTAGTAAATTCATAGGGAAACAAGGAGGTATCTCAGTAAATACAATCATATTATTATATGCTAGTAAGATAATATCCTGTTTACTATATGGTGCTGAGATCTGGGGAGGTAAATTTGCCAATGAAATTTGTAAATTAGAAGCAAACATTTTAAAATCATTGTTTAGGTTACCTAGTGCAATATCATGTGAATACATCTTATTAGAAGGTAATTTTAGATTTGCAAAAGATATCCTGGACTATAAATCAGAAATGTTATATGCAAAATTAAGTATGTTATCTACTAGTACTTTTGTGGTTGAACTGATGACTATATTTATTAAGGAGGGTCACAAAAAATAGTTCTCATCTTTAAGTAGATTACATGCTGTATATGTGAAATGGGCGACTGTTAATGCAAAGAGTTGGCTACTCCTAAAACAAGTTAAGATTAAAAAAACTACTACAAGGTGTAATATATAGCTATGCAAAGGAGCGTGACATGATTACCCTGTCCACAAAATCCACAAGCGGTTTATTTTTAGAACATTGGTCGCTAACATCTGTGAAACCCAAATATCAATTTGCCTCTCCCACTGCAGCAACTGTGAGACAGTATTTTATGTTCAAATTTAACCGTTGTGACACGATGGAAATCCTAGGAGCTAAATTGGGACTTGAGAGAAATACAAGGTTTTGTAGATTATGTGGTATGTTAGAAATTGAAACTGCCAAACACTTGCTATGTTACTGTGAGAGTCTTGCATTCATTCGCGAAAAGTACCTTTTACGCTATAAGAATTCCAGCCTAACTGAGGATGTTGAAATTATTTGGAAAAGACTGAAGGAAGGAAATTATATTAACTTGGTATATCACATGATGAAATTTTATGAACTAGTTTTAACAATTTTAAAGGATTTATCAGAGGATATTTTTGTATGATTATTTTTCAACAATTATAGATTGTGTGATTTTGTGTTTTAATCTGCCTGTATGTGTAAAGCCATTTTTGGCTACGAACATATTTTAAATAAATAAATAAATATCCGGAACCGTAATCCCAACATACCCACTAGGCTGGCGTCCTTCTCGTCTGCACTAGGCCTGTGTGATGTCTGGAGGGAACTACACCCTATAGATCGGGGCTTCTCCTTTCATTCGGGAGCCCACGCGTCCTTGTCCAGGATAGACCACTTCTTTCTCCCAACACCTGAAGCGCATAGAGTTATTTCCGCAGATCTGCTCCCCCGCGGCATCTCAGATCACTCTCCCCTGGAGATGGTGCTCAGCTCGAACCGACCCTTGCCACCCAAGACATGGAGACTAAATAACTATTATCTGGGCCTCCCTGAATTTGTAGAATCCATCACAGAGAAATCCGATGAATACTTTGAAATTAATACAGGCACGGTAGAAGACCCGCTCATAATGTGGGAGGCACACAAAGCAGTGCTTAGAGGGGAAATGATCGCCTGGGTGACCAACAGAAAGAAAGAACACCACAGGAGAGTGGTAGAGGCAGAAGGGGAGGTGGAAAAATGGGAATCCAGGTACATATTAGATGCCACTCCAGAGACACACCGCTCTCTCCTAAAAGCCAGGGAAGGCCTCCACAACACGGCACTAGATAACGCAAAACAGGCGCACAGGGAATCCAGGATCAGGCTCTATGAATGCGGTGATAAGGCAGGCAAGTTACTGGCCTGGTTAGAGAAACGAGAGGAGGGGCATAGACATGTCGGACAGATTGTTGACAATGCGAATAACCCGGCTCAAAATGATTTGGATATAGCATAAGCATTTGCCAAATTTTATGCCTATCTGTAAACGGCCCCAGTGACCCCAAAAGACCCGTCCTTTTTGGACGAAATCATGTTCCCACAACTATCGGAGCAGCAAAGATCACACCTCGATAGAGTGCTAGAGGAAACCGAGATAGCAATGGCCATTGGCCAGCTGCAGTACTGGAAGACGCCGGGACCCAACGGATTCCCGGTTGAGACATGGAAGCGTCTGGGCAGCAACAAGATGGCAACGCCTTCCACAAGCTTTTCCTCACAGCAAGAGAACAAGGCACTCTCCCCCCAAACCTTAGAAAGGCCAGCATCGTGGTAATCCCGAAACAGGGTAAACCCCCTGAACTATGTACATCATATAGACCAATATCACTTATTAACGGCGAAGCCAAGGTTCTCGCCAAAGCACTAGCAAACAGGCTACAATCGGTCATATCCTCTCTGGTCCACCCCGATCAATGTGGCTTCATGCCACATAGTTCGATGAGAATGAATCTGCGCCGACTCCACCTACTACTGGAACGGGCCCCAATTCCCGACGCACCACTAGCCCTTCTGGCAATTGATTTTGAGAAGGCGTTCGACTCAGTGATATGGGAAAGTCTGTAGGTGACGATGCAACGGATGGGAATTGGAGAGACCTTTATTGGCTGGGTGCAGCTTCTATATGAGGCACCGCAAGCGGAGGCTAGCGTCCTCCAGAACCTTCCCAATAGGCAGGGGCACACGACAAGGCTGCCCGCTGCCCCCCCTTTTCTTTGCGTTTGCAATCGAGCCTCTGGCTCAGTGGCTCCGTCAGGTCACTACCTGGTGTGGGTTCCGGTGGCCAGAGGGACGGGAGGATAAGGTCTCCCTCTATGCCGATGACCTGCTACTTTATCTGAGTGACCCGAACCAAGCATGCCCGACAGTGGCCCGGATGCTGGCGGTTTTTGGGGACTTTAGCGGTCTAAAAGTGAACTGGGGCAAATCAGTCCTCTTTCCAGTCAAAGGAAGGTACCTGGCGGTCCCCCGGGAGACCCCTTGCCGAGTGGAGAGGGAGGGCTTCCGCTACCTGGGCATATGGATTTCTGGAGATCTCTCAACTTATGTCTCCGATAACCTGCATCCATTAACTGATCGCTTTGCGGACGACATGAAACACTGGATGCTTCTCCCCCTCACAATAATGGGTAGAGCAGCGCTTTTCAAGATGCTGGCACTTCCACGATTTGTATATGTGCTGCAGAATGCCCCACACATAATACCGGTCACAGAATTCGTCCGGGTGGAACGCCTCCTTAGAAAACTGATATGGAAAAGTGGGCAACCCCGAATCGCTCTGACAACGTTACAAAGGTCCATATGGGAGGGGGTATTGGAGTCCCACATCTCCAGTCCTACTACTGGGCCACCCAATTAACAGTGGTCAACGACCTGTTACACAGGGATCACGAACTCCCACACATCAGAGCGGATACAGCCATTATACAAGATACCCCACCAGTCGCCACACTATACCAGAGCCTCACTAGACCCCCTCTGCAGACACTCTCTGCACATATTACAACCGTATGGAGACAGGCACATACACACATTGGCTGGGGGAACAAAATAACTCTGGCGCAACCATTGTGGCATAATTATATGCTTACCGAGGTGCGGAAACTCGCTGTATGGAGCAGGTGGGTGGAGGCAGGAATAACCACAGTCTGGGATGTAATAACAGCGTGCTCCATCTCCCAGTTTGAGGCGTTGCAACAAGAATTCCGACTCCCTGAGAACAAGCGCTATCACTACGTGCAGCTGTCGCACACCCTTGGTGGTCATAGACAAGCACTCACGGACGCACCGGAGTGTACCCCCTGGAATGCAACCTTTTTCCACAACACATCCCCACCAAAGTCACATCCATTCTATATAAAGCCATAAACGCGTTTGCTACCCCGGAATTGGCCAGCCTCAAAACTAACTGGGAAAGGGATGTGGGCATCATAGAGCCGAGGACTGGGTTCAAGTACTTATGCATCCACGCGAAATTGCCATAGACTCCAAGATCCGGTTGATTCAACTCAAGATACTACACCGGGTCTATTACCCACAAACTGCCCTATTCGGCTAGGAGCGGGCCTCGGACCCCAACTGCTTAACATGCTGGGGAGAGGAAGGCACCTTTTACCACCTGCTCTGGGAATGCCCCAGATACAAACCTTTTGGAGGCAGTGCTGCCAAAGATTGATGAGAGTCCTGGGTCGTACGGTGGCACTGGAACCCGTGAAACGGTTATTAGGGGTCCCAGATGAAAATGACACAAACAAATGGGAGACTATCTTCTTATCTACCGCAATGGGGCTGATAAAAAGGGATATCGCACAGAAGTGGGGAGCCCCGGAATGTCTGACCCTGGGCCAATGGTTGCCGAAATGGACATCTGTGCAGCAAAAGAGCATAGAATATACACCGCACGGGGGTGCCCAGCTAAGGCTACCAAGATCTGGGGGAAATGGGAAGAGGGTATGGACTGAGGCCCGAGAACCAACACGACGAAGTGAAGGAATGAGCGAGAAACACCCAACAATAGAACAGTGGGTTACGCAACTGTAAAGACAAGTACGAAGCGGCACGACTGATGCGGCAACGAACCGAATGAAGAGGTGAAGGGGTGGCGGGGGAGGGAGGGGTGACTGTGTGTATGTTATAACGATCTGTTTATAAAACAATAAAATGTGGTTATAAAAAAACTTTACAAAGTTATTTTAAGGCACAGAACAAGCATGGACCCTCATAGGTTTCTGGTAAACTCCCATTCAGATAGGCCCAGTCAGGTCTATCCACCTCTTGCAATTGGGTTGGCCTCAAGTAAAATCTGCTTCAGACTTCCTCTTAGACAAGGCTCATGGTTCCACCTATCTACAGATGTTACCCCAGTCAAACATCACTCAGTTGGACTACATTCTCCTTTTCTACAGTCTTCAAAGTCCCAGAGCACCTTCTTATTCCCTGTGTTTTTCTGCTTATAGTATGTCTATTTTCCCCACACTATGTCATGCCTGCTATTATGCTTTTTAATTGGTCAAGTCTTTCTACTGGCATGCTTGACAGTCTGACAATCTCAGAGAATATACCACTTCTTTTAATTGGTTAGACATCAAGCATGTGACAGAGAGTTGTTATGAACAATTTTGACTCATAATCAACCTCTGAGGGCCAGATGCCACAGGTTTAAAAAGTTCTTCAAATTGCTTATAGAAGTTTAAAGTAAAGGCGGATACTCCTCAGCACTTGTCCATTCTCATAGGATCCTGTTCCCAGGGGACCTACCACACTTAGCTACCCCTGATGCAGCCTCTCTGTCCCTCCGCCCATGCCTACAGTCTGCTCTGGACCAACCTGGACCACAGGACCTGCCAGGTCTCTCTGGCTGGTAGATGTGCCTGATCTCCTACTGCCTCCCCAGGTAATGTAGGTTTGTGTTCCTCTGCAGCTTGTCTCTATCCTTCAAAGATGGTATTAACTCTCCAGATGGTAACTGTCTCCCTCCAACCTCCCCCCCCACAAGTATTTCCCACAATAATAGCCTTTTCCCTATCATCTTTACCTGGTATGACTCCTTCCAAATGGTAACCTTCTCCATTCCACCTCCTCGATATTACGCTTTTCAGATAGTCACTTTCTCCTTCCAACCTCCTCTAAATCACACTATTCAGATTGTAACTCCCCTCCCCCCAACCTCCTCAGTAGTACATTCTTCAGATGGTAACTGTTTTCTTGCAGCTTCCTCCACTGTAACTTCCTTTCTCCAACCCCCAGCAATCTCCTCCCAGCTCTCTTCTTATTGACCTCTTACTCACAAATCTCTTCCAAAGACCTTCCACAAGCTCCTTCTTGCCCTCTGCCCCCCTAGATGGGTTGTATGGGGGGGGGTCTGCTCCTGTGTTCCCTGATTGAGGAAGGGTTCTGAATTTTTAGGGCCAAGGAGTGCACCTATATATGTTTTGGTATCAAGGGGTTGGGCCAAACCTATAAAAGGCATAGCAGACATTTGGAACCACACTGTGACCCTCCCTGTGGGAGTCTGCCCTGGCTCCATTGGTTCTGTTTTACTCCCATGTGAATTGAAGGATGGAAAATGACATGTGAGTGTAAAGAGCTTTGTCACTTATGTGTTTAACCTCAAAGGAGAAGCTTGCCACAAAGTAAAACAAACAGGCAAATGTATCTAGCCATATGTGTTAATACTGGGGAGCGGTAGTGCATTTTCCTAAAAAGGTAATGTGCCATTACGTATGCGCCTCTTTTGGTTCTGGTTAGTGGCTTGAAATACACTTTCAGGAGTTTCAGTACTATTGTTGAGCCTGTTCCAAAGGGACATAGGTCAGACTCTCTGCCCAGTGTTTGTGAGTGTGCTGATGTGACTGCCCTCTGCCTTAGTATTTGTGGTCTAGGTATCCCTGGGCACCTGCTCCAGGTCCAGAATCCACTAGCTTGATTGGACGGGGCACCCTTTGACCTTCCCACTTTCGGTTCCCAAGATTAGGTAGGTCACATATCTCCCCCTCTTTTTTGAAATCCCCTCTCTGGTTATGGGTAATCAGTAACTTCATGAAATGTAGTCCCCACCATCCCTGAAACATTCTCTAGGTTAGCTGGATTTTCTACAGCCTGATACAGGGAACTGGGTGGATCACAGGAAGCTACCAACAATCCCCCATATCCATCCTCACCTATATCCCTAGAACCTACTGTGGGATATGTTGACCCAATCAGCTGTGCTATGCTACATCACTTTGCTGCAGTGGTGCAAGAAACAGCAAAATGGCTACACTGACTCCTGTGCACGCGAAGATCTCTAAACTGCGTTTTACAACAACCAGAAAGTGGCTGCACCACCCTGCCACACACATTTCAGGTGGGGTAGAACACAGTACTTGCTGCAGCAATGTGCCAGCGTGCTCTTTAACATTTAACATGGAGTGACGTGAAAGAGGCAGCATTCCTTTGCTGTAAACCCAAAATGCCTCTTTAAAATGACACTTTTTCAATCTTAAAAGTGCTGCATGGTGCTAAATGCATCAATTTCTCATGAACCACCGTGGTTAAAAAGGCCCTTCAATGTCCAGGATCATTCATTATGCCTCAGAGGAACCGGGCCTCATTTGAAAAGTATCTTTAAAGAATCATCCAGGGGCTTTGTTTTCAGTTTACACGGGAAACGCATCTATTTTCTTTGCAAGAGTATCAAGAATCAGCTGTTCAGAGAAAGACTCTAAATAGATGCCTGTTAAATGGATCCATGCTGTAAAACAACTCCAGCACTCCAGAAAAGAACTATAGCTGCAGAAGTGTGTATTTGCTGGAGATGAAAACCAAATTTATAGAAACAGTAAAATGTGCTTTTTCTGACTGAAGAGAGAAAATCGCCTATTTAAAAGTAAATTATTGTGTAAAGGCATGCTTACTTAGAAATTTAAAAGGATTTGTTGCTGGTAAAAGTACATCGATAAACTGTTTTGATTCCATAGGTTTAAGTCAAGATGTAAAAACTCATAGGCTAAATTGGTAAACTATATAAAAAAAAACTTGCTCTGCCAGTTGCTAGCCCGGAGAAAGGGCAACACCTCATAAACCTCTGGGACAGGAAAGCGCTAATTACGAGCTGGAAGACTTTGAATGCACCGGGACAAAGGGACTTCCCCAGCTCATCAGACATTCAACTTTGCTCCAGGCTGGGACAATAGCAGGCTGAGACTCTCACCTGTCAAGTGTGAGGGGCAATAAAATCTTCAATCAAGAGAGAGGCCCCTCACCCTGCTTCAAAGGAATTGACAGCTGCTTGCAGTTGGGGGAGAGTAAAAAAAACACACCAAGTGACATTTGGTTTTAAAAGGTTATTTTGTAACTTAACTTTAAAGACATTTAACTTTGCAACAAGAATTCGGAAAAATATGAAAAGTTGGCAGTTCTAAATCTAATTGTATGCTCTTTCTTTGGAAACGTGGTAGAACACACTAGTGCATAAGGAACAGAAGTTGTAAAAAATGACAGACTGCGGGGAAAGTATTGATGTTGCGAACATAACATTTTGTACGCACACCCAGGGGTAAATGTGCATCTGTGTACAAAATTGGGGAATCTTTCATGGTAAAAATTGCCAAAATGTGGCAGAAAGGCACCAGAAAGGCAAAACCAGGTCCCACAGATTTGGGGTTTGGATTGAAATATGAGGCACAAAATATGTAACCTGTGTATCTGATTTTCTCAGAGGTTATAACTGCATAAATATGTCTTTGTGGCACAATTAGATTTTGGTTCCAGTAGCTAGGGGAGGTTTCTAGACATTGTAAAAGTAACCCCATAAACATGACACCCATTTTCTGTGATCCAGTCAGCTGTGGGCAAGGCGGAAACTATACTCTTGCCCAATTCTGGCATTATGGGTATGGGTAGTAAGCCTGCCCCTACCATATTCTGTAGTGATGTCAGAAACAGAAAAGAAGACACTGATTATGACTTTCATCCTGAATTCCTGCGTGGCGTCCTGTTCCTGATTTCTTCATCCTGGTTGATCCTGATTCCAGATTTTCATTGCAAAGCCAAGGCCTATGCATTGCTGAACTCCTTTTCAGCTAGGCCTCAAATTCTAAAAATCCCAAAAACCCAAGGGAAGCATCCTGATCCAGCGTGGCTTGCTGATACTAGATGCATGCCTGCTATGAACTTGGCATCCCGCTGATCAGTAGTATGTAGTAACCAGAAGGGCCAGTCCAGTGACCAGAATGGGCCAGATGATCCTGTTCCACTAGATTTGCCCAGCTGTCCTTGGTTAGACCCGATCTGTGTGATGACCAGAACCCTTGACGGTCCAAAATCCTAAATTAAAGTGGACTGTAAGTATTAATAGTAATCATAGAAAACCATAGCATACCTTGCCTTGCCTTGTCCTACCCCAATCTGTAAACCATACTATCCTTACCTTAATAACTTGTAACATTGTCAGAATCCCTATTGCAATCCTGTTTTTGATTTATCTTGCTAAGCGCCATTTCTTTAGTCATTTTTATCTTGTGTAAATCCTAAATTTTCAATCCTATTTCGAGTGGTCAGTCTGGTTCAGCCAGAGCGGGCACTGGGGATCTGGGGTTGAAGTCATGAACCCCCAGTTTTTATTAAAACTCGTTTGGTTAATTTTAGGCAGGAATCAACATTTCAGCAATGTTTTCCATGTGTTATTTTCATTCTAAATTATTTCCAACCTTCCATTCAAATTCGAAATTTTTACTGATTTAAGGATTTTTGAAAATTTTCAGTGTTTTATTTAGCCATTTCCGAAATGTCATTTTAAACAGTAGGGTTTCACATCCGTTTTTCTCTCTTGTTTGGGGAGGGAAGGTTGTATTCGAATTCTGTTTATTAATCCTTATTGCTGATTACCTACTGCTTCCTTACATCCATTTAGAATTGCTTATTTGTGGGTTGAGGAATATTGCAGGGGGAAATCCTAACTTAAGTGCTATTTTTCCAAACAAGCCAAAAGTGTTCTTTTCTCTGGTGTTTTCTATTTTGTGTTGCTAAAGAGTGAATTTAAGTGCATTACATACCTTCTTATATGTTATTGTCACCACATTGGTGATTGCTGCTCCCTATTAAAAAGTATATGTTTGATTTGAATTTTAAATAAATAAATATATATTGCCTTTACCAACCAGCCTGATTCCTGGTCCATTGTGACCTGGGGTATTTGAAAAGGGGCGTGATATGAGTGGTGTATCACTCAAAATATTGAACCTATATATATATATATATAATATAATAAGCATTTTGGTTGTGCGCTGCATACTAGGCTGAGACCAGGGTACTTCGCCTGATTGAAATACTTAACACTACAATACAGGTGAATTCCACTGGGGTTGGTTTCACCTGGGCTCTACGTTCTATGGAGGGATGCCAATTTCTCTCTCCTTTTACAAAATCCCTTGGCCACACCAGCATCTGAGGGGGCAATCCTAACTGACCAGTCAGAACCATGGTCTTCTTCTGACCCAATTCCCTCCCTTTGATGTCAGAGTCCCTTACTCCCGACAGGTTCTTGTCCCTCGCCACATTCTCTTGTCTGGTTGAGTCTTTCAAACCTCACTCAACCATCTCAGTTCATCCACCTCCGGCTCTGACGATAGAACGGGAGTTCCGCTCATTGGATTCAGAGGGGACAGAACATTATATGCTCCTGAATGATGTATGCGTTCACTGTTAATGTAATATTATGGTGTGAATGGTCCCTTCTGGGTAGGGGCATCTCTTATTAGTTCCTCTTTAGTCTGCCAGAACACCAACTTGTTGGAATGACTTTGGTAGCAGGAGGGTGCTTGCTGACTTGGTGTGAACTTACTGACTGGCAGTGGTACTGGGCCCTCCTCTGTGCTGTTTGTTTTGCCATCTTCCTCACAGTCTTTTGTGCCCTGTTGAGGCTGCAGCTCCAATGCCAGTTCATCCTCTTCAATCTCCTTGGGGACAGGGTACTTTAGGTCCTTTGGTTTTGGTGGGGACAGAGTAGGGCATGAGCAATCCCGCTGGTCAGGTCCTCCCTTGGCTCAGCCTCTATGTCAAACCTCGGGCCTCACCGCTCTCCGGTTGGAGGAACTAGCGCAATCCGTGGTGCCTGTACTGCCCTTTGTTTTTCAGGGCCCTGCGAGGAATGCACGCCAATGCGTCCACTGACATCATTGCACTCTGACATGGAACCAGCAGCTCTCCACATTTAGCAATGCACTGAGAACATCTCAGCGCTTCTCAATTGTTTACAGTACCTGAATGGAGTCTCGTTTTTCTTCTTTGTCTGGTTATTCTGACCTGGATTGTTCCTGACCTGCCTTTTGGATCTTTTCTTGTTTCGTCCCACTGAAATTCTCCTCTTTGGACACAAACTTGTTATTTTTACTTCTTTGGATTACCCATGGCTAGGTAACTCCTGATTGCCTTATAGTTTGATTTTCTGTCCTTCAGTGATTTTGTCAAAATATTGTGGACCTTTGGCCTTCCAGATTGTTTGGACCTTCCTTCCCTGTGTGCCTCTGGTTCTCTCTTCCTGCTAGCTCGATCACCACTCAAGGGATTTCAAATGGCTGGAGTCAGCGGGGTGTTTCTCCTCACCGGTACGCTGGTACTTTTGAGGTTAGATAGGGTGGAGAGAAGGGGGATCCCTGGCCTAGCAAACATAGGCTTGTGTTGTCTTGCAGCCCTTTTGAAGAGAGCTGAACAGCATTCCACCCCAGGCATTTCAGAGTAGGAGCCATTGTCGAACTCAGGTCAGTTCAAAATGATACTCTAGTCCTCGATAGCTCTGGTGAAGCGGGACAATCTTTTCTCCCTTAAACCCACTTTAGGTCAGTAGCTGCTATGCCCGCAAGGATGGTCTCTAGATTTCTCAGGTGCCATACCCTCTTTTCCTTTTTGAGCATGCTCAGATCTGTCGGGAATAGTGGCTGGCTGAGCTGTATCTGGGTAGTTCTTGGCAGGCAAGTTCACGTGGTCTCTCCTTCGTGGTTATTTTCAACACTGAGGACACTGTTTATAAAATCATCTCTTTCTCAAGGGGATTAGAGATGTGCAGTGAATCTAAAGGATGCATACCTACATGTTCATATTTGGCCTCCTCATTTAATATTTCCCTGTTTATCCCTGTTGGTCCATCAGTACAGGGTCCATTTCATTGGGTTAAATGCAGCACACAAGGTCTTTATAAAATTGATGATCGCAGTGGCCTCTATCCATAAAATACACAATGTGCATGTGTACGACTGGTATATCCGAGTCATGAGGATTTCGTGGATCTTCTGCTCAGTATGGTTTTCTTGATAAACCAAAAGAAATCTCAGTTGGGCACTACTCAGAGATTTACATACATAGGCTATGTTTTGGAAACTGCTCAAATCAGAGGATGCAGTGGTGAATCATTAATATCAAATAGAGAACTCCTTTTTTTTACAGATAACTTACATGTTTGCATGGGGTTTCCAGAGATTGCTGGAGTTAATGGCCTCTTGTTTTACAGTGATTCCTCACAAAAGGTTGTATATGAGGCATACTTATCTTTACTTAGCGAGCATCCTGTGGCCATCTTGAGTCGGACCCCACACTCTAGCTGAAGGCCACAAGAGACTACTCTGGGAATACCAATCAAGAAGAAATTACCTCAAGCCAGCAATGCCAGGGACAAAAAGAGAGACCAACCACTGATGAACTAGGCAATCAGGTGATGAGAGTGTGTGTCATCACTTCTGCCTGTAACATCACTCTCTGCAGCCATCATAGATCAGTGACATCCATTCCTGTGGCCATCTTGGATCGATGACATTACTTCCTGCGGCCATCTTGAATTGGTGACATCAGTTCCTCCGGCCATCTTGAGTTGGATCACACTCCAGCTGAAGGCCACAAGAGAGTCCTCTGGGAACACCAAACAAGAAGAAATTGCCTATTAGCAACACCAGGGAAAAAATCAAAGACCAACCACTAATGGACTAGGCGATCAGGTGATGAGAGCATGTGTCATCACTTATGGACTTCATAGGGACGTCCAGCAAGGGGCATCCCAGTTAAGGGTGGAACAGGGAAGGGTCAAGGCCAGCCATTGACCAGCCTCTTGGCCTCTTCACCTATGCGCCTTTGCTTTTGCCTTTCTCTGTGCTGTACCTGTGAGTACTCCTAGATTGCCAAATACTTTGCTAGCTCTCCACACTGGAGTACTCACCTCCAATGCATTTGCTCCTGCTGCTCCTGCTACTCTTTCTACTCACTTCTCCCTAGGCTTTCTCCAATCATGCTACAACTTCCTCCTTTCCTTTCCCTATTATAAAACGTGCATCTCAAAATTCCCACTGTTCCATCTCTCTTGCAGCTCATATTTCCAACAAACAAAGCCGATGAGCTAACCGTACCTCCCTTATCACCTGTCCACTGTGCCTTTCTTCCTCTGAGACTCAACTACTCTACTCTTCCTTACCGCATCAACTGAACATTGCACTCTTTAATACTCAGTCTCTATGCAACAAAACTTCCTTTATCACTGACTACTTACCCACCAGCCCTCCTCCCCTAGTCCTCCTTGCTATCAATGAAAGCTGGATTTCTCCATCTGGATGTTCTACATGACTCCCAGCTATCCTTCATTCACACTTGTATTCCGACTGGCAGAGTTGAAGGCATCAGACTCCTACTCTCTTCACGCCTCAATAACTCACAAATCTCCAATGCTACTTCCTCTTCTACCTCTTTTGAATTCACCATCTCTACTATTGCTCTGGCTCACATGGTTCACATCATCTCCATCTATTAGCCTCCTGGTCTGTTACGCTACGGCAGCAACAAACAACATTACCAAGAAGATCGTTCCCACGGAGTATCTCACAATCAGGGAATTCGTTCTGGCAGCGTTACAAGTTGCCTTGGAAACTGTTTGGGTCACGTAGATTTCCTAGTCAGCTGACCAGACGTGCCTCGCTTTCACGGAAGCCACGCCCCCTTGTTCTTCAAAAGCGGTCAGCCGCGGGAGCTTCGTTGGTGCTAATTGATCGTTACAGCGTTCCTTTCCGTAGCCTTCCTACGGCTTGTTCCATTCGGATTACCTTCCGAGTATCCTGCTTCATAATTGATCTACCGTTACCGTTGGCTTCTGTCTCCTGTTTTGCTTCTTGGATTTGTCCTTCGGTGTATATTGCCTTGGTTTTTGAATCCGCTCGCAGTCTCCTTCCACTGCCGAGCTCCTGTTGAGCTCCCCGCTCAACCTGTTTTTGTGCCAGGTTTTCCCCGCTGAGAACGGATTTCCAGTCTTCAGTTTTCTGCTTACAGCAAGAGCCTTGTTTCCAGCGGAATTTAGTCTCCTATCAGTTTTGTTCTATTTCCAGCCCTGCTTACTAAATTAAGGATTTAGTTCAAAATCACCTACTTATTGGACTGTGTTACATCTTGTGAAGATGATGTGTATTTTCCACTAAAGTGCAGTACGAACGCTTTCCAGTTTTGCACCAACCCGGTCCTAGTGCTCCCTCGTGCCGTTCGGGTTATCCTACCTATACTAACCATCCCATTTGTTATTTTATCCTTTCGTTGTCATCCATCATTTGGAACTCTGAACATTCTTCTGAACTGATACGGGACTTCCTCTCAAAGCCTTCATTTCCACTACCTCAGGTGCCAGTGATTGTATTGTATTCAAATATTGTATACCCTTCACTCCAGGTTGGCGTTATACTCAAAACAGTTTTTGTATTCTTTGCAATATTGCTTGGTGGTGCGCTCAATTCCGCTCTTTTACATTATAGACTACTCTCTCTTGTTTTACATAATAGCAGAGTGGTACATCGTGAAAAAGAGCCCATCTCTAATAGGAAGCCTGATTCTTTTGAAATCAGGGTATCTGGGTTTTCTGAAGACTTCCACGGCTCGCCTCACATCTCGATCCAGGTTGGAATCAAGTACTCCTTCCGGTTCGGTGAGTAACAGAATTTGCAGCCTTGAAGAAAATGTCGACTGAGACTACTAATGCTTTAAATCAAATTGTGCAGATGGTCACGGATCTTCGGACCGATCTGACAAGTGCACAAGAAGCATTGCGCCAACGCATGGATGCAATTCAGTCTCTCGTCACTACTCCAGCAGCACAGGCAGGCGCTGGGGCTATGGCTTCAGGTTCTGGGTTTCCAGCACCCGTTCAAGAAAGCGCTCCTGTGTTGCTTACAACCCAGTCCCCGTTGGCTCCTCCGGAAAGGGTTTTGGGAGATCCCAAACAATACAGGACGTTTATCAATCAGTGTAAATTGCACTTCCTATGTCGTCCTGCCTCCTTTCCTACTTCCACTACCAAAGCGGCTTTTGTCCTTTCTCACTTAGGTGGTACTGCAGCAGCCTGGGCCAATCCCCTACTTGAATCCAATAGTCATGCATTGTACAATTGCAATACTCTTCTTTCCATGATGAGCAAAGTGTTTGATACCCGATACACTACCCAGGCCACGGATTTGGAATTACTCAAACACCGACAAGGTAATTCCTCCTTGTTGGTTTATCTCGCTCGTTTCAACCAGCTGGTTGCTGAAACCGATTGGCCCGAGGAGAAAAAGGCTGCAGTGTTCTATCAAGGACTTTCTGAGGAACTTAAGGATGTTCTGTCCACCGTTCCCATTGTACCTACAGCTTTCGGGGATTTGCTCGACTTGGTACTACAAGTTGACGCCCGTAAGGCAGAAAGGCGTGGTGAGAAAAGGGCTAGCCCAGTGCTACCCACCGTGGAAGCGGTTTCAACATCTCTGCCTCCTCCCGAACCTATGCAAATCGGTGCTGTTAGTAGTCCATTAACGCCCGCTCAAAGGGAGTATCGCAGGTCTCACAATCTCTGTATGTACTGCGGTGCTTCTGATCATCTATTACCAGAGTGCCCAAAAAAGCCAAAAAGAACGGTGGGAAACGCCAAATCCTGACAGTAGATAGAGTCCCTACGTCGGGAGATTCAAGTCAGGACTCATCGTGTCTTGCTTCGTCTAAACTCATCCATCTCCCTGTCACATTTTCTTTGACAGCCGGTCAATCCATTGTGGCCCAGGCCGTGGTTGATTCAGGTGCCACAGGCAATTACATTGATCAAGGTTTTGTCTCAGTTACAGGGATTCCTTTGGTTTCCAAAAAACAACCTGAGACAGTCAATTCGGTAGATGGTTCTATCCTCGTGTCTGGAATGGTCACTCATCAGACGGTACCCATGGTCATGTGCACCAATGACGGACATACTGAGACCATTACATTTGACGTTATCAGAGCTCTGGCTTATAAGGTCATTCTTGGTATTCCATGGCTTCGGTTCCATAATCCTGTTATTGACTGGGTAACACACCAGGTACAGTTTCCATCTACTGTATGTAATCTTCAGTGTAGGCCTCTGCATGGTGTTATCCAGAACACCCCTACCAGTGCTCTTGCCTCTTCTTCCCTGCACATCGGGTGTTTACTACTGTCAACTTACCCTCTGTTCCGACTGAGTATTCCGACTTCCTGGACATGTTCGATAAAGGCATGGCTGAAAAACTACCCCCCCATAGGGTCTACGACTGCCCCATTGACTAAATGCCTGGGGCAAAGATTCCTGTAGGGAGAGTGTATTCCCTTACCCTGAAGGAAGACGCTGTGTTAAAAGATTACATCGATAAAGCACTTGCTATGGGATTTATCAGACCATCCAAATCACTGACAGCGTCCCCACTCTTCTTTGTACCTAAAAAAGAGGGCGACCTGCGTCCCTGCATTGACTACAGAGCCCTAAATGCAGTCACCATAAAGAATCAATACCCGCTTCCATTGATTTCTGTTCTTCTCGATCAACTGGGTTCCTCACAGATTTTTACCAAATTAGATCTCAAAGGGGCTTATAATCTGGTCCGCAAGAGAGAGGGGGACGAGTGGAAGACGGCATTCAAGACACGTTACGGCCTGTACGAATACCTGGTGATGCCCTTTGGGCTTTGCAATGCTCCGGCTACCTTTCAGGCATTCATGAATGATCTATTTCATGACATATCTGATCAATATGTCGTCGTTTATCTAAGCGACATCCTGATTTATTCTCACAATCTCACTGAACACATCCAGCATGTCAAAACCGTACTTCAGCGCATGAGGGAAAATCACTTATTTGTAAAGGCTGAAAAATGTATATTCCACGCTTCTGAGGTGGAATTCCTGAGATATGATCTTACCAGTCAAGGAGTGCGTATGAGCAAGTCCAAAGTTAAAGCCATACTTGATTGGCCAGCACCCAAGACGGTTAAGTCCCTTCAATCTTTTTTGGGATTTGCCAACTTTTATAGACGGTTTATTCATGGATTTTCTGCTCTTTCAGCGCCTCTAACTTCATTAACCAGTGTTAAAACCCCCTACGCTTGGTCATCTGCGGCACAACTGGCTTTCGACCAATTGAAATCAGCCTTTACCTCTGCGCCTGTACTTAAACACCACGATCCTGATCTACCCTTCTATCTGGAAGCGGATGCCTCCGGTACAGCTATTGGAGCAGTCTTGTCCCAAGAATGCCCACAGACTGGGGAAATGCATCCCGTTGCCTTCTTTTCTTGTAAATTAACAAACTACGAAAGGAATTACTCCATCACGGAACGGGAGTTGTTGGCCATCAGGGATGCCTTCGCTGAGTGGCGACATCATCTACTTGGAGCGCGTCATCCTGTCACTGTGTTTTCTGATCACAGAAGTCTTTTGGCCTTCAAATCTATGAAGTGTCTCACAGCCCGACAGGCCAGGTGGCACTTATTCTTCTCTCAATATCAGTTTCAAATCACCTATCGTCCTGCCAGGGCTCAAGTATCAGCTGACGCACTTTCACGTCTCCATTCGACGGGTAACCCGTCCAAATCCGAACCTCCTATGCTCCTCCCGGACAAGGTCATTTGCGGATGCATGGTACAGCCTTCCTTACGGGATGTCATTGCGCAATGGGTAATTGAACATCCAAAGGAGGTTCAGGAACTTAATATGGACCTGTCTCAGGGGTTACCCATCATTCAAGAACGTATTTTCATTCCTCCTGGTCGGGCTCGTTTATTGGCACTTCAATGGGCTCATGATTCCGTGGTTGCCGCACATCCAGGTCAAAAGAAAACACTGGAATCCCTACGGCGATGGGCTTGGTGGTCTAACATGTCTTGTGATGTGCAGGATTACATCACTACGTGTGCTATTTGTGCCCAATGCAAATCTGCCAGATCAAGACCAGTTGGTTTGATGCGTCCTTTACCGATGCCTCATAAACCCTGGCATATGGTATCAATGGACTTCATTGTGGAATTACCAGATGTCCAGCGTCATGATACTGTGTGGGTTGTCGTGGACTACTTCACTAAATACGCCATATTTGTGCCATGTTCAGGATTGCCTTCTGCTTCTCGTTTGGCCAGACTATTCATGGCTAACGTCTTTTGGTATTTTGGTCTTCCTTCCATTATTGTTTCGGATCGATATACCCAGTTCACTTCTAAATTTTGGAAGGCTCTCACTACCTCTTTGGGTATTGAAGACAGATATTCTTCGTCCTATCATCCTCAAACCGACAGCCAAACCGAGAGACTCAACTCCACTATTGAACAGTATTTACGCTGTCTTTGTCTTCAGTTCCAACAGACCTGGTATACTGCCCTACCACAAGCTGAATTTGCATATAACAATTCCATGCACAGTTCTACGGGCGCATCTCCCTTTTTTGCTTTATATGGTCTACATCCTAGGTCTTTACCCTTCACTCCACCCTTACCTGAGGCCTCGCCTGCTGCACTGGCATGTGTAAGAGATTTAGATCAAGTTCATCGAGATGTACGATGTCATCTGTTCAGGGCTCAAGAGCACGCCAAGAAATCGGCGGATGCACACCGACTGCCAGCTCCAGTCTATCAAATTGGAATGAAGGTTTGTTTGTCCTCCCGAAACCTGAGCATTGCGGGTAAACGTTCATTGTTGCCGTGCTTTGTTGGTCCTTTCCGCGTTTCCTCTGTAATCAATCCGGTTGCGGTTAAATTGGATCTTCCTAAGCGCTGGCGTATTCATCCAGTGTTTCATGTATCACTTCTCAAACCAGTCGTTCCATCCACGCGGTTGCCTGATCGCCCTGCTGCCATCAGGGTCGATGGGGAGGAGGAGTATGAGGTTTCCCGCATCTTTGATTGTAGGATCTTGAGGGGTTCTGCTCTCTATTTGGTGGACTGGAAGGGTTTTGGACCTGAGGACCGTACCTGGGAGCCTCTATCTAATCTACATTGCCCCGATCTCTTGCAGGATTTCCATGCCGCCCGGGGGTTGCCGGCGTTTTTGGCGGTGGATGGTGTTACGCTACGGCAGCAACAAACAACGTTACCAAGAAGATCGTTCCCACGGAGTATCTCGCAATCAGGGAATTCGTTTTGGCAGCGTTTCAAGTTGCCTTGGAAACTGTTTGGGTCACGTAGATTTCCTAGTCAGCTGACCAGACGTGCCTCGCTTTCACAGAACCCACGCCCCCTTGTTCTTTAAAAGCGGTCAGCCGCGGGAGCTTCGTTGCTGCTAATTGATCGTTACGGCGTTCCTTTTCATAGTCTTCCTACGGCTTGTTCCATTCGGATTACCTTCCGAGTATCCTGCTTCATAATTGATCTACCGTTACCAGACCTTGGCTTCTGTCTCCTGTTTTGCTTCTTGGATTTGTCCTTTGGTGTATATTGCCTTGGTTTTTGAATCCGCTCGCAGTCTCCTTCCACTGCCGAGCTCCTGTTGAGCTCCCCGCTCAACCTGTTTTTGTGCCAGGTTTTCCCCGCTGAGAACGGATTTCCAGTCTTCAGTTTTCTGCTTACAGCAAGAGCCTTGTTTCCAGCGGAATTTAGTCTCCTATCAGTTTTGTTCTATTCCAGCCCTGCTTACTAAATTAAGGATTTACTTCTACCTCACCTACTTATTGGACTGTGTTACATCTTGTGAAGATGATGTGTATTTTCCACTAAAGTGCAGTACGAACGCTTTCCAGTTTTGCACCCACCCGGTCCTAGTGCGTCCCACGTGCCGTTCGGGTTATCCTACCTATACTAACCATCCCATTTGTTATTTTATCCTTTCATTGTCATCCCTCATTTGGAACTCTGAACATTGTTCTGAACTGATACGGGACGTCCTCTCAAAGCCTTCATTTCCACTACCTCAGGTACCAGTGATTCTATTGTATTCAAATATTGTATACCCTTCACACCAGGTTGGCGTTATACTCAAAACAGTTTTTGTATTCTTTGCAGCATTGCTTGGTGGTGCGCTCAATTCCGCTCTTTTACATTATAGACTACTCTCTCTTGTTTTACATAATAGCAGAGTGGTACATCGTGAAAAAGAGCCCCTCTCTAAGAGGAAGCCTGATTCTTTTGAAATCAGGGGATCTGGGTTTTCTGAAGACTTCCACGGCTCGCCTCACATCTCGATACAGGTTGGAATCAAGTACTCCTTCCGGTTCGGTGAGTAACATGGTCCCATTGAACCATTCTTTGTTAATATTGGCCAACTCCTTGATTCTTTTCCCACTAAACATCACCTCATTCTCTTGGGTGACTTTAACCTTCCCTCCAAAACCACTTCTCAGAAATCTGAGCATCAGTATTTTCTTAATAACTACGCTCTCCATCCATAACCTACCTACTGTGAACAAACAGAGATTGTTTCACAGCCTAGTCCCCGGGGATCCCGTACTCAGGTGGCCAGGAAAAGGCAATTGCTTTTGGATTCTGACCCTGGGGCGGAAAAGCAAGGGAGGATCACCTGGGTAGGGGGTCCTGGGAGTGGGGGAGAAGCACCTGATCGTGAGACATGGTATCCCCCTTTCTTCCACAACCCATCTAACACCTGTCCCTGCTTATCGGAAAATACGGCTCCCATAATTCCTCCCCACTTCAGATTGACAACACTACTGAGCCGAGGAAGTTGAGGAATAAAACCAGGAAGATTACCTATACTCACTTGCAATGGCTCTGTCCCTTTAATCAAACCAGGCAGAGTCAGGCACGTAATTCTAAGTATACACACCTGCCATTTGTTAACACTCTCTGTCAGGAGAAAAGGTGGCGCACACAGGCACACTCTGTGTGAGGTTGGGTCAAGAAGGAGCAGCTCTTTCGGGGCTGATGCGAACCAGGCCATGGAAGTTGGAAGGCCAAGGGGCTGATCAGCAATTGCGAAGAACGAGAGAGAGCCAGGTGAGAATTCCACACTTTCGGGAAGCCGTAAACATTCCAAGACTGAAACCGAGTGAGCGGAAAGGAGAAACCTTCAAGATGCTTCAAAGTGGCCCGCTACCCTCCTGGGTGAATGACAGAGTCGGGGAGGAGCAGAGGAGGCATTGATAACAGCCTTGACTGCTACATGAAAGGCGTTGACGAGAGAACCACAATTAACACAACCAGTGAGTTATCGAAGGCAACAAATTCCTGGTTTGTGTTAAAAGCAAAAGTAACTGTAACCAAAAGTTGAAGGTTGCACATGTGCTGATAAAACACATAATGGAAAGGAGAATTGCTGAATGTGGAAGAAAGTATACAAAGTAACAGAGTGGTCCTGAGAGGGGGAATCGCACATTCAAAAGTCTCTGTGAAATGTTCTGAGTTGAAGTGTATTAAATGGGAAACCGATGCAAAAAAGTAACCGCAATCCCGATTGAACGTTCAATAAGTGAAAAGCAAAGTATCTGAACTCTGAATATGTCGAGAGGGCAAAGTATATGAACCTTGAAAGATGCCAAGATGGCAAAGTAAAGATAATAAGAAACTACAAATACCTAGAAGTATTGGTGTTGCATATGAACTTTGAAAGAGACCATGAGGGCAAAGTAAAGAGAATATGAAACTGCAAATACCAAGAAGCATTGGTGTAGTGAAATAAGGAAGATTGTTGATTTTTGAATTGTTTGAAGAGAGATCGAAGTGGTCATGCAGAGTTCTACATAAAATCCTTGCAGTTTTGAAAGTCTTCGACAGTAAAAGCTACAAAGACAAAGGGCCTCATCATTAGTTGGGCTTTAGCCCTTAAATGCGTTAGTAATGCTATTACCACTGCATTTAACGGTCCACCCAGTCTCGGGCAGGCAGCATTACCTCCAGCTGGGGGTAAATGCGCTGCAAAAAGGCTGATTTTCGGCACAATTACCGCACGGTAATAGCACCAGCGGTAATTGCACATAAAATTCCCCATTGGGTCCAATCGACCCAATGGGGAATGGGGAATTACAGTTACCGCCCAACCCGTGATTCGGCAGTAATACCGCCGGATGGTTGTCCGGTACCACAAATACAGTTGGGCAGTATCCCAGTCAGGATAGCGCCCAAATCGTGATGAGGCTGAAAGCGTGGGGAAGGAAATTCTCCCACACAGAAAGACAGGCTCCAGTCCGGCGGAGGGAAGCCTGTGCTGAACTGTGATAGTGTGAAAGTTATGTGTGAAGGAAGGCGGGAAGGGAACCCCCACAAAGAGAAAGACAGGCTCGAGCCCGGAAGAGGGAAGTCTGTGTGGAACTATGATAAAGTAAAAAGGTGAATGTGAAAAGAGAGGCAGGCTCGAGGCCGGCGGAGCGAAGCCTGTTTTGAATTGTGGCAAATTAAAAGTCAAGAGTAGAATTGTGTATTTATGAGAAGGCGGACGAAGCCTAAGAAACTAGTTGAACTGCCAAAAGCTTGGAGCCTAAACCCGAACTGTTGAATTGTATCAGTAAGTGTGCAAGACTGATAGAACTGTGCCATCCACCTATCCTTTTCAAGAAACTCTCGAGACCCCTTGCTGCTGAACGTGGGGAAGGGAGTTGTTATCTAAGCCATTCTGACATTTCTTTTAAGACACTATTTTTCCTTTTGTATTCCCTTAACACATTTGTCATTTGAGAAGGAGGGCCAAGTTCGGTTTTTTTCGAATAGGCCTTTTTAATTTGACTAGACTGACTTGGACTTGTTTTTATTTGTTTAATGCTCGAGACTACTCCCATTCTATAGTTATTGCCAGTTAGGAATTCTACCAACCCTACCAAAACACCAAAATAAAGGTTTTCGAAACTATTGTGTCTGTGTCTACTATTGATATCATGTCTTCCTTACACTACCCACAAAGGAAAGGGGGAAACTCTTTGGATCTCTTTTACAACTCCATCTCTCTCTCAGCTCCTAATACTACTGTCACAACATCCCTATCTGATCACTTCATTTTTTCCACCACCATCTCCTTCCCACCCTCTGACCTCTCCTCGCCACTTGCCTCACCTTTTACTAAAAGTAAATGTAAACTTTCTACAATTCCTCCTTTTCTCTCAGACCTAAAGTTCTCAATCTCAACCTTCATATAAGATTTCTCTTCCACTAACACTGCCTTCTCCAGCTTCCAATCACCAGTATATTACTTATTTGCCTCTCACTTTCCATTTCTATTTTTCACCTTTAAGTCTCGGCATTCTCAACCACGGCTATTCATACGCTCTCTGTTCACAGACATGCATCGGCTGCTGTACCCACTCGTGTTAGGACCTGACACTTTACCTCTATGCCCCGAACTCTCTCAAGTCCTCTCTTGATAGAGCGAAAATTGATTTGCACTGCACCCTCATTGACTCTCAGTCTAGCCATCCTTGTCGGCTACACGGCACCCTAAACTCACTCCTCCTAAACCTATGACTATCAACTCCACTCTCGCAGCTAATGACCTAGCTGAATACTTAACTGCAAACATTTGTGAAATTAGAGACTCTCCAGATCTTCCTCACACTCCCTCCTTGTACATTCTACACTCTGCCTACTCTACCACCATCCTCTGCCTCTATCTTCCACTTTAGTCACACTAACACTAAAGAAATATTATCTCTACTCATGAAGGCTACTCCTCTTGTACCCCATCAAACCCTCTTGTTCCTCAGCTAGTCAAGTCTACTGCCACTTTAATGGCCTCTCACCTCGCTGAAATCTTCCACCTGTCTTTAGACTCAGCTTGTTGTCCCTCTATTTTCAAAATGGCCACGATCATCCCTCTACTAGAAAAGGAAGGGACTGACCTGGATCTACCTGTTAACTTTCACCCTGTGTCTCTCCTTTGGCACTACTCTAAAGTGCTCCAAAGGGTTGTGTTCAAACTGGACTCCTGAATGTCTCCAATTCCATCTCCTCTGCTATGCACTCCAACCTATCCTATCCTCTATCCCAATTCTCCTTGACCTGTCTGCTGCCTTTGAAACTGTGGATCACTCTGATCTCCTTAATACTCTCTTTCTTCTTGGGATTCGTGACCAAGGCCTTGCCTGGAATGAGTCCTAACTGGCACCTCAACATTTCTCTGTCTCCTGGAGCAACAACACCTCTCAACCCACCTCTTCTTCTCTTTTCCTGAACTCTCCTTTGATCTCTCTATCAAAATGTCAAACTGTCTCTCTACCATTAAATATTGGATCGCTTCGCACTCTCCTCCGATGTTATAGCCTACCAAAACAGATGTGCGCTTCTTCCCTGCAAAATACTCTCTCATCTCTTCCCCTGCCTATCCAGTTCCCACCTGACACTCTCCTCTACTCTTCTTCAGCTAGAAACCTCTGTGTCATCTATGACCCTTTTCACACCTTCTCTACGTTCATCTCCAAAACTGCAACAGCAGCTCCCCTCAACCTTCGAAATATTGGGAAAATCAGGCACCTTCTTCCTTTCAACACTGCCAAGCATTTCTTATCCACTCTTGTATTCTCTAAACTGGACTACTGTGGCAGCCTCCTCTTTGGTCTCCCCAACTATGCTATATGTCCTCTCAACAAGATCATTCACTTTGCTACCTGGACTCTCTTTGAACTCCCTCACTTCACACCTACCTCCTCGTACCGTCACTAGGATGGATGGCTTACAATGCAAAACAGGGCCAGATTTAAATGTCTGCTCCTTGTTCACATAGCTATCCACAGGAAGGCTTCACTGCACCTATCCTCATCTATTTAACTAACTCTACAATCCTTCTCACAATCTTTGATCTGCCTCCTTGACTACCCTTGTGGCTCCTTGACATCCCTGTGCTTCTTCTTGCTTCTGCTCTTTATCTCTTCTTGCTACACTTTCATGGAATTCGCTTGCCCCAGACATCTGAGAAACAGCCCACAATGATTTGTTCAAAGCCAAACTAAAAGCCTACCTTCTTGCCTCTGACTTGCCCTCATAACCTACCTCTCATTTGGCTTTTAGCTAACATTGTACCCTCTCCTTTATCCTTCCTTTCACTTTCTACTGCCTCCACTCTATCACTTCATCGATCATGGACACATCCCTAACACAGCTGCCTTAACTGCACTTAAAAATGCCTAATGTTGATTGTCCTTAATCTATGTATGTCCACCCATGTTTTGCCCCGGTGACTGTTCCATTTACTTCCCCCCACAACCTGGTCAGAATGTCTCTCGATCTCACCACATTGTAAGAATCTCACTGCTTCCCTTCACACCTGATTTCTTATCTGTTGTACGTTCTTTTGTGAACAGAAGAGAATTGTTCTCCCTGCATAAATAAATACATTTGGAATCAGAAGATGCTCTTTCGGTGTAGGTTGAATATCCTAGCAACAGGAGAAGTCCTGTGGGTTCGAAAAATACCGGGCATTAAAAATCCTAACTGTAGTTTCTGAAAGGAAAGGGATACCTTGGAAACGCTTTGCCATTGGGTTACTGTTTGTGACTCTCTAAGTGACACCAGAAACCTTTTTTCGGCTGACTGTGGTATGGACAAAATTACTCTGAGTCCAAATGAATGGTTGGCCTGGGTGCTCATAGGAGAACAAACTTGCATAGTGATTGCAGTATTCAAGATGATTGAACCTGTTTTGAAGATGAGAAATGAATTGAGTGAAACGGAATAATGGTTTTAGTTCGGTTATGTTGTATAGGAAGATGAGATTCATCGACCGTGTATAGGACGATGCAATAATGTTAAAGGTTTATGTTGCTGTAGCCACTGTGTGGCTGTTTTCTTATGGTTTGTTAAAACAAGGAAACATTTCAATAATAAAAAAATAAAAAAATTGGAATCGGAACCTACATTTTCAATCCATGATGAGTTACAAGCCAGCTTTTGTGAAGCAATATGTAGCTTGGCTAACCATGGAGCAGAGCCTTCTCCGGGGGGTGCCGTTTCACAATCCCTTGTGTGAGGTGATTTTGGCTATGGACTTCTCTTCCTTTGGTTGGGAAGCCTCTATGGAGAGTAATTTTATTAATCAGTTATGGATTCAAGAGTAAGTGAAATGTCACATCAATGTGCTGGAGCTGAAAGCCCTATGGCTGGCCCTGTGGGTATGTCTTCCTCTTCTGGAGGGGAGGAGGGTGATGGACAATACAACTGCTATGTTCTTCATGAACAAGAAGGGACGGACCAAGTCAGCCAGGCTAATAATCTCTTACCCCTAAAATATCTCCTCACAACATCTTTCGACAGGCTTCCCATCTCCCAGGATACAGCAACATATTAGTGGACAAACTCAGCAGAGTTCACCATCAGACCCACGGGTGGGAGATGCCCGAAGAGGCCCTGAATCTGATCTTTCACAGCTGGGGCTAATGGGATATAGATCTAGTTGCTAGTCAGAGCACAAGCAAGATGTTTGCATCATGTATAGGCAGAAGGATAGGCTTAGAGGTGGATGCCAGGAGTCTGTGCTAGAACCATCTCTCGGCATATGCTCCCCCTCTTCCAATGGGAGGAACACATTGCAACACATTGCTTCTTGTTCTCAAACAACCCCCCAGTGGCCAACAAAGTTCTGGTTCTCTGAACTAATGCTATTTTAATCCCATCTTCTGTAGGCCCTCGGCTCACCAAAACGTCTCTCTCAGCAGGGGTACAGTCCTTCATCCCTGTCTATGGTCGCTGAGCCGAATAGCTTGGTGTCTGAGGAGTTAGTGCTATTACATCTGGGCCTCTCAGAAAAGAGGCTACCAGTTTAAAATATAGCAAGAAAGAATTCAAGGATCGGTACAATAGATGCCAAGATTCTGAAGCATCTATGAGGGAGATTTAGTCAATGCAAGCAGGAGAAATGAATTTTCCACTAGGCTGGCATTGGGGTTAGAATTATTTTAGGTAGGAGAAAGGCAAAAACAGCATATCCGCTTACTGGAGACATCCGCAAGTTGTGGGAGACTTTGCATGTCTGCAGTAGCACAGTAATGGCTTAGGCTCTGTCTCTGGTCCCTAGATCACCTCTCTGATCCTCTGAGGCCGGTGTGGATCTAATAATATCTATTATTGAGCATCTAGCGTAGTCAGCTGTCAGATCAGATTTATCCAGAACTTAATTAGCAGTGCTTGAAATCTATCTCAATTCTAACAGGTTAAATTCCTCCTTTTCAAACCCGGCCGTCAAAAGAAAGTTTGAGAGTCCTATGAGATTAAATCTGCCTGTGAGGGCCACTCATCTGGTTTGGGATTTGAATGTTGTGTTAAATGCCCACTCACATAAACTATTTGAGTGCGTGGCTCTCAGTGACGGGCCTCACATCGTGCTACTTGGTTGCACTTGATTTAAAGAGATGCAGTCTTCCCCTTCCTGACACCACTCTATCAGCTCTGGCAATCAGCAGCAGCCTGAGTGCCACCTAAGAGGAAATCCTCAAAGGGGTGAAACCTCTGGGGTCTGTCCGCGGATGGTGCATACTAATCCACTATATATAGGCCAGAAATGATGCCCTATGGAACATTTATACACTATTTATACTATGTTTCTTGCATGAGAGTGGGGAAAGCTAAGGAGCGGAAACTAAGAGTGCAGCCTTAATAATTCATTCAATGTATTTTATAATAAAAACATCAAATTCAACAGTGTAGAAAAAACTTTCAATTAAAATAATTTTTTTAAACATACAATTAGACTCATTTTTACAAATATTGCTCAAAATTGAGCCTTGCGCCATCTCACTTCAAATCAGGTAGATTGTTTCACCATTAAAGACCATTTTTGTGCAAAAACATAGAGCACCATGTAAATATTGAAATTTTGTTCAAAACATAAATTGCAGCTTACTTTGCTCTGAGTGGTAAATCCATCCCTAATGTCAGTCCATAAATAATAATCCAGACACAATTCACTGGTGATCAATGATACACCAGCTCAGGGGGATGTCAGTTGTGGAGGGTTTAACGTAAGAATTGGAGTGCAAAGTTCGAGGAGCCCATGGCCACTTGCCTCCAAGGTTGTAGTAACCACCTGCTAACAGCAGTATAAAGCAAAGGGTAGCGGGCATCTCTAGGGATGCAGCATCAGAAGCAAGCCACGGTGCATAGGATTGGACGAGCCGCAGGCAGGGGGAGAAGGAAGCAAGTGCAGGGAAACAAGCAAAGCACTGGCAAGTGCAGTGGTGGGATGTGGGCAGACAGTAGAAGGAACAATACTTGCTGTGAGCGGCAGCACAAGTTGAGAACATGAACTTCGGTGTATCCAGAAGTCTTTTCCAACCATGACAATACCTGTGGCGCTGCCCGATGACGGGCACGCACGCGGCCGCGTGACGTTGCATGTCGCCACGTGCAACATAAATAAACGGGGCGTTTCCCGGCCGCGCAGAGCGACCGGGAAGCCCGAACAGTAAGGACGCGTGTGGAAGTGTCGTCCTTGCTAGATGGGGGCTATGGGACCGCATGGGGGCATGGAGGAACCCTCAACAGTGGCGACGAGTGGGGGAAACGCTGCAACACTTCGTTTCTTTGCCTCGGGTAGTGCGTTACCCACGCGGCTGGTGGCCATTTTGGCAAACAAGCTGTGGGACTTCACAAGGCTCCGGTTTCAGCTCGGACGCGGCCCCAGGCTTAATTTTTGGAACTCCTGACAGCAGGAAGGCATACCTGCAAGAATATATGCCTAATTTCAATGTTGGCTTTTCCTTGGGTTTCCTACGTCGAGTGAAAGCAAGAAAGAAGGCTTTGGGCCTAGGGTCTACATGACACACGCATTTTTCTTCTTCTAATTTTTGGAACATTTGAAAGCTGAACAGTTCATCCTCATCTCTTTCATCATCAGGCTGGTGGATACACTCTGTTTTCATCCTCTTCATCATCAAGGTGGTGCATCTTCATCAACAGGTTGGTGGCCACGCTGATCTTCACCCTCTTCATCATCACAGGGTGTTGCAGTGACTGTGGAGTTTGAGTTGCGGCCCCTGTGTTCCATGCTGGGGTGCCTGTGCGCTCAGACTCATGAGTGACATTGAGGACCAAGTTGGTGCAGCGGCAGTTCAGCGGCCTCCCCCGCCATGTGCGCTACCTCAAGGGCAGCCTGTGCAGCAACCTCCACTTGTTCAGGTGGTTCCTCAAGGTCTTCCACCTCTTGTACAGCTAGCGGCTGGGCCGGCTGCTCCACAGATCCTTCCTGTCATGGCCCAGGTGCGTACCCAGGCGGCTCTGCAGCCCATCCCCGAGTTTGATGTGTCGGGCCCACCATCTAGCTTAGGGCCCAGATGGAGGAGGTGGGTGGACCGTCTGGACATGTATTTTTGAGCGGCCCAGGTGGTGGATGATGACACCAGGCTGGCAACCATGCTGTATTCGGCGGGACCGTCCGTGCAGGAGATCTTTGAATCACTGCTGCCTGGGGATGGATCATATGGTCAGGCGAAGGCCACCCTGCAAGCTTACTTCCTGCCTCTTGCCAACGCGGACTATGAGCGTTTTGTGATGTTATCAGCCAAGCAGAAGGACAATGAAACTCTGGACTCCTTCTATGGATGCCTGAGGCGTCTCTCCTTAGCCTGCGCCTGGGCAGATGCAGAGGACATGATTAGGACAATGCTCATCCAGGTGTGCTCATCGGGCAAACTCAGGCGCCAGGTGCTACGAGAACCAGGCATCACGCTTCAGCGCATCCTTGAATTGGGGAGGTGCCATGAGGTGTCAGAGGCGAGAGCAACCAAGATGGAGGCAGGGTCGCGCTCCATCAAGACTGAGGAGGTATGTGCGATGTGGCGCGGCGGCAGGGGTGTCAGAAGGCCTGGAGGTGCTCCCCGAGAGAGGGCCAGAAGGGCAGGGGAAATTTGCATAAAGTGTGGATACGACCTGCCCCACCCAGCAGAGTGCCAGTGGGCCGGAAAGACGTGTGGACGGTGTGGGCTGCCAGACCATTTCTCAAGGGTATGCAAGGCGGCCACGCCAATGCTGGTACCGAGAGGCCAGGGCAGGCAAGCTTTTTCCGCCAGGGTCGGCTTCCCAACGTCGCTCAGGTGGATCAGAGCGAGGAGGATGCCCAGGTGGAGGAAGTGGAGGAGGACGAGGAAGAAAATGTGTTCTTTGTCTCGAGTGTGGGGGTCCTGAAGAGTAGGAACAGGAGACAGCCCAGGTGTGTGATCGAGGTGAATCAGTCTCCCGTTCTGGTCCTCGTGGACACTGGGGCATCCGTCAATGTAATGGCACGGGGACATTATGATGTTATGGACCAACCCCCCAAGTTGGCTGCACCAAGGGCCCGCATCTTTGCTTTTGGTGGTCTTGACCCTATCCCCCTGGATGGTGCGTTTGTGGCCAAGGTGGAGCATGATGGCTCTCAAATTAAAGCACGGTTCTATGTGACACCTGTGAGCACCAACACGTTGCTGAGCTGTGCTGCAGCGGAGGCCCTTGGCATTGTCACTTTCGCGTATTCTGTCTACTTGGAGGACATAAATGACTTGTTGGAGAAATATGCGGCACTGTTTAAGGGGATTGGACAGATGGTTGGAGAACCGGTGAGACTACATATTGATGAGTCGGTGCAGCCCATTGCCCTGAAGCATCGGAGGGTGCCGTTTCACATTCGAGAACATGTCGATAAAGAGCTGGATAGCCTGGTAGATCTGGACATAATAGAGAAGGTGGAGGGCCCAACCCCCTGGGTGTCCCCCATAGTAGTGGCACGAAAACCCAAGCAGCTCGACGCTGTCAGGATCTGCATTGACATGAGGCTCCCAAACAAGGCCATCAGGAGAGAAAGGCACCTCACTCCGACGATAGATGACATCATTGCAGAGGTACAAGGTGCTCGCTTCTTTTCGAGACTGGACCTTAGGGCGGGGTATCACTAGGTTGTCCTCCACCCCGAGTCGAGATATATCACCACCTTCACCACACATCGAGGGCTCTACCGTTACAAGAGACTTAGTTTTGGTATCTCCTCGGCGGCGGAGGTATTCCAGAATATCATCCGGGGTGCCCCAGCGGATTTGGAGGGAATTTTGAATATAAGCGACGAAATTCTGGTGTTCGCGAGAACGGAGGTCGATCAACTGCGGCGTTTGGCAAAGACATTTGAGAGACTGCAGTCCTTGGGCCTCACCCTGCACAAAGAAAAGTGTGAATTCCTGCGACCATCAATAGAATTCTTTGGCTTTGTGTTCAGGGAGGGGGGGAGTGACTCCTGATCCCAAGAAGGTGCAGGACATAAAGAAGGCGCAGCCTCCAGAGTCTGTGTCTGAGGTACGGAGCTTCCTGGGCATGGTTACGTACTGTGGACGGTTTATCAAAAATCTTGCCTCCAGGTCGGAACCGCTCAGGGCACTAACGAGAAAGGACACAATCTGGAACTGGGGCCCACTGGAGCAGGCTGCTTTTGACGACATCAAGGGCGCCCTGGCAGCTGAGGACACCATGTCTTTCTTTGATCCCATGTTACCATCGGAGATTATTGTTGACGCCAGCCCGTTCGGACTGGGTGCCGTCCTGACCCAGGTAGACCCTGATGGGGGCATCCGCCCGGTGGCATACGCCAGCAAGGCCCTGTCTGAGGCGGAACAACGATACTCGCAAATTGAGCGGGAGGCACTGGCGGTTCTCTGGGGATGCCGGCACTTCCGACTCTGTCCTCGGACGCCCGGTGACGGTCGTGACAGACCACAAACCGTTGCTGCCTATCTTGGAGGGGTCATCATCCAAGCCACCCGCGCGGATTGAAAGATGGATGCTCGCCCTGCTGGAGTATGGGGTCACTCTGGTCTATCGGCCTGGGGCGAATAAAGCAGCTGATTACCTCTCCAGACACCCGGGGGCACCCGGTGGAGGAGACCCAGACATTTGTGCAGAGGAAGCCGAAGAACATGTCCGGGTGGTAGTGGAGGCGGCGACACCGAATGCCATGCCTCTTCAGGAGCTTGAGGCGGCTGCAGCTGAGGATGAGTGCTTCAACATTCTGAAGCAGTCAATGCAGCAAGGCTCCTGGAAGTCAGTGCTGGAGGCCCTGGCAGGGCGCACTCAGGAGGCCAGGACTGTACTGGAGCAGCTATGGAAAGTCCAGGAAGAACTATCATTTTCAACGTCTGGGCTCCTGCTCAGGGGTGATCGGATTGTGGTGCCCCAGTCGAAGGTGGGCGACGTGATTGCGCTGGCACATCGTGGTCACCAGGGTGCCGCCAAGACCAAGGCCCGCCTAAGGCTGAAGGCGTGGTTTCCGGAACTTGAGTGCAAGGTGGATGACTTCGTGGCGGCCTGTGTATGGTGTCAGGCGGCTTCTCCACTACAGCGGGAGCCGGAGATAGAGGCGATGCCTCGCAGGACGCGACCATGGGAGGTCGTCCATGCGGACTTCGGCTCCACCACGATGGGCACCCACTTCTTGGTACTAGTTGACGAGTATTCAAGATATCCAGAGGTGGAATTTGTGGACTCAGTGGAGTTCGAGCACGTTGTGGTCGCCGTGGAGAAAATATTTGCGGCCCATGGATTCCCACAGACGTTGTGCTCGGACAATGGGGCACCATTCCAGAGCGAACGTTTTTCGGAGCTGTTGGTGAGCTATTGGGTGGTGCACAGGAAGATCACTCCCCTGAGGCCAAGGGCCAATGGTGAAGCTGAACGGCTCATGAGGACTCTAAATAAGACCTTTAGAATTGCACAGGGGCAGGGACAGCCACTGCAGAGAGCGTTGTACCAATTTCTGAGGGTCTATCGCACCACGCCCCACACATCCACTGGAGTGGCCCCGGCAGAGGCACTGTTCAGGCGTTGCCCGCGTGGGTTGCTACCCGAAGTGGGGGAGAAGGAACCGGGCGTGATAGATGATCAGCAGGTCGAGGTAGACCGAAGAACACGGATCGAGTAGGAGTATGCTCGGAGAGGGCTTCGCCCACAACGACTGGAACCAGGTGACGAGGTCCCCATTCGCAACAGTCATCCACATGGAAAGCTCTCTCTGCCCTATGAGCCAGAACCGTTGGACTTTGTCGCGGTCAAAGGGTCCATGATAACTGCATCGGATGACCGGTCTGCGGTCACGCGCAATGTCAGCTTTTTCAAGAAGCTACAGGATCCAAGAACCGACCCGCCTCCTGAGCCCGACCCCGGGGAGCTCCCAGACGACACTGATGAAACACTGTGCCTGCCTGAGTCTCCGGCCAGACCAACACCTGTGGACAGATCACCCATGCCGGAGGTGAGCAGGAGGTACCCCCAGAGGGCTGGGCGAGGGAAACCTGCTCGCCTCACTGATTACGTACTTGGACACTTGGCTGACTACTGTAGTGGTAATCACTGTTGAAGTAAGGCGACCCGGGTGGCTGGTAATAAAGGGGTGTTTCTGACAATGGGGAATGTTAAAATGTTATTGTTATGATGTGTCGTGTGCAGTGCATAGTTGTAGCGTGTGTTGTTGTTCTCCTGGAAAAAGGAGGAGTGTGGCGCTGCCCGATGACGGGCACGCACGCGGCGGCGTGACGTTGCACGTCGCCGCATGCAACATAAATAAACGGGGCGTTTCCCGGCCGCGCAGAGCGACCGGGAAGCCCGAACAGTAAGGACGCGTGTGGAAGTGTCGTCTTTGCTAGATGGGGGCTACGGGACTGCATGGGGGCATAGAGGAACCCTCAACAATACCTAGTTTGCGACAACCGGAAGCTTGGAAGGCTGGTCCCACAAATGTACAACATGGCGGACATCTTGGAACGTCTGAGGAACTATAGCAAGGGTACAAAGCAGTAGCCAGACCTGATATTCCATTGAATGCAAGGACCATTTGCACATATTCCATACTGTGAGAGCATGCCCCCGCCTGTTGCCATGAGCCTCCTGTTTCCATGGATGCTGTTGGAAAACCTTCCTGATAAATATTCGTGGGTGCACATGAGATGCAGTTTCCCAATTCGGCTACTAGAGAAAAGACTTTCCAATCAACAACGTATCACGTGTGGCAGCAACCCCGTATTCCGGCTCTTCATTCCGCAGCAGAGGCACTGGACAATGTCGATGCTGAACACGACTCTTATGCAACATCAACAAATGCACAGAGCGAATCCTTAAACACAGTATGGCCTGAGAGAGACATGAGTCCATCTGACTCTGTACAGAGAATAAGGTCCATTGACTGGGTCCTTTCGTGTGTGTCAGCAATAACACAGTGCATAGAAAAGGTGGCATGGCTGACTAATGGCCAATAAACAGGTCCTTGGGAGGATACATGATTGTGCTCGTCTGGAACATGGAGGAGGGTGTGTGGGCAGCTCAGTTACTGCTCGTATCAGCTGATAGTGACGTGTCCCCATGTCTGGTTATACCACTGGATCTGTGAGTCACTAGGTCCAGCGGTCACTTGCATGACCACATTTTGTCCCATGGAGACTCAGGTATACAAGGAAACTGAAATAGTGCCATCCAGGCCAATTGGTAGGATCCACTCCTGCGTGCACCTGCATGGGATGAAGCTGATGAGGATTCCACTCCTTTGGGTATATGTATGTTGGCGTGGCTGTAAACCAATTTGTCTCGGTGTGTGTGAGTGAAGTCCCTGTTCCATGGGTGCATGAGTAGTTTTCACTCCTTGCAATAGACGTGCAGCTTTACATGCAAATATGTGAAAGCAGGAAATGGCCATTCGACAAAGTGGAACATCTGCCTCCATGTGGCAGAACTTCCACCATGGCTGTAGACTGCATGTTCACCCTTCCAAGAGAGTGGGCTTCATTACGAGTTTGGAGGTAGCCATGCCGTTTTTACCCGCATGGCTACCCCCAAACTCGGGTCCTGCAAAATGAGAATTACCGGGCCATTCCGACCTTTGCGGGCCCGGTAATTCCCTTTCGCGGGACCCGGAACCGGTACATCCGCATTCCCATTTGAGCCCCCATAGGGCTCAATGGGAATGGGGAGGATGCTAACAAGGGTCCCGTTAATTTAGCATCCTGTTCTGCTAACGGGTGCCGCTCTGCACGTCTGGTCTGACCAGGCGTACAGGGCGGCCCCGCGAGCAGAACTCGGAATGTTGCGGCGAGGTAATACTCATAATGAGACCCAGTGTATATGGAAGTCAACGTCTCACCACTCCTGCTGTTGGCTTGAGATAGGAAAGCACTGGTGACAGCACAGAAGCCAAAGGCCCTAAACCCCACAGGAGAGGACATTCAAGACGCCCAGGAATACTAACAAGACTAGGGATAGAACTGCAGCTGAGAGGAAGACCACCACCAGGAGAAAGGAGCACAAGGGAAGAGCCTCCCAGCTACAACGACCAAAACCACTGCTGTCCTGGTGCATGCTGCGGAGGGTCATAAACCCACTCCTCTTGGCCAAGACTTTCGAGGGTCTGCTGCTGGTGAGGAGCCCCAGCAGAAGCCTAGGAGGAGGAGGCTACACACAAGCCATGTGGAGAAGATTTACTCACAAAAAGGAGAGGGCGCTCCCACCTCCACAAGAAACCCTGACCTAGGCAGAGCAGCTGCACAGGTGAGGGCAGCAGCCACCCCATCCCCTACAAGATACCCCAGGCCCTCTTGGTGCTGAGCCCCCATCGCTATCTTCTTGGTCATGCAATCTCAACTTCACACACCAGGAGGTGGAACTCCTGGTGCAGAGGTGCTCTGCATGTATGAGCACATTACCAGTTGAAACTATGTATACCTAGAGGCTAGGAGCACAGGACAAGTCTGGAGTCTTCATTGCTCAGAAGATCTGCACACTTGAGATCTACCAGAACAATGCCAGAGAGGCGAAAATGCACTGTGATTACCGCAGGCTTATCAATGGACAGAAGGCAAGCAAGATCTTTACCTAAGGGTCCAAAAAAACATCATACGGCCGAATAAGGTCCTGCATCACGACTTTGGTGCTTAGTGTACTCCAGAATATCGCCCCGGAGGAATACCATAGGGTTGTGGACTTGGAGAGGCCCCTACCTATGCCTGGTAAGGGACATATTGCTTGGATTTGATTTTCTACTTGTGCAAATGATCATTGCATTCATCAAAAATAAAATAAAATAAAATAAAAAATATCAATATCCACACTGTGTGCCCGATGGTGCAGGTGTTGCTGCTCTTTCTTTCTTTCTTTCTTTCTTTCTTTCTTTCTTTCTTTCTTTCTTTCTTTCTTTCTTTCTTTCTTTCTTTCTTTCGAAAATCACACGGTCCTCAATCAGTGCAAGCATGAGTATTTGTTGTCAGTGAGACACCTGTTCTTCTGTGCTTCATGTTGGGACAGGCAAAATGGTCTTATGTCACTGCTTATTATGGATCGACATCGGTTCCGTGTGAGAATGTCGCCGTGAAAAAGTCGCCAGGTAGCCGAGTTTTTTTCCTGACTCCTCCCCAAATATTCTAGGAGGGGTATAATTATATATTATTACCTAAAATCCTGGAATATTTGGGGAAACTAATTGTCTGGAGGGTCCATTTTTATGGACATATTGCCACATTGTAGCAAACCATGTGCATGTGCAGCTATAGCCTCATGACTCATTGACAATGTTCTTGATCGTGACATGCCTAGCCCAATGACATGCCCCATGAACGACTTCCTTCTTATATGGATGTCTCACATTTGGTGTAGTAATTAAGCGTTACCCGTTCCAGCCCTTAGAACGGGTGCTTAACGCTATTAGCACCCATCCCATGGTCTGGGACGGTGCTTAATGGAAAGTATTTTCATTCCGTGAATGTGTCGCCTCGCAGTGTGCTGTTCACGAAAAGAAAATACAATACAAACATGGCTGCCATGGAATAGGAAGGCGGGGCTCTATACAGAACCCCTCTTCCATTTCCATGGTGGCCAAATTGTGAAGGGACAGAAGCCGTAGGACCTGCTGCAGTAGCACCTGCCGCCACTGCAATCGGGTAAGTGGAGTCTGGGTGTGTGTGGGAAAAATGTACTGCTGGTGCGGTGGGGAAAATATGGCTGGCGGGGGAGCCGGCCATCAATCGGCTTGGAACGCGGTCTTAGATTAGCAGCTTGAGCCTGCGCTCTGTGCCTCCTGATGGGCTGGTTCCCCTGCCAAGGGTGACAATATCCCAAGTAGGGCTGTAGATGGCCCACAAGGCTTTCTAGGATATACGGCCTCATTACGGGTTGGGTGCCACACAATGGAATCACCTTTACCGTCACTTGGTCCAGTGAATTTACAGCTGGATTACAAGTGGTGTGGCGTTTTTTTTGTCCCCATTAATTTGGAGTCCATAGGACTCCATTTGGACTCCATTGGGGATTTTGACAGAATTGCCACCGGTGGAGTTACTGCCACAGTAGTTTCATAGTTCAGGATAGGGTAAGGCCCACGTCTTTCGGGATGGTTTGCACATCCATGAGTGCTTGGTTGTGTTCCTCCTGGGTGGTGCCATACACAAGGATGTAGTGAGATTAGTTAAAGGCCAGCTTGACCAGGAGGAGCAAGTGTCTGATGTTCTCTTGGAAGATCTCTGCGGCCGACGAAATTCCAAATTCAGCCGCTTGTACCGAAAAAAGACCATAATGAGTGGCAAGCGTTGCTATTCCTCTGCAGTCGGGTGTAGTTCCAGCTGATGGTACCCCTGATTTAGGTAAAGTTTGGAAAATTCTGTCGCGCAATTTAGATTCACCATCATGTCCTCTATTTTCGGGCCTGGGTGCCTGCCTTTCCCTCTCAATGGCAGTGTTCGCCACTCTCATGTCAGAGCCGATGCCTGTTTTCATCTTTGGGCACCATTACTAGGGGGAAAATCCATGGCATGGGCCCTGTAGCGTGTTTTATAATGTCATTGTCCAATAGTTATTGCAGTTCACGTGACACAGCTTCTTGCAGGTGGAACCGTACTCTTCTTGGGTTTTGCGGGACCGGCTTGAATAGATCGTTGATGTGTAGGCCGATGACTGTGTCCTTCAATTTTCCCAGGCCTCTGAAGAGCTTGGGAAATGCCACGTTGATCATCTTCTTGTTGACTTGTGAACCCAGCAGGTGGCATATGGACTAGTAGCCGTACTGATCCCCACTGCAAACCACCATGTTGTTGTCCTGAAATTTTGTTCCCCCTGTATGAGATGGACAAATTTGTCAGGAAATTCTGTGTCCTGCCGTATGATAACTCATCCCAGTTTGCGTATGGGTCATCCGGGTAGCTGTAGAAATCGGTGTAGTATTCCGTTTGTGGTGGCTGGTCATTCGTCGGTATGTCTCCATATTCCATACCTTGTTCCATAGCCCTCATCATTCTCCTTGGCCTTTGTAGGTAAAATATTGGTGGTCTTCACTGCATAGATGGCAGACTTCGTCTGTACGGTTTTCTCCAGTTATTCAATGTCACCTGGGGCTGAGGAGTTGGCGGGAACGGCCTCCCCTCTTGGCAGACTGCTTGGAAATGGCCTTCCCTGTCACACCTGGAGTATCATTGAGTCATTGCTGGGCACTGCCATGCATGAGAGAAAATCTGTCCGCACCGGTAGCAAATTCTCTGTGGGCGTGGTCCTGACCTCATCTGTGGGTATCCATCCCTCTGTGGTCCTTTCGGTGGAGTTTGGTGGTCTGGTGGTATAGCGTTGTTTCATCGACAGGCATTTTTATGACTGCCTTTTTTACGTGGATACTATTTAGAAAAAGTCATCAAAATTTTGGGGTGGGGGAAAGGGCAGATAAGGAGTTCAGGGGTCGGGAATAGTTAACAATAGGTGGAGGAGGGGAGGTTTGGGGGTGAACCCCCCAACCCAAAAAAAATGTGATAACTTTTTTCCTAATAGTGTCCATGTAAAAAAGGCAGTCGCAAAAATGCCTGTCGGCGAAATGAAATGGAACCAGTCTGGTGTGCCCCTTCCTGAGTCTCGGATGCTGGTGAGAGCTGCTACTGCGTCATCTCTCTCTGTTCTCTCCTTTGGTGTCTCTATGGCAGATGCTTGAACTGCCACTATTTCATGTACCCTCGCCATCTCAGTTACTTCGTTGATCGTCAGGGGCTTCTTCAGGGGCTTCTTCTGTAGCACCGACAGCGTGCATGCTTCAATGACACAGAGCCGAATAGCTCTGAAAAATCTGAGAATTGGCAGTGAACTAACTTTTGGTGGAGTCATGTGATGAACTCCTCCAGCCATTTCCTGGGATGCCTGTTGGCATTTATTGAACATGTACCATTCATAGTCTCTATTTGGCTGTATTACGAGTTTCTTGTCTAGGGCCACCACCAGGGCATCGTATGTGGCTCTCTCCTCCACTGGCATGGTCTTAATGATGCCATTGACTTCTGCCCCCGTCACATTTATGAAAATGCCCTTCAACACCGGTGACTTCCCTTCCCCTGCTGCCTTGATGAAACCAGTGAAAGCCTCGATCCATGCAGTCCATTTGGGTCCTCTGTCTGACTGTGGCTGCAGGCTGAACGGGCTGGGCTTTCTCAGAAATGCAGTGCTGCTGATGGACTGTTGTGCTGCACCCTGCTCCCCTGCTGGGTCCACCACGATAGCCGATGTGCGGGTCTTCTGGCTATGCTGGGCCCTGCGATGGGCATAGCACACTCGGTAGGGGTTGTATCTGAGGTTATGCTGGGTCTCTGGGTTACCTCTGAGACTTGCGCCCCCTGAGTGCAGTGAGGAAGCTGTAGTGATGGGGCAATGTTATTGTCAAGTTGTCATGCAATAGTTGCCCATGGGAACTGAAATATTACACCAACGTGGCTGGCAGGCAGTCTTATTTGGTAGTCTTCTGATTTCATTTTCTTCTTTTGTCCGCCTTAGCTTTGTGAGAATCTGTGCCCCCAGCGATGTCTTCCTTTATTGCGGCGTAGGTCGGTCATGGTGACGCATGTGGGCGTGGCCTTGCTCAAGACCTCAACAGTCTCCCTACTGCTTGTTGGGGAACACGCGAGATGCGTGAGATGGACCCCAGTATTCTCCTGGTGCAAGTATGTGAGCCTGGCTAGCTGAAAGAACGTGCAGAGTGCATAGGGCGAGCTTCAGTCTCGCTACAGGCAGGTCCCGTGGTCTGCACACTCCTGGTGTAAGGACACTGGTGCTCTCTCTCTCTCTCCCAGTGGTGTCCCGCTCTAGGAAGGAAATTCCTTTTCCAAGATGGCCACCATGGAAAGGGAAGGCAGGGCTCACTGCAGAGCCCCTCTTCTCTTTCCATGGCAGCCTGCAGAAGGCACATTCTTTTCCCTTTCAGACCTATCCCACTTTCAAATAACTTTACCACAAAGCTGGTCCCAGGTGGACATGGCCACCTTAACCCCATTTGTTGCCCCTCGCGGTCATGGCCAGTAGCCAGATTGTCCAGGTCATGACCTTATACCATGACCCGGACAATCTGGCCACTGCCCATGGCCACAGGCTATACCTCAGTCACCAAAGGTATATCACTATTTTTGGTACCTATATTATGACACTTGTCAAAAAATAAAACACAGGCACATTTTCAAAACCATGCTTTAAGGTCCTTGCCTATGCTCCTTACACGAGTGTGCATGAAATCTGCCCATGTTTTATTTTTTCAAAAGTGTCAAAATGTATGTACATACAATAGTAATATAATTTAGCCCCCACTTGACAAAATCATTTAGACTTTACACAAACATTCAAGGTTGGGTCTATAATCTTTCTTAAAACTTTTGTCCATATTCGTCAAATGGCAACAAAGTTATAAGGCATCTAAAAATGTTGAGACCCCCCTCTAATTTAGCCACCTCTTCACAAAATCCCACCAAACCTTACAAAAACATAGTTTGCAAAACGATTTTAAAATCGTTTTGCAAACCTTTGTGTAGATTCATCAAATGGCACCACATTTATAAGCCTTTACAATATTTTGGCACCCCCCTCCAAATTTGTTCCCTCTTTACAAAACAGTTCCAAAACCATTCAGACTCAAGTCTAGAATAAAATTCCAAAATATCATGCAGTTTCATTGAGTGGCGCCAAAGTTATAAACCATACAAGAACTGCTTTTCACCAACCGTGTCATGCAGAAATAGGCACAGATGCCCCCGAACATCTGAAGTGTTTGCGAATATCACAGGACTGTACCCAAACATCTGGACTGTTACTCGACTTCGGGATGAAAAACTTCTTATGGCCATATCCCATCCCATCCTCATCACCCCTTACCTCACCAGAGATTGTTTGATAAGTTTTACAAGTGTAATGTTGTGTTTTTTAATATGTTTTTACTGCAATGTTCGCTGACACCGGCCACTGTGCCATCCAACCAGAGGGAGTGTCCAATGTCCGCAGACATCACATTGCCCTCTAGGCCAATCAGATTCCCGTCTGCTGACCGAACAGGATAGTGAGTCCGCGGACCGAACCCAGGTATCACACATTTTTTTTGTACCGACATTTTGGTTATTTAAAAAAATAACTACTCGGTGGATTTGCACCAAATTTACAAAAGCAAGCTTTTGGGACAAAGCCACCGCCCTGCCACACATTTGTTTAAAATCCATCCAGCGGTTTGAGCTGTAGGTGTGAACAAAAAAAATGTCCATTGCGCCAATGGAAGAAAAGAAATGTTGGGACCCCCCATATAACTTTTCCCCCACAACTTGTCAAAAAAATTCAGACCGGGCCATATACTTTTTTTTGCAAAGTTTGGTAAGGATTTGTCTAGGGGGAGCAAAGTTATAAGCTGCCCAAAAAGTGCTCTTCCTATGAGTTGAGCAAATTAACCATAACTACAGGGCCGCTACCACAGGCCCTGTAATATATGTATATATATATATATATATATATATATATATATATATATATATATTCACTAACAAAAAACATTGTTAAAGGGACATTATGGTTAAGTTGCGCTACTGAAAACCTATCCCCTTTACTGAAAAAACTATGCTAGGAAGGTGCGGTAAAGGGAAGTTACGCTTCAGTTGCCCTAAGAACAACCTAGCAAATTCAGTGCAAAAACGTTTGTTACAGGGATGTTACAGTTACTTTGCACTAACAACCATCTATCCATACTATGGTTACAAGCAAAACCGAAAACCCACAGAAATTCGCCACTTATGGTAAGCTAAGCAACCATAACTCATGCGACCACTGTGCACTGCTAAGACTAACACCCATGACATCAAAGATGACATCACAAATGTCATTGATGACATCACGGACTCAAAGGGATAGTACGATGTTATCAGCGATATGGAGCTGTTAGGCTGGACAAGTGCATGGAGGTTTTCAAATTAAAGGTGTCATGCTAGATGCTGTATGGCATTGAAAATTCGGGACATGGTAATTGCATGCCTTTGGAAATAGTCCAGTCCAAATTCTGGCACCAAGTTCTGGGCATTCCACATGTGCATTTCCCTTTCATGAAAAGCCTCCACACGTTTTTGATGCCGCAACTGAAACATTTAACTGCAGGTGTGAAAGTTTGTAGTGAGTCTGCAAAATGGCAAAGCTGGTGCGGCTTGGTCACTCACATACTAGTGCATGTAAAGAGAAGTAAGCAAACAGCAGATTCTTCAGAGCGCAAAGAATATCAGTGATGGTTAGAAAAGTACTGTAGCAGCCTGGGTCTCGCTGAATAATTATCTTCCTGCTCCACGTAATGAAGCTGCGTTTCTCGTTGTTGTGAGCATTCTTGTATTTCAGAATGTATTCATCTCTCTGAATGCTGGTCCTACGGCTAATGCTGTACCATGAAGTGTCCGTACTGCATGTGGCGAGAACTGAAATCGAAGCACAAGGGACCAGTGGGCAGGGTACTGCCCTTCCAACAATGCAGTAGGTTAATTTCATGTACAGCATTCCCCACATCTGCTGTGGCCAACAACATGGACACTCATGTAGGGCAGCGGATCTTTAAAACAACCTTGCAGACCATATGCTGTGCTACAGACCCTTACCTGGCAAAAGGCATTGTATTGTGCATGTACTGCGACGCGCTATTCTACAGAGGGAAGCTACTTGGAAGTGCTTGGGAAGGGTCGGTTCGGGAGCATGACAATGACTGCTGCCTATTTATGTGAGGGCCACCCAACATTTCCCTATCTCTGCATTCCCCTATGTTATCCCTGTAGGTGCTGCCCCTTCCGTACCGGCCCTTGCCTTCCGTTCCTTCTGTGTGTCGTGTGTTACAAGACCAAAATAAATAGAATTCAACTGAAAAAGGAAAAAAGTTAAATAAAGAAAGTTCCTTTCAGAGTTGAACAAGGGAATTGCCAATGAACAGATTCAGGGCGCCGCGCACCGTTTACTCTCCACAGAATGTGCACTAAATAAAGGGAGGCGTGGCACTGGGGAAAACACTGTAGTCGAATCGGGTAGAAAGGGCTCGCTGTAAAAAGTTTTTTTTACGTGTTGCTGTGCGTTTTGAAGAGTTTAAGTGCGCAACACCTTCTACAAAAATTCTTCCTGTACTTCCAAGAAGGGCAGCAAGGCATTTTGATAGGGCGTGCAGAAATCAGAATGGCAAGAATAGTAAGATGAATGCTATTTGTGGGAAAACCTTTTCGTGCTGTGAAACGTCATATTCCCATTTTTGAACTACGACATTGGCACATGTCGTAAAAACGCACAAAGACTTTTTTTTTAATTTGTGTTGGTTTTACAAAACCTTTACAAAACGACATAAAAATTACAACATAAAAATTACAAATCATAAACATTGAGCAATTACACTGTACTGTAGCACCAGCGAAATTATGATTTCTGTAATCATTTTTCAATAATCTCGTTTCTAAAAAATAATATTCATTGCTTATGATGTTTCTGATTGCTAGTTGTGCTATCTTTCTGTTCTTTACTCAAAAAGTCGTATTTTTGTGAGTCAATGTTACAGAATAAAAGATAAAGGTCTAATTAATAAATATACATTGTTTTAGCAGTTCAACTACGGAAAATGTCAGAAGGGTTTCGTGACTGGAGATAATTCTATTCCAGAAATGTTCAGATATCAACCCTTCTTCACAATGTACCGCGCTGTCTCCATTTCTGGACCAAATGAAAAATAATGCAGCCACATCTGTGTCTGCGTAATGCGAGACATTATGCAGGAGATCAAAAACAGACGCATTGACATGGGAAAGTGCCTCCTTCATTGCAAACGGCGCTGAAACTCATGTAACATGTTGTGAAATCTTCCCTCCACAATGAAGAACAATAATGTCGGCATGATCGCACATCTCCAAGTCTCACAAAGACAAACCAAAATCAGTCACTTCATTGTAGGTACTCCATAGCAGTACAAATCCACATGACAGAATCAAAAATGAGCAGCCACTGCACAGTGTTTTCCATTCACTTTCAATCAATATATTCAGAACTCCCCCAAAAACCGTACAATGTGGCTCGTGAAACACACAGCCATAACCGCACCTTCTGCATTTCTGTCGACAAATACACTGTGTACCACAGCCTGTGCCTACAAACCATACCCAGAAACCTTATTGAGCAATCCTGTAGCCTCCACAGGCCCATTTCTATGGCTGCCATCTGCAAAAGGGGCGTATGTGACACCTGCAACCCTGAAACTATCGCAATGTCCGCTGACTTTTTTGTGCTGTGCACGCGCGGGAGTGGGGGAATACATTTCAACCAGGGTAGGGGACTTCGTTAGTAGAGGTGCCTCTGAAAAGAGCCTTTTTTTTTAAAGGTGCTTCCATAGAAACATTTCTTTTCCGTTTTTTTATAAGTATTTTTGTGTTTTGTAGTTCAGCTCACATTCTTGCAATAGGGTCTTCAGTGCAGCCTGTAGATTGTGAAACAAAATATCATTGCCACTGGTCGACAAAGAAATGCCATTTACATTGAAAAGGTGTATATATCGAGAACCAATGTTGTCATTCTCACAGGAGAACATCCCAGCAGCACTCAAGAAGTCACACATGATTCTGTTGACAAGAACCTTCCAACCTCTGGCTGGCAACAAATATCATTGGAATAGTCCCTTACTATTCTTGGCGGTATACATGAGAAAAGCACCTTGGCAGTGGGAAAAATGCGCTTCACCCCTTTCATCAACTTCTTCAGTTGACGGTACACACAGGAACAAGCCATGGAACCCAAATGCAACGCTCGATAGTGTACAACCACTCCATGTACAGTAACGGAAGTGGCCACTCGTCGACATTCTGCAAGCACAATGCTGAAACTGCACACATTGCCACAGCACCACAAAGCCTCCACTCTCTCCAAAAAGAAATTGCCATAAAAGCCTTTTTCGACGGCATACTGGAACAGATCTTCTACAAAGACATCATCGACTATCAAAACAGTGCGTGTTTCCATCACTGCCTGCCACTCTCACTACACAGAGTAATGAAAATAAATATTTGCGCCCTTTCCGCTGACGCACACCCTGAGCACCTGATTGGACAATCCCCACAGTCCCATTTCCATTGGCCAGCATGGTGAGAAGCGCAGAATGTGGCATGTGCACTTCCCCAAGTACTGGGAGGGCCGTGCCCCAGTAAGGCAGGAGCAGTCCTTCTTCCCTTTTGACTATTTTTTGTCCATCCCAACCTCATTGGGTACTGTTAAATAGTCACACACGCATCCACCAATGGCATCCAAGACTTTAGTATCTAACACTGTCACTTCTGTCCAACACTTCATAAGTACCATTGCACATTAAGCCTCCAAGTGTCGTGTCATTGGAAAGCACGTCGAGTAGAAAGTTCAGTAAAAGAATGCAAGATTTGTGCATCAACATTCATCCACATGAGCACCCATAACCACAAAGTGGAGGTATGAAAACTTTTTCTGCAGTATGTTTACAAATCCGTTATAAGTGCCTGTGCGCATGGTATCTGCCAGTGAGCGTCCATTACGTTCTTAAAAAGGTTACTGTTTTTTTCTCACATCCACTACCGTCCAGTGGCACTTCAATTGTATATGCTTGCAATGTTTTTATTTACCCATATCACCCATTGTAATATCAAAACAGGAACTCTCTTTTTTCCTTCCGACAATACTATGAATTTGTTTCCCCACTAACACATCTCCTACATAAATCATAAACATTTGGCAACAAAACCAGCGCCGAATGTATGTTACCAACCTAAAGCAACGTCTGAAAAGCTCACTGTCTCCAGAGCTGTGGATCTCTCTAGGCTAGACTTTTGCAACAGCCTCGTTCTAAATCTGCCTGCTTGTACTCTCTGCCCTCTGGAACTCATCCAGAAGAAGACTGCATGCCTTGTGCTTGGCATCAAGCCCAGAGATCGTATCTCTCTGGGACTGGAATATCTGCATTGGCTCCCAGTAGCTGCGAAGAATAAGGTCAAAACCATCTGCATTATGCACAAGGCCTTCTGGGCCCTGGGGCCTCAATACCTGCAACTCTAATTTCCTAAATATCTCCATGCTCAAGCTCTTCCCTCATCAGCCTCCAACTCCCTCAGGGTCACTCGCTTCAGCAAGCAACTAGTTGGTGGTAGATCTCTTTCTTCGGCTGGGGCCTCCCTCTGCAACAGCCTCCCTGAAACTTGAGGAGAACAATTGCCAGTTCCAGAAGCACCTCATACCTTTCTCTTTCCCTCTGCTTTTTCTCCTCCTATCCCCTGCTGACTTCCTGGCTGAAACTGATTCTGCACTGGTTACCAGGCCACCTTCTGATCTCAGGCCCAGGCAACCTCCCCCCGCCAGTCGCACCCCTGCACTGTCTTTCTGGCAAACCCTGCAGTTGGGGATTGTTTTCTGTATCCCTAACAGTTCCACCACCACCTGATGTCTGCACTTATCCTTGCACTTGCCACCATCGGGATGTATTTCTACCTATTGTCATTGTTTCTTCTTCCCATGTACTGCACTTTCTCCTCCCCCTCCCCATGCACTTGGGTGATCTGAGTGACACCTGGCCTAGTAGGTCTGTTGTCTCTGTCTCCCCTCTGTTCACCCTCCCTTGCCTGGGCACGCCTTCCAAAAACCTGTGCATATGCGCAGTATAAATGGCATATCATACAATATCACATCATATGGTATTATTCATACATTGCATTCATTAAAACGGGATGTCTGCCACCTACCTTGTACACTTCACACAATGTTTTCCCACAGCACCCCACTTATTGCAAACTTATGAAAGATTAACACAGAAAAGCAACACTAAGTGTATGTTAGCAACTTGAAACAAGTACATACAGTGCATGCATACAAACAGGATGCCTGCCCCTTAGCTTGCACACTTCCACCATAGTCTTCTGCATTTCTCTGTACAAAGAGACCTTCTGCCACAGTTTTTCCATACACACCACAAACAGAAACTGATTGAGCAATCCCTTTGCCTCCACAGTCCCATTTCCATGGCTACCATCCTGAAAAGGGCCGGATGTGGCATGTTTAATCCCGAACCTACCGCAGAATCCGCAGAGTTATCGTGGTAGGAAGGGGGGATGTGGGGGGAAGAAGTGTGAAACAGGTTCGGGGATTGGGTCTTTATTGGTCCCTCTGAAAAGATGTATTTTTATTTGTGTGTTTTTTTTTTTTTACGTGCTTACAAAGAACCTTTTTTGTTTTTGCTCTTTATCCAAGTTTCTCTTTTGGTTGCCACCTTACATTGTTACAGGATTGTCTTCAACACTTTTTGCAAAGTGTAAAACAAAACAGCATTGTCAATGTTGGTCAAACAAATGCCATTTGCATGGAACCAATGCAAATTTCGCTCATTAATGATGTCATAGTCAGTGGAGAACATCCCAGAAGTGGGCATAAATTGACACATGCTTCTGTTAATGAAACACCTTCAAACCTCTGGCTGGGGACAAATTACACTGGCACGGTCCCATGCCCTTCGTGATGGTGTGCTTGAGAAAACCACCTTGGCACTTCTTCCAGCAACTTCTTTAGGCGACAGAGCAAACGTCCACATGACATGTACACCAAATGTAGAGCTCCATAATGCAGTATGACAACCTCAACAGTACCGACAAAGGCCACACATCTGCAAAGGTCAACCAAACAGCCAAAACTGCCCTCATAGACAGTGTCCCTCAAAGCCTCCACTCCTTCCAATGCAAAATTAGCAGCCATGCCTCTTTGCGCAGCATACCTGTACAGATCTTGCACAAAGGTATCACCCACTATTAGGAATTTGCATCTCTCCATCGCTGCCTGCCACCCTCACTACACAGACTGATGGTGAAAAATAGCACCTGTCCCTCCTGTGAGGCACACCCTCGACACCTGATTGTCTAATTCCCACAGTTCCATTTCCATGCCCACCATGCTTAAAAAGGCAGGATGTAGCATGTGCGCTTTCCCAGCTACAGTGAGGGCCCGCCCCAGTAAAGCAAGGGCAGAACTTCTTCCCTTTCCACTCCAGCCATGCATCCAAGGCGCTAGGCCCTCACCACAGAGAACACACCAATAGTACACCCTGTGTTTAAATGCTCATGCAATGCACTCCCCATCTGCAATTGAGCCTTCCAGCTTTCACCCTGGTTACATATTTGCATGCATGGCTACATAACGTTGTGGTGGGTGTGCTGAACGGTATGTAGGTGCCTGTGTACATTGGCCATATTTTACATGTGTGCTGCTGAGCACTTCCTTTCATGCCACAATATCTTAAAGCACTTCCTAAAGCAAGGGTTTTATAAGGGCATAACCATAGCAAACGCAAATGGTAACATGTGGCTCGCTATTGTGCAACAGGTGCAATGATCTACACCACATGCTAATCTAGGCATAGCAGCTCACTTCTGCTGCTCTACCAAGTCTACAATGTCCTCCACAACCATTGTGTAAAAGTCACCAACTTCAAATCCATGCAGAGTTACAACTGCATACCTGCATTATATTATAATACAGCGATGCATGCAAACATGTTCCAGTTACCATAATCCACAAACATACCACACTGGTTGGCACCCCTACCGACTTCCATTCACATAGCATTCTATTACTGCCAACCAAACAACAAAATCTTGACAACATTGGTCCTGCTCCCAACACTCTAGTAAGTGCATAGAACCAATACTGCATAGTGCATTACAACATTTACTAATCTGAGCAGTGCAGACTACCCAAGCACATATATGAACCAGTTCAACCGTACCCTCTTCTATGTGGACACTATTCCAACACTGCACCCAATGGACACGCTGCAGCACTGCTCACTGAAGCATCTCCACCCATGCAGCCAAAACTGTAAGAAGTAACTGCATACAAGCAATAGGGCAGAGTGCAGTACAACACGTACTAATCTGCTCAATGCAAACTACCCAAACACATATTGCATCCACTTCAACCGTACCCTCTTCTATACAGACAGTATTCCAACACTGCACCCACTGGACACGCTGCAGCACTGCTCATTGCAGCATCTCCAGCAATGCACTGACAACTGTAAGAGGTTCTAAAAATCACCACACCCATGGAACCAACAATGTATGCAATGCAGCCAAACCATACACACAAAGCAACAATGTCAAACCTTTTTGCAACCAGTGGACATGCTTGTCGGTGCAAGGGCTCCAGCCATGCATCCAATGCAACATTTGAAGGGTCTAATAAAGGGCAAACCCTAACAAACGCAAATGGTCACATGTGACTCTCTAATGCGCAACACGTGCAATGACCTACGCCATATGCTAATGTATGCATAGCAGCTCACTTCTGCTGTTCTACCAAGTCTACAATGTCCTCCACAACCATTGTGTAAAGGTCCCCACTTCGAAGACATGCAGACTTACAACTGCATTGCTGCATTATGTTGTGGGGGCTGTGGTGAAGACCTAGGCCAGACTGTTGGGTGCACGGCCTATGGCCTACAGCCTTCGGCCATGCACCCAACAGTCTAGGTCTTGCCCGCACCCACCACAACATAACAGAGCCATGCAGACGAACATCTAGCCATGTGCCAGAATTCACAAAGGCAACATAGGTACCAGCACTTCAACCCACCCGCTGCACCATAAAGCCGGGATGCAAGCACACATGTTCCACTTACCATAATGCACAAACATACCACAGTTTTTGGCACCACTACCCACTTTCATTCACAAAGCATTGTATTAATGCCAACCAAACAACAACATTTTCACAACATTGGTCCTGCTCCCAATACTGTAGTACGTGCGTAGAACCAATAATGCATAGTGCACTACAACGCTTACTAATCTGCGCAATGCAGACTACCCAAGCACATATAAGAACCAGTACCTTCTTCTATATGAAGACTATTCCAACACTGCACCCAGTGGACACACTGCAAGACTGCTCACTGCAGCATCTCCACCCATACACCGACAACTGTAGGATGTTCTAACACTCACCACACCCATGCAACCAACAATGTGTGCAATGCAGCCAAATGACACACACAAAGCAACAATGTGACACCTACTTGCAACCAGTGAACATATCTTTTCAACCAGTGGACATACTTTTCCGTGCAATGGCTCCAGCCATGCATTGAAGGGGCTACGGACACTTTTCCGTGCAAGGGCTCCAGCCATGCATCAAAGGGGCTATGGACTGACCACACACAAAACACCATAGTACACGCTATGTTTAAATGTTCATATCATGTGGAATGCTGTCCCCTTCTGCAATTCAGCCTGCCACCACTCATCACAGAAAGAGATCGCCGCTGGAGCTGTCATGCCATAATGAAGGCTGCCTGCAATCACCACACAAGGTTGTTGCCTGTTGAGATAACCGCAAATTGGCCTAGTATGAAAGGATACCGCTGGCACACCACCGTCTTCTTCTAATGATATATATCAGATGAAGCACTTCTCACTCCCCCACCCTTTCCATCCCTTCTTCCCACCACCAGATGCGCAAAGTATGTTTTCCAGGCCCTTTTGCCACCGCATTGTCCTCGGATGCAATATGCTGGCATTATCGAAAACTTATGGCGCGCATCACGTCACTGCACACTGCAGTGCAATCAAATATTTGACTGTGCGCCGAATAGGGAAATGGGATGCCAGAGCAGAGCCAGATATGACTAATTATAGTGGCCACACTGTTACGTACAATAGCCTCAGCCATGCACACAATGACTTAGGGGCTTGGCACATAGATCACAACACTATCCTCAGATACACCATGGCAGCGCTTCCCAAAAACTTTGATGCACAGCACGCTTCCCTCCAGCCAACCACCGGCTGCGTCCAATGTTCACCGACATCACGGCATACTACAAGACAATGATCCTTCTGTACACAGAGAGAACAGGGAAATGGTTCCACGGAGCAGAGCCAGATATCACTAATTGTTTGAGACGTACATTTCAGTTCTTTGCAACAAAAGCATTGGTCGGATTTCCACCAAACACACAAAAGCATGCTTAAGCCTTCTGCCGCAGTCCTTCATCCTACCTTGCAATCGATGTTTCCTGGCAGTCTTTTGTTATTCAGTCTCCCCCATTGCACAACAGCCACCCTCTTAACCTGCAATCACACTTCCTACTGCATGGCCCATCTTCCCTGTAGTTGCTTTTCTTCCAAGACAGGAAATGTTCTATGGTTTCTAAGTTGTCACTTCCAAACATCTACCTAGTGTAAGGGAAAGGGCACTAAGGACTATCCCTCTCAGTTCTCAGTCTGTCCCCTATCAAGTTTGATACCATAATGCACAATGATGGGTGCCAGAAGGCCAGAGCTGGCTGGGCATTTCACACCTAGAATGGGGCAACATTTTATCTTGATAGACTCAGACACAGGTATTCAGCACATTGCTGTGTTTTATCTAAATAGAATCTGCAGTTCTTCACACAAAAAAGCATACACAGAGGTCATGTTGGTCATTTAACAGATCGGTGGCTTTGCAAAGTTTTACAATGGGCTTTACTTTAAAATTCATGCGAATGCCAAAGAACTAAGTACCCACGCTTCTGCAGACCGCAATAATGGAGCACAAAAAGCTGTGGCAATTTAATTGCCAACAGGCCTTACAGCTCGGTGTGTAGCAGCTGCCATGCGACAGACCCGAGATCCGGCCGGGGCTGCTCCCAAACAAACAAGCATTGGTAAAGCCAACCATTTTGGCATTTGTGTAGGCATGGCATAGCTATTTGCCAGGCACTACTATAATAGTACTACTTGGCAAAAAGATTGCAAGAGCTGGAAAAAGGTGTGATTTCCGGGGTATTTGATAGCAGTGGATGCAGTGATATGTTGAAAACAATACCAAGCTCTGGATTTAAACCAGAAAGCTTTTGATCCCAGAAAGAGCATGGAATGCATGTAGCAGCTTCCCAGCAAAACTGTGAGTGGCAGTGTTTTTTTAGGAGTTCTGGGGTGGAGGGTAGCCAAACGCAGTACATGGGTTCAAAAAGGTCCAGACCAGAAACAAAGGAACAACATTACTGATGAACTGAGGGTAAAGCTGGGGACCATGAGTACCAAAATTGGGCACATTGGATGAACTGGGCAGTCACTGCCCGCACATGTTACTGATCCTTGAATCCTAGCCATTTCCAGGCGGGAGCTCCGAGCAGAGCACAGGTCTGGTAGAGGAACACATTTGCATCTTTCTTTTTTACCTTTCCAAATTATTCTTCCAGAGTAATCACATTTAATGGGATTGTATTTAAAGGCCCCAACTTGTTATCTTCAGATCATCCTCAGCTATGGGAGGTTAACGGCCAATGGGAGTGCAGTAGAAAGAATCGGGCTGTAAAGTGGAAATGCAGGGTGCTGGGTTTCGGCAAGGAATGTGAAGCGAAGTTACAGGCCTGGGGGCACAGTAAATTGAGCAAGCATGGGACCTTTGGGGATCAGAAGTACAGCATATCTGGGTAACAAAGCACAAGCCCATGAGTGCAGAAGCAAGCATCACGTATGCTAACACAGAAGGGTCTGAGGTAGTATGTTGAACATGCCCAGACTTTAGATGATGTGTGCAGAACAGAGAACACAAATAGGGAGGGTATGGAACAAAAATGAAGTCAAGGAATGCATACAATGATGGCATTTATTTTATTTATTTTTTATTAAACATGTTATGGTCTATACAAATCTTATCCGGGTTGTTTATCACTGTTTCCTCATCAAGACCCAGATCATCCAGTACCTCAATACATTTCAATTTCCAGGCATCTAGAATTCCATCCCTTGCTGCTCCCACCCTATTCTTGTCACTTTTCAGGATATCCAGGACCGCAATAGCATTTTCAGTAACATATTCCTATACAAGCAAAATGACCATAGAGCTAAGTTACTGCAACCCCAGTTCATATCTGATTGGCGACACAGGCAGACCATTAGGGAGGTCCAACACTCTCTTCCAGAAAATCCCTTCTAATAGATTCCAGAAGGAAGGTGGGATGTGTAATGCTGTTTCAGCTCCATATAATTAGATTTGAGTAACCTTTTGGTTATAAAAGGTTTGAATGGGCACTAGTGTGTACCTACCAACTTTTCTCCATTTTTTTTTTGTTGTCTGTGTAGCCAATCTTGTGCATTTGCATCTCAGCTCTTGCGTCCAGGCCATTTCTTTTCCGTTGTTGTTTATCCTTATGCCCAGATAGGTCATTGATTCCACACGCTCGATCTTTTGCGTGCCCATAAACCAGGCCATCTTGGAATTAGCCTTCCTTCTGGATCTAGTAAACATCATCATTTTTGTTTGATCAGTATTAATTATCAGCTCATTAGTCTTCAAGTACGCATTTAGGTGCATAAGCCTCCTTTGTAGGCCTATTGGGGTACGATATATAACCACCCAATCATCGGCGTACATAACCCAAGGGATGTCTTGCCTGTAAAGTTGAGGTGGAAATGCTCTGACCCCCCACCCCCTTGGCTTAGGGACATAAACGAGAGGAAAAGATTAAAAATTGTAGGCAGCGGAGGACATCCCTGTTTCAGTCCCCTCCTAGTTGGAATAGGGACAGATAGAATCCCCCTGGCCGTCAATCTCACTTGGATTGATGTTTGCGAATACAGACTCTTAATGGCGTCCAATAGATCTGGTGGGCAGTTCCATTCCGACATCTTTCCCCATAGCATCTCTCTATTGACACTGTCGAAGGCTTGCACCAGATCAATTAACGCCATATAAGTATTTTCTTGAAGTTCCAATGCGCTCATCTTCAAGATGTTAAGAATAAGAAGGTTCAGACTAGTGCCCACCCCTCGGACAAACCCTGCTTGCCTGATGTCGAAGTGCCCTGACTCCCAGACCCATGAATTTAGATATTCTAAAAGGATTGCTGCAAATATTTTCCCTAGGGAGTCCAAAAGAGCAATTGGCCTATAATTCTGAGGGTTATCCCTTTCCATTTTCTTATAGATGGGGACCACAATAGCAGTCCTCCACGAGGCTGGTACCTTCCTGGCAGCCAGCACTCAAGTGAACAGGATCATACAGAAGTCTGACCATTCCTCCGGATTCTGTTTGATGATAGAATTGGTTATGTCATCTGGACCTGCCGCCCTTGACTGATTTAAATGTGCTATTTGATTACGTATATATCCTCCCTATCGAAGGCAATTGCCCAGGGTGGCAGCTCCCCCTTTTTTGGGCCCAAGCTTCGGGGATGACCTGATGCTGAGAATAGGTCCATAAAGAATCTAATCCAGACCTTCTCTGGCATGGCCGTTGTCATGGTCGCCAGTTGAAATGTGGCGTTATTATTCAGGAGAGACCAGAGGTTCCGTGTGTTTCTATTTTGTCTCCTAAATTCTGCCACTCAATAGCTTTAAGGTCAGATCTCAGCTCTCTTTTCTTCAGTGTAACTTCCCAGTTTGTAGCATGTAACCTCTTCTCAGTCAGTTTACTTCCCATTGCTGCTTTCTGCTGGAATGCTAGCAGGACTGCAGCATAGTCCACTCCCCCTCTGTTGTTCTGCATGATGCTTTTAAATCTGACTAGGATTTTTGAGACCTCCTTCTGCAGGATTCTTACACGGTTGCAACCTTGGTTAACCTCTAATAAGTCTCCAGAAGAAGGTGTAACGCTTTCTATATCACCCATGAAGGTTAATTTTAATATAGCATGATTGCTACTTGCTGTCGGCATCACCTTCAAGGAGTCTAGGACATCGTAGGTCTCCATAGATACACAAATGTAATCCAAGTGGGCCCTTAATGCCTTCTTGGACCATGGTTCTCTTCCTGGGGTGTCCCCCTTCAAATCTCCATTTACCGTTGTGATATTTCTCTGCTTCAGTTCGAATACCCACCGCCAGCCTTTACATAGAGCCTGTCCTTATGTAGCTTTAAACCCCTTACATCAAGACATTCAATGTTCAGATCCCCACATATTATGATTTATGCATTGTTGTGTTCTTCCATAGCAGAGTCTAAAGCACTCGTCACCAAATCTATCAAAGCCTCGTTTCCGATTCCCAGTGGCTTCCAATAAACATTAAATAAAAGTACTTCTTGGGCACTGAGGAACTTTTTGGTAAAGATATCCTGTGCTTGTACCTTCGCGACCCGGTATTGTTTGCTCCTGCTTTTAATATTGCATTCTTTTTTCTTTCTCTATTGATTCAACAAATGTCGCATGAGTGCGGGCAGCAGAGACACTGAGTTCCTCTACTCCATTTGTAAATTTTGAGAATATACCACACTGTTGCCCTTACTCTTTGCGCCAACATTAATGAGTAAAACAAATCCAAAACAACTGTTGATTCAGGTGTAATTGATTCTTGATTTTATTTGTTTGAAAAGGTTTAGCCCTTCTTGGTTGACACGTGTTTCGGCGTCTCTACTGCGCCTTTTTCAAATCCGGGCCTTTTTATTACTTTTGCGGTTCACCCATTCGTCCTGTTTTTGCCTTTTAAGTGCTTGGGTTTAATCCCACCTGCAAATTATCTTTCTCTTGCTACGAGCATCGGGTTCCTTCTGACCGATGCTCACTGTTTGGGTGAACCGCAAATTAAATAAAAGTAATTTCTGCAAGATCTCCTTTTCCTCTCTTACCCATGACAAAACCACTAGATGTACAAAGGTGATGACCTTCGTAAATGTTTATATTTCTCACCGACCTCCACTTCTCGCCAGCGTTATCAAGCCCACCAAGGGTCTTCCACGATCTTTTATCAAAGCTGGGGAGAAGCAGATATCAAAGCCCTCACAGAGCGGCTCAGAGATCAACCAAGTCTCCTGCATACAGATCAAATCTAAGCGTTCTAGATCTAAACCCCCATCATTAAATAAGTGCCTAAAGCCCCTGGTGTTCCATGAAATTAGGGAAGGCAGATATCTTCTAGTTCTAGAGATCTACAGGTGCCTCTTATGTACTAAGGAGGCAGCTAACCAAATCTCCACATTTAGATCTCTTTCAATTCAGTGTACTTGCTTGGGGATGGGGACCTTTTCCCTTCAACAATCAAAAGTAACCCTCAGGTCTAATTTCCCCTCGCCCCCCTAAAAAAGGGAGTCTTAGTCAGATTGACAGAGCTTTCCCCTTTTCTGTCCCAGATTGCCTCTACCCCCGGGAGGTGTCACCGTCCTCTCCCGGGAGTCATATTTTCTCTGACGAGCGACGTGACTTCTCCCTTCGGATAACTTGCAGCCTAGCGGCAGAAAATCCATAGTCACCTCAAGCAAGATGTTTTTAATCAGTTTTGAGGACAAATGTAATGTCACCCAATCCAGGCATTTCCTCCTCCACAAATTCTACTATATTAATATCTTCCTGAGTGATGAACCTCAGTTTCGGTGAACAAGGTAGAAATTTCAGGACGTTGGCTCTATACATTATTAGTCCGTCTTTTTCCGTAATCAGTCATTCAATGGTTATAAACATCTTTCCTGTATCTTTGACCTCAGTAATAAAGGGTACATTTTGGGCTTTACGTCAGCTGGAGTTCTTAGCCCGCTCTTTCTCCCCCATATATACTCCTGTATTTTATGACTGAGCCTCTCTTTTGTTCCATAGTTCCATAGTACGAAAGATGGCCGACAGCCGCCGCGCTTCTCCCTTTGGATCTCGTTGAACCTCATCTTTGCCAGGTTTTAGTTGTTGTTCCTTTCTAGGCGACATCTCTTCAGGAGCCCTAGCCTCCACATCAAATGTCGCGTTCATCAAGTCCATTTCTCCCGCTGGAGCATTCTCAGAGTAGGTTGAGAGGTTCAATAACAGTTGGATGTCTTCTTCCGGGACCTCAATATTAATCGAGTCTCCCTTCATTCCATTCTCCTCCAACACGATTCCACGACCCACCCTTTTATGGTTTGTCCCTCCTTTATCAGCTTTCGGGAGCGAGAGATTTCTTAGGAATGCTCTAGAGCCACAAGGTCGTCCCTTGCCTTTTATAGCCTGATTTCTTTTGTAGTTGGGGGCCACCTGGATTCAGTCTCTCCTGGTGCTACTTTCCTTATTTTCAAATACTGCGAACAGTTTCTGTTTTGTCCCAGGCGCAGCACCTTTGTCTTGGGATATATCCCTAGTCTTCTCGCTCCACATTCCCGTAATAATCTTTGTTGACTCGATGTCAGACGAAGGCTTCAGGCGTTCCTCCATCCCCTTCTGACCACCAACCTTACTCACTTTAGAAGAACTCTCCAGATTCTCAGCCCTTCACAACCCCGGACTTGGACTTCTGCTATTCAGAATCTGCCTCCAGATGGATTGAGTTATCACTTACCGGAACGTGTATAATCATTGGCAGATCCGGCTCGGCTCGTCTTTGAGCTTTCTTCCGATGTCTCTGCCAATTCATTAGCTCCATTATAGCCGACATACTTTTTCTTGCTGTTTTCACCTCTCGTTAGATTGAATAACCTTGCCTGCCATTGGGCAGTCAATTCGGCTACTTTATCGATCCTTAGGTGGACTGTATTTACAAATGACTCTAGAAAGATCAGCTTAGTGTGTGACAGTGCCAGCAGAGTTGCTTGATCTTTCATAGTCTCTTGCAGATTTTCATAGAATTTCGTGAATGGGTTCATGGATATTTCCAGAGAAGCCATAATCATATTTTGTATCTGAGTCATGTCCAGAGTATCCCTGCTCAGTCCAGAGCCATAACCTTGTTGATTGCGAGGTGGTGGGGAGTAGTTAGATTGAGAAGTGGTAGACTCAGTGGATTCTGTTAGTGTTTTCCGTGGGGAGTATGATGGAAACCTCCCCTGATCTACGATCTATGATGACATCCACAGAGTAGCAGGCTGTTAAGGGATGCGATGCAGATGGTTCATATGCTTCGTCTCCCTTTTCCTCCTCGGAGGAGAGCTTAGTAACCTCTTCCCTTGCGGGCGTCACTTCAATGTTGACCCAAGGTTTCAATAGGTTTCCGGGTCCACTGAGCCTTACCGAGACCCCCCGCCAGAGGTGTTACCATCTCATTGCATGTACTCAATCGTCTATGCAGAGAGCGTTTTATATTAAGCTGCTCTGCATCCTTGGCCATTCTATTGGCCAAGGCCAGGTGTTGTTGCTCTAAATTTGAGAGCACCAACAAGGAGGAATGTGGGGTACTGAGGATAACTAAATTTTGACCTCTACACACTTCATAGTCTGGTGAGTCCGGTCTATTAAATACCTCCTCGAGGAAAGTGCAGTCCTCCGTACATACTGATTCCATCATGGAGAATAGTGCTTCCTTCCCCATCTCCTTCTGCCGTTCAGTTACACTCCTAGTTTGAGGAAGCACCTTAGGTGTAGAAGCTGAAATGGTGCTCTTTCTGCAGGATTTTTTCTTAGGATCCTCTCCATTACGGGGTCTTTCACCCATCAATGTTATGGCCACCGTCTCGGCCTCAGTTATTATAGGGGTAGATTTGTTCATCCCTAGTTTAAGTGGAGATCTTCTCCAGCCTGTATCCTGGGAGAATGACAACTCCTTACCCTAATCTTCTACCAATCCCCCTTCCTACTCAGTTCCCCTCATAGTGCATAGTGCTCAGTAGTGTCGTTGAGTTCAAAGAAACCCCTACAGCGGGGTACGGGACCTTCCTCCTTACTCCTTCCTCCAGATTTGCCAAGGGAGCCGTTAGATGTACATTTAAGAGTTCATCTATTACCGCACGGGGGTACGCCTCTTGTTCTGGCAGTTCTTGTAGGAGCAAGTCCTCACTAGCATCCTTACTTTTTTGCTTGCCGTCTTGTGCGCGGAAGCGCAGGTGCCATGATTCTTAACCTGGTTGTTCCAACCTAATAGATCGAATTGGATCTCAAGAACCACCACCTTTGCTTTGAAGGTCCTGTTCTTAGATTAAAAGCTACCAACAAGACCCCACTCTCCAATCCCAGCTACTACCATGTAGCCGACCACTCAGAGGACAGTGGACTATAGTCAGAATCGAGCGGGCATGTCCTTCCCAGGCCCAGCAGCAATTCTAGCCTCAATTCTAGTCTCCCCTCACTCATTCACTCATCATCGCTGCCACCAGTCTAAGCTTTTAAAAAGTCCAGGAACCTGTAAGGGGCAGAGAGAAATATGACTCAAAGGGGATTCAAAGGGGATTTACTAACAATCAATAGTTTGATCCAGCATACATATAAGCAATGTATGCATGCATGTTTATGTTACCTCAAGAGTGACACAAGGAAGTCTCTGGGATAATCACAGGTGAATGTAATGCACGTAATGCACGTAATGTCGCTGGGGAAGCTCTGACCAAGACAAAAGAAGGGAGGGGGAGATCCCCCTTCACTCACTCCGCACTGAACCGAGCACACCACTCACTCGGCTCACTCGGCTCAGCGCTCAACGCTAAGCCCGGACTGTTGCTTTTGCTAAAATCAGCCGCTTCCTGCACGCTCCCTCCAGGCTGCGGCTCGGCTCTGTGGCTCTGCTCTGCAGCGGCAGGTGGTTCACCTTTCCTCCAGCAACCATAGATTAAAGCAGCATGCACACACTGCTCGCCAGCCAGCCAGTCGCCAGCTGCCCGAGTCTAACCAGCCCAGCTCAGCTACGCTCCACGGCTCCAACACAACACAACAGCAGACCACCAAGTCCAATCAGAGGAAAGGACCCAAAACAATGTGTCAAGCCGCACTAGTCTCTCTCAGTCTCTCACTCTAGCCGCTTCCGACACAAATCAGTATGTCAGTATGACAGCATTTGGTATGCTGGGCTAGTAGTCGTCGAGTCATGTAGTAGCTCCCCCTCTCATTGCTTGATATTACAATCAGGATAGAGTGGAGTCGCACAGAGCACATGCAGGGCATTTTAAATGGAGCATGCAAAAAAGATACAGCCTGCAGTGCAGATTTGCCGATAGCGTGGTTGAGTGTATTTCAGGGGCAGTGGCTGGTGTTAACAGCGGTTGTGCTTGGACGGGCCGGGCTGAAGATGTGTGCAGGCCCATTTCAACATGATTATTGTGGATAGTTTGCTTGGAGCAGAAAACAGTCTGAGTCACCTATGGGGCACATACATTTTAATGGAGACAGAGAAATACAAAGAAGTGGTCTTATTGACAAAGATTATCACAAGATTGCTAGCCAGCAGGGAGCTGAAACAATAAATTCCCACTGAAAAGGTATAAATCCTTCTTTGTGGGTGATGCAGAGAAACTGGTGTTAAAGGCAACAAGGCCACAACACTTTTCTATACCCCAAGGGAATTGACGGTGGGGAGGGCTCCAGCAAATGCAGCTTGTAAGACAAATGCCAATACCTATGCTATTTATTTAAATTTGTCATGCATAGAACCTTGTGGTTCAGGGCCATATGACAGGTAATGGGTTTTTCTTGAGATGTTATCCGGTCATGTGATGCCATTTCCCATGAAATTATCATTATGCTAATTAACAATTTTGGAACTTAAAAAATCCTACAGCTTTTTGGTCACAGACTGTTGGCACGTATGATTCTAGTTTTCCTCGCACGTGCAAGCTGGATTTGCAATTTGCCATGTTTTCGCAGCTCCTTACCCAGAGATAGAAGCTCTATTCATACAGGCCTCTTATTTATTTTATATTTTTTTATTTTAATTGTTATAAATGGGCCAGATCGCCCGCGGGCCTCAAGGCGCACAGAGAGGACAAACAGCAGACAAGACAAAACAAAATAGAATCAGTAGTTTGTGACGCTACAGTACCAGGAAGCGTGAACTAAGGAGCAGTGAAGAAGAAGGTTTTAACCTTTTTTTTTTACTCCACCAGAGATGTGGTACTTTCAAGATCCAAAGGAATAGCATTCCAGGTGGCTGGAGCCACAACATCAAAGATTGTTTTCCCAATTTTAGCTAGGCGAAATCTGGGTTGACCAAATTTAGCCTGATCCAGTGACCTCAAGGATCGCGTGGGCACATACCGCTGGATGCGTGCAGAAAGATAGCTGGGTGCAGTCAGGGCCAGGCACTTAAAAGTGAGTGTCAAGATTTTGAAAGACACACAGTGCTTGACTGGCAGCCAGTGCAGATTTTGTCTGGCAGCAGTAATAGACTGCTTTTTACAAATGCCCAGCACCGCTCTTGCTGCCTCATTATGCGCAACCTGAAGGGCGGCCAAGTTGGAGTGCGCATTACCAACCAACAGGCTGTTACAATAATCCAGCCTAGAATTGATTAACGCAGCGGCTAGCATGGACATATTTTTCACAGATAGGTAGGGACGTAAGTGGCCTAACTGCTTGTTGATCGACCACATGAGGCACGGGTCTTGGCTACATGTGGTCTCAAGGTAAGCTCGGAGTCAAGTATGACACCAAACGCTTTGACATTCCTAGCCACAGGAATGGAAACATTGGAGATCAAAAAGGAGGCATATTCTGATGGAAGTCTTTTTAGCATGTGGCTTGTGGCAGTAATAAGAATGTATGTCTTATCTGTATTAAGGGCCATTGAATTAGCAACCATCCAGGAATGAATGATGGTATAAATGGTGTTGAATGATGGCATTAGAATCTTGAGCATCGATGCCCGATAGTTCAAGGATGACCTGGGTGTCATCAGCGTAGTTGGAATACAAGACACCCAGGTCATCAAGCATAAGGAGAAGAGGGAGTAGGATTAAAGAGAGTAGGTGATAGTGAAGAACCCTGTGGAACACCTCGGGTAAGAGTAGTGGCAGAAGAAGATATGTCATGAATGGCAACTCGCGCAATACGTGGACCCAGAAAGGAGACCAGCCATTGTGTGGATAAGTTGGAATAGCCCACCAAGCATTGCAGCATGGAGGTTAAAAGGTTGTGGTTGAAACACGGCCGACAAATCCAGCAGCATGAGAAGTGCTGGATGACCATGAACAACAATGGCCACAAGATTAGATTTTAAATCAAGCATGGCTGTCTTGGTCCCGTGCCGGGTGCGGTAACCAGACTGACGAGGCCCAAGGATGGAATTGTCCTCAATAAATTGAAGATAAGCCACCCGATCCATGACCTTCAATAAAAAGAGAACATTTGTGATGGGCCGGTAGTGCTTGGGCTCACAGGGATCAAGATTGTCCTTCTTAAGCAATGGCGTGACCCCAGCCTCTTTAGGATCAGTTGGTACCTGTCCTGCCAAAAAAGATTTGTTGATGAGCTTGGTGACCCAAGGGCTGATGGTATCAAGTGATTCAGCCAACAGTCTGGAGGGACAGGCATGACCTTTAGAGTGAAATACTTTCAAGGACAGACAGAAGCACTGTTAAAAAATAATTATGTGGATGCCGTGTGTTATGAGATATTTAAAACTAAGAAAACACAGAGCATCCATGACTGTGGACTGTATCCCATCCGTGCAGTAACTGAGACCAGCCCTGCTTAGCTTCGTAGCGAGGGAGAGGCCACTCGCCTCGGGCCTTGTTTCTCAAAGCGGTCTTGTAACTTGTGCTAATTTATTAGGCAACATGGTCTGAGCTGCGCCGACCCCTTTGTCGCTTTGAAGCTGAGCAGGGTCCGTCCCCTTTTATACATGAATGGATGTTCTGGATGCCTATTTCCAGTGTATGGACTACAGATGAAAACAGCTGGAAAAAATATGCTTTTTTGCCTCAAAGTGCGCCCCATCTGTACCAGCTACCCACACTGCCTAGATGTCCTCCTCACCTCCCGTTCCCTCTCCCATTCCCCCCACAACACACTGGGCTTCATTCAGAGTCTGGCGGTAACTCTGCTGGTGCTACCATTGGGTTGCCACCAGACTCAAAATAATTTACCAGTGCCTGACCTCCCGGTGCCACCGGCTCATTACCGGCTCATTACGAGTCCGGTGGCCGGGAAGTCAGGCGGCGGTATATTTGTTAATCCCCATTCCCATAGAGTTGTATGGGACTCTATGGGAGTGGGGATACTGAAGCACCGGCGCCATTGCTAATGGTGCCAGTGCTTCCATGAGCATTCTGGTCACCATGGGTGCTGCTCGCGGCAGGGTCAGACCTGTTGGGCACAGCAGCTCCGGCAGGCAGACTCATAGTTTGCCAGTCTGGAAACAAGGGTGGCTGTGAGCTTACCGGCACCCTTGTTTCCAGACCGGAAAACTTATAATGAGGCCCACTGTATTTGTGTGACGCTTTGAGATGTCGGCTGTTCACGGCTATAGCCGAGGTTACAGGAAAGCTTTGTGTTACAAACTCAGTCCATAGACCCTGTCCAACATCAACATTTCACTTGATGTACTCTTGCCTCCCCCCACCACCTCCAGCCTGATACCATTTGCATGTGTTTTGGCCTGTAAAAGGCCTTTTTCTGCATATAATTTTCCCATACCCTCGGCTATAGCTGCGGCTATCTCTTGCATCGAGGAAAAAAAAGATGGCAGGTGTTTCATTTATAAACACCCGGTTTCTTGGCAGTTTACTAAAGATAAAGCTATTATTTTGGAGAAGGTTCTCCATCAAATATTTAAAAACTACTAGACCGAATAACCCCGGACCTCAAAAGGATCACAAGTCATGGCCAAGTTATTTCGGACCTGGTCCTAATCCATCCAGCGGTTGGGTCTGTGCGGTGGAGCAAAAATGTACTTTCTATGGGAAAATGAATGTGGAGTAGGTGGCAACTATTTTTTAACAGATGTTTTCCAATTGCCTTCAGAATTTCAGCCAAATCCTTCCCACAATTAAAAAGTTACTAGCAATTTTCTCAGGGTTCCTATGGGACTCCGACTCACCTTAACTATAGGGTGGTGTAGTTGTCCTGACAGCCTTGCAAAATGTCTGTCTTGGGTTGATTAAGCTATGTATTAAATAGCACTGCCCTCTCAGACAAAGACGATTTCCTGGAGGAAACGTTTGCATTTGGCCTAATTTGCACACCCACAATGCCTTGCGTAAGGGGCTCAGAACTGGAGGTGAACTTGGCTACTAGAGGCGCTGTGGAGTGTGTGACTCGGCTCAAATGGATTTTCCTACTTTCACATTTCAGGTGAAAGGTGAAACTGTGTGTGAGTGTGTGTGTGTCTATATCTCACTATCATTCATTCCAGAAATGTTGGTACATTATCCCACAATTTGTCCCCTATCGTGTTCCTGGCCTACATTGGTGCAGCCATTCTAATCATGCTATTTCACTGTGGCATGAAATTTTGACTGGCAAAGCTAACAGGAGTATGTTCTTACGTGCGGATCCTTTCATATACTGCCAGAGCCAGCATGGGCATGATTTCTTATAGTACTACTGACATTATGAGCAAAGCAAACAAGAGGATATTCTTATGGGGGAATAATGGCATATATGGGTGCATCCAGCATGGACATATATGGGCACAGCCAGCATTGAAATGTTTTTTATGCTGCCATATATTGCGGGCTCATGCATCATGGAAATGTGTTGGAAAATGCTCCTGTGCACTGTTGGTAACTTGCATCTATTCACCTTTTTCAAGTGTTGCCCAGCCAACCTGATTGCAAAAAGTGCAGCTATTTACACAAGCTTTCACACATGTGTGTCATAATATGCACCATTATTTTGTTATTTTTCTCAGAGTAGGGGCTCTGAAATTCCCCTGGTTGGTTTGTGCTCCCTCGCTACGCTCAGTCACTACCCCATATTCATGGAAAATATTTACGCTCCTCCGTATAACAAATTATCTGGCCTCCATTTCCCCTTTGGTATGAGCATATTAATGTTGAGTAGGTGAGAGAGAGACTGAACTGGAGGACAGTAGTGCCAGGACCCTAATGCAGGGAGGTGGTCAGGGTCCGAGATAGGCAGCTAGTGGAAGCTCTAAGATGGCCCTTGCCTGCTGGGCTATTTTGGCAAAGGCCAACGGGATGGTTCTGGACAGTTACCCATTGCAGCCTTTTAGATGGACAGGAACAGTTCACGCCTTGTACTTGACGGACGAGAGACCCACCAAGGAGCCGCAGGGAACTACAGGAAGTGTAGCATTAAAGACTTTCAGTGGCTCAGAAAGTACTGTCAGCGTCCCAAGAGACTGAAACAGAGACTATGGCCCTCATAACGAGTCTGTCGGAAACCGTGGTGGAAAAACCGGCAGGTAATCATCGCCAGACCCGTAATTAATTACCGCTGCCAGACTTGCTGGAATAACCGGGGCATTACAGCCCCGGCAGTCCGGTAAGTCAGGTGGCAGCAATTTTTAATCCCAATTCTCATTTGAGTCCCATATGACTCAATGGGAATGGGGCCCATGGAAGCACCAGCACCATTAATAACGGTGCCGATGCTTCCCTGAACGTCTGGGGCCGGGTGCCGTTCCGCCCACGAGGGCAGACCTGGCGGGAGGCACGGCACCAGGCCGCAGACTTGTACTTTGCTGTTCCGGAAACAACAGTGGCAGTAAGCTTACCGCCACCATTGTTTCCGGACCGGCTAAATTGTAATGAGCGCCATTCCTTTGCCCATTCAGGAGAGATCCTGAGATACATTTAGTTTCACTCTTATTTGCCCAAGATACGTGTACAGCCCTAAATAAACCACCTTCAAAGGTTTGTTTTGCGTTATGCCACTCTGTATTGTGAGGCCACTAAACCTATTGCAATCCACCTTGTATGAAAATATAGCAGTAGTTACAGGACGGCAGCAGTGCCCACACAGGGCTTCATGCAAATGCAAATGAGGCCTGACTTATTTCCGAAGCATGCACAGTATATCCTGGTTACAGAAATTAAGCGCAATGAAGGCTGCAGAGCAAACAGAGAGCTTGTCAATCTCGCAGACATTTTTATGTGAAATCATACGGTTTCTTTAATGACAAATCTACATAAACAATGGGCCTCATTACGAGGTCGGCGGTAACCGACCTCGTAACACCATTCCCACCTCCTGATATCCCGATGCCACCGGGACATTACAAGTGGCGACGGACCAGGAGGTCAAGCGGTGTAAACTGTAAGTCCCCATTCACATGGAGTCCAATAAGACTTCACGGGAATGGGGACACGGAAGCACCAGCACCGTTGTTAACGGTAACAGTGCTTCTGTGAAAAACAAGTCGGCAAGGGCCGCTAGTCCCGGCAGGTCAGACCTGCAGGGAGTTCTGTGCTCCAGCCGGCATTCTCGTATTCTGGCGTTGCTACCGGCACCGTTATTTCCAGACCGCCAGACTTATAATGAGGCTAAATGATTGGCAAAGAGAATAGATCGGCTTTGCAAATTCAGAGGGTAAGATGTATTCCCTTTGGGGTCTCAAAATAACTTCTTACCCACTACATTTACAAAGCCAGATCTATCCGATACATTCGTGGACAATTTGCTTCCACCAAATGAAAATCTGCACCAGAAGCTTTAGAGATAGCCTGCATTTTTATTGTGTAGTCCTTGAGACATTGTGCAATTGTATGTACTGTATCATCAATGTGGCATCTTCTCATTCAGCATTCAGACTTTCCACCACTTGGGGTACCCTCCAATTTGTTTCATCAATGACAAAATAGCCTCCAATTTATTATAACCAAGACAAAGCATTTGTCAAGTTACATATCAATCCTGAAATATCCTCCAGTTCGTTATGTTAATAATGGAACATCCTCCTATATACTTTTTTTTTAACAACAAGGCACATTCCAACTTATTACATTAACAATAAGGGCATCCTAGACCTGCAATGGAACACCGTACTGAAGGGCCTGTTTATGAGTTCGGCGGTGTGGCCAAAAATAGTGGTAATGCAGTGGTGACGAATCTACCACTGCATTACCGTGGCATTACTGCAACAACCACCTATGGGTTTGGAGGTAAGGCAGAGGGAAAACCTCCAGTGAAATTCTGGAGGTAATTCCGCCACCTTAACGCCAAATTATTGCCATTTTGGCAGAATTACCACCAGTGGTAATTCCGCCGAAATCCCCATGGAGTCCTATGGACTCTTTAAATAGGGACTAACACTGCCATACTGTCACTTGTAATTCTGCCGGGCCAAGTGGTGGTAACGGTAAATCAGTTTGGTGCTATCTCGGCGGATTTACCACAGATACCACCAAACTTGTAATGATGCCCTATAGAAGGCCTCAAGACATTAAATTAATCCATTTACTGTTTAGCCTTTTCGACGATGCTCTGAAGCAGTTTGACACATTTTCTGGTGGGTTAGAATGGTCACCCCCTTTAAAAAATATGAAATATGTTTCTAAAGGGACAGGCCCTACCTTTGCCTCTGATAAACTAAACGTGAGTCCGAATAAGACCAGGCATCAGCATCGCGCCCCGAAACACTTGTGTATGGGCGCGCTATAAATAAAATATCATATCATATGTGACACTCTGGGCTATCACAAGCATGAGCCTGAATGTATTTTGTTTCCTCAGGTTTTCTTGCCTAGAACTCCTGAAACAGGTGCTGATCTTCAGAGATGTGAGTTGGCTCCACCGGCGGCGACGATGGTCTCACCGCTGATGTATGCGGCATCAGAAGAGCAGAGAAATGAGACGATGCCACCACAGTCTTCGGCCACTCCCAATCTAAAGACAAACGGAACAAACAAAAATGAATGGGATTCCCCTTGTGGCCGAACTCTCAGGCAATCTCAGCGACCATACAGGCATACGAGCCCTCAACACTGGGATCGGCTGAAAGCTGAGGGCACCTGCATTCCTTTGCCACTATCTTGAGCTCTTCCAGTCCTAAAATGCAGCAGCTCTTTCTCACTCTGCAAATACCCAGATCCAATCCATATTTTTAGGTGAAGGATTTTGAATCCCCAGTCTCAAACCCCAGTGCCCATCTACCTCCTGAAGCTCAGGCTCTGCATCTTTGGATCTCTATTCCAATTCCAGAAAAAACAGGCTGTGTAATGTTGAAACATCTAGTATCAGTGGTGAAGGGAACTGTCTCCCTGTGCCAAGCTCTAGAGCCCATCTGCGGCGAGCACAGCACCTGTATCTTTTGATCCAGGAACACAGCCTCTGCAGGGTCTTTGCCATCCAGTAAAAGAGGTGATATGCGCAGAATCCCTCTGTCCATCCCTAGACCCCATCTAGTCATACAGGTCAGACACAACTTCTTCCCGCTAGACTTCTCGAAGGCTAGAGATGTCCAGCCCCATTCCATTGATCCTGTTCATCTAGAGTGGTGGTAGGCTATTTGCATTTCTGTGCAATCGAGTCCTAGAATTGGCGGGCTCTGTCTCCCCCTGCCAATGGTCTGAGTCATTCCGTCTTTGATCAATATACATGCACTCAGGAAATAGACAAGCGGATACAGAACCTGTTTCATCTGAGACACACTGGGCCTCATTACGACCCTGGCGGCTGCAGTATGAACGGTGCCGGTAAGGTACTGGCACCGTTCATACCGGGCCACCACATTATGAGTTTGCTCGCGGGTGGCGGTATGCACGTCTGGTCTGGCCAGACGTGCATACCGGCACCCGTGAGCAGAACAGGATGATAACAACGGACCCGTCATTAACGGGTCCATTGTAAGCATCTTCCCCATTCCCATTGAGCCCTATGGGGGCTCAAATGGGAATGGGGACGTACCGGGTCCTGAAAATGGGAATTACTGGGCCCGCAAAAGTTGGAATGGCCCGGTAATTCCCTTTTTTCGGGACCCGGACCCAGACACGAGTTTGGAGGTAGCCATGCCGGTAATGACGGCATGGCTACCTCCAAACTCGTAATGAGGCCCACTGTCCCCTGAGCCATTCAAACCTGGATGTAAGAGGCTCTTAAGCACTGTGATAGCAGGGTTTCTTGAGATGCCACAAGAAGGTGGCAAGTTCGGAACCTCTGGCATATGAGTTCACTTGGGCACTGTTCTGGAGTACTACAGAAGGTAACATTAGATACTCTTAAGTAGAAGGGAAGGGTGAGGCTTGCTGAAAAACATCTGATGGCATTGTGTAAGCACTTTTTGTGAATAACACAACAGGTCGGTCAAACTGTACCTGCAGTTATTGTTCGCCTTCGTCCAATTTTCCATAAACTGATCATCTTGCCAGAGCTATTAAAGAAAGAGAAAGGGAAAACATTTAGTAGGCCCTCGGGCAGCCACTGCTACTGTCTTGCCCTAGCACCTCACCAATGGGAGAGGCAACAGAACAGCAATGATCAACATCAATAACTAGACCTCCCATCAAAATCACATAACCAGATAAAAGATTATGCTTTCATCTCAAACTCTCCCCCACTTCAACCTTTTCCTGCCCCAATACACCCCCTGTGCAAGCGGCATTTACTTACATTTCGTAAAACATGCCTAGGATATATTTCAGCCTGACTCTCAAAGGCACCTTTCTGGAAATGGAAGACCCAAGACTTGACAATAGTGCCCCAGCATTTGCGTTTGTACTGTTCTAGATTTGCTTTTCTTAAGGTCTAGAACCTTCAGTCCCCATTTGGTAGTCAGCTTTGATTATGTTCCGTAAAGAAATTGTGATGGGTTAACCATAATGTGATTACTTCCACACAAAAGCAGTACTGCATGCGATATTACAGCATACAATAATCACACATGCAGTACAATGGCATTTTCCAATGCCATCCTATGGGACTCAAAATGGGAAATAATTCAAGGGACTCCATAAGTCAAAATCATGCCGACCGTTCCCATTACTGCATGTACAATATTTGAAATTAGTACCCGCACACCGCGTCCACGGGAAACACTAAACGTGAATTGGTTCGTTTCTGAGCCATACCACAGTGTAATCCCGTGGACGCACGAACGTCGTTCGCGTGCCGGGTACACTCTTTTTTTCAAGGCATGCTTGGAAAGGGAGAAGGGACCACACGTAGCCCCTTCTACCTTTTCCAAGGTGGCCTTTTTTTATTTTTATTGTTTTCCTATTCATTAGTATGGAGCAAGTTGGCCCAAAATGGCGCCCTGTTGCTCCGTACTAATGAAGCAATATGCACGTTCTAGTGTTTCTAGAACCAACGTGTACTGCGACTAAACATTTTCAAATGGCAACAGAAATGCTGCTTGAAAAGTTTTTGTCAGCCATTAGTGTTCCGGGGCTGCAAACTCGGGAAAACTAGTATCCCAAGTCTGCAGACCCCGGAATACTAATGCCAATAACTGCCTCGCCAGCGGGCCATTACCACCTTACGATAATACCCCCGGGGCCACTGTTAAGGCCCTCGCTACACTCAGGCCTGTAACTTCAGGCCCCAGGGGCATTACCATAGCCGGTAATGGCCCACCGGCTCGGCGGTTATTGTCAAATGAAATACCGCTAAATTCTTGATGCGGACATTGCGTTTTAAAAAAAACACCCTTTCTCTTTAAGAAACACAACACAGCCCTATGATCTGTTTCAAAGTGACAGCCAATTCAAAATGACATAATTTCACAATTTTCAAAAAACATGTTTTTCTGTGGTGTTATGTTGCTTCAATATTGAACTCATAACTCCCTTGTATATGCTTTGTTCATTTAAAGTTAAGCACACTTCAATATTAACCACATTTTACTAAAAAAAGGGTCACCCTTAAATGCATGGGTCCAAAGATATCTTTGGTAAGAATGCTCTGATTACTTACCGGTAATCTTCATTACTCCTAGTCCTACTCTTCCTCGTCACAGTACTTACTTCATGAGGCACCTGCCTCCGACACAGGACCTTCTTCTATTTCTTTAAATCTCTATAACTCCTCCCCCACATCCATGTCACTCAGTTTCATATTACCAAGCCGGAGCATGGGACCTTCCCCGGAGGGAGGGTGAGGAGGGTCGTCAGTACTGTGACGAGGAAGAGTAGGACTAGGAGTAATGAAGATTACCGGTAAGTAATCAGAGCATTACCTCCACGTCCACTCTTCCTCGTCCCAGTACTTACTTCATGAGGTATACCAAAGCAGCAACGGGGAAAAAGGTCCCAATGAGACACAGAGCCAAAAACAGTGCAGCAAAACACACCCACAATAACTCTTAAATCACATCCCCACAGACAAAACTCGAACCACGAAGGAACCAACCCCCGAGTGGGAGAAACTCAACCCATAGCGGTTGATGAAAATGCCTAGACCAGCCAAGGCGGCAGCCATACAAATCTCTTGCAGAGAAAAACCCTCCTTGCATCGGCCCAGGAAGCCGCCAAACCCCTGGCAGACCGCCCCTGATTGTGCGCAGGCACAGGCAGGCCAGAAGCCACATAGGCCCTAGAGATCACAAACCGGAACCACCGGAAAATGGAAACCACAGATGCGTTATGCCCAGCCCCAGCCGGACCACAAGCAATCAGAAGACTATCAGATTGGTGGAAAAAGCAAACCAAGCCAAATACTCCAACGCGTCCCGTCGGACATCAATGTTAAGCCGAGCCACCTCCTCAGGCGTTCTTGGATCATGAAAGAAGTCAGGGAGAACCAGAACCTGAGAGGTGTGAAAACCGAGAGACAACTGAAGGGAGAAACATCGGACCACACCCCGGCACCACCGAGTCTGGCAGCACCCTCAGGAAAGGAGCGTGACATAAGAGAGCCCCAATCTCCCCAAGCCTACGGGCAGAAGTGAGGGCAATAAGAAAAGCAGATTTCAGTGTAAGATGTTTGATATCAACCTCGGAAATGGGCTCAAAAGGAGGCCCGTGAAGGAACCGTAATACAAGAGGGAGATCCCAAGAGGAAAGCCCTTTATCAGCACAAGGACGGGAAGAAGAAAAACCCTGGATCAATTTCCCCACCAACACCTCCCCATCCAAGTGACCGTCAGAGTCCCCCAAAAGTAATTTCATGGAGGCCCACTGAGAGTGAAGCCTGGAAAAACTGCCAGGCCCCTGTCAAAACCCCTCCTGGAGGAACTGAAGGATAGCAGAGGCCAGAACGCAGGGGAGGGATCCCAGACCGCCCATGCCAGTCTCGGAAATGGCCCCAGAGTCTGCCTAACACCTTCAGAGTGGAGGGTCTAAGAGCATCCATTTGGACCCAACTACAGGATCTGAGAACCCCTGAGATATCAACCTAGACTGAGCAATAGCCACACCGCCCATTGCATCTGGTGGAATTCCAACCGCAGATCCCCTTGAAGGGGACACGGCCACCTCGGAACCAGCCAAGGTTCCTAGGACCGAAGCTCCAACAGAGAAGGGAGCCAACTCCGGCGGGACCAGAACGGAGCTAACAACAACACAGTCACCCTGGACACTCTGATGCGCCAAACCACCCGGGGCAGAAGGGGAATAGGCGGAAAGGCATAAAGGAAAACCCCAAGGCCACTGTACAGAGAGGGCGTCCATCCCCCAATCCCCTCAGCCTGAAACCTAGAGCAGAAGAGGGGAACTTCTGCTAAGGCCGGGGATGCAAACAGGTCTAGAACCAGGGACCCTAATCTGACACAGGTCACCGCAAAGACCTGGGCCAACAGGACCAGTTCCGCAGAGGAGCGAAAACCGGCGTCTGAGAAGATCCGCTTGAACATTGTCCACCCTTCTGATACGTGAGGCCACCAGAGACACCAGATGAGAGTCCTCCCAGGTGCCTATCAGCGCTGCCAGAGCATTCAAGGAGTGGCCGGAACCCCTTTTGCAGTTGACATATGCCAAGGCCGTCGTATTGTCCGATCGGACCAAAAACCGCCGACCGTCCAGCAACTCCTCGAAGTACACCAGAGCTTGGACAATGGCACAACTCTTGTCAATTGGATGATCGCCGGCTCTCCCCAGATCTCACAACCCTTGAGCTGAGAGGACCCCCAATGTAGACCCTTTCTGCTGGTGTTGGTAGTAGGAGAGGCCACAGGAGGAAGGACCAAGCACACCTCAGCCTGTAGACCTGAAACCCCCCGCCACCATAGCAGGGACACTCGCAGCGCTGGGGACACTGAAAACAAAACTACGAAAGCTGAGATGTCGGGAGCCAGTGGGAGAGAGTATAAGACACCAGGAGAAGTAACCGAAGACGGGCTCAAGGAACTGGAAAACATGCAAGACGCCACGTGCCCCGTAACTTCAGCAACAGGCGAGCCGAGACATACTGCCTTCTGAGAACCCAGCCCAGAACAGCCAGCAAGCGCCCCCCCTGCACAACATCCAGAGTACGCTCTCCCCAGACATCCGGACAAGCAGTGCAGGGTCTTGAGACCCATAAGCAGGTGACACATCCTAGAAGGCATAGGGACCAGGAACACCCGCAAGTAGAAAACATGACCCTGAACAGGGAGAGGAACGGGCAAGACGGTAACCCACAACAACCGTTCGGAGAGAACGGATCCCATGGCCAACTACTTGGACCGTGAGCTGGGTACCAAAGTCCTAACCATGCAAACCTGGACAGGAGGAGACAGGAAACGGCAACTGATACCCCTTCCAGAAGGAGCCCATTACCCAGGAAGCCGAACCCCACCGGTCCCATACACCTCCGAGAAGATAGAGACGAGGAGCCAGGGAAAACCGCCAGTCACTGCACTTGCACCAGAGGGAAATCACAGGACGTTGAAACAGGCCTGCACCACAATATAACAGCATGCTTGTCAGCCCACAAAAAGATCTGACCTATCAAAAGGAAGATACTGGACAGCCCAGAAGTCCAGCAGACTATGGCCTCCTCAGCTGACAGAGGAGCCACCAGGCTGGCGTCAAAAGGGCAGAGTACTGTCACAAAGCGGGGCAAAGCAATCCATCCCGGATAGCCGACATCAAAGGCAACCCCCTACCTGAGGTATACCTATACTGGAAAACCCACTGAAGTGACATCCCCCCTGGGAACCCCTTGCATGGCCGTTACTTCCATGATGCATTTTCCATAATCCCATGCCGGACAAGGGAAAAGCAAATCAACTCCTTCGACTTTCCCTCGCGCAGTTTAGAGGAAGAGGACAGGACAAGGAGTCTGCGTCCATAGCTAGCACAGACCCAAACACACCACTAACACGCCACATGACTGAGAGGTGGCTTGAGCCCTGTATCCAGTAGCTGGTAGCCCCATGTTCTAGATCGTTCCAATGCGTCGGTCTAGGAAGGTTGAAGGACCGAGTCAGCACCGCTGATACTCGAACCCGAAGTGTAGACTATGCCAGGCCGGTACCCTTCCGGCCGCTTGCAGACGTGTCCAAATCTGCGCCGTATTCACAGGCAGCACGCAAGGAATGCAGCCAACATCTGGTGCATCCTGGGCTGTGTGTGTCTGAGGAGCGCGTGGTATGTGACATGCCTGTGACAGTACAGAGCCCCCACACTTTCAAATACTCTGTCACAGACACCCCACGACAAGAAGCAGAGAGGCCTCCCAACAAAAAGGGAAGGCTAGCCCATACTGCCAAGTGCTTGCCATCATTTCCAATAAAGATGTGTACACAGAGCACGAGGTAACGGCCTTTCGAAGGAGTCAAGATGGCCATACCAGCAAGAGAGGGGAAAACATCAAGCACAGTCCTCCCCTCTCCTTACCTTCCCCCAGATAATGCAGCTAACATCCGGTGCATCCTGGGCCGTGTGTCTCTGAGGAGCGGGTGGTATGTGACATGCCTGCGACAGAACAGAGCCCCCGCAGTTTCAAATACTCTGTCATAGTCACCCCACGACAAGAAGCAGAGAGGCCTCACAACAAAAGGGAAGGCTTAGCCCATACTGCCAAGTGCTTGCCATCATTTCCAATAAAGATGTGCACACAAGGCACGAGGGAAACGGCATGTTGAAGGAGTCAAGTTGGCCATACCAGCAGGAGAGGGGAAAAATATCAAGCACAGTCCTCCCCTCTCCTTACCTTCCCCCAAATAATGCAGCTAACATCCGGTGCATCCTGGGCCGTGTGTCTGAGGAGCAGGTGGTATGTGACATGCCTGCGACAGAACAGAGCCCCCGCACTCCCAAAGACTCTCTGCCACTGTCACCCCACGACGAGAAGCAGAGAGGCCTCACAACAAAAGGGAAGGCTAGCCCATACTGCCAAGTCGAATCAAGACGGCCAAAACAGGAGGAGAGGGGAAAAACATCAAGCCCAGTCCTCCCCTCTCCTTACCTTCCCGGGGCCATGCAGGACCCGGGACACAATGCTCACGCTGCGGTCCGGAGCCCAGCAAAGAACCGAGCGAGGCAATCCAGCTCAACTGTGACCCCAAGCCCCGCAGGGGGCCCAGGAGCAGCGCCGCACCTGAGGGAGCCGAGGGCCCCGCCACACAGCCCCCCCCAGGGGGCCAGCAATCGGTGCTCCCTGGTGCCCCGCACCGGGAAGAAAAAGTCCAACCTGCCGGAGGCAGGAAAAATTAAAAACTGAGTGACATGGATGTGGGGGAGGAGTTATAGAGATTTAAAGAAATAGAAGAAGATCCTGTGTCGGAGGCAGGTGCCTCATGAAGTAAGTACTGGGACGAGGAAGAGTGGACGTGGAGGTAATGTGTTTCACTGTGCAGGGTTTGGTTACCTCGCTATCTCATAGTTAACTGTACACAACACAATACCAGATTAGTCAATGCATATCCAAAACCTATTTCCAAAAATCAACAAATATCATTAGTCAATGGCCAGTAAATGTTCATTCACATCTTCATAACTATTAGCCATGGCCAAACCTATGTCGCACTTACAATTCCTTCGAGGTCAGTCAGTAAGCCCATTTTTAATGCCAAAACATTCTTGTTTAATGGAGAGCAAATGCTTTATCCTAGCCATCCATTGCTGCTATTCATTGCTGATTGACACCCTCTCGTGTGCCCCGCTTTTCTCTGCTCTTTCTGGTTAACCGAAACCCACTTTCAGTGTGTGTGTATATATAAAACAATTCTCTAAGGCTTATTGGTCAGGTGATAGATAGCAGACCAATAAACTTCCTTTCACTTCTGCTGTTGGCCTGAATTCCAATAAGTACAGACTGCCTTGATAATAGGCATGTAAGCATCACACATTTTGGCTTTTGTTTAGGATTCAAAAGCTGGCTCCGCCCCCTTAATGTTAAGTACAGCACAGTCCTCCAGTTCCGTTTCCTGCATTTTAAACTGCCAATCCGGATAAAGGCTTTACGTTGGAATAAAGGGTATTAATGAACCAGCTGGAGATCAGACCGCCCTTTTGAGATTTGATAATGAGGTGGGTTTTCGCCCTACTAGTGTGGCACTTTGATTAGGAGCTGTTCAGTCACGCGCTCGCACTGTCATCTGGGCAATTACCGCAGGACAACCTGGTCATGCTTTGGCCGTGCGCCGGGTTCTGTGTGCAAGCGCGCTTTGCTTCCTGGCAGGCGCGCTGGCGGTCTCCTTTACATATTAAGAAAACACTTTGAAAGTTGGCATGACAACGGGGTTTTACCAAGCGGCAGAGTAATGAAGTCGTGTCTTGTTTTGTTATTATCTCCGAGAGCTGTGTGAATGCCAAGGCAGTCTACAGCAAACGCATGCTGGTAAGGCTTTGCGACTGTGTATGCATACCAGGTACAGAGGCACTTGAAATCACAGCTCTAATATGCTTTCAGTATTTCGTGTTTAGCTTTATAGTGCTTGAATGCACACGTGTGTTGCTCAGGAACGCAGCTTTATTTGTTGGGTCAGAGGCATTTGTTTTTTCCCCACTAAAAGCCTTAAGAACAACCGATTGGAGTTTATTAAAACGCTACGGCGTGTTAGCAGCTGGCCACTCTAGCGCTAAGCTCTGCTAAACGCCTCTAAGTGCTATAAATCCAAAGGGGCTCCAAAATATGCGATAGTCTCATCCATGTAGCCCGCCTGTATCCCTCCTCCCTAACGCCCCACATCCATCTATAAACATGTCAATGAATGCTTGCAACGTTCTGGTGATACAGACCACTAGTATATCATCGACACGTGTAGTAAGCATGCACCAACATGTGTTTACTCCCTCTGGCCCCACAGGCCAGCCCCACCCTCCCTTGTGCTCCCCTCCCTTCCCGCACACGGGTGTTGCCTGTTTTTGCTTGATTTTTCTACCATGCTCACCCTCCCGTCCCCCCCCCCACTTCTGCAGGAGTCTGTCCTGATACATTCTGGTTTCACCATCACAACACAAGCTAGATTTGACTTTTATGGGCTTCATTGATTCACGGTGCGTTACCTTTCCCAACTCTCATGCTGGACTTCCTTTGCATCTTGTACTCATGGTGGCCCTGAAACATGCTGTTCCCATCTTCATCTTCTATCCTGGGTTGCAACATTATGTGTTACTACTGACTTCTGCAATTGTGTTCACTCTCCCCTCTTGCTTCTGCACTTTTTCACTGCTCACTCTCTGTTCTTTCCACCTCTCCCTTTCTCCCTTTTCCTGTCTCCTCCCCTCCTCCCCTTATTTTCTTCTATGCACTTACTCTATCAGAAGTGTCCCTGGACCTAGTATGATAGCAACCTCGTCCGTGTTCCCCTCCCCCCTCCAGAACTATCTGAAATGTTGTCAGGCCTAGTACGACAGTCACTTGTTTTGTTCCTCCCCTCTCTTTCTGCACCCCTCTCCCTCCCCTTTTGTTTTCCCTCGGCTCTACCAGAAATGTTGCCAGGCCTAGTACGGTAGTCGCATGTCTGCTTCCATTTCCTTACCACTCTCCCCCTCCCTTCCTTATCTATGTCTAAGCTCTTGCACTATCTGAAATGTCGTCAGGCCGAGTACGATAGTTAATTTTGCATACTTACTGTTCATGGCCTGTAAGAATGTCATTCTGCCTCATTACAAGTTTGCCGGTGCGGAAACTACAGTGCTGGTAAGCTTGCCAGTACCATAGTTCCCAGACCGGCAAACTACGAGTTGTGCTGGTGGGTGCCTTTCTGCCCGCCAGGTCGGACCTGGCGGGCAAGCGGCACCCGCGAGCACAGCATGTCGGATGCACCGGCACCGTTTATGGGGCTCAAATGGCAATGGGGAGCATTCCGTTCCAGCGCCCGCAAATGGGTAATAACCGGGTCCGGCAGGGCTGTAATGACCCAGTAATTGCCCATTCGCGGGCGCCGGAAATTTTCTGGAAGTTTGGCGGCAAGGCTAACGCCAAACCTCTAATGAGGCCCATTGACTTTTCCCTTGTTCCTTCCCTTGCCTTTAAGCGCTTTGTAACACATTGTGTATAGGCGCTATATAAATAAACTATCATATCATATCATATCATACACATCCATCCACACACACTGGTGCATCTTTCTGCATCACAGCACGCATTGCCTGCACTCAACTGTGAGCACTGGCCTAGGAACAGATGCTCATTCACTGATATGGTCTGCCTGCTTCTGGAGTGATAGCTCTTCTCTGAATTGCTTTCATGAGAAATATCTGTTATAAAACTTGACAGGGCCTGAACCAGCTTTTGAGTTTCAATTCTAGTGTTGAATGATGGTGTATACAAAATCGGATACCCGTGAGATGGAAAAGAGGTTCATTTGAAATTTGTCCTCCAATCTTAAGAGGTTCAATAAATGTACAGAGATAGAGAAGGCGGGCAGTATCATCAGGCAACCTTTCAGAGGGTCAGGCCCAAAGCAGGAGGTGCCTCTCGGCAGCAGCAGGTGATGGATGGCAGACGTGACGGCTCAGGACAGAGTACATGAACAATTGAGAAAATCTTTCTGACTTCTGGCACGGTGCACAGCTGCAGAGAGCATCATGGGACGGAAGCGGAAGAAGAAGGGTGTGCTTTCTGCACCCCAACACCATCATTTGCCACCTTATTTGACGCTGTATGTGATTTCAAAAGTAAGTAAGTAGGGCAGACAAACACTGGCACCCATCACCCAGGCAGGGGACCTCCTAACTGCCTGGGCTGGGAACCTTCACCCAAACATTCCATCATTCACAAGACAACATTTCACTTGACATCACAGACATCCATCATACCAGAACAAGCACATCACAACACATCTCCTTGCCTTACAGCAACTCCACACACATACACAGAAGCACTACATAACAGGTTCTTAATGTTGGAATTGTGGCCATTAATTTTTATTAGAGGCAAGTTCTGGGATTTCTTAATTTAGGACTCATTTTGCCTCTTCCTGTTCTCTCTTTGTTGGTCTGCCCTGATTTTAAGTCGTCTGTTCCTACGAGAGATAAAGGTTATAGAGCTCTCAGGAGAAACCTCTGTGTTTGCATCCATAATCTCTCGAACAATAATGTCAGTCAATTCAGATGATCAAAAAGGAAGGCTCCTGGTTACGGCCCTGCTCTACCCAGGTGGGTTGATAATTAAGCAATATGACCCGAGCGGCGGGGCATTACCGACTCAACCTGAGTTGGTAATGCCCCCGCCGCGGGGGTCATATTGCTATTAGTACCCCGGCCCGCATTATGTGCGTGACCGGGGCACTAAAAGCATTTTTGTCTGTCCCGAAACGCTGCAGTGTTTCGGGAAAGAAAAAAAAAACAACCAAGAAAATGGCCGCCATGCAAAGGGAAAACGGAGTCCGTTTTCCCTTTCCATGGCAGCCATCGGGAGCGGACGCGCTGGGAACAGATGTGTTCCCAGCGCGTCCGCTCCCGAAAAAGAAGCAGAAGATAAATGGGATTAGGAGGGAGGGGGAAAAAAAATAAAAAATACATACCTGCGTCCCCGGCGGGGGACGATGGAAGCTTCCAGCCATGTGGAGGCGCAGATAGGAGATGGCCCCGCTCCGAGTCTCCACACTGCTGGAGGCTGCTATCATCCCCCACCAGGGACGCACGAGCAAGCAGGTAAGTGGGGTGGGTAGGCCAGGGAGGAGGGAGGGAAGGGAAGAAAAAAAAAAGAATCTTACCTGAGTCCCCCGCGGGGGACAAAGGCAGCCTCTCAGCCGTGTGGCAGCTCTGGAGGGGACTGGACATCCCCTCCAGACTGGACACCCCCCCCCCCCCCAAGCATCCCCCTCCAGACTGGACACTCCCCTAGGATTCCCACTCCAGACTGGACACCCCTCCAGGCATTCCACTCCAGACTGGACACCCCCTCCAGGCATTCCACTCCAGACTGGACACCCCCTCCAGACTGGACACACCACCAGGCAGCCGCCTCCAGTCTGGACAACCCTCCTCCCCAAGCATCCCACTCCAGACTGGAGCCCCCCCCTAGGCATCACACTCCAGATTGGATACCCCCAGGCAACCACCTCCAGACTGGACAGCGCCCCCAGGCAGCCCACTCCAGACTGGACGACACGCCAGGCATCCCACTCCAGACTGGACACCCCCCAGGCATCGCACACAAGACTGGACACCCCCTCCAGACTGAACACCCCCCAGGCATCCCACTCCAGACTGGCCACCCCATCCAGACAGGACACCCTCCTAGGCAGCCCACTCAAGACTGGACACCCCCTCCAGACTGGACACCCCCAGACATCCCACTCCAGACTGGATATCCCCTCCAGACTGGACACCCCCCCAGACAGCCCCCTCCAGACTGGACACCCCCCTAGACTTCCCACTCCAGACTGGACACCCCTCCAGGCATTCCACTTCAGACTGGACATCCCCTCCAGACTGAACACCCCCCAGGCATCCCACTCCAGACTGGACACCCCATCCAGACAGGACACCCCCCCCAGGCAGCCCACTCAAGACTGGACACCCCCTGCAGACTGGACACCCCCCAGGCATCCCACTCCAGACTGGACACCCCTTGCAAACTGGACACACCACCAGGCAGCCGCCTCAAGACTGGGCACCCCTCCTCCCCAAGCATCCCACTCCAGACTGGAGCCCCCCCCCAGGCATCACAGTCCAGATTGGACACACCCCAGGCAACCACCTCCAGACTGGACAGCGCCCCCAGACAGCCCACTCCAGACTGGACAACACGCCAGGCATCCCACTCCAGACTGGACACCCCCAGGCATCCCACTCCAGACTGGACACCCCCCGCCCCCAGGCAGCCCACACAAGACTGGACACATCCTCCAGGCTGGATACCCCCCAGGCATCCCCCTCCAGACTGGACTCCCCCTCCAGACTGGACACCCCCCCAGGCCGCCCCCTCCAGCCTGGGCACCCCCAGGCAGCCCCCTCCAGACTGGACACTGCCCCCAGGCAGCCCCCTCCAGACTGGACACCCCCCCAGGCAGCCCACTTCAGACTGGACACCGCCCCCCAGGCAGCCCACTCCAGACTGGACACCCCCCCCAGGCAGCCCACTCCAGACTGGACACCGCCCCCCAGGCATCCCACTCCAGACTGGACACCCCCCCAGGCAGCCCACTCAACACTGGACACCCCCCCCAGGCTTCCCACTCCAGACTGGACTCCCGCTCCAGACTGGACACCACCCAGGCAGCTCCCTCCAGACTGGACACCACCCCCAGGCTTTCCACTCCAGACTGGACTCCCCCTCCAGACTGGACACCCCCCCAGGCAGCCCACTCAACACTGGACACCCCCCTCCAGACTGGACACCCCCAGGCATCCCACTCCAGACTTTCACAATACCAGTGCAATGCATGTCTGTAGCTTACCTGAACCTCTATGGTCTGCCAGCTACATGAAGTGTAACACCAATATGTCAGCAGCAAAAATAATCAACTGGAGGCACCTGACATCCATACAGGAGAGGAGCATCTGCTTAAACACCCCTCAAGACGTTAACCAGCTCACCCCATACACATGTGACAAGTGAATGCAATGACAAGTGGCATGTGCAAGTTGGCCATGGCACATTGCCAAGGCATTAAAGCACACTAACTGAATGTGTGCCCACCACAGAAGTAAACATACTAATAAAAATGATAAATACACAAACTGCCCATGTGCTTCACTGCCTGATCTTCAGTGACCTGGGTGGAAGGTGCGTCAAATTACCCGACAGGGAACAATAACATGACAGGGCCATGCATGGGTGATGGGAGGGCAGTCGGAGAGTGCATGAGTTACAGAGACCAGAGAATCGTGATGCCACTCTGAAAGAGCAAACATGGCTCTCTACTGCATTCCAGAGTCTTAGGTGGAGCAACACATGAGAGAAGGTGGCGTGTGACTGCAGGCTGGCATTGGGGATGGGGGGCAGAAATTGGGACCCTCTCAATTGGCTCTGGATCTCTCCCTAGGCTTCCCAAATCAAGTTTAGTGGGACCCTTTTCCCCTCTTGAAAAGGCTAGGACATGCAAACCATAAAAAAAATGTCATTGCATTGAAACACTTATGTTTATAGGCGCGTTATAAATGGATTATCATATCATAATATGTGAAATACACGTTCCGTAAATACATAGCTATATGTGCCTGGTAGGATCTCAGAGAGTCCAGCAGCTGGGAGGAGAGGGCAGGAGCCTTCTCTCCCCACCACCGTCACGGCTGCAGCTGTGGATGCAGCTTTACCCCCATTCTGGTGAGACACGAAGGCCAACTGAAAATCGCCGCATTTTTCGTCTGCTTTGTTTCTATCTCTCTATATTTGCTACAGCACTGCAATCGGTTCGTGCTGAGCGTGCATAGCCCCAGACTGACGTTATTTGAATCATCGCCACCATCTACGCCATTAACCTTACTGTGGTTAATGGCCGCCCGAGGATTCCCTCGCCTTTTCCAGAGCACCTTGATTCCTCTATGCCACGCAGCACCTGATTGGTTGCGTGGTGCTACTTCCACCCCCACCAAGACCGTCAGGCGGATGCCGAGGAAAAGGGCCTGTCTATGGCTGGACGTCGCCTGGACGCACCGGCCTCTCTCTGTAAGTACTTTCAGTGTTCCAAAACTTCTGCCCATACATACTGACAACTTTGAATATATAACCAACTGCAACTCTGTTATTCCTTAAGATTCATCCCCCTGCACTGGAACTATGTGCTATCTAGCTCCTTTCGTTTGCCTGCACTGCTTACTTTAGCATCTAACAGCTCCCTACGATCATGGGCGTAATTTTAGGGGGGATGGGGGTGTTTGTCCCCCCCCAACTTTCATGGCATACTATTTTGTCTCCATTCATTTGAATGGGTCACCTTTTCTTCTGAGGTCATGTCCCCCCCCAACATTTTCAGCAAAGTTTCTCCACTGCCTACGATGCAAACCCCAAAGACAATGAGACATTAAACCTCATATTACGGTACCAGCTCACTGCCCCTTGCGGACTGTTTTTGCCACTGTTTCACGTCGCTGCCAGTATTACAGGTCTAGCCGCTCCATGCTCCCTACCTCCACACCAATCTTGTTGGACAAATCTATTTTGAGGATTACACTAGCATATGCCTAATCTGTCACTGTACCTATCTATGCATAGGCAGGATTAGCCTATTCTGATGATTACACTAGCTTCTGTCTGCCAATGTATCTAGACACGCGCATGCAGGATTTGCCGATTAGGGTTATTCTATGATTACGCTAGCATATACCCAGTCGGCCACTGTACCTATCTATGCTTATGCAGAATTAGCCTATTCTATTGATTACACCAGCTTTGGTCTGATTTGCTAATGTACCTAGACATGCTCATGAAGGATTAGTCTTTTCTGTGATTACACTAGCATGTGCCTTGTCTGCCGCTCTACCTATCTATGCTCCTGCAGGATTAGCCCATTCTGTTGATTACACCAGCATCTGTTTCATTTGCCAATGTACCTAGACATGCTCGTGCAGGACTAGCCTATTCTGTGTCTACACTAGCATATGCCTAGTCTGCCTCTGCACCTATCCATGCTCGTGCAGGATTTGCCTATTGTCTCCCCACTGCACTTTGCCTGGTTTAGCAGCAGAGTATTGGCCTACAGCATCCCGCCTGGTCTAGCGACCTCCATGCCTGCTTATTGCTTCTTGCCCGGACTAGTACCCTGTTGCCTACCTACTGCATTTCGCTTTATCACAGCTGCCCTCAGCTCGCATATTGCAGCCTACCAGCATCTTGCTGGACTCTAGTCACATCATCACCAACTGTTCTGCATCCCGCCAGCTTCAAATCCTCTGACCATCCCTCCCACACCAAACACACTAGCACAGCCTACTTAGCCATTCAGCCACTAATTATGGCCACTCTAAGAAGAGTGACACTCACAATGGCCACCATCCTCTCACTAATCCATAACATATCACCATCAAGCTTCCTACTTAACACACGGCATCAAGCATTAACTGCCATACCGACTTCAGCTCCCTGCTTCCTAGAACCATCCTTGTCACCGCAGAATGGATTACCAGATTCGCCACCCCCCTAGACCACTTATCCCATGCCCTAAACACCTGAGAAACGTAAGGCTATGCTCTCGCTCCAGCTTAAGCTTAAACCCCCTATGACTTTCTCTCAGCACACAATGGACAACACACCGACACTCTACGACCACAGACTCTCCACAACATCTGACCACCCATCTGAAGAATCAGACACCACCGCCATCACAACAATCAAGGTTGCGCTCATCAACGCTTGCTCCCTAGTGGCTCACGCACCCGATATTGCTGACCTGATCACATCCAATCACCTGGACTTCCTTGCAGTCACTGAAACATGGCTACATTCTGCTGCATGACCTGCACTCTCAGTCGCTATCCCAGAGAACTACACCATCATTTGCGCAGATAGAAAGACTGGGACTGGGGGTGGTGTGGCCCTTATTGCTAAATCCAATTTGAACTTCAGAGAAGTCTCTAATCCATGTCTACTTTCTGCTGAATTACTGTCCATCAAACTCCCACTATCTAACACCAGGACTATATTATTTCACCTTATTTACAGACCTATAGGTGCCATTACTTCATTTGAGGAGGATATTTCTCACCTACTGACATCTAACACTAAACCAAGCTCACAAATTATTGTAATGGGCGACCTCAACCTAGGTCTTCATGAACCCAATGATGCGAACGCTTCCCTGCTCAACAGCACTATCACCCAACTAGGTCTTACACAATGTATCAATAAGCCTACACACTCCAAAGGTAGAACCTTGGACTGGTTGACCGACACCAACTTTGATATCTCCCTGATCGACATCTTACCATGCGCCTGGACAGACCACCATCTCATCACATTCACCATGCCCAAAGATACTGTCAAAAGCACACCTACAACCACTGCACCACAAATTATATCAAGAAACAAACGCAACATCACCATAGAGAATCTAAGACCCCATCTACAACCGATTACCAACATTCATACTATCACTAATTCAACGCCAACCTCCTTAGTCGAACTTTACAATAACACATTAGAACAAGGTCTAAACCAGACAGCACAACTTAAATTAAGAAGAGCCAAACCAACTGCTCATTAGAACAAATGGTTCACAGCAGAACTAAAAGCGCTCCGGACTATTAAAAGAACAGCTGAAGCCAGCTGGAGAAAAGCCCCTTCTCTCTCTACTAAAGAAAGGTTCTCCACTACAGCAGCCACCTACAAAACTGCCATTATGAATGCTAAAAAAGAGATTTTCCACTCAAGAATCCACAACGCCAAATCTGGCACTAAAGAGTTATTCTCTATCCTAAGAGAATTGGAATCGCCAGTGCCCCCCTCTGATGACTGCATCAAGGTCAAAGCCTGGTGTGACAACATCCAACATGCTCTTTCAAACAAAATAGCTCTCCTACAAGTCAAGATAGAATCTAAAAAAGCTAACCTCGCCCCCAATGACCACTCTCGCTCTGAATCTAGCTTCACCCAACCAGACTGTCCCCCCTTCCACTCCTCCCCAGTCACAGAGGCCGAAGTTGTTAACATAATTGCCAGCCTAAAACCTTCTAACTGTCAAGGTGACTTGTGCCCTGCTTCAGTTCTCAAGGATGGGGCCAAAGATCTAGCTCCATTCATTACCACCCTGATCAACTCATCATTTAAGAACTCGAAGGTCCCAAACAACCTTAAAGAAGTGTGGGTCCTACCACGACTCAATAAACCCAATTTGGACCCTAATATACTGACCAACTACAGACCCATCTCGACCGATCCCTTTCTCCTGAAAATACTAGACGGAGTGGCATACCTCCAAATACGACAACATTTGGAAGATAACACCGAAACAGCCCTCCTGGACCTACAAATCCAAATGGATGAAGCTAAAGACAAGGGCAAAATGGCCATTCTGCTCTTGTTGGATCTGTCTGCAGCCTTTGACCTGGTCAACCATCAAATTCTGATAAAACACCTCTCCTCAGCTGCCACATTCTCCCAGAAGGCCACCAACTGGAACCGGTCCTTCCTCTCTGACAGAACGACCAGGGTCTTTGCCCCGTCAGCAGTGGCTGACCCATCCCAATCCAATGTGGAGCCCCCCAAGGGTCTTGTATTTCCCTCACGCTTCACAACATCTTTACTAAGCTCCTCTTCGACCGCCTTGACGACTTGGGTGTCACATATACGAACTATGCCGACGATACCCAGGTCCTCATCACATTCACCAGATGCTATGAGAAAGATGAAATCTACCTTGAAATCCAAGCATGGATGGCTACCCATAGCCTTTGCTTAAACGACAACAAGACAGAACTGCTGATAGTAGGATCCCATGCCCGTCTTAACAAACTTGACCCCTGGTACCAGTCTTTCACCATTGATGGAAATATTATAAAAGTCTCAAAAGAAGTCAAAACATTGGGTGTGTATCCTGACTCCACACTCTCGCTCAAAAAGCAAATCAACGCTACTATCTCATCCACTGCCTACACTAACAAGCTTATCAATGCCTGTAAACTATTTTTATCCACCAACAGCTGCCTTACACTGGCGAGAGACCTGATTCTGTCCAGATTGGATTATTGCAAAAGACTCTTTCTTGGTTCCACTAATAACAATCTGAATAGATTACAGGTTCTCCAGAATAACGCCCTCAGATGTGCCCTCAATCTTCCCGAATATGTATGGCCTAGCGCACACCTATGTGTTCAGTTATTTCAGGAGTAGGTAAGAGATTAATGGGGTGCCGGGGAGAATAACAACCTTGACACTGGGTTGTGTTAACCCATGTAGAACCAACAGATGTCCACACTTTTGTGGAGCCCTCCCGTCCCCTGCACACCCGATAAATTGCAAAAACAATCAATAATTTTGTCAATAGTAATAATGGACTTTTGAGAAAAAACTGCTTAAGACAAACAACTCTTGAATAAGGGGACAAAACCAACCGCGAAACGCGTCGAGTAATATATGTTAACACTTTCGATGTACAATATTTGGCATAAGGCAATTCTCCACAGAATTGAGGAAAGTGTGATAAACATATTGTGTGCCCACGAAGATTATTGCGCCAAAATTAAGTGTGACTTAAAAATATGTATGTACATGCTGTAAACGCAATGTTAGAATCGCATTAACAGAAATGCTGGATATCTAATGAATTCAAATGCAAAATGTGTTGCCTATGACTTATAGAGTAATTAAATTGATGGTCATCATTTTGACATAATCAGTGCTTTAAGCCGGTTTTTCTCAAAAGTCCATTATTACTATTGACAAAATTATTGATTGTTTTACAATTTATCGGGTGTGCAGGGGACGGGAGAGCTCCACAAAAGTGTGGACATCTGTTGGCCCTCAATCTTCCCGCAAAGCCCACATCTCCACCTTCAGAAAGGAAGCCCACTGGCTCCCTATTCGCAACAGAATCAAATTATGATCACTTGTCATCACACACAAATGCCTCTCCTTGACAGCCCCACTGTACTTATCAGACAAATTCACCAGACAAAGCACCTCTAGACCGACCAGTACCCCATACCTGCACCAACTAAACATTCCTAAATTCAACCTGAAGACAGTAGGGGGAGCAAGCTTTCCGGTGCTAGCAGCGAAATGCTGTAATGCACTTCCTACGGAAATTAAAGCTGACCCTTCGTTTTGGTCGTTCTGAGCCAAGGTGAAGGCTCTGCTCACGACACAACAGCAATAGTTGGCTATTTGCCCTCAGGAAACTACCCTTGTGCCTGCCATAGATTCGGACCATTCTGTAACCCAGTCTATCACATAAATCTGGCGCTATCCTTTGATTCGGACCATCCTGTGACCCGGTCCATCATGCTATTCTATTGTATGTATTACTGTCATTTGCTCTCTTCTGCATGTGCAACCATTTGTAACCTATGTTGTCTCTAAATCTAATGCACCCAGTTACCCCAGGGTCTGGCTGTGCTATACAAATAAACTAACTAAACTAAACTAAAAACTTTAAAAATGAATCTGTGAACTATCCATACAAACAGACTAAAGTGCAAAAAGTAGCAGTAAGTTATAGTCGTTAATTTAATGGACAACTTGTAAACCCTTTTACTAAAAGCCCAGGCCTGCTTAAAATACGGACTCATTGTGGATTACCAGTTACCATCCCAGACCTACAAAACTCATATATATAATTCGTAATACAGCAATTCCATGATTTTTTAAGTGTGGCTACAGCAAATGTAATCGTAGTGTTTTCTATTGAGGCGATATACACCGGAGGGGGCCGCCAGACCCTGCCACTATCGCCCCCTTGCTCAAATTAAGGGCCGGATCGAAGTGAGGGTCTCTTAACACAGGCGGAAGTGCCCTTACTGGCAGGGTCGGCCCAATGCTGAGGTGTATATCGCCATAGCACCTGAGAGCAACACAAGGGGGTGATAAATGGAATTAGTCAGTGAAGAGACACTATCTGTGGGATGTACTCCCACTCCCACAGAGGGTGTCGACTGACTGAAAGTCAGTACATTTCTTTTTTTAAATTACGGGCCACTTTAGCACCTGCGTGTGTTTACTCGCGGGTGCTGAAGGCGCCACGTAGAAGGTGGGGAGAGCAAAGGAGGTACAGGGAGAGCAGCACGGGGCCGTGGGGGAGATTGGAACGCAAGATTATATCAGAGGATAGAGCCCGCATTATGAGCTCCCTGATTGGCTAGCTTCCCAGCCCAGGTGGTTAATGAGTGCACAAACTGCCATGTAGCGCCAGAACAGGAAGAATCTGTAATCAACAATTGATGTGCAGAAATGTTTAATTAGCAGACTACAGACAATCTTAATACTACTCATGTTACTTAGATAAATATATGCTCAAAGAGGTCTTCAGCAAATTGTCAAGCTACAAACCCTCTATTGAGCACCAATAAAAAAAATATATATTGGTCCTTATCACCAGGGACAAAGACCTCCAGATTAGTACAATTGTGAGATGAAAGAAATTGGTAAGGGCACGGGGAAATATAACTGTCTCAATTGCCTATCTATGCTGACAACCTCCACTAATAACAATCTGTAGGAAACGTCAGGTGGTCTAGCTGACATACCCAATCAAAGAGTTACTAATTTGATTGCAGTGTTATAAGTCAAGCCATGAACTCCAAGTTCACTACAAATGAAAGAAGTGGGTGTAAAAGACTGGATTTATCAATAATTCTAAAAACAAGTGTTTCTGGATGTTAAATGATTTAAAGTTTGATATGCCCTCAAGCTCCTCACCACAAAACGCCGATATGACAGCTTTAGATTGATAGATCTTCAGTTGGCTAATTTAGTTATGGAAGCTTCCTAGCTGGACAGTATCATGGGCCAGTGTGTTCCGAGAGTGTGCTCCATAGAATCTATGTGATCACTGTGCCAATGAAAATGTCGACGCCAATTGGGGGTTGGCGTAGTGATCAGATAGGTCCCTTTACCCGCGTCCCTGGCCCTCTTTCCCCTACCCAACCCCCCACCCCACTTAACATTACAATGGCACACTTCTGTGTGCGCCACCGACTCCCTGCTATCCCTGCGTCGTTGGTTCCTCCCACTTATGTGGGTCGGAGATGACGCTGCAGGGTGCTTTTTTTGGGTCTGTTTTTTAACTGTCTTGTCCCCCTTTTACCACAATGGTAACCGGGGGAGAACCCTGCAACCCCGACTACCGTTACTGCGCCCAATGAGAGCAGGGGACGCCCTTGAAGCCCCCACTCTGCTTGGGCGCAGTAATGGGAGATGGTAAATGAAATGCACCAAAATCGCCATAACTGCGTAGTTGCAGTTACGAGGTCGACATTTCGGTGCATTTCCTGTTCCATATGCTCGACGCATGTAACATGGCTCCACATTGAAGATCCCTATAGTCATAAAGTGTAACCACATGGCGTCTAGCCATGCCAACCGGGAATTTGTTCTTTAGGTGTTTGAGGGTCTTAATAATATTTGTTTTTCCCTCACTAGTCATTAACTCCTATTCATACAGAAAGATGCACCTACAGCTAATACTTGTGCAAATCTTCTTTTCATTGTGGCAATACAAAGAGCAGCATAAATGGTATTGAGCTGCCTTACAACCGAAAATAGTCTTAAGCACAAACTGAAAACCTCACTGTACTCCCAATTTGCAGATGACATGGCAGTTCATGTGTCACAACATGTCATGGTTAATCATCTTGTGCCATGATATCTCTGTAAAAGGACATAATCTGTAATGATATTTCATGTTATGCTGAGTCATGTCATGCTAGATCCTGACATCCCTAGGCCAGGAAAATGGGGAACCTGCCCTCTGCTGACAGCACCAGGCAAAAACATTGGATTGGTCATGGACGGCACCATCACTGTCAAACCTTAACTTAAAGTTGTAGGGAAGATCTACCAATAATAACCCGTCTATAGCTATTGAAAAGAAAGACTATCAAGTAACTCATGGCATCCAGTGACTCAACTCTCTGCGTATCGGGTCCATGTGCTACGGATGTGTCCCGAGTGGGAGACGCAAAGAGTGGAAGAGGTGTATTCGAACCCACAAGAGTTGTAGAAGGCTTATGAGTTATGAGAACCCGATCATTCGACTCCTTCAGAATGTCCACATATACCGATTGCCCAGAATGTGAAAGTAGTAACAAATTACTCAATCTACTACAATTAGCCCAACATCCAATCTCAATGTTGTGCTTGCCAGGGATCCCACCAAGGACTTCCATAAACTCATTCACATCTCCATGAGAGCTTTTCAAATGGACCAGAAACTTGCTAATCGTTTTTCAGGTGACAGCCCTACCGTGTGATTACATTCTACCACTCCACCACTCCTTCGCTCCATTACTTACCACACCACCAAATTTGGTCCGTATGATTCCGGGTGCAAAGCAGTTTACTCGGATGTTCATGGACCCCACCGCCTGGGCCATCACCTTAGTCAGGCCGAAGAGGGCAGTCTTACTGACACAGTAGGGACCAATGTCCTAAGAAAATGAGTAAGAGTGAAAGGTTCAGTGTAAAGAAAAAACAGGATGATGCATTGACAATAATTGAAAGAAAAATGAGTTGTGTAGAACAAAGTGCTGTGCAGTGGAATCTCATGAGCTTTTCTGAAGTGCTGTACTCAGCGAGGTTATGCTGGGGGTCGCCCAACTTTGGAAAGCTTATGCCCGGCACATGCTGATATAGGAGCCTCTCAATCTAATTTACTTAGTGGGATCATTGCGGAATGCCCCAGTAATCGTAGTAAATTCAATGGGATTTTGCTTGACAGTTTCACATATGGTCCTGGTGATGCTGGTCTACCCACAGACCCAAAGAGCTGGACCTTTTTATTTAGGTATCACCAGCCAACCAATGTTGCCATATATTTCTTTTATAGGGGGTGATAGGTTGTTGTCATGCTGTAGTCCATAACTGCTGCTATGTGTTTTAAAGGGATTATTTGAGGGCAAACAAAATGACAGCAATTAAGTACGTGTGTCCTTGACAGCCGAGAGACATGCCGCAGATGACCCTTAGCATACCAGCACTGAACTAGTTAACTGTACGTGACTCACCAGCACAGGGTTGTAGCCAGCTACGGATGATGTAAACACGATGGAGCCGCCCCTGTAACAATAGGAGGCCAACAACACTCATTAAGGCGCATAAAGAACATCAACACAACGTACACCAACTTCTCATTCCACTGCTCCCTTCCTTAAGCAAGTTGTGACTTCATAATTGCAGCCGCCATTGCAGCCTCATTTTGATGTGCGGGCGGCGGGCATGAAAAAAAACATAGAAAGAGGCCTTAATTTTCCACATCCAGCTCAGACTGTAAGCCTTTTCCATACAGGCGAGGAGCTTTGTCAGGAAACTCCAAACCACAATAACTAATCCCCCACACTAACGTGAGATGGGGGTTTAGATTCTATTAAAGACAAGGAGGCGATTATTATGCATTACAATCTTTACTCTGAAACCACAGCAGCAAAGAAAATACTTTTACAAACAAAAAAGTTTCCACAACAGAACTAGATAGAGTTCAATGTCAATGTATGGGGAACTCCCCAAACCATCATGGAGGACAGGTCATGCCCTGCAGGGGACCAATGAGCAGGGACCCTCCTCTACATATGTCCATTACTCTAACCCCAACCCCTCTTTCTGCAGCTGTCTTGCACCAGAAGTCCAATGAAACGGTTGAACTGCGTAGCGCGGAGAAAGGATCCATCGAAACTGGAGATCTCCACCTTCCCGCAGCCTGAATCTATGCCGAAGTTCTTCTGGAGAGGACTTAATCACGCACTCCACAACTTGTAACTGCGAGCCACACTCCTGATCAGAACCTCAACTCGTAGCTGTAAGAACAAGCAAGAAGGGTGGGTGGTTGGGAAGAACAACAAACCAAAGAATGTTCTTACTTGAACCACCTGTGTACATGCGTATCACAATTGACATATATCATATCATATACAGGGTGGGAGGGTGGGATAATAATCGCCTCCTTGTCTTTAATAGAATCTAAACCCCCATCTCACGTTAGTGTGGGGGATTAGTTATTCTATGACAAGACAGGAGGCTCATATTATGCAAGTTCAAAGCCCTTGCATCTCATTAGTACAATATGATCCATACAATAGACCCAATAATAAATAAAATAACTAATAGGAAAGGAAACATTTTAAAAGCCTTTATTAAATTAATCAGCTGACCGCAAGAGGATTGCCTAAGAATAGGCCGCCCGAAAAACTGTCTTATAAGGCAGTCAAATCCTGCAAGAAAACAAGAAAAGTGCCAATTCCAGCGTTCCTTACAGGGCACCAAAACCAACTGGTTAAAAGAGGGGAAAAAACATTGAACAAAGTTCTCCTATACTAATAGGTTAGGACAAAACTCATCTGAAATAAACACCTCCTTTGTCCAGTCAAACATTTAAAACACTTAAATTCGTACCATCTTTGGGAACCTGGATAGTGTACCGAAGAAAAAATAATAAGCACCTAACACTTCTAGAGATAAAGAAAAGTACCCCATAGGGGTGAAAGACTTGTAGGATCCATCCCATGCATTAAAGGAAGATATCACATTGGAAACAGGGCATGTCACATCACTACACTGGGGAACCAAGTGGGAAAGACAAATCTTCAAAAGGTAAAATGAGAGTAAAAAGACATTTTGTTAACTTGTAATAGGTCAACCCATCCTGAGCGGAGCTGAAAAGCAATAGACCTAACCCACAATTGTCTTCAGACATATGTGTATACTAAGGAGGGATGACTCCTGGAGCAGAATGGAAGAGAGGGGCCCACCTGGGAAGCTAAAGCTGTCAAAACGCCAACACGGAGACCTACCGACCTCCCGAACTCTTGAAGGAGGACCTAGCTACCATGACAAAAGGCAGATATTTACAAACCTGATCCTTAAGAGGCCAAACTTGGCAAGGAGAAAAAATGTATCTTACATCCAATCGCCACCATTATAGTGATATCTAAACCCCCTTGTAGATATACCCGGTGCTTGAACCTTGTTCTCCCTCCCTGGGTGAAGAAATCCCCATAGGATCAAAAACTAACCGAAGGAGGACACCTAAATGCCAAAGTCTTAGCCAGACTCTAAACAGTAAAGCCCTGAGCACTGATCAGTTAAACTGAAGTTGCCCACCAGAAGAAGTCTAACCTCTAAATCAGCCAATTTTGAAGATCCATGAAGCTCACAGCACCCTGAGCTGGCACCGTATTGCAAGAACAAACTCTTGTGAAAAAAGCAGGTGACTAGGAGAACCAAGTCACTAAGTAAACATACATATCCCAGCCCTTTGAGAATCGTACTGGCAGACACCTTCTGATAGTTAATGTAGAGATGCTGGAACGCATCGTGATAGAGGGTCTTAATAACTTGGATGGGAGATTAGGATCACTCCCAGACCCCTCTATCCCACCAAGGGATATTAAGCCTTCACAAATGAGGAGAACCCTCCACTCACTTATCCAAGGGAAAACCTTGCAACCTAGAAGAAGGCTATCCTGAGGACCATAAGGCCCCACTTTACATCCTTAAGAGAAATTAATACATTCTAACCCCTCTAACCAATCCCCTGACCGTGGACAGGCTCCGCTTAACTTATTGAAATACCAGGAATTTGCGCTAAGGAAAAGAACTGGCGAGAGGGAAATGCACAGTGCGAGTTTGCACAGGTCACGAGCCAGAACTCCTGTAAAAAGGAAACAGAAACCATCGGGAGCAACAAGAGGTGTATATCATGATGCAATCTCCCCCAGGGATGGCGAGAAGGGGAATGAGGGGGAAAAGACTCCTGTATAATTATTAATGCCCCGTAAATGTAGGGCTGTGAAAGAAAATCAGGGACACTGTCCCCACAAACCCTGAGGTCTGAGTTGCTGTATTCGTGTGAGGGTGACTGGCCACTAAGGGAATCAGGTGAAGGAAAAAATTAAACACATTGTCCATAGCAAAACAGTACATATATAGTACTACGAACCCACAGGTATACGAGTGGTGCTTATCACTACTATGAACGGTGTGGAGAGAGGTGTTCACTTATCGATCTCAGCAGGATAAAGACTTATTCAAACCTTTCCAAAAATTAGGAATCTGTATCAGTAGGGTCAGCACTAATATGAAAAACAGCACTCTATTCGCTGCACTGTAGAAATTTATATATATATAAATATATATATATATATACACACCGAAAGAGGTCAAGCAACGCTCTAGAGGGTACAGAAACCTGCTTAAACTCCTCGAGCAGAGGAGAAATTGCAACACACTGTTAGACGGTTAGCTGAACCATAGGCCAAGCTTTGGGAGGAAACATGGGCAGGTGCCATAAAGTTATTATTTGGCCATTCGGCTATCTAAAACCATCAAGTGTTTCCAAACACTTCCTCCAAGTAGAACATGGTTGCTCAAGTTGCCATGCAACAAACTGAACAGTTACCCTCGAGCTGACCCTGTCTCCACCAATAGTCCAATAGAATAATGAATGTCCATGGGACACATAGTAAGGGAAACACGTCCCCACTAAAGAGAGCCTCGAGCCCTGCAGACCTCAATAGAGGCAAATCGCATCATCTTTTCATCCTTATGTTGGGAGAAAAATACTGCAGCTTAACCAGCCCCGGTATTGGGTGGAGCAATTGATATCGGGGAAAGCAAACCTAAGGAAAGGACTGAGTTGTCCTGCAACTAACTAAGGTAAAGGGCGACAGAATTTTAACTAAAAGACGAAGGTTAACACCAGAGTGATGGCTAGAGAGGAAGGTAAGACCCCCCATTATGGGTCTGTGTACAACAACCTTTATACACTCTTTTCTTTAAAGTACTCAATAAATAATATAAAATATATAAAATATATATATAAGATATCCAAAGAAGAGGGGTTACGCCCTCACAGGGGTCCGGACCCCCGGCCTTTATAGAAGCTGATACCTACTGAGCTATGCAGGCTACAGACCTTTCTGAAGATGCCAATGTGTTCCAGTCATCACTTAAACATATTGTTTATCAAAGTACACTGAGTTAGTGCATCTCAACTGCTCACCCTAGCAGGGTGTGGCAACGAGCAGTACACGAGGGGGCACCTCGCAGTAAAACTCAGGCAAAACCTGAAACCGAGCAGGTTATGGTATGTTTACAGAAAAAACAATGACATCCGCCATATGCAGCACTTAAACAAAGTTGCCAACCTTAAGGGAGGAAAAACACTGAACAAGTGCACCTCCAACTGCTCGCCCGAGCAGGGGGTGATAACCAGCAGTACACGAGGAGTAACCTCGCATTAGAACTCAGGCAAAACCTGAACCCGAGCAGGATATGGCACATACCAGTTACTGTAATCATCAAAGTTGCCAACTTTAAGGGAGGAAACACTGAGAAGTGTACCGCAAACTGCTCACCCTAGCAGGGTGTGGAACCAGGCGTATACGAGGGGCCACCTCGCAGCAAAAAACACAGGCAAGACCCGCCCCCGAGCAGGTGACGGTACTTAACCTGGGAGAAAAAGACATCTGCCACCAGCCGCCCTTAAACAAAACTGCCAAGTTTAAGGGAGGAATACACTGAGCCAATGTACCTGAAACTGCTCACCCCACCAGGGTGTGGAAATCAGCAGCAGACGAGGGGTTAACCTCGCAATAGAACTCGGGCAGAACCTGAAACCGAAACAGGGTATGGCACCTACAGTGAAGGCAAATCACCCATGCTGTGAGCCGCTCTTAAATAAATAAACCAGCATAATGGCAGCGTATGAGGCTCTTCCGTAGGCGAACTGGTGTAAATATAAGCTGAAAATATCAAATTAAAACATGACATAAAATATCCACTTTTAAATATAAATATATATATATATATATATATATATATATATATATATATATATATATATATATATGGAAATATATATATAAACACACGTAACTACATATACATATAAATACACATCCATATGTGTACACTTGCAATGGCGGGCAGCGAACCCAGCTCCCTCAGTATGGTAAACCAGCAACCTTCCCATTGAGCTATGTCGCTTGTGTGCTGAAACAGAAGCCTTCATATATATATATATATATATATACTAAGGAATATAATAGAAATGCTCATTAACGAGCTACACCAACGAAATGAGGGCCTAGCGAACTGCCTCCCAGCCGGGTCCCAAGAACATACCTGACCTGTGTGCATTTGGTTTCAAACGCGAGCAGCGTATAAAAGAAAACCACACACACGCGACGCGTGTGAAGAGAAATGAAACTACACGGAGCTGTATTGCCACCGTGACAAACATATGGGCAATGCACACTGGACTTGCCATGTTATTATTACACACAAGTTAAACACCGAAGGTAGGATACGAACCTGTGTAACAGGCCATGTTATTACCCCAAGCTGGATCCTAGTGCAGTGAGCTATGCGAGAGAACCCACACTTCCCCTGAGGGGAAAGAATGTTAAAACACACGTGGGCAGGGCGCGCTGGCTCCGGAGACTGGAGGCAGCCGCGCTAAAATAAACAAACCTCCCCTGAAGGGAAAGAATCCCACGTGTCGCCGCCTGAGATTTATGAGGCAGGTGACTGTGATTACACTGAACACGGCGAAAACGCCGCTGACTGCACTCAGCCAATTACTCATAGTACAAGAAAATACAACACTCTTTCACTGGTACAGTGCAATAAATCACTTTCAATATACATAAATAACAGAAAATAACACTCTAAACTGCATAAATTCAACACGAAGTCAAGAACTAGGAGGAGTGACTTAGCTTGTGGATTTCAGCAGCAAAGAAAGAGGGGTTGGGGTTAGAGTAATGGACATATGTAGAGGAGGGTCCCTGCTCATTGGTCCCCTGCAGGGCATGACCTGTCCTCCATGATGGTTTGGGGAGTTCCCCATACATTGACATTGAACTCCATCTAGTTCTGTTGTGGAAACTTTTTTGTTTGTAAAAGTATTTTCTTTGCTGCTGTGGTTTCAGAGTAAAGATTGTAATGCATAATATGAGCCTCCTGTCTTGTCATAGAATTTCGATGCAGTCTGTTCCCACGCGTCTCTCTGACGTCTGCAGAGAGAGGACTCCCACTGACTGTTGCTTCTGTTTTGCGAATTCTAAAGCTGCGGTGCAGTCAGTCAGAACCCATTGTGATGATGGCCGCAATGTGTTTAATGGTGGCCACTATTACTGTGGCGCACATCTGGCACTGACGAGATTCATGCGGTTTATCTGCATGGAAAGGAAACGGGGACCAAGCGGGCACCTGGATTCCGGTCGCGTTGACCATCGCGAGAATCCAGTGGCGAACGCCCTTACCTCAGAGGCATGCATATGGGGTTGGGCTCTGTGCCTGATTCTGCAGGCGAAACTTAATGCTGCCTATAGTGTTTTCATGCTTCCCTTTTATCTCAAGGTAGTATTTGGCGTCAACAATGATAAGAAGCAGGTCAGGAAGAGTTGTCCTCCATCTGGCTCAGCCATTACTTCCATCTGGGAACCCTTGCATGCAATGTCAGATTCAAGTTAAGAATGAGGACGCCTTGCACCCCCACCTCTCATTAAATACTGTCTCAATCAAACCAATTGGGAGGTGTTGGAGAACATTCCGTAAAGAGATTCCGGATAACTCCAAGCCTTCGGCTGGCACTCACCCTCGCTTCTGAATGTGAGGGACTGTCAGTTTCGCCATCAGGAATGCCGACTTTACATTCAGGTCAAAAATCTGCAAAAGTACAAGACATTGAGGTATATTTGAAAGGAAACCATACACCAAATGAGTGGCCCCAACAGCTCCTTGGGAGGGAGAGAGAAATACCGCTCTCATAATGATCTCTATTGTCTGTGGCTTGAATTGCTGCATGAGGAAAACAACCTGTGTGCAGCGGGAGCAGAGCATTGCTGTCACAGTGGCTCATGATGGCTGCGATTAGGATTGCTCTGCTGGGAAATAGCCCAAAATGTCGCCCTCACAATTGTGACCGCCGAAATGCCAGACTTTTTTTTTTTAAACACCCCCTTTACACCACATACATATGGGGGAGGGTATGGGATATTATAGTAATATGGTGGGGCCGCGGGGGGTCTCCCTCCGCATATGTAAGTGGTGTAAAGGGGGTTTCATTTTTTCATTTTGTTTTTAAAGTCAGCATTTTCGGCCGTCGCAATTATGTGTGGTCGCAGTGATCACATCGATCCGCTCTGCTGCTGACCAGACTGGGCAGTGCTACAGAAATAACAACCTCTGCAGTAGGTAAAGCCAAGTAGTAATCTAACAGTTGACACTGTTACCCACTTGTCCCGCCTCCTGTCTCTGTTCCACCAGTACTAATCCAGCAGTTGACACTATTTCCCACTTGTCCCGCCTCCTGTCTCTGTTCCACCAGTACTAATCCAGCAGTTGACACTATTTCCCACTTGTCTCGCCTCCCGTCTCTTTTCCACCATGGCTTCCATCCTATCCCCTTGCGAGGGTTGCCTTTTACTGATCTGGTCCCACCATTTTCATTTTCAAGAACACCAGCACGTCCTCTGCTACTCTCCTAACAGTTGGGGTCCCTCAAGGTTCAGTCCTTGGTCCTTGCCTTTTTACTCTCTACACCTCATCCCTTGGCAAACTCACCTTCTCCTTTGGGTTCTCATATCATATCTTTTTCTTCTTCCCCTCTTTAACCACAGAGGTTTCTTCCCCTATCACCAACTGCCTCGTCGCCACCGTTGGACACTGGATGGCACTTCGCTAGATGATGCTCAAGTCATCCAGCATTGAGTAAATCCACCTGCCTGCCTGCCACTCCTCACTATTCTCCACTTCCTTTATCCTCACACCTTCATTGCATCTAACAGGCTACCTTTTAGAAAGCAACGCCACTCCACATAATTGTTTGGTGAATAGAGTTGGTCACTCTGGTAGGGCTATGACTAGGTAGTTAACAGAAGGTTACTAGACTTTCCTAACAAGGTCCGTGTACAATATTGAGAAATTCCTTTTAAAATGCAATGGATATTCACAATAATGTTTTGTCTGAGTTCATAAAAAATCAAAGTATTTTACTCTGCAATCGTTACAATTACATGGAACAGTTGCAATTGATAAAAATCCATGTACATCAATGAATTCATTCATTCAAATACAACTAAAACGTCAACTTAGAAAACCTGCGTGACATGGTCCGTCTCTGTACTGTTTCAAGTGCTGAAATTACAAAAATAAATATTTTGAATAATGTATGCTAATGAAATCTAATACATTTCAAAGGCAAGAACGATTTAATGATAATTAGACGACAACATGAGGCGAGGCTTTGCCAGGCTGTATACACACACCTATTATGACTGTAGCCAGTAAGCAACATGCTTGATCTTGTTCTATATGATCTGTACTCTGCACTTACTGCAAATAGCGCCAGGATGCCTGAGGGTTTTGTGCACTGATATAAATGTGAAAATAAATAAATAAATCATGTCCCTTAATGGAAGCTTACCTTCTGCTAGCATTGACAACAACATACATAGGTTGATGTGAGATCTTACGCGGTGAAAAGTCAACTGGAGAAGGAAAAGTGCAGTTATATCATACATAAAGTAGGGTATCTAAATACCTTATTTTAAAAGGTTTTAATGTAAATGGTTCTTCATGTAAATTGTCTTCATACTCGTATATCCTGTCCCCTTAACTCCATTCTGATAGGAGTCCGTCCCACACACCATAAACCCTTTACAGGTGAAGCGCACAAGGGCGTGCCTGCATGTTCCCACCCACACTGGCTCTTCCCACTTGCCTAGCCTGTCCATCCTTTTTACCACTCAGTGTGACATGAGGACATTTACAAGTGCAGCATATTATTCTGTCACACGTAGCATTGCTCACCATTTTTCCTCTAGATTCAGAATAATGCTGATTCCTCCTCCCCTCTCCTCCATACGGTCAGCGTGTGCCGGTGATAGCTAGATTTAGCTCCTGCATCAGGAGCTTCCGTGTGTCGACACACACACCCATTGTCTGAGGCATGTAGGCCTCAACATGCTCGTCCTGTTGAAACATTGGTCTCGCTTGCTCTTGGACGCAGGCTAAACCAATGGAAAGATCTGATTGCTGGCACTCAAACAAAATGACCCACAAGGAGTGCTCAGACTTGTCCAAGGAGCCCTTTCGCAAACTTCCCACGACTTGGCCTTCGAGCGGATCTAGGGTCCCACATCGCTGATCCGGGATCCCCAGGGAGCTTGTCCCCTGATGAGTTGGGATCTTGCGATTTACTCTTTACAGCCTTTCTCTGGAAATCACATTTTTGGATCTCAATATTAAAGCATTTCATGGTGTGTTGGTGACGGATTTGTACCGAAAGGGGACCCATACGAACACTACATTGCACAACAGTTCCTTTCATCCGCAAGCATTACCGAATAATATTCCGTATGGACAATACTTGAGAGTGAGACACAATTACTGTAATGTGGAACATTATTGCAAACAAGCAATGATTATTACCCAAATGTTGAGTAAAAGAGGCTATCCTAAGAGGTCACTAAGGCAATGGGCTAAACGAGCTCGGTTTTAGAACCGGGCCAATATATCGGTCCTAAACCACAGTCAGCAGGACCGGTTGGTATGTGCGACCACCTTTACTACTTACAGCAATGTCATCAGGAGATGGATCCTAAAAATTGGAATTTGTCACAACTCCAGGATGGAGGTCTTCCTACTCCTCTATTTGCCTTCAAGAGAGAAACGGAATGCAAACAAATTCTGATGAAGGTGACCAGAAAGAGAATTACAGCCCCTTTGACTAGCAATCAACTGTAGGGCATGGCCCAAGTTCAAGGCCATTGTCCCTGCTGGATGTAATGTGTGTAAATATACTGTTCGTATGAAGCACTTTTCGGTGAAATCCAGAACTTGGACTTTACAGACTCACACCACGTGTAACAGTACCATCGTGGTGTACCTTATGCAATGCCCTTGCAAGAAACTGTACGCGTGCAAGACAAGTAGACGGGGGGAAAGCTCGTCTTATGGAGCATCGTTCACATATCAGAACATAAACCTGCAGAGCACCATTTGCTGAACATTTCTTGTCTGTAGGACATAGCCCAGATGATATGGTATGGTGGGCAGTTGAAAATGGCATCAAACTACAATTCAGAAGCGGTTGAAGTAAGGTTGCCTAATCGCGAACAGTTTTGGATATACCATCTGGAAAGCTATATAGATGGATTGAATCTACAGGATGAGTGACATGAATTAGGCCTGTAGTATTTGTATTGCAGACACATCATGAGATATTCCCAAAAAATGTAAGTTGCTTCAAATAAATATGGGCTATGGGGTGGTAACATTTATATCATGCATTCTTCCCACATATTTTAGAATGAGGCAGTTTTGAGGCTCTTGGCACACTTCATCAATGTATACATGCTAATGTGAACCTCTCCACGACAGTAGGCGGCGTCAGGAGCTGCCGTCTTCATTTTCTTTTTTTGGGGGTGGGTGCCCTACTCCTGAAGGGGTTTTTGCCACAGCAATTTTCAAGTCTGTTTATTGCGGCAGCGCCCAGACATGGCATGGGTCCCGGACATTTGACATTGTTGACGTTCCTGCGGATTGACGTGGGCATGTACATGCAATGCTGTGAGGTCATCACCTAAGCGCGTTGTGCTTCCACTAAGTTAGGATTATCTGGGTGAGACAGGCGGTGGAGCACACACGCTTGTGTTGTATCCATTATAAATTAGTACAGAGGTAAGCATGCCGCTTAGGGTATTTCAACGGGTGCACATGATTGAAAGGAAAAATTGTGTTTTGAATACATTTGGATGGGGTAGCCTATTTGGTCGATATGGCATTCAAAATTATTGACACAAATTCAGTATCTGGATTAGAATGCTCTATGAGTAATGTGACACCAGAAATCACCTAGCGCACATTGATAGGGAGTGATGCCCTTTGTAGATATTTGAGACACAGGTTGTCAATAGGTTTTGATTTTGATTTTACAGTGCATGGAATTAGGAATGCAAGCCCAGCATTTGGACATACAATGTCTGTTGAGTGATGGGCCAACGTTATTGAAAACCAGTCCCTCTATCCATTGGGTGGATTGATCATACTTGCGTGATCTCAAGGATTCATATCAACACAAAGATTCCAAGGTAACAGGGCATGTTTCCAGGGACACTATGTTTGAGTGAATGTTTGTAGATGAATTTACATTCAGCATGAGGGACATTGTTATGACTTCCAGGTCATGTATATCACTTGGAGACGATATTTGTAAATTATTTAATTCACTGTGTGACTATACCTCGGGATTCATGAGCAGAGGTATGTGAACTCCCCCCCACCCCCCACTTGAGCTATTCTGAGACATGGAGTGTTTTTATGGATTATTTACATTGATATGTGTTTTGTTGTTGTTTGCTACGTAGGTTTAATCCCAACTGTCTTCGTCCAGATGAGGACTGCTGACAACTGTGATTTCTTCACTCAAAAGTCGAAACTGGCACGTGAAGGCATTGTGAAGAAGGAATTGGGAATTAAAAAGAACAATTTTGACCTCTGCTAGTAGATCAGTATATGTCTTGAGACTAGTGTGTGTCTTGACAAGACTATCATGTGTCTTGATGCAATTAGGCCGTACTCATGACATGACATGAGTTAGTCTAAATAATTCTCTGTCCAGATTTGTGGATTTTAAGCGTTATTCACATAATCTCTCCTTGAGGCTGGTCTAGCACCAGCAGTTTATATGTGTGATGATATTTATAATTGGTGTAAGGTGTTTGTTAGTGTGTTCTGAAGAATGAATGTAAGTGTGAGTCAGGTGAGATGATGTATACATGCACATTTGAGTATGTTTAATAATTAATAGATTTTTTCATGAGATATTGTAAATATGTGTATTTTTTATGTGGTTTTTGATGCATAATTGTCTAAAAAATTATGTATTTATTCATTTTGTTGACTCTGGTGCTCTTGGATTGGCTCATCGTGGGGAGGCGGGGGTTAGATTGATGGTCCACCAGTTAGACATACCAAACTGAGGTGTTTCCATTGGTCCTCATGTGCCACCACTTTTGTTGCGAATTGTTCCTGATAAGTTGGCTGCAAGATCTATCTCCAGAAGACCTGAATCTCCAGTGGCCTTTCTGTCAACAGTCCCCTCGCAGGGCCCTCCTCCCCTGTTCAGGCTGGAAATCTAGCGACTGGCAAAAGTTAAAGAATGTGTGGTAAGGCTCTCGTAACCAGGACTAATGTCTGGCAGAGGGACTTCCCTGGAGCCCCCTTGTTTTTTTTCATAATTTAAGTAGCTTTTGGGTTCACCCCAAGTTACTAGGGGAATCCAGGCGTGGACCCCTTGCTCACTATTCTTAGAGAGGCACAGCTCTACCCTACTGATGAGGTCCAACCAGACCAAAACATGTGTCTGGGGTTGCTGTTGATACTCTTGTTCAGAGGAGAAATGCCTAGCATTTCGGTGCTGGACTGCCCAGGGAAGGACAAAGACTGATATGTTTGGGATATTTCTTCTGAAAGATAGTTAACTAAAGACTCTGGGTAAGTCTCTCGTAACCATGACTAATGTCTGGCAGAGGGACTTTACAGAACCCCCTTTGTTTTGTGGACCTCAAGGATGCATATATTCACGTCCTTCTATGGAAACCTCACCAGAAAGTCCTCCGCTTTTCCATTCGTGGGCACTTCTGCTAACAGAGAGCTCTCACAATTTCCCTCAATGTGGCCCTAAGAGATTTTACCAAGCCAATGAATGCAGTAGCCAGTTCCCTTCATTCCAGAGGGGTACATGTATATCCTTACCTGGATGATTGGCTGGTAAGGGCTCCAATTTGCCATGCGATCCACCTGTTGTGGATGCTTCAGCCGCAGATCAACCTTGGATTTTCCATCAATTTCGAGAAATTCACTCTGATTCTTACTCGGGGACTCACATTTCTGAGTTTCATATGGGGTTCTCAAGCTGTGAAGATCTTTCCAGCCCAGTAGAGACTTTCAGACATATCACGCGCTATGGAGAATTTTCAGAGCGAACAGACAACCTGAGCACAATAGATTTCCAGGGGTCTCTGGGCCTTATGGCCAGTGTGTATGCTGTATTTCCACTAGCACACCTGAAAATTAGATGCATAGAACCTCACCTAGCATATCGTATACACATTGCTGCATCCTTATCCCAGGACCTGGTGTGGTGGGGCAAGCATCTCAACCTGACTCAGGGAGTACTTTCCAGGAGCTGCCTCATGAGGAATCCCAGGACCTGGTGTGGTGGGGCAAGCATCTCAACCTGACTCAGGGAGTACTTTCCAGGAGCTGCCTCATGAGGAATGCATAGCCATGGATTCCTCCTCTTCTGTTGGGGAGATACCCTGAGTGATCTCAAGATGCATGGACTGTTGTCCCCCCCAACAGAAGCTCCTTCACATACATTTTCTGAAGTTGCATGCCATCTTCAAAGCCCAAAAGGCATTTCTGACAGTTCTCATGGAGAAGCCAATCCGCATTCAGATGGACCGTTCTAAGCCTATGTTCTATCTGAAGAAACTGGGGGAAACAGGTCCCCCGCCTCTTTGTCAATTTATAATGTCGATCTTGATGTGGGCTTTTGACCAAGGTATGTTCCTAAAAACTATTAATCTTCCAGGATTTCTCAACACAGAAGCTGATCTCTTGAGCAGCTTGAATTAACCAAGCCATGAATGAGAGTTCAAGCATTCAGTTCTCAAGATCAAGTTCCTACTCCAATGTCACCCACAGGTGGATTTATTTGTGACCCAAAACCACTGCATGTGCCCTCTCTTTGCATCTCAGGGTAGCATCTGTCAGAATTTGTTGGACGAAGTGCTGATGATTACTTGTGACTCCATGTTCCTCTACACATTCCCCCCAGTCCATCTACTTCCCAGGGCCCTGCGAAGTTCACCAGCTCTGGAAATATGACACTCATCATGATAGCCCAACTGTGGCAAGCTTGATTCTGGTTCTTCAACCTCATGAAAGCCTGCAAGAGGGCCAAGTTCCCCTCCCAGTTCACCGCAACCTTCATCAATAAAAGCAAAGTTCTCCATCCCTATCCTCCATTGCTGAATTTAGCAGCGTGGCTCCTGAGCAGCACAACTTAGGACAACTGGACTTATCTGCTGATAACATGAATGTTATTCAGGTGGCTAGAAAAGCCCAATATAGGGGCAAATGGACCAGATTCTTTCACTGGTCTCGGGGCAACTGCATCAACCTCTGGCTTGCTCACTCAATGCCATACTAAGGCTCATGTTCATGAGACCTGTAACGTGAATGGAAGGTGTAAAAGCGTAAGGCTTTAACACCTTCCATTCATGCCACAGATCATTTTCAAGCTTTTTTATGGCAGAGAGGAGGGGCGGAACGCAACTTACGTTTACGCCGCTTCCTTCCTGTTTGCCATACAAATGCTCCAGAATCTACCCTGGTGTGGATTTTCATGCAGGCACACATGCTGGAGATCCCTATGGGGTTTGCCTGCTTTATGCACCAGCACATGGTCCCTGCCATGCTCATGTACAATTACAATTAAACTCTCCGCGACATGATTGCATGTCGGGCAGTGTTTAATTCTATTTGAGAACACTGATTACTATGCATAGTAAGCAGTGTTCACAATTGAAATTAAACCCTCCCCGACATGCCAGCATGTCGGGAAGATTTGATTGTAATTTTGAGCACTGCTCGCCATTAGAGCAAGGCAAGCAAAGCTCACAATGAAAAGTAAATGTTGCCTGGCTTGACATTATGGTATACCAGGTAGTGTTTACTCACTTTCCAATGCGCAGTGCAAATGTGAAGGGCAAAAGGCGGCGTACAAGCTTGTATGCTGCATTTTGCCCTATACATTTGTACCCTAAAGTGCAAATGATGAAAATTTAGCAGGGGGGAAGTCATTTACGTTGCAGTGCAAATGTAAGGGCGCCCGCTGTCAAATGACTAATTTATAGAAAATGAGCTCCACTATCTTTTGGATCCCATTTAGCATCCTCACACATGTTAGTGAAATCCTGCTGCTCCTACTGAGTTGCTATAACAGGGTTGTCCAACTCTATGCCTGGAGGGCTGCAAACATGCTGGAATTTTAGGATACCCTCATTAATGTTCATGAGATACATTTGCATACAATGATTCTACACATGTGCACATTTATTCCCATGAGTATTAATGAGGGATATCCTGAAAACCTGTCTGGTTTATAGCCCTCGAGACCTGGAGTTGGACAAGCCTGGTCTATAAGGTTCCTACCGCAACACACAAGATGCCTCCATTTCCTCCTCCAACCCACTTGCTCATTGACATTTATACGTTCCGATGAGGCTGTTCCTGCCTGTTAAAAGGCCTCGCTCCATTTAGGACCTTAAAATGTCTTAGCAACTCTGGCCAGTAAACCCTTTGAGCCATTGGCTTCTATGGAATTAAAGTTTCTTTCCTGGAAAATTTCCCTTTTGGTGGCCCTTACATCTGCTCGCAGAGTTAGCGAGACACAGTCGTTTTCTGCTTCCGAGCCATATACTATCTTTCAAAAGGGCAAAGTGGATTATCGAACACAACTGCCCTTCCTCCCTAAAATGGTTTCTTCTTTTCATATTAAGGAGGAGGTGGGTCTTAACACCTTTTTTTGCTAACCCGTAATCCCCTGCGGACACCCACAAGGGAGAGATCACCCATTTAGAGAGAGAATTTGGATGATGGGGGCACAAGAGCAGGAGCCAGTCTGGGATGGAAACCCCAGAAGGATACCATCAGAGAAGTACAGTCCCGGGTGCAGTCTTCTATGCACTGACCGATCAGACACGCCCACCCATTCGAAGATCACCATGGAAAATGCTTACTAGTTTCACAGTGCCTACAACTGCTGGGTCCCCCCGAATGAGAAGATCATGGTTGAGAAGGGTAGACCTACTGGTGACCAGCTTTTGGTATTTCACCCCAGCCCAGACAAAAATGGATGACGCCATCCTACCAGTTATTCACTGAGGTCAACCCTGCCAAGCACCACAGTAGCATCCGGGCCTTGCTGATCAACCTCTCCCACACCCCTATCCAGTTTCAGAGGGGGGAAATAATTAGCTAGTTTTAGTGGGATGCCTCGTATTTCACCAAGAAAGAACAAGAGAATGACTCCACCTCTGAAGATGGTTGGGGCCCATTATAGGAATCGAGCTCCCTCTCTGAGGGTTCAACACCTTCCTGGCAAGAGGACCTACATGTTTTAACAGAGGGCTTGGGCAGGGCATGCCCCTAGGTGGAGTCCAGGACGTAGCAACGATGGCGGTCTGCTGCAGTGACATGAGGTAGCCAGAGGACCATCGCTGGCCTCAGTGAGCCCTATATCCATGGAGGGAAATCAGAAATGAGCCTGAGATATGAGAATGAGAGGGCTCACCCCTCTTTCCCCCTGATACATCGATAATGCTCTGCATGGAGCAAATAACCTAATCTCCACAGGAAGGGGAGCACCAGGCCATGGCCAAGAAGAAAGGAGCGGCCTGGGGCTGCACCCACTGAATCTTGGGACCAAGTGACTGATGGTCAACTTGATGGGGTCGGAGATGGGATGGAAGGGGAAAACCTGGGGGCAAGATCCAGAAGGAGGCCACAAACTTGCAGTTAGAAGATCCATCTGAGACCTGAAAGAACCTGATAATATCCTGGAAAGACCACTCCAGAAGAGCCACAGAAATAGCGTCTAGATTATTCTCTGTTGCTCAGAGGCGGAAGAAGGGCCTCCGGGAGGAAATGGAACAACCAACACATTCTTCTTAACACAATGGCCCAAAGAAGAGGACTTGAACCCCCGTACAGAGAAAAGTGAATGCAAATCAGAGAAAATGTTGTGTCTGGTCTGTGGGGAAAGGGGGGTCCCTTGAAGATCTATACCCACTTCAATGTGTGAAATATAAAATAAAGTATCATTAACCAAAACGCTATCCATGATAACTTCACCGTATTTAACTGTATGACATATTAATAAACAAGCGATATATTGTCTAAGTAGAGGGTACTTAATTCCACTATTTTATAAGCACATTACGTGTAGATAATTGTTGAACAAAATATATTATTCATACAACAAATTGAACAAAGAGACCAAACACCATATAGATAACAACCCATTAGAAAGCACTTGTAATCAATTCTAATTATTACGTCACAAAAGGGATGGAAAAAGAAAAAAAGAATACAACAACAAAACAATACATTTTGTAAAGCTTCTAGGGTGAGAAATAGCCCACAAATTCATTTAAAAATTTAATAACCAATTCAATCAAGACTATTTAATATATAATTAAACCAATAAACCAGTACATTATACTATAATTAGCTATCAGTAATGCCCTTATGAGATAGTGGAGTTTCGTAATTTCTCATTAGACCATGTCTGGTTTGTTTATTAATGTCATTCAGGTATATATTGTGAAATTATCATGGATTGTTATTTGTTAGTGAGGATTTATTTTTTTAGAAGTGCTCATGTAAATGTCAGATTATAAGTGACCCTGAACATGGCACCAGCACATGGACGGAACACATGTGTTGTCTTCATGTCTGCGATTTTATTCATGTTGACATTTTTGATGCCTGATCATGACTTTGGCGGTAACGCCGGTGGTATAACCGCCGGCGGTATTAGCCCTACCGCCGAACTCCCCGGCGCTAATAGCGCCGGATCACGAGTTTGGCGGTAATGTAATTCCCAATTCCCCATTGAGTCCATTCGGGAATGCCCCATTCCCCATTGGGCTCAATGGGGAAAATTCGCGCTCTTACCGCTGGCGGATTTCCCGCCGGCGGTAATAGCGTGAATTTTCGGCTGATTTCACCCCAACTCAGAGCTGGGGCGAAATCCCCCGAAGTCCTGATTTGGCGGAGCCTTAAATCAGGTGGTAATAGCGCTACCGCCAGATTTAAGGGTTAGCGCCAAAGTCGTGATCAGGCCCAATGTTGGATTTATTTTGACTTCTGTTGATACACATTTTGAATTTATTGAACTAAATTGTTGTTTGCTATAAAGAACACATCTTCCGTTTGGTATTAGTTCCCATTGTAAATAACTGTATTGCTTTGCATATTTCTCATATGTTTGATACACTGTTATGTTTTATTAATGTTCACTACACTCGATGGTTGTTTCCTTCTTGCTCAGCCCATGCTGGCCCCCCTGCTCTTAGGCATAGTGGTGATGTCTCATTCTTCCACCCTCCTCTGCCCATTCTCCCTATGCTTGCGTGATGGGTGCTGAACTATCCTTCTCTCGCCGGCCTACGTCGCTCCACCCCCCCTCTGTAATGGTCCGTCTTCTCCTGCTTTCTCCTCATGGTGTCTCTCTTCTGTGCTACAAGTCTCTTCAAAGTCACCATAATTTACCTCAAGCTCACTCCTCTGCTTCTCATTCTGCTCCATATCCGCTTCTCCCACTTTTCTCTCCCAATCAATGGCTCTCTCCTCTGTCTCCCAGATGGTATCTCCTCCCTCCCTCTTATAGAATCTCGCTCCATTCTTGACAGTCAGATATCTCTTAACCACTTTAACCCCACAATATCCTCGCCCATTTTCTGTCAGACACACCAGAGTCTTCTCCTCCAGATGGCAGACCTCTCTTCAAGGTGCAACCCCTTTATCTCTGTTCCTAAATATTTCCCATCTCTGTTACCAACTGGCCAGTACCTCTTCCTCTTTTCTACTCCCACTGCTAACCTCCTTTAACACAAGCTCCCCCTTTTTTCTGTACCACCATTCTGCCTCTTTACCTCGCACCATTACTTCCTACTTCCAGACCTCGCAGGATCTGTTGCTCTCTTCCTGGTAGCTCTCTCAAGGCTTGATAAGGAATGGCTGCCTTTTAAGGGTCAATCTTTCCTCGCCATTGGTGATTCCTTTTGCTATAGGTTTCACCTGTGGGGTAGGTGGTGGGACAACCTGTGATTGGGAGCCATGTACATGTAGTCACCTGAACATGAAGAGGCTGCGCCTAAGGTTATGTGAGGGCCTTCTGCCATTTGAAATTCTCTTCCTGTATTAGCAGAGTCAGGAAGTGTGCCTGTGTGTGTGTGTGTGTGCGCTGCACATGCGATGCTTTTGGGCCTGTAAGTATATATGAGCGGGTATATTGGGCCTCATTCTGACCTTGCCGGTGTCCTGGTGGCAAATCCGCCAGGATACCAGCAAATTCTCGTGCCATTTCCGGCACTCAGTGGATTACGAGTGCCGGAGTGATGGTGTAAATCCCCATTTATAGAGTCCTATCGGACTCCATGGGGGGATTTGCCGTCATTGCCGGCAATACCAGTGCCGATAATAATGGCGTTTTGTGCTGGTAATGTGCCTGCCTTACCTCCAGCTTTTAGCTGGAGGTAACACAGGTGCCCCACCGGCAAACCTGTAGTCGGCCCGTCCGGCAAAGTGCCAGTATACGTTAATACCAGCACTTTAATACCGGATCAGCAAACTTATAATGAAGTCCATTCTGTACTATTTAATGTTCTCCCATGTTGTTTTTAAACATCCCCCGGTCCTAAACTCAGATGTAGAAGCTTCAAACTGGACTGCAGACCCAGATCCTAGATCCAGATGGTTCCGCGAATCCCGCAGGAAGTAAAACAAGACATTCTTAGCACTGCAAACTCACAGGGGCCTGAGGTCCTCCCAGGGGGCCGGCCTCTAGAGCCCTGAATGTGAGGGTCCGATGACAAAAGGGATGAAGCATCGTCACAGTGCATATTTACATAATTTCCCTATTCAAGATCAGAAAACCACGACTTTTATTAAAACTGGCACGATATTGTAAATATTCACCATATGTTTGTTGCTTCCGATAAATTAGCTGCTTGACAGTATCTGTTGTTTCCTTTATGTTTACTGTACTGCTAGCCTGTATTGTTTTTTCCTAAATGTTTGCTGTGTGATTCTGTCTTTTTGACATCTCACTCCTTCCCGCAGAGTTTGGAGATGGCCCAAATGGCCTCATGGCAAGGAGTCAAAAAACAAGACGATTTATGGTGCAGGGCCTTTGCCTCAAGGAGCTTAGCTCTAGGGACACGGAATGCAATACGTTCTCTTGTTCGCTACTCACGTGCATTTTGGGGGACATAGGAGGCGGTGTGCTTCCATCTGCAGCCAGAAATGAAGGACCTATTTAAACACCTAATCCAAGATGGCAAGGGCACCTCCAGAATTATTTTGAAGGTGAGTTTAGACTCCTACTGTGATGACTGGTCCATGGCCTCAGGTGCTGTGTTGTAACATCATACTTGGATGCGCACAGGGAACTTAAAGCAGGATACGCAATCCATATTATTGATGGAACTAATCTTTTTAAAACAAATGCTGATGAGAGCTTGCAAACATTCAAGGGCCTCAGCCAGGCTGCAAGACCCATAGCCCTCTCTGCCATATTGACTCCTTTTTCCTCAGGGAGGGGAAGACTCAAACAATATTATTTTGCTACCAAGTGCCCATTACAGCAATACCCACAAGATAATCAAGCAAGTTCTAATTTATACCCTCAAAGGGGCGGGGGAACAACTTAAGTTAAATCTGCCACTTTGATGGTGTCTAGACCAGTGGCCCCCAAAAAATGTGTTCCCCTCTTTTCCACTACACGATTCTTCTCTGGGGGGCAGGGTTCAATTTCACGAGAGGGCATGGCAGGAGATAAATTTGGACAGTTGGGCCCTACAGAGTTTAGACAGAGGAGACAGTCTGCCCATCTTCTCTTTGCCCCCCACTACCTCCCCATGTTGCCTTCAACTCCTCCGCAACTGCTCCTATTGCAAGAAATATCTCATCTGCTTCTGAAGGAAGCAGTGGAGCTTGTTCCAACAGAGGAAATAGGGAGAGACTGGTATTCCCATGACTTTCTAATTCCAAAGAAGGTTGGTGGTCTCTGACTCATTCTAGACCTGAGACTCCTCAACAAGCTTCTCGGAAACAATTCACGATGGTCACCATAGCACAGATTCTCCAGTCTCTGAAATTGCATGACTGGTTCATGTCTTTAAATCTGTTGGATGCATACTTTCATCTCCCTATCAATCCCAAACATTGGAAATAGCTTTTTTTGGTGGTGGAAAGCACTGACTACCAGTTCAGAGTGCTCCCATTCTGCCCCAACTTGGCCCTGGGTGTAGTCACAAAGGTGATGGTGGTGGTGGTGGTGATAGATTCTCTGCACAGGTGAAGAGTGCATGTACTTCCCAACCTTTATAATTGATTCGTACTGGGCCAGACTGGAAGAGACAGTCCTCCAGAATGTACGGACAAAATATTCTATCCTCTACCTGTAGGGTCTCTTCATCAACCTCATTCTGACACGCTCCAAGCTCTTGCAGTATATAGGGAGAGTCCTGATACAGAGCGAGTCATAGATTTTCTACCGCAGAGAGAGTAACCAGGCCATGAGAGCACACTTCCAACAAATGGAATTTGGTTTCTTGTGGATGCTAGGGTTTATATAATCCTAATCCTGTATCCTGATAGTCCTGAAGCAAAACTGCGTATGAGGTTGCTAGAGTGGTCCGTGAGAAGTCAACGTCCCCAGTTCAGGTGGAACTTCAGAGACATTATCCGGGCCCCCCACAGGTTTCCCAGAACCTGCTTTCTTGGGCATCTATGACCAACCTTTTTTGAGGTGCCTCATTCCGGCAACCATGGCCGGTACCCTGGTCATGTATATAACTCTGATGGGCTGCGTAGTTCATCTGTGGGATCTTTCAGTGAGTAGTCTGTGGGAAGACAGAGAGAAGTCCTTCCATAGCAACTTGCTTTAACTCAGGACAGTTTGTCTGTCATTGCGATCTTTCTTACCATCATTCAGAGATGTGACTGTTGTGACAAGGCTGGTATCCAATGGGGGGGAGGTAGGCCTTACCCAAAAACAACCCAGAGCCAGTCATGGCCTTGAGGGAAAGGGTAGGTGACAGGACTAATCCTCACCACTTTTCCATGTGCCCACATGTATGCTTGCAGACCCTTAACTCCCACTTTACCTCCAAGTTCAGAAAAATTCCAGTGTTTTTGTATATTTTCAGAATCCACAAGTCCAGTGTGTAGAGCCAATAGTGAAGGACAAACAAGACAGTTACCAATGTCCGGAAACAAAGCAGAGAAAATGAGACCCGGATAAGCAACAGAAAGGACACTCCCAGAAGAGAGATCACAGCCCTGCCGATACTCTGCCATGGTGGTACACAGTTTGAGCAGAGAGAGAGAGACACCCACTGCAGCCACCGTAGCCACAGCACAGAGACATTCCCATGGGCAGGCAAAACCTGTCAGCAAGCTTGCACGACCAATCAGAGGTCCCCTCGACCACCAGGGACTGAAGGGGGGAGAAGGATTCACCCTCCCCAGATAACACACCATGGAAGGGTCCCAAAGCACAGACGTGAACTTTGGACTTCCTTTGCTGTCATCAATGATATGTGGCAAGTCTGCGTGGGAACAGTGGGCGGGGCTTATCCCACTAAGTATGCCTTTTCCCTCACATATATGCACTGAGTGAGGAAAACACTGCCAAATTGGCCGGTGAAAACTGTCCAATCCCAACAGAGGAGCAGGGTTAAGAGTAGAGAACAGAAAACAGGAAGGGTGGGTTGTTCAGGTGAGTTCACAGGTGATGGACCAAGAGATCAGTAGGAGGAAGGAGCAGTAGCTTTTGGTGGAGATGTATGGAGCAGGTGAGCAATTGGCTTAGGAGTGAAGGTGGTTCTGCAGTTTGAGTGTGTCGTTGTGTGGCAAATGGGTAGGTAAAGCAGTGAAGGGAGTGATTGTGAAAAGGAGGTCACTGGGTGAAAGGAGAGGCAGCAGAGAGGAGAGAGAGAAAAAGTGGTAGGAGTAGAGACAGAGTGTGGAGAGAGAGGGGAGAAGGATGTGGAGACAGTGTGTCCAGAAGACAACTTTGACTGTAAGTTAACAGAGCATGTGCAAGGCACATCCCAATCCACAGTAGAACACTAACACCAAATAGAGTAATGACAGTTAGGAAGTCCCTGGTGAAAATAGAAGGCCAGCATTTTAGGGAGCCATCTGTAGCATATGGTAGCAATTAGACAATAGAGGTTACTGTTTGGTAGCACTCACCTGGAGTTATAGACGCCTGGGTTAGGGAGTGTGTGCCAACAGAGATGAGAGAGCGTGATGACCGTAGGTTCCACAAATATATTAATAAAATCCCTTGAAGTTGAACCATCCTTGAGATACTGAATGACTAGTGTGCCATCTGTGACACTGTACAGGCCGTCACGTACAACGCCATCATCATGTACTACATCAACAAGATGGCTGGTGTGGGGTTGCTCACACTGTTCATGGAGGCCAGGCCCCTTTGGTTTTCGGCTATGTAGAATGAGGCGAGTGTTACAGCTTCTCAGCTTGCTGTACGTCTGAAGACTGAAGCAGACAAGCTGAGTCGGCTCTAGTGGGGGGTCTCAATGAGTGACAGCTGAACATGGAGGTAGTGGAGGAGATCTTCTCCATGTGGACTTTTCCCAGATCTAACGGTTATCAATCAGTTTGAACCCAAAGTGTGAGTTCTCCTGCTCCAAGGTGGTCCCTGGCAATACACAAGTAAATAGTAAAACTTGACAACCCTTATGCATTCGCTCCACTCTCGCGTAATGCTCTGATTCTGAAGAAGTTGAAGCAAAGTGGAGCAACCTTGATCTCGATTTCACTAGACTACTGGACTGGGTGTGGAGGACCTAGTACCCAGTCATACTGGACATGCTGCTGTGCATTCTTTGGAGGATCTCATGGAGGGAAGATCTACTGACCTCATCAAGCAGCACGTGCTTCCCCACAATGCCAGAAATCAGGACTTTTGGCTATTGAGAGGTTATAGTATAATGACTGGAATCTCTCTGAGGAAGTTCTTGGTGTGATGCTCTCTGTAAGGCGACCACCCACCACGTCTATCCATGCTTGTCGCCAGAGAAAATTCCCATTTTGGTGCCGGGACAGAGAACTCAACCCATTGTTGCGCTGCACCGCTACAGTTTTGGAGTTTTTACTTTCTTTGGAAAAGTCTGGTGTCAACATTAGAACGTTGAAGGGCTATGTTGCGTCCCAAAAGATCTTCAAGAGGACACACAATTACGGGTCTTACTTTGCTGTCCCCATGGTGATACAATTCATAAAGGGCCTTATTAATGCTTGTCCTCCCAAACCATTTATCGTTCCTTTTTTGGGACCTTAATTTACGTCTAATTTTCTTGATTGCGGCTACTTTTGAGCCAATGCATTTGAGTGGTCTAAGGATTGTGTAGTTTAAAGTGGCTCTTGTGGTAGCCATCACGTCTGCACACAGAGTGTCAGAGCTCCAGGCAGAGTCAGACACCTAACCCTTTCTATCATTCACAAAGGACAAAGTAACTCTTCAGGTTAAACCCTCTTTTCTGCTAAAACAGTCAGAGTTTCAACTTCAACAAACAATACATTGACCAACTTTCTTTCTTCCACTACAAACTTTGAAATCAGAGGAAAGGCTTCACAGGTTGGATCCAAAAAGAGCTCTTTAATTCTATATTTTGAGATCATGGAGTTCATAGAAGTCGACCAGATTTTAATTGTTTTCTTCTGCTTCAAGGAAGGAAATAGAACTTTCTAAACAGACACTCTCACGATGGGACATGCTATGAATCAAGATGTGCTTTGAGATAGCACACAAAGAGGTTCCTGAAGTCATGAGGGGTCATTTTACAAGAGGTCTGGTGACTACTTACACTTTACAAAGAGGACTTCTGGTGTCAGAAATCTACCCCAAGCAGCCACTTCGTCCTTCTTTCCCCCTTTTACCAGAACAGAACACTACTGCCATAACTTATTGCCTGGTTAGAATGCTAAGGTAGGCAGGTCGATGTTAAAAAACTTCTAACTGTAGTCCTTCTTCGTCAGAAATCATATGGGCTTCATTTTGTTGTCCACAAATTCACCATGTCATATTTAATCAACAAATTGAAGCCTATATGATTGCATTTAACGAAAGTAAAAAGAACTGTCTTTTACATTATATGTGTCAGAAAGTACTTTATAATGTGTGTGTTAAAATTCTAAAACAAAGCTAAATATCGATTTTGTTTACACAATGCCGATTTGGTGTGCAGGGAACGGGAGAGATCCACAAGATTGTGGACATCTGCTGTTCCTACATGCCTTGGTACAACCTAGTGTCAAGGTTGGGGTTCTCCCCGGCACCCCACTCATTTTCTTCATAATATTACTATTCCTCAACGATTTAGGTGTGCTTTAGGCTCAACAGGACATGGGGCCTCATTACGACTTTGGAGGTAGCCATGACGCAATTAGCGCCATGGCTGCCTCCAAAATCGTGTCCGGGTCCGACCTGGTGGAGTGGGGACTTACCGGGACATTCCACCCTTGGCGGACCCGGTAAGTCCCCATTCCAAATGCCATTCCCGATTCCCATTTGAGCCGTCATAGGGCTCAATGGGAATGGGGAAGGCCCTTATTACGGGCCTGCTAATGTCAGGCCCGTAATTAGCTCCCTGGTCCCCTAACGGGACCCGTAAGGGACGTGTGGTCCGACCACATGTCCCTTGCTGTTCCCGCTAAGGGACCTCGGAATTGGGCGGTAAGGGATTACCGGCACCGGTCTCCTTACCAGTGCCCGGTATCCCTTACCGCCCACCTCGTAATGAGGCCCGTAGACTTTAGATTGAAAGTCTTCACCTTGGCCTGCGAAAATAAGCCAAATTCAGGAGACTAGTGCTGACGGTTATGAGTTGGTGCCCATAACATCACTTTCAACATGGGTCTGCGCCAAGGAGCCTTGACGGAGCTGTGCCACCCATGAAAGGGCCACTCTGAGCTAACTTCCTCCCCTGCTACTTGCCCACTGGCACTCTGTGTTCTGAAGCTCTTTTCAACCTTTCTGTACTGTGTCCTCTTTGTGCCGTTTCTCACCTGTGCTCTTTCGGAATAATTTCAATACAAAAGTGGAAGTCTCTGCCCTCAGCATCACTTTGTTGGGGTTCGAATCTGCCCTTCAAGGGCACTTCCTCTCACAAGAAAGAGCACCTAAGTTGTCAACTGGTATTCTCCTCTCCCCTAGAGCCCTCAATAAAGAATACACTGCATATGGCCACCCTGTACTATATGTTAATAATCTCCACTGTAAATCCTATTCCACTTAGGGATAAATTGGGTCTTGTCTGTGCTGCCTTCACACAAGATTCAGTGTATGTCTCTGTCAATGCTGCTTCATACTTTTGTAACGCACCCTGAAATGGGACAGTCCTGTTAGCCATCCTTGCTTATGTGCAGAGCTTCTTGTGGACGCTATCCTTGCCTTATAAATAAATACAAAAAATGTAAAAAAAACTGTCACTCAATAGAAAATGTGCACATTGAATACAAACTACAGGGACGTTGTATTTGTGTATGTGTCATAACCCAATTGTTTCCTCCAAATAAGGATGCAGCCTTACCTTGTCCCAAACCTCAGGAGTTGAGTCCAAGATATTTCCAACAAAGGGATTAACCGCAGCATTGGAAATCATGTAGTCGATTCCACCGTACTTCTGCAGAGCCTGAACCGAAAGAGAACATCAAAGTTAGAGGACAACCAAGGAACTGTAAACCCGAAGAAGGGATGTTGTGGCTTGGAGTCTTGTTCAGGGCACTACCTTGTGTCCCAAAGAGACTCCAGATTTCAATATCATGCAACTTTCAGATGTCACTATAGAGTTTTTCATGTACCACTTTCCTTCTATGTGTGCTGAGTACTGAAGACAGGGAGTCGAGATGGTCTGTCAAAAGCACGTGGTCTAAAACTCCATGGTCTGTCTCGGGAGGATAGCTCGGGGGCCAAGTGCTTGCCATGGAAGCAAGACGACATGGAGCAACACAGGTTTGATCCCCAGGTCCGCGCTTAGAAACCTCTGGGTATTAAGCGTGTTATAAATAACATATCATATCATACTCCACCACCAGGTGTAGTATGGAGTTTTAGACCCAGAGTATATATCAATGATGCACCCTGGTCTGTTTTCAATTATTGTATGGAGCCCCCCAGCCTAGCCTGGTCAGTTCAATGTATGTTTATTTGAGTACTGTGGCTGAATAGAGGTTTTAGGTAAACACACTTATTGATTGAGTCATAGCCTTGCAGTTACTTGCTGCCAGTGCCACTCAGCTCTGAATATGGTTGAAGCCGGAAGTGACCGCATTATGTACTGTACACTCATCCAACCCCTAGTCACTGACATTTGCTTCCCTGTGTAGTAGAGAGCTGCCCCTTTTTCATGCTTTGCTTCTAGAATTTTCTTTCTCTTCCCATTTCCTCTTCTTCACTTGCCCCACAGGCACCTAGCCCTGCTTTACCCCCTTGTGGCCTTGGCTTATTCTTCAGCACCACAAGTGCACATTGACCATCTTCCTTGGTTAAGAATAATTTAAATAGCTTAGCTTTGTACTCTGTATAAAGTTCTGCTTGTGGGGTATGTCAAAGTTGAGAAATCCATTGAAAACTCTGACCAAAGGTTTAAGGTGGACTGGTTGTAAGAGTGGGGGATAATAGAAGTGACCAATCCTGTCATTACCTGAAGAACCCCAGTTTCTCCCCTTCCTTCTACCTGTCCAACCTCCCCTTTAGGAGGATGCTGATCCTAAAACCAATAGCTATCGATTCTGCGGCGGGCCCCCCACTATTCATGCCTGTTTCCAAGATACGGATCACCTATGAGTCCTTGGAATGAAACTCTATTCCGGTTAATTGCCCCTGCCACGTTGGCGGTGTGCATTGTTTTGGCCCAGTTGTCCTGGAGGGGAAGGGGGGGTTCCGATGCTGAAACCCTGGCCCCCCACCCTAAGAATTGTCTCCCTTAATGTTAGGGGTCTAAACTCCACTGCCAAACGTAAATCTATTCTACAACGGCTACAAGACGAGGACGCCGGAGTGGTTCTATTACAAGAAACCCACCAGGTCCCGCGGACTTCGGACAACTTCGATCCAGATGTTTCCCGCTTCAGTTCTTTGCGTCCGGTTGCACCAAGACATGGGGGAAGGCCGTTCTCTTTGCAAAAGAATTGAACCCGCACATTCTGGACACAAAACTGTGCCCTGAAAGCCACTATGTCGCCATCAAATGCCTTTTGCTAGGACAGTTGTACACGTTTATCTCTGTATATGCCCCCAATGTGGGTCAGTCCACTTTCTACGATTCCCTGGGCACTGCCCTCTCGTCCTTCACAGAAGGTGAGACTGTGTTTGGAGGAGACTTCAATGGGGTTCCAGACCCCACGAAGGACAAATCACATCCCCCCTCTCCCAAAGACTTTAACACATTGTTGGGCCTACTGTGCCTCTTTAGAACTCTAGAGGTTGTGGATTCATGGCGTGTGCTCCACCCCACGGAAAGAGATTTCTTGTTCTTTTCCCATGTCCATAGGACTTTCTCGAGGATCAACCTCCTCCTAACGTCACCACAACTACAATCCTACATCGAGGAGGTGTCTATTGGCACGAGAACTCTATCCGATTACACCACAATAGCACTGAAACTTCGGGTACATCAACCTACCCTGAACTCACCACACAGATCGGCCTTATTCGACCCGATACTTAATGAGATGCCACTGAGAGACTCAATCGCCACCACTATTCGAAACTTCTTTAGGGAAAATCCAAACGAAGACACCTCCCCGGTAAATACTTGGGACCCCATGAAGGCGGTGGTTCAAGGGGAACTAATTGGTAGCATACCATAGAACCAGACGGCAAACCCACCTACTCCTTGAAGAAGAACTTCGAGAAGCTCAAAGAAAGCATAAACTGAAAAGTTGGTCCTCAAAGACACAACGGGCCATCCACATCACTCGAAATAAAATTGAGGCCCACTACGCCGAACACACAGCACTCCTCCTAGCCAAAGCTAAACAGTTCTATTATGCTAGAAATAATAAAGCTAATAAACTGCTAGTGAGTAAATTAGCCAAAGCAAAAAGAGGCAACACAATTATCGATCTGCGGGACCAAGAAGGCATAGTACAATACGCAGAACAGGAATAGCAATGGCTGGTGGCAGATCACCTAGCTCAGGTGAAGACCGCCCTGCATCGGGACCGGAATGGACAAAGAGAATACCTGCAAAAGGCAGCACTACCTCACCTGAAGGACAGAGCTCGGGATGATTTAGATGCCCCAATCACAGGTGAGGAGGTAGAAGCTGCTATAAAATCTCTCAAATCCAAAGCTCCTGGCACTGATGGGTTCTCTACCAGAGTCTAAAAAATCTTCCGGCCTCAGATAACTGCCCCTATGGTGGCCCTCTTCAACTCCTTTAGGGAATCGGGAACTCTTTCTATGCTGGAATCAATCACAATCATGTTACCCAAACCAGAGGGAGACCTAAGAGACCCAGCCTATTATAGACCCATTGCTTTGCTAAATATAGATGCCAATATCTATTCTAAAATGTTGGCCGACCATCTGTGCTCCCGACCTAATACACCCTGACTAAACTGGCTTCATCAAGAACAGATCTACAGGGGATAATATCTGCAGAGCCATGGACCTGGTTGAACTCGCCGCCCGGAACTCTCAGCAACTGGTGTTGATGGCCCTTGACGCCACAAAGGCGTTCGACAAAGTAGACTGGGCTTTCATGCATCACACCCTTGAGGCCTTCCGCTTTGGCCCAGCCTTTCAAAAGATGGTCCTGTCCAACTATCAATCCCCGAAAACTCTCCTTAGGGTCAATGACACTCTCTCTAACCCGATTTCCCTAACCTGCGGTACCAGACAAGGATGCCCACTATCCCTGTTAGTCTTTGCTCTGGTTATGGAACCGTTCGCTCAAAGAATTAGATTGGATAAAAACATTGTAGGCCTCGGGATACATAAAATAGCTCTCTACGCAGACGATGTGCTGTTTACTATATCGGAAGCTACCTCCTCATTACGACACGCCCTTGCAGAAATAGACAGCTACGGGAAGGATACAGGCTTCTCCATTAACTTTAACAAATCAGTAGCCTTGGGAATCAGCCTGACCTCACAGGACCACAAAGCCTTAGCCCCGCTTTGTCCTGTTCAATGGAAAAGGCAAACGATTCCCTACCCAGGAGTCCACATCCCCGCAGACACCGAAAGCGGTGTATCACGCAAACTTTCCCCCACTTTTCTGAGAACTGGACAGCGATCTGAAGAGGTGGGCATCACAGGAAATCTCTTTAATGGGGCGTATCACAGCCTGTAAAATTAACCTTCTCCCCAGATTTTGGTACGCCTGCTCTTCCCTACCCGTCACGATCCCACCAGCTGCCTTTCAGGGGCTACAGGAGAAAATGCTCCAGTTCATCTGGAGAGGTAAGAAAGCCAGGATTCACCTGAAGACTATGCTGGGTAACGCATGGCTGGGTGGGCTGGCAGTTCCCGACCTACAAAGCTACCAGACAGCAGCACAATTAGCCCACACGCAAGCCTGGCTTATGATCTCTGGGGGTCCTGCATGGGTAGAACTAGAACAATCCATCGCCTCTCCCCCTGCGTTTTCTCCACATATCTCACCCCCGCTATGACGGAATTGGAACAATCTGCTATTATCCACGAAACAGACCCTAGGCGCTTGGAACTGGACTCTACGACGCAAAGGGATCTCGAGGGGCCTGACCCCCTTTTCTTCGGTCTTCAATAACCCAACCTTCTCGCCCGGAACTAGCCCCCAAAACTTCAGGGATTGGATTGCGGGTGGCCTCCAATCACTGGGCCAGCTCTTTGTGGAGGTTCACCCCCGTACCTTTGCACAATGCAAGGAAACCTTCCATCTTATGGAGTCAGACAGATGTTCCTATATTCAGCTTTGCCTCTGGTGTTCCCACGCTCATACTCTTCAGGCAGCAACACGCACCCTCACTCCCCTCGAACTAACCCTGCAAGAACTTCCGGCTCGGGGAAGAATTTCTGCTTTAGATAAGCGCTTCCTAGGTGACTTCCTCGCCTCCAAGACACGGGGCATGGATCAATGGGAGGCAGACCTGGGGCACACACTGAAAGACCAAGACTGGGTTGACATATGGACGCAAGCCCACTCATCGTCCCTCTGCGTTACTAATAGGGAATGCGCATACAAACTCCTGTTGTGATGGTACTACCCCTTTGCGAATCCACCATATAAACCGGGCCCTAGACCCCGCCTCATGGAGACTTTGCGGTCAACCAGGCTCCTTTTTTCATATGTGGTGGTCATGTCCGAAAGTACAACTCTTCTGGAAACACTGTTTGACCACTATTGGAGACATTACGCAAACGGTAATCCCACTAGAACCGGAACCCGTTCTCCTGGGGTCCCCAGTCCCACAGAGCTATCCAAGATCGGGAAGGAAAGCCAAACTATTGACCCAATGCTTGCTGGTGGCGAGAATTGTGGTCGCCCGCACATGGAAATCTACTAAAGTTCCCCTCATGATATTGTGGTGGGGAAAGATGTGGGACATCCTGATTGCGGAGAAGGTAACCGCAGCCAGAGCTGGACTCTTGCACCGCTTTTGGGACGTCTGGGCTCCATTACTGGACTACAACAGGACATTTCCGGCTTTACCCTTCAAACCCTGCAACTCCGGGAGGATTTTGGACATAGAGGTGACATTGCAGGGGGAGGAAAGCATTGAACCAGGAACGGGAACCTCCGACTCCTAGGATTTTGAGTGGGCTGGACATGCGGGGAGGGAGGCAGAGGGTGGGGTTGAGACACACAGCAATGGGATGAGATGTAATGATGATAAAAAATCGATTGTCGCTCTGCTCTGTTTTTTTCCAAAATAAACACAGTTAAAAAAAAGAGTGGGGGATAATCCAAGAAACAAAAGACGGCCATTCTAGCTTGCTTAGGCAGCACAGTCCATCAGTACATCCCTCTCTGTCCTTGGGCTGTGCCTTGTGACAGTCAAATGAAAGTCCTAGTCAGTGGGGTTTCAATGATACCTTCTATTCCTTATTTTGAATGAGTATTCGTTGTTTCGTCTTTTAGTCAGAATGTTGGTTTCCCAGGTGGTCTCTACTATCTTGGACCAGGCCTGGGCTTGCAAAAGATGGATCCCTGGTGCCACAGTGCATCTGTCAAACACTGTCTCCATGAACACGCCATTGGAAGGCATCCTATCAGGTGGACCACTCTCACGGCCTGTAGCTTCATCATTTCCTTTCCTCCCTGCCTTTGTACCTTCTCCTCAGCTAGTGACTACTCTCCTGATGCCTCATTGATACCCCACAATGCCGGGGCCCTCTTTTTCTCCCCTCCTGCTTTTTCTCTCTCCCTTCCTCCATTGTCTCTCCTTCTGTCTCCCTCCTCCTTCTCAATCTCTTCTCTGTCAGTAGCTTTGTGGCGCTCACCTTCCCTCTTTCCTCTCCTCTCTCTTCCTGGTTAGAAGTTACACTTTTCTTTTTCCTCCACACCGTTTATTTTACTTTCCTGTACTCCTGCCACCTAAATATTTTTCACCAGCCTCCCCTGCTCTAGGTGTTCTTCATCTTTTGCCGCCTCCACTCTGTCTTCTTTACCTTGTTTCCATCCCTCTGCTTTTCTCTCAGCCTCCTCCCCCTCAGCTGTTATCTATGTGCCCTTCTGTACTTCTCTTTCTTTCTTTCTATTCTTCCTTCGCCTTTAATACTTTCTTCACAACCTCATCCTGTGGAAGATGTCTGGTGCCTTTCACCCTCCCAATCCTCTTTCCTTTTCCTCCTTTCTGCACTGTTACTATGAGTCTCCAGTCTTCCCTCTCCTCTTCCCCTTGCTGAGTAACTTGCTCAAATTCTTTGCACTCTTGCCACCCTCCTTTAACTTTCCCTCCTCCCTCTGCTTCACCACCTCTCGTCGCCCGCCTGGTTGCTCTCTGCCATTGTCTTTGCTTCTCTCTCCCCACCACTGCTGTACCCCATTGGTTTCTCCCACAAACCCCTTCGACTGGCATTGAGGGCAGAGAGGTCTTATACCCATCCAGACACGTATTTGGGACAACAAATCCTCAACTACTTCAGTCTTGCACCCCAAACCACTGAGTGTGGTGATCCGCTATATTGAAGCTATTCTTTCTGGTCGCTTTTGATTGGTCCATGCGTCCCATCAGGGATCCACAGACCGATCCTTTAAGAGGCTAGTCTGTTATTTTATTGTCACACCCTCAGTGGTTTTGATATTGCTGGTTGCCTCATAGTGGGTAACAGGCCCCCTGGTTCTCTCAGGCTTTATGAAAGCTCAATTTTTCAGCTTGCGGCCATACACAAGGGAGCAATGCTTGCCCCTTCCGCTTACCATAATTCAAACCACTGTAGTATTTTTGATTGTCCGTGGTTACTGGACCATGTGTTCTCTTGGCCCCATATGGGTCCATCTGCATTTGCCTGCCCTTGGTTGCTACTGGGATGTACTAAACACTTAGTCACCAGCACCATGTCTCCAAAGCCAAATAGACATCTGGAATGCATGCTCTCTTTCAAAGATTGCCAGTGTCCAGTTGTTGGTAAGATTGTCAGGGGACAGAGCATCACCAGCTGGGATAAAACTGAGGGGGTTACAAGGGTGTACTGATAAGTCATACTTGGAGGAGTAGGTGAACCCCTTATTAATTAGTTAGGCCACTACCTCAAGAAAAAGGACAAACCCCTTCCATGATGAGGGTGTTGCCTTGGTGGGGAGAGCGTCATTAAGTTATTCTCCCTGACTCACCATGTTGGGTAAGTTGCACTTGCCTTCAAATTCACAAGAGGCTTCTCCTCTAATGAGACTTGGGGTTATTCTGCTCTGTTTCCCCTTATCCTATGAATTAGTGACAATATATATTTCTTCCAGTAATGATGATGTGTAGGGAGCCTGTGGGATCCTCCGTTACCTCCTCCGGGCCCTAAATCAAACGGTATAGGTTCAATCTGCCCTCATAGGGCCTCATCACGACCCAGGCAGTAAGTTACCGCCTGGGCCGTGACTTTACCACCATGGCGTAAACTACGTTTACGCCATGGTGGTTGGCGGACTTACCGCCCCATTCCGACCTTGGCGGGGCGGTAAGTCCCCAATCCCCATTTACCCTTCCCCATTCCCATTTTTGCCCCATAGGGCATAATGGGAGTGGGGAAGGCGTTAATTACGCCACCGTAAATTACGGTGGCGTAATTAACTCCATGGTCCCTTAGCGCCATGGATTTTAACACCTGCTAAAAGCAGGTGTTAAATTCGCCATGGCGCTAAGGGACCTCGTACTCAGGCGGTAAGGGTCGGCGCTGTTTACGGCGCCGTAAACCCCTTACCGCCTGGGTCGTAATGAGGCCCATAGTCTCCCCAGAGCTATCACCCAGCCCAAAACATTAAACGTTCTCATAAGTGTGTGACAGTCATGTTTGAAGGGGCCTTGGAGGGGCCTGGAGGACTCTGGATCCTAGGCAGAGCTGCCCTATTCGTGTCACCCTTGTAAGTGATTCGAGGCCTCTCCAGAGACCATTTAGGCACTGCCTACTCTGCTATGTCATCCCATGCCTTGCAGCCACACTTCCACAAGCAACTATCCCTTGTTGGTACCCATAGCATGTGGAATCCAAGAAGACCACAAACAACATCTTCTTAGGCTAGTTCAGCGAGAGGGCAATGCCGAGGGTCCTTACACAGTGGGAAGATGTTTGGAAAACCTCTATGCAGAACGAGGCCCTACAGCTTAGTCCAGAGACTACAGGCATGGTTACCAGCAGATCGAAGTATTATGCAACATGCGCATGTCAGGTCAGAGAAGTCCTGATTGAATCATGCGCCAGAGCTTAGAACAAAAACAAGACTTTCAAATACCTACGAATAAGGGAATCACAAGCGCAGGGAGGGAGTCATATCCCCACTCAAGGGACCACTGTCATGTTGGATTTGCTTGATTCCAAGATGGAAGCTGTTTCCTTTAGATCTTGACCATCATGGAGAAAACAATCAAATATATTTAGGCAACAACCAATCAAAGAAGGAACACTGCAGGAACATACTAATGAGGAGAGGGGCTTCATCTTAAAGGGTGAAGGACCAACAGAACGCCTACAAATATCCAGATCCTGGGTTAATGACAGAAAAGGGCAGCTAATGGCAGCTATTTTTGGACAACTTCAGCCAGGAGCTACAGTATAAAAAGAGGCAGAGGCAGGCCAGCAGCGTGGTAGTGAGGATGGCGTCCCAGAGAATTGGTGTTTTTGGCATTAAGAGAAGTAGAATGGGAACAGGAGGTGTCAGAGCTGAATAGGCCACACTGTGAGAGAGGGTTAAGACTTGGAAGAGAGACTAGAACAAGGGATCCCCTCAGGGCCTTGACTCAAAATCTGTCAGGAACCAGAGAATACTGAAGAGGAGGAAAAAGACACTAGTCTGCTATGGGATCCAACCCAGATCTGGTATAGATGGCGAAACCACTGGAGTTGAAAGGGAGCTGGTAACCTTCAGCAGCTGAACGGGAGCCTATAGCTGGCTCTAGTCCAAGAGAGTGACTCTTGGCTGTGGGGTTAGAATTACTGCGGCCCAGAAAGGATCACTTAGGAGCCCTGAAGGGCAGGGCGGGGAAAACTGCCCAGTCTTGCCCCAGGAAGAGTTTCACAAAGCTTCAGATCCTTGAAGACATTCATATGTTTTTGATCCTCTGCCACGACCAAGAGAAGACATATGCCGTGGCACTTGGAAACAATGCATTAAAGGATGGTTTCCTGTGTGCAGGGTGTGGATTAGAACAGGGATTGGACATTAGACTAAGGGCATTGGGTCCTCTTAACCTAGACCCCTTTCCCTTGATTTGATTTCTTTCACCACATGGACACTGGTAAGATGTAGTTTTCCCTTTTCTGTTGGTTAGATGTTGCCCGGTGTCCAGTCAAAGGATCGAAAATAAAGGATCAAATGACCTTTTGCTCGAATACAAAAGGATCGAAAAAAAGGATCGAATTTTTTTTATGTATTAAGTTTGGGTTGGTAAAAAAAGTGTTTTTAATAAAGAAAACAGGGGTTGGGGGGGGACCCCAAAAAATCGATCCTTTTTTTCGGTCCTTTGACTGCCGAACAAAAGGCATTCGATCCTTTTGTTTTCGAAGCTTTGACCTACAACCATGTTGCCCCAGGTCCTGTAGCAGTTTCTCTCACCCTGCCCTATCACTAGGGCTAAGTTTAAGAGGAGGCCAGATATTAGTTGGAGAGGTTGAACCAGGGAGACCGACCAATCCTTGAAGTGAGTTGGAATAAGGAGAGACTAATACTTCTTTGCTGCTGGGCGTTATCTTTATACCCACAGTGTACTGAGTAGTGTCAGATAGTCCATCTTGTGCATATTTAGACTTCCTTTTGTTTCAGCACTTCCATGTAGGTAAGCCTCCGTTCACTGTGCACCCCCTTTCCCTACAAACCTTTCACAAATGAAAATTAAAAGCTATCATAATTCGCCTTCATGGGAGTGGTCTTTTTCTTCTTCCTCATGACAGGGGCTTCAGGACTACAGGGAACAGTTGTCCATAGTTTGATCAGGCCATTATAACAAGTCCTGAGCAATTGAATCTTTCTGTGCAATCAGGATTGTGTAAGGTTCAGCAGTTTAGTGAATAGTTTAGTAACTAAGGAGGTAAGTCTGGGGCAGCCAGCTTCCAGAAAAAGGGTTTCATCACATGTGTCTCCAAACCTAGCCAATATGGAGAACTCACCCGATTAGTAGTATCCTTAGGTTTGTGAAAGGCTGTTTGGCAGGAATAGGAGAAACACTCAATGTAATGTAACTGGAAAGCGCACTCCTTGTCACCTGAGTAGAGGGAGATCCCTTCAGGGTAGGACCTGGTTGATGTTGCAGGGAGAGAATGAAGGGAGAAGCACAGGACTGAATAAATGAATATGGACCCTAAATCCCCTTCTCACCACAGGAGAGAGTGATGGTCCCTCCAGGATAGGACGGGTCAAATTTAGGAAAAATCGCAGTGCCTCTAATCGGGGGTTAAGATATCTATGGAGCAGGGCTTCTTGGACGCAGAAAGTATGCTTCAAATGGGAGTTAGGAAGGAAGGTAATCTCTCACCGTGTTCACAAGCCTCTGCCTGTCCTCCTCCTTCCCCACATGGCATATGACTCCCGTCACACTCAGGTTCTCGGCAGCCAACTCTTCCACGGCCCGGTCCACATTCACCTTCTTACGGCTGCTGACCACCACGTGTGCCCCCTCCTGTGCCAGCCGCCGGGCCATGTCCAGTCCAATCCTGGAAAAGACCAAGCAGGTGCCATGAGATAAGAGTGTGAGGGGGATGAGCAGGCACACCTGCTCCATGTTGATGTACATCCGCAGACTGACACGTCACTTCCCTCTCCCCCTCTGTGCCCACTTCATTCATATGTTCTGCATTGTTAGCCATTCATCCGGACAAACTGGTCAGAAGTAGCACCCACTACCCCTATTTACAAGGGTCTTCAATGGAAGCCTAATGGAAAGTGGATAAAAAAATAAGGAGTGTACAACAAAAAACGTAAAGAACCTTTCCATGGCATTAGTAACCACACAGTCATTACTGGCGCTAGTCTGATCTGCACATGTATGCATCATGCATGCAGACAGAATGAAGCCTTTGGAAAAACAGCACAATTGTTGACTCTTTACATTCTGCCGCTTTTCTGAAAGCTTCCTTCTACCTGGATCTGCAGGATTGTTATGGTTACAATGGAAAACCAAACAAAACACAGAATTATTGTGAGCACCAACATCACTATGATGTATCCCACCATGCATTGTTCAAGACATTTCCCGTGATAACATCACAGGTGGCTTTATCACAATGGTTCATTTGTGCTCGCTTCCTTGGTACTAGGCAAGATGAAATGATATGATTGGTTATTTATAACACGCTCAATGCCCAGAGGTTTCTAAGTGCGGACCCGGGGATCGAACCTGTGTTGCTTCATGTAGTCTTGCTTCCAAGGTGAGCACGTTGCCCCTTAGCTATCCTCCCGAGACCTCCCGAGATGGGACTATACAAATGAAGTATACCCAAAACGAATGACCGGATATTATGCCATATGAGTACGGCCTCTGTGACATGGTGCAGTAACAATCACAGAGTACCAAGCGGGCATAGCCTACAGTGCTGATATCTACTGTCTCAGCCACATAGAGGTCATAGCTGGAACTTGGCCTGCATTGATGACCATCTCCAGAGGACAGAAACCACCCCGAGGGGAGGGAGAGGGAGGTGGTGACCATAGGACCTTGGTACTGCAGTCAGGTGAATGGTGTGTCTGTCGCCGGGTGGAGGAACCACCTATACACTTGTTAATTTGTTCTAAAACAAACCCACATTTTTTTAAAGGAAATTTGATGTGAAAATCACAATTGACTGGAATTCAAAATACAGAGAATTATTTTAACTTTGTTCATATAAAGTTATAGCAGAAAAAGGACTTATTTGAGAGAAAAGAACAACCATTTAATAATGACAATTAAAAGTAAGTTTTTTATTTTTGGTCACAATACAGTGCCTCTAAAAAATTATTTGCTAAAAAACAACAATACATGTGCACTGTAACTAAAGTGACAAATTACTATCAGTGGGATAAGATCATGAAAAACGAACAAAGGATAGGGGACCAGTGGGTGAGCACTCAATGACTAACATCAACTGGTGAAGAGTAGAGCATTTATAGATTGAACTAGCTCTATCATATGGAAAACACCTACGATATTTGTTAGGTTTGCTTTTGTGGAAGTCGACATATGTTTCGGCTATTGACACCAAAAGAAATCAGGCAATGCACAAAAAACGTTGTCTGTTGGTGCAGGCGTAGCCGTCTTCAGGACAAAGGAGAAACGAGATGTTTTAATGGTTTAACAGTGTTGAGTACTTCATAAACATCGTGCTGTGTCGGTGGAAAAGGCACGAAACCCACTACAAGGTAAACAAACATAAACATGTCACATATACATACAAATAGAAGTAGAAAGAAAGCATCATGCGAAAATGGTTGATAAAAAACAGTTGTTTAGAACATTAACAGTGTGACAGTGGCGGGGCACCCGGTAGGCAGTACACAACATGTTGATCATCATTGACTGCAGCCAAGGTATATACACAAAGAAACGGTGTCCAACATTTGACACTTGCATTTATTTGATCTATTTCTTTTCAAATATGACGATTAGTTCATATAGAAGTGGAAAAATTGTTTTCTTTAATTACTGATAATTGTTCATTGGAAATGGAAGACTCGCCTCTGTGTTGGCCATGACCGTAATCCATCAATAGAAAATTAATCAGTTTTAACACGCAACTGAAAGTTAAAGTGCTATTCCCTTTACGACATAGACAATTGAAAAAAGGGGAAAACTCTTTTATCATCACTGAAGGGTTTAAACATAATCATGTTGTTGTTATGCCCTTTCTGGTGAGTAATGGGAGCCAATGCTTACCATTGTTATCCTCGAGAGACCTTTTTGAGGATCAAGAAAAGGGTGTGAAACATTTTTTGAATTAAATGGTTTTGGTGCGCCGTTGTAGACAATGAAGAAGAACTATTCAAGCCTGAAAACGACAAAAATGCCTCAATTTTAAATTTTGTTTATTATTGTGAATGCCGGCTTTTTAATTTTGCAAAAAGGCAGTCAGAAGCTGTTGTTACCTTTAAAATTTCTTGAACGTAGGATTGTTCAGGGTGATAACTCTGATTGTAGCTAGGTGGTTTAGACGTGACCTGGTGTCAGCAGGAGAGAGACTAAATTAGGCCAAATGCTTATGCACTAAGAGCAAGTAAAAAAATATTCAGGGTTACTTACAGAGGTCAAAAATGATGGTATTTGATTACCTCTACACGAAAGTCAGCCAGGCTTTGCCTACACGGGCGCGCCAATGCTGTACTTGCAAACGTGTCTGGAACCCGGGATAACCGTGGTGTGACTGGCAACGAGACCAGTAAAGCCGTGAGGCCGTGTTGATTAGCTGCTAGGAGCCTACGTGCTTCCGTAAACAGCTGTACACGCGCTCAACTGAGTGTTTAAGTAGTTTGGAGAGATGACGTAGCTTGTTTTGATTGGCACAAGGAAAAAGAAGAGAGCGGTGTGTAAAAATACACGGATTAGTTACGCTTAAAGGAACAGAGTTTGTTTAGAAGAGTGGTTTTAAATATCGCAGGCATTTATTTAGGAAGACCCCAGAGTAATGTGGGAACCATTAAGAAGGGAATGGGAAGAATTAGAAGAAAAGGGACCATTCTACTGTCGTGTTTAAACCCCGTTTCACAGTATTCAAATTGAAAATCCATTTTTGTTCTTGTTTGGTAAGGAGTAGGTCTCTATTGCCCCCTCTAGGTGGAGCTGCAATGGTTTGAATTACAAACTTTACTGGTCCCGTTGCCAGTCACATCACGGTTATCCCAGGTTCCAGACGCGTTTGCAAGTACAGCATAGGCGCGCCCGTGTAGGCGAAGCCTGGCTGACTTTCGTGTAGAGGTAACCAAATACCATCATTTTTGACCTCTGTAAGTAACCCTGAAAAATGTTTTACTTGCACTTAGTGCATAAGCGTTTGGCCTAATTTAGTCTCTCTCCTGCTGACACCAGGTCACGTCTAAACCACCTAGCTACAATCAGAGTTATCACCCTGAACAATCCTACGTTCAAGAAATTTTAAAGGTAACAACAGCTTCTGACTGCCTTTTTGCAAAATTAAAAAGCCGGCATTCACAATAATAACCAACATTTAAAATTGAGGCATTTTTGTCGTTTTCAGGCTTGAATAGTTCTTCTTCATTGTCTACAAAGGCGCACCAAAACCATTTAATTCAAAAAAAGTTTCACACCCTTTTCTTGATCCTCAAAAAGGTCTCTCGAGGATAACAATGGTAAGCATTGGCTCCCATTACTCACCAGAACGGGCATAACAACAACATGATTATGTTTAAACCCTTCAGTGATGATAAAAGAGTTTTCCCCTTTTTTCAATAGTCTATGTCGTAAAGGGAATAGCACTTTAACTTTCAGTTGCGTGTTAAAACTGTGATTAATTTTCTATTGATGGATTACGGTCATGGCCAACACAGAGGCGAGTCTTCCATTTCCAATGAACAATTATCAGTAATTAAAGAAAACAATGTTTCCACTTCTATATGAACTAATCGTCATATTTGAAAAGAAACAGATCAAATAAATGCAAGTGTCAAATGTTGGACACCGTTTCTTTGTGTATATACCTTGGCTGCAGTCAATGATGATCAACATGTTGTGTACTGCCTACCGGGTGCCCCGCCACTGTCACACTGTTAATGTTCTAAGCAACTGTTTTTTATCAACCATTTTCGCATGATGCTTTCTTTCTACTTCTATTTTTATGTATATGTGACATGTTTATGTTTGTTTACCTTGTAGTGGGTTTCGTGCCTTTTCCACCGACACAGCACAATGTTTATGAAGTACTCAACACCGTTAAACCATTAAAACATCTCGTTTCTCCTTTGTCCTGAAGACGGCTACACCTGCACCAACAGACAACGATTTTTGTGCATTGCCTGATTTCTTTTGGTGTCAATAGCCGAAACATATGTCGACTTCCACAAAAGCAAACCTAACAAATATCATAGGTTTTTTCCATATGATAGAGCTAGTTCAATCTATAAATGCTCTACTCTTCACCAGTTGATGTTAGTCATTGAGTGCTCACCCACTGGTCCCCTATCCTTTGTTCGTTTTTCATGATCTTATCCCACTGATAGTAATTTGTCACTTTAGTTACAGTGCACATGTATTGTTGTTTTTTAGCAAATATTTTTTTAGAGTCACTGTATTGTGACCAAAAATAAAAAACTTACTTTTAATTGTCATTATTAAATGGTTGTTCTTTTCTCTCAAATAAGTCCTTTTTCTGCTATAACTTTATATGAACAGAGTTAAAATAATTCTCTGTATTTTGAATTCCAGTCAATTGTGATTTTCACATCAAATTTCCTTTAAAAAATGTGGGTTTGTTTTAGAACAAATTAACAAGTGTATAGGTGGTTCCTCCACCTGGCGACAGACACACCATTCACCTGACTGCAGTACCAAGGTCCTAGGGTCATCACCTCCCTCTCCCTCCCCTCGGGGTGGTTTCAGTGCTCTTTGATCCCCGGAGGTGGTGTTCCCAGAAATTGGATCTCTCCTAAATGCGCAGCACATCTCCAGAGGACAGACATGCCCTGTGGGTACTGTATCTTCCGCATGGCTTGCTTCCATCCAACATTATAGGATTTGCTCTTTCATATTAGGGTAAACGAAATCATTAACAGCCAATATGAGCAGCGGAAAGCTATAATTCTATAACCTCACATCCTTATACACTGAAGGAAATGCCTGCCTAAAAACCCACCGAACGGAATAGTAGCAAGTAAGAAGTCCCAAATAAAACGACCCCTGTGAAGATGCCATGAAAATAAAGCCATGATGTGCCACCTCGAATTCGTATTTCTGAGAGATGACTGCTCGCTGTAGGCAAATGATCATCATGGCCAAATAATATTCTGCAATGTGACGCACCAACTAAATGATAGCAGGCGCAAAGCTGATCGGGGGCTGTCAAACTGAAGGCCCCCTTACATTTTGAAGAATTGGGTGATATTCATGCGTGAATGGTCATTCGCAAAATTTCAGGAAGGTATGTAGGGTTAATTGAATGCATTCTGATGCTGACAAAGGCGGTAAGCAAAACCTTCCAGTGTGGCCAAAATGCACATTTTTCCTAGTCAGCCTTTCATTTTTGATTACAGGTTATTTTCCCATTTCTCAAGACCAGCTTTTTCGCTTTCATCAAACATCTGGGCAACAGTGCTCTTTGAAGATGTGTCAGGCACGTGTGACAGGAAATGTCATTTAACAGGTCTACAAGCGGAGTCACTTAAATTTCCACACCAAGAATGAAGAATAGCCTGTTTTCTAAGTCAATTCACCAGTTTTTGAGGGATGAGCAGTTCAAGGGTGAGTTCCCTTAGCTGTTTGCAGCCCCAGCCGTGGTCATTAGAGGTCATATGTGGCTTGTATCTCTTGCCTGGACAGCGGTGTGGTGGGCTGCAGACACTTTGGTGTTTGAGACCATTAATATGCTTGCACTTGCTTTGTGGAATTGTGAAAGGGTATATGGACAATTAGAGTTAGAAATAGGGATTCTTAAATCCTCCTCCCAGATCAATTTGTTACATTCAGTAGGGATTCAAGATGCTTTGCATATTTGTCTGCCATTTTGGAAATGCGGTTTTTCGATCGAGCGCTGAATGAGCCCGTAGAGATTGTCTCCCCATCAGGTAAGCACAAGATGACTCTGAATGACGCTTAACTTCTAGGAGTTATGCTAGATACCTTTACACACAGTTTCAGAATATTATTTCAAGCGGAAAGTGGATAATTATTTCCAAGTATAATGTTACAGGTAACTTATTTGATACACAGAACAGCCATTTTTGGCAGAATTAAGAACCAATTCAAAATTGACTCCCCACAGGTAAGCTAGCTATTATGAAAAGCCCATGGATTGTAACATTTGACATATATCTCCCGCTCTAATTTACCAGGCAGACAAATAACTTCTCCTAATATTGGATTAATCTTCATTCATTTTTTTAGAAGTATATGATGAAATCCATATAGAATAGATCAAGTTGGATTTGGACAAGAACAAAACACCACACCATGTGAAAATGGTAAGATTGACTGACAGTGTATAGATAAATATAAGTATACTGATAACCAGATGGTCACAGAAATGGTTTCATTAGAGCCTTTTTATCCACAGGGAACTAGCACAGGGAGATGAAGTAGGGCGACAATATCTAATACCCACCTTCACATCAGGAGTTGGGAATGAATCACCTCGATACAGCTAGCAGAAGACACCCTATAAGGTAACCATAGGTACTTTTTTACCCTTGATGTATATTTGCTAATCTTCACGAATGGATCAGGAATAATTAGTATTCTCGTTATAATTTTAGGGGGGCACTATTTGAAATTAAAAATACAGAAGTGCAAAGTCATAAATGCTGAGAATAGTGAATGAAACAATCAGGTGATTATTAAGTTCAAGTCATTCAGTTATGACAGAGTAACATGACTATTTGTCGAAAGACCTAAAATATCTCTTTATTTATTGTATTTTATAGATGCATTGTATGATGAAAACACTGGTAGACATCTTCTGAAGAAGGGGACATAATTTCCCCAAAACGCGTAAAGAATTTTTTGCATTCAAGGTCAATCTGTTGGCAAATATAATTACACAATATGGACAATTACGGTTATATATGAACCTAGATTATGCAAAAGTTTACTAGTGATACAAGAAATCAAGTGAAAAATTGTTTTGGTAACTAGACTATGAAGTAATAGCCAGAGTTTTTGTTCACAATAATGCTAAAAATATTGTTGAAAAAACATGTTTAAATATGTGAAATTATGTGTTTTGAATTACCTTTGGTTATAAATTTTATTAAATTATATTGATGCTTAGACCATCATTATATAAAAAGATATACTTTTGATTATACAAGAAAACATGAGTATTTGCTTGTAATTACAATGATAGGCTGTGCAGGGGACGGGAGTGATCCACAGAACTGTGGACATCTGCTGTTTTTACATGGGGCCTCATTACGACCCTGGCGCTAATGGGTTACGGCGCCGTAAAAGGCTGCAGCGCCGTTAACCCATTAGCGCCTGATTACGAGGTCCCTTTGCGGGACCCGACCTTAACGGCTGGTCTACACCAGCCGTTAAAGTAGGGACCCACAAAGGGACCTTGGTGCTAAGTACGGTACCGCAATTTGCGGTTCCGTACTTAGCGCCATCCCCATTGAGCCCTGTGGGGCAAAAATAGGAATGGGGAAGGGCCATGAAGGAAGGGGGAATTACCGCCCCACCAACCTTGTAATGGGGTGGTAATTCCCCCTTTCTCCATGGCGGAGTCGGTAAGTTACCGGCATGGACCATGGTGCTATTAGCACCATGGTTTTCCGCCTGGGTCGTAATGAGGCTGATTGTCTGTTACAGCCCAGTGTCATGGTTGTTTTTCTCCCCGGCACCCCACTAATTATCCCAAGATCTTTACCATACTGAAAATAGGTGTGCTTTAGGCCAATTAGTTTCTAGCCCTGTGTTTCCTCCAGTCCCCGTCTTTCCTCACGAGATCAGGAGGCTGAGAAAGTTCGGGAAACACATGATCCTGATGCCCTCAGATTGGGCCAGCAGGACGTGGCACCCGGACCTTCTGGACATGCCCATCTGCCCTCCAATACGTCTTCCACAAAGAGAGGACCTTCTTTCGCGAGAGAAGGGTTGGGTTCTACATCCAGAGGTCGAGACACTCAGCCAACACACATGGTTTCTGAGAGGCATCCCTGATGACGTAATGGAGATCTTACTTTCGGCCAGAAGGCCAGCAACAAAGTCCTTTAATTCTGCAGCTGGTGCAGGGACAATAATGTAGCCCCTTTACTATCTACTATACCTAGCCAATCTGGGCCTCCAGGTTGGAACAATTAAAGGCTATTTGATGGTGCTATCCATCTTTAAGCGCTCGTCTGAAGAAACGTCTGATTTTAAGATACCATTGGTGATACCATTTCTGAAGGACTCACCAATGTGTTCCCTCCATCTCCTTTTCAGGTTCCTGTTTGGGACCTTAATTTGGTGTTAAAATGTCTAATGTGTGCACCATTTGAACCTCTACATTCATGTCCATTAAGGTTACTAACGTTCAAGACCATTTTGTTAGTAGCACAAACCTCACCCTGTAAAGTGTGTGAGTTGCAGCCACTATCATCTAAACCACCCTTTTACGGTATTCCACAAGGACAAGGGTCATCCTGACGGTTAAACCGTCATTTTTGCCTAAGATCAGTTCAGATTTTCATGTAGGACACAAGATTGTGTTACCCACTTTGTATCCTCCATTTTATCCTAGCAAGGAGGAAGAGACGTTGCACAGATTAGATCCACGTAGAGCTCTAAGCTTCTACATTTCTAGACTGTCCAAACTTCATCTGGATGATCAACCTTTTGTAGGTTATACAGGTCACAGACTGGGTCAGGCTTAAACAAAACAACCTTATCAAGATGGATCATTGTAGCAATTTCAGAATGCTACAGTCTGGTGGGTAAAGATCCTCCAAAAGGCTTGACGTCCCGTTCCACCAGGGGCATGGCTACCTCTTCGGACCTGCAAAGAGGTGTTCCCATTAAAAACATTCGTGAGGCAGCTACGTGGTCTTCAATACACATGTTCATGAAGCATTACTGCCTTCATTCTTCCCTCAGTCAGGATGGAAGCTTTGGGAAAGCTGTCCTCCATTCAGTTCATGGAAACCATTGATCAAATTCTGACTCCCTCCTCCAAAACAAACACTGCTTTGGAAGTCTATCAAAGATGAGGAATACGTGGGAGAACACACTCCATTCGAAGAACAAGTTACTTACCCTTGGTAACGTTCTTTCAACCGGATGTTCCTCCCGCGTATTCCTCATCACCCTCCCAGGCTACCGCATAATAGAATTTCCCATGCTATTACAGCTTTTGCTCCTTCAAAGTCTAGTACGGTCAAACCCGTGTTCATGCGGGTAGTTCTACTGAAAGAAAAAACTGAAATGAAGCCAACGGGCATTGCATTTTTTATTTTATTTTTTGTTTTTTACATTTGTAGAGCGTGCCGCAGCCCAGAGACATCGAGGTGCTATTACATGAAGGTGTACGCAAGCAAGATTATGTATACATAGAAAACATAAGGTACTTAGTTACAGAGAGAGAAACGTAGCGTGGTTACATGTGACATACGTCTGCCTGCAGAGATCAATGCAGGTAAGTTTAGACAAACAGCCTAGTTTTTACGGCTTTGTGAAAGGCAGGTTGAGAGTCAATCCCCCTGAGGTGCGTGGGTAGGGAGTTCTAGTGTGCGGCTGCTAGAGCTGGGAAGCTTGTACCACCCGCACGTACTCTGCAGGTCTTGGGTGTAGAAATCCGGTTCGTGTAGGCAGATCTAGAGGGCCTGGCAGAGGTGGGTCGTGAAATTCTCTGGGCAAGGTAAGGGGGAGCAAGGTCATGGAGGCATTTATGGGTGAGGGAGAGGATTTTAAAGATGATTCTCTGCCTAATGGGCAGCCAGTGGACCTGCCTCCTAAGGTCAGAAATGTGGTTTTTCCTGGAGAAACCTGTGGCGGCCCTGAGGGTGTTCTTCTGGGCAAGTTGGAGCTTAGCGATGTTTTTGCCGGAGGCCCCACCAAGGAGCGCATTGCAGTAGTCCCCGTTTTGAGAGGATATGAAGGGTCTTGCTGCGTAGATGAGTTTGGAATAGTATGGCGATGAAGAGGTTATGGCGTTAACATGCCTGGCCATGGTAAGATTAGAGTCGAGTTAGACTCCTAGAGTCTACACTGTTTGGGAAACCGCAATCGTTATGTTGTCGATTATAAAGGAGGAGTATTGTTTGCCGAGGTTGCCTAGAATGTTTGGTGACCCAATAAGTAAAAGCTTGGTCTTCTCGCTATTAAGACATAGCCAATTGTCTGCCATCCAAGCTTGGATGGTGGTGTAGATGGAATTGAGGGTGTTCTTGTCCACCTCATAGTCACCTGTGAGCGGAATGAGCACTTGGGTGTCATTCGCATAAATGGTGTATGAGATGCCCATGGCATGAAGGAGATTGAAGAGAGGCCGAGTGAACAGGTTGTAGAGGGTGGGCGCTATGCAAGAGCCCTGGGGCACCCCACATTTGATGTGACTGGGAGAGGCGCATGCTGAGTCCGAGAAAACTTTCATGGCCCTTTTTCCTGTAGGAAGGAGGTGATCCATGCGCATGCATTCGGGGAGAAGTCGGCTGCTATAGAGAGATGGTGGCAGAGTGTGTTGTGATCGACGAGGTTGAATGCTGCTGAAAGATCGAGGAGGAGCAGGAGCGCTGGTTTGCCAGCTTCACGAATGTCATCCATTTGATTTTTCAGGTCAAGTAGAGCTGTTTCAGTCCCATGTCGATGTCTGAAACCAGACTGCCGAAGGCCCAGAAGGCGGTGCTCTTCGATGAATTTTTGGACTTGCTGGTAGGCCGCTTTGTCCAGAATTTTCAGTAGAAAGGGGACAGTGGTGATGGGCCTGTAGTTCGCTGGTACTGATGGGTCAAGTGAAGGTTTTTTGAGGAGCAGACGAACACAGGCTTCCTTAAGATCAGTTGAAACATGGCCAGACTGAAAGGATGTATTTAGGAAGGCTGTGAGGAAGGGGGCCAAGGTAGGGCACAGTCTTTGTTTAGCTGTGCAGGGCAGACGTCACCTTTACAGTTAGATGGTTTGATGGTTTTTAGGAGCGTGATGGCCTCAGATTCAGTGATGTCCTGGAAATCGAATGGCGGGCAGGAGTGGGTTTTGGTCTCTTTGTTGGTGTTAATATTCTGGTTGGCAATTAGGAGGGTCAGAGCTTTTTGGTGTGCCTGAATTTTAGTTTGCAAGGTGTTTAGTTTATTAAACATGGTGGATTGGATGTCATTGCACCATTTTTCATCTTTCAGGATGGTGGATGGTGGGGCGGACTGAGTTTCAAGTTCCCTGAAGATGGTGAAGATTTCTTTGGTACTAGATTTGGCGTTGGCAATCCTATTGTTGAAGGAGTTAGCTTTAGCGAGAATAATAGCTGATTTGTAGTCCTTAGAGATAGTCTTAAAGGTAGATTTGGTAGCGTCATTAGGTTTATTTCTCCAGGCTGAGAGGGCAACTTGCTTCTTGGCGCGAAGCTCAAGAAGCTCTTGGGAGAACCATGCGTTAGTATGCTTGGCTTTCTTAGATTTTCTGAGAGGGCCGATGGCATCAACTGCATAAGTGATTGCCAGTTTGAAAGCGTTGGCAAGAGTGTCGGGGTCCGTTGAGAAGGGGGCTTGGAGAGCCGGTACCGCAAGGAAGAGTGTGATCCTTTCTACAGTTAGTAGGCGGGAGCTTCTGGCGAGAGCTGCGGGAAGAGGGATGGTGGGTTTAGGGGGTCCTTTAGATGTGTCCAGGTCAAATTGGATGTGGTGGTGGTCTGTCCATGGGACAGGAGAGTTTCCAGTGATTAGCACTGGGCAGTTGTGGTGGACAACCCAGTCTAAAGAACATCCTTTGATGTGAGTAGGATTCGAGATGGTTTGCGAGAATCCGAGAGAGGAGAGTGCTTCATTTAGAGCAGCCGCGTGGGCGTCATTAGGATCATTGAGGCCTAAGTCAAGGTCACCTGTGAGAAGGAGTTTGGATTTTTTCTTTAAGTTCGCTGAAAGTGCTTGGATGAGGGATTCCTGGAATTCGGCGATAGGACTCGGTGGTCGATAAACAATATGAAGGGTCAAGGTGAGGTTAGGGGAGAGATAGATTATGAGGGGAAGGTAGTCCCAGCTGTGGCCAAGTTTACCTTCAAGCTTCCTAATAGTGAGGTTGTCTTGGCGATGAGGGCTACTCCCTCGCCTCTGAGAAGGGGTCGGTCTTGCCTGTAAATGGTGTATCCGCCTGGGATGGCCAGCGAAAGGGCAGGGCCTAATGAGTCATTCAGGCAGGATTCACTGATAATAAGGAGGTCAGTGTTGTTATTGAGAATTAATTCATGAATGTCTAGGGCATGTGCAGGAAATGAGCGGGCATTTATTAGGGCACACTTAAGGGTGGGGGTCAGTTGGGGTGTGGCTGAGGAAGCTAGTAGGCATGATGGTTTTGTAAGGGGCATCAGGCACAGGCAAGTTAAATACAGTGGGGGCAGCAAGCACCACAGGCAGATTCAATACAATGGGGGCAACAGGCTCCACAGGCAGATTAGATGCAATGGGGGCAGCAGGTACCACAGGCAGATTCAGTACAATGGGGGCAACAGGCCCAGTAAGCAGGTTCAATGCAGTGGGGGCGGCAGGCACCACAGGCAGATTAGATGCTATGGGGGGTAGCAAGCCCAAAAGGCAAATTAGATGCAATGGGGGCAACAGGCCCAGTAAGCAGGTTCAATGCAGTGGGGGCAGCTGGTACCACAGGCAAATTAGATGTAATGGGGGCAGCAGGTACCACAGGCAGATTCAAAACAATAGGGCAACAGGCCCAGTAAGCAGGTTCAATGCAGTGGGGGCAGCAGGTACCACAGGCAGATTAGATGCAATGGGGACAGCAGGCACCACAGGCAGCTTAGATGCAATGAGGGCAGCAGGTACCACAGGCAGATTCAATACAATGGGGGCAACAGGCCTAGTAAGCAGGTTCAATGCAATGGGGGTGGCAGGTACCACAGGCAGATTGGATGCAATGGGGGGAGCAAGCGCAGGCCAGTGTGCAACATTGGGCGCTCGTGTGGATGGTAGTAGGCGGGTAGGATCAAAGCAAGCCACGCCAGGGGAGCAGAAGGTAGTATTGGCCAGAGAGATATCACACCAGCACCTACTACCGAGGCACTTGGTGCGAGAGTTTGTGCTCGAAGTGTAGGTACGTTTGGATAGTGTAGTACGTGTGCTGAGCCGTGCGTTTCGAGCAGAGCAGAGTGGAGAGTTTAGGAGTGTAGATGGGAGGCAGCTGGAAGGCTTACCTTGATGACGGTGCCAGGGGGCTCCGTCCAGCGCCGTCGAGCAGCAGAGAGCTGCAGAGAGTGGCAAAGGCCTTATCCATAGGCCATTGCCATAATGCGGCTTTGCCTGGTGGCGCTGCTCCTCTTCCTTTAAAGCGGGAGAGGAGGGGCTGCAGGCAACGGTGTGCGAGTCACCTGACTCGGTGTGGGCTGGCCTCTTCCTTGTTGCCATGGACATGAGACACGGCTCATGTCCGATGTGTATTGCGGCAGGGACTGCGCGGGGCATGATGGCGGCGGGGGCTGGGCTCCTTCCTCCCGGGTGCAGGTGGAGGCTCCTGCCTGTTCTGGGGACCTTGGAGAACCACTCGCAGCGGAGCTGCAGTGATTGGCAAAGGCCTTATCCATTGGCCTTTGCCATAATGTGGCTTTGCCTGGCGGTGCTGCTCCTCTCCCTTTAAAGCGGGAGAGGAGGGACTGCAGGCAACGGTGTGCGAGTCACTTGACTCGGTGCTGGCTGGCCTCTTCCTTGTTGCCATGGACATGAGACACGGCTCATGTCCGATGTGTATTGCGGCGGGAGCCGCGTGGGGCATGATGGCAGCGGGGGCTGGGCTCCTTCCTCTGGGTGCAGGTGCAATCTCCTGCCTGTTCTGGGGACCTTGGAGTACCACTTTCAGTGGAGCGTGCTATATATACCTTCGATTACATCATCCTTGAGACAGAGGCCCTCGAGGGACCTTGAGTCGACTGTATCGATGCACAGCACACTGTGCTGAAATTCTTTTTCCCAAAGCAGCTCAAGCTGGATATTGAATATCAAAGATGAGGAATACACGGGAGAAACTTCAAGTCGAAAGAACGTTACCAGGGGTAAGTAACTTGTTCTTCTCCTCCAATTACACTCTCTCCTTCTGACTTTCAACGCCCTTCTCTCCAGCTGATAACTACGATCCTCCAATATTACCCCTCCAAGATGGTACCTCTCTTCCTCCAATACAGTTCACTCCTGAAAACAGCCCTCCTTCTGCAGTACCACTCTCTTGATGACAACTTTCCAAGTTCAATATAATTCCCTCCTCCTGTCACTCTCACCCCTCCAATATAATTCCCTCCTGGTGACAACATTCCTCCCACAATGTAATTTACTCCTGATGACAAACCTCCTCCTCTAATATAATACTTTCCTGATCACTTTCCTTTCAATAAACCTTGCACGCCAATCTATCCAAACATATTCCTCCAGCTCCTTCTCAAATGTCCCAAACCTATAGGTTGAACTGGCTGGCTTTTATCGTCTGGTCTACATCTGTGTACTGTGAGCTTGATTGGCCCGATTACCTAATGTCATGTGGGCTGATGGGGGATTGGCCTATGGTTATATTAGGGCCTATCGCCACCTTGGGTTTTAGAACTACTAAGGACATCTGTCTGACCTCCTTTTTACCCTTTTTGAGCTGTACTGAGGTTACTGAGGTTACCTGGTTTAAACCGGGTCACACTGTGTAAATCCAAATCCAGCAAAACCTTCAGTAAGCCAGGTTTAGTATCAATTGAGTGCTTTCGGTGTATGGAAACAGTACCTTTGTATTTGTTGTGAGCAGGAGCGGGATAACAATGAGTGTTTGTTTCTAAGTGCTCACAGGAAACATGCTGTCACAGATTGCATAGCAAACCCTCTGGGCCAGATTCCCATACAAAATGTTGACGCAGGTGAGGGGATGCGCACTGTGACAAGGCATCTGGCCTTGTCACAGTGCATATGCTTCATTTCACTAATCTTGTTTGGCGGGTGACACTGTGTATCCAGCTGACTCCAGCAGGCTAGGTCCATGTGGTTTCCTCTGCCTAATTAATTCCCTCTTAGCTCTGTTGAATAAACAAATGTATCAAAACACTTGCCAGTGATCCCAGGAGAATGAAACAATTTTCTCTCTCAAAGGCAAAGTTTTCTGTAACTATGCTGGGCCTTTGCTTCTGGCCAGGGGTTTGGAATAACTCTCCCTGAGTACCGCTGCCATAGTTATTCTTAGAACTGCCTTTAATATGTCTTTCTTTGACCTCCCCTTACAGTGGTTGTCTCTAAGGGATGTTGGTGTGTGTGTGTGTTCCTGTGACTGTCTCCTGTCCTAGTGCAGGGCTCCAGTGAGGGTGATCTGGGGATTCCCCCATACCTCCTCTGGATCCAGCTTCCACTAAGCCAGGGGGGATATTGGCCCTTTGACTACCCTATTGTCAGTCCCCAAGATTAGGCAGGGGACTTTATCATAGTGTGTAACTTCAAGCTCAGAATCCTTGGAAGGAGACACACAGCTTGAGGGTGAGACTTGCTGCCCCAAGGAAACCAAAACCACAATCTGCTGGAGAATCAAAGAAGGGTCACTGGTGCTGTATCCCTGGGACTGAGAAGTGAAGAAGCATGCTCTGGCCTATATGCTTGAGACTGTGTGCATTCCATTAAGGAACCATGCTAAAGACAGAGAGTCCTGTAGATAGGCCTGAGCACCCACTTACTTATCCATATTGACACTAGTTGAAACACTAGGCCCTATAAGTATTTGTATGCAACCTCTCCTGTTGCATTTGATGATATGTTGACATTTTGCTTTGTGCATTCTACTTGTAACTTTGTCACACTTTCCATGCATGCTTCAGGGATGTGTGGGCTTTGGGCATGATCATCTACTACTTGGGGTCCTGGTTCCAAGTAATTTGCCGTAACAAAATTGCTTTTCAACTACGTTGGCAGGTTTATGTAGTTTTATATGAGCACTAACCCATCAAGCACAGGGGGGCTGTACATTGAGGAAATGAAAGAGTGCCAGCCCTAGGCTTCCCACTTTGGGTGACAGAGACCCTAAATGCTGCAACTGGGTACATTTATTTTTCTGCAAGTCATTTTTGTAGCCTCTCTATGTCCTGTTAGAAGTCCAGTCTACTGTCATTACTGTAGGCCAGCTCCAGGCAAACAGCATTGAGGAGGCTGCTGGCCGCGTGACCAGGCGCTGCCATTCAGTTGCTGCCATTCAGTTGCTCCGTCCACCTCCAGTTTTCATGCCTCCAAACCTCTACTTAAGGAATCTAGGCTAGCTGCAGGCAGACAGCATTGAATTGGTTGGCTGCTGGTCACGTGACCAGGCCCTGCCACTCAGTTGTTCAACCCACTTCCAGCTTTCACACTTTCCAAGCCTCTACTTAAGGACTCCAGGCCATCTCCAGGCAGAGACCATTGAGTAGGCTGCTGCTCACATGACAAGGCCCTGCCACTTAGTTGCTCAGCCCACAACCTATTTAATCAGTCCCCCTTAGGAGTCCCCATCACCGGCATCCTCAGCAAAGGACGGGTGAAGAAAAGGACCTCACGAGTCTGTGCTTGTTCTGGCCTGATAGGGCCAAGGACCTGGCTTGCTAAACTGCATTTACCTACAGACTAATCGCAACTACTACTACTCACCAAAAGACATCAAAGTGTGTCTCCTCCCTCCACAGCCAATCCCCACTCTCACTAGGGTTCGAATGGCCAAGTGCCCTGGGCAGCCTCGGCAAGCTACCCAAGTAAACCTCATCAATATTGCCCTTGCCCCCATCGAACACACATGGACCACATGCACACGCCCTCTCATGGTGATCAATACACGCTCAGCAGTCGTTCATGCTGCAGAAATAGCTGACATCCTCTCGTACAAGAACCTTACCCCATCCTCCCCACATGATTTCTTGCCCTAACGCTACTGCATCCAACATGCAGATTGGCCTGGAAGGGCAGGAGGTGGAGTGGCAATGATCCACAGGAGTGATTGACCATGCTCCATCATCCCCTCTCCCAGACAAGCTAATTTGAATCATTCGCCTGTCGGTTCCCTCCATCGCACAAGGAATCTACCACCTTCCACCTCATCTACTGGCCACCTCACAGAAGTGACTCTTTCATTGCAGACGTATCCAACGTACTCTCCTCTGCCAAATTAGCACATTCTAGTAATGTCTTTCTTGGTGATTTTAACATCCCTGAGTCACAGGTTGAGAATCACACTCAAAGCATGCTTTTTTGCACTGACTGCTTCCTTGCACCTTAAGCAAATTGTGCTCTCCCCATGCACAACAAAGGCAACACCCTACCCTTAGTCTTCACGCCATCCCCCCGCATCACCTGTGCAGACCCTAACCCACTTGACTGGTCCGACATGCCACCATCCCATCATCAGCAACCCACTCGACTATGGCTCACAAAGGTCTGGCTAAACGACCCTCTCTCAACACTGCTCATTCAAAACCTTCCTGGTCAGTGAGCTGGAAGCAAACTTTGCAGGCTTCCCCACCACAGGGAATGCCTCGGGCCTCCTGGAATTATTCAGCAACTCTGCTATGAAACTAGTGGACACTCATGTCCCCCTAAAATCCTACTGGACAAAGATCAAATCATCCACTCCATGGCACACTCCAGCGCTCGCCTCCAACAAATGCTCAATCAGAGCCCCAGAGAACTGGTGGTATAAAAACCATAATTTAGGAGACCTCACCAACCTAAAATATCTTTGCGTAAACTGTAGGATTCTGAGTACCAAGTCCAAAGCTGCTTACTACTCTACCACCATTGTGGCAGCCTCCAACAGGAGCAATGCCCTCTTTTGAGGTACCAGCAACTCAGGAAAATGCAATGGAATCAACACATTTTTCGTTTAAAAAATAAACACAATCCGAGAGACCATCGAATCAACCTCTCACAGCATTAGCATCCCCTGCACTCCAGTACACACACCGATCCTCTGGACCAAATGTCCTCCTTCCTTTCTCCCGGATCTCCTAACAATGATTGCCCACTTCAAACCTACTTTGTACTCTGATGATAAAATTCCGGCCTCCATCATTAAACAATTGATGGGACCGGCGCTCAATGCACTCCTCAGCATCATCAATGCATCCCCGGCAGAAGGATCATTCCTTGACAACCTCAAAACTGGTTTCAAATTACCTCTTTTAAAAAAAACAACCTTAGATCCAGATGACCTAGCCAAATACCGGCCCATTATGAACCTCCCGTTTATTGGCAAAATCTTGTAAAAGGTCGTTGCTGCACAGATAATCGTCAAAATCGGTCAACTCCACCTCCTAAATGACTATCAGTCAGGGACCCGCCCCAAGTGCAGCATCGAGACAGCCACCATCCAGGTGCTAGATGATGCCTTACAAATCCTAGATAAGGGTGATTCATGGCTCCTCATCCTCCTTGACCTCTCAGCTGCATTTGATACTGTCGACCACCTCCTCCTTCTCTCCCTCCTTGCTGACAGGGTGGGATTCTCTGGCACTGTCCGGAACTGGTTTACCTCCTAAATCTCAGACAGACACCAGGATGTTCAAATGAACTTGTTGCGTTGTAACAACTGCAGGTCTCCTGTGGAGGCCCCCCAAGGCTCCATCCTCTCACCAATCCTTTTTAACCTTTACATGGAGCCGTTGGGCACCTTCCTCAAAGATCCCAATATAGCCATTCACCAATACACAGACAATACTCAGTTGTACATGAGAGTAAATAGTGTGCAGAATATCATTCATCTCTGCGATTACCTAGCAATCATCCAGTCCTGGATGTCGACTGACTACCTAAAATGCCCATCCAAGACGGAATTCATCCTCGTCAGTCCGCCTGCTAAAAACAACTTGTCCAACAATGGGTCAATGATATGCGCCTAGTTCCACAACTCTCAGACTCAGCAAAATCCTTAGGCTTCACCATTGACAGCAGCCTGTCCTTCCAGAAACACATAGCCAAGTAAGGCCCAAATAGCCTGGCTCAGAATCTCTACTCTTCGAAAAATGTAACCCTTCATCCCGCTGCAGCACTTCCGGACCAAAGTACAGGCCTTTGTGGTGTTGCATATCGATAGGTGAAATGCTCTCCTGACAGGACTCCCAGCTTCTCACTTGTCTCCCCTAAAAGCAGTTCACCACACTGCAGCACGTCTTATTACAGTAGCACAGAAATGTGACCGAATTACGACCATCCTACGCAACTACATTGGCTTTCACTCAAAGCCAGGGTACTATTCAAGACTGCATGTATCATCTACAAAACAGTCATGAGGATCACACCAGCGTACCTGGCTGCTCAGCTCCCCTGTCTGGTGGCACACGCTCCTCACACAGCAAATCAACCAACCGGCTTGAATAACAACTCGTCCACAAAGAGAGGTCCTGCAAACAGTCCTTCTCTTGTCATGCACCCACCCTCTGGAACTCAATCCCGGTGTCAGCTTGCAATGCCCCCACAACTCTCCAATTTTAGTAAATCTCTGAAAACATGGTTCTTTCAACAACACCTGACCAAAGACTAATTCCAATGGACACACATACTGACGCACAGACCTCACAGTACTGCACTACTGTTAAAAGATGGCAGCCCCAAATGCTAGCTTCCCACACTCTGTTCAACACTCAGCTGCGCTTGGGCTTGGCCTGCGCTTTAAAAAAAAATGTATTATGGGGCATACAGATGACAGCTGCTGTTGGATGTAAAGGGCAGCACTCCCTACCCAAGACTCCTGAAGAGAGATTATTTGAATGCAATGAGGTCTGTGAACCACCATTCTTGTGGACTAGTGGCAGGTCTGACTCCGAGTCCCTGACACTCCACCGAATCATGAGGCAACATGCATCTCTGCCAACACCCTTAGGACCTCAGAACACCCCTCTCTGTATGAGTGAAGAAGTGATGTAGCCTACCACTTAGAAAGTGAAGCAGGAAATCCAGCATCACTGACATGTTTGTCCAAGGTACTGTTTTCCCAATACTTCCCTCTTTATAGTTTACCTGAATATGAGGATTGTGCCACTGAAAAGGATGCATTCTGCATTCTATGTCATGTTACTGGGATTTATACTGCAGACTGAAGCTAATTGCATGTTCCCCAGACAGACCACATGCATTTCAATGGATCCAAACTCACTGTTGCTGTTGTACTGCATTCTTTTGCATCATCATTTATGGGGGAAAGTCCTCAATACCCTCCTTCTATGTCTCCCATTCCCTCCCTAACCCACAACTACCTTAAAAACCTAAAATAAAGTATGCCCTAACCACAAAGCACCTAGAAAAATGCATTGAGAAAATGCAGTAAAACAGCCGTTCACCTAATGAAAATAACATTAGGGCATGCATTGGGGTAGAACAAAAGGGAGCACAATTACAGTGGAAGACCAGGCAGCAAAATCACAGTTGGGTACATATTACATTATATTATTATTATAGTAGGAGCAAAATTATAATCAGTGATGAATTATGCTGCGACACCGGTAAGCAAGGTCATATGAGGGCACGACTTAAAGTGTGAAACCAGAGATGAAGGTCAAAATTGGCCACATGTTGCTTTATGGTAGGATACCCTGGAGCAAAGTTTTAATGTGACACGAGGGAGCATAATCACTGTATGGCAATTATGACAGTGGGACACCTGAGATTCACATCACAGGAGGGAAGTCAGGAGCAAAATCCCATTAGGCACACAATATGCTAGGACACCAGAGAGCAACATTATAGTGGATCACCTCGGAGAAAAATCACAATAAGCACAATTGAGTGACATCACATTGGGGCACATCATCTGGAAATCGGAGTAGCACTTATGTACCTACGCCATGAGAGAGTTGAATCATTGCCTTCCTCCACCAGGTATACGCTACGCTCTGAGGCCAAGAGAAATCTATCTCCAATTATCTGGATCAGCTGTGCTTGACTCAAACCCAAGCACTAATAGCACTTATGTACCAATGCTTTGGCTGAGCTTGATCATTGCCCACTCCAGATATGCACTACGCTATCAGTCCAGGAGGTGCCCATCCTTGCTAATCTTACTTATCTGGAAATCTTATAGCAGATCTACATACCAAGAGCCCACTAGCACATATTCCTTTGCTAATACTGCCTATCTGGGAATGTACTCAGCAGAACTACTGACCAATGGCCTCTCTAGCACCAATATTAAAACTATGTTATTTGAGCCAGATCTGGCTGTCATCGCCCAACAGACATTGCCAATAAGCAATTGCAGAACCAAACAACACACAGGTTGGACCTTAGCCCAATAGCCTGAACCCCGAAGGGAGATACCATCCCCTCGACAAGCACTAGAAGCTCATCAGGAACAGGGTCCCCTCAAATCCACAGAGACACTCAAACACAACAATATGCTAACTCTTACCTCTGCACCAACAAATCATAGAATGCAGCTATAAACCTCAAATATTCAGCCTATCTTCACACACACACTTATACACCTCCAAGAGCACCTCAACAGTCTTTAAAATGCAGCTATACCCCACGGAAATTGGCCTAGCTGCACACATAACCCCATTCACAAACTCCACCTGTGCCAGAATGCTGCTACCCAAGTCCAATTGGCCTTGCTGCACACATTCTACTGATCTCACACAGCACCGCACCACGTCTAGTACTAGAATGCAGCTACAGATTTCTTAATCTGCCCTGGCTGAACACATATCGAGTGCACCCAAGCACCTTTTACTACACTGCTCTCTCCACTGACCTAGACTACGGTCCCCAAGGGCATTCAATGGAATCTAACCAATGGTGAAAGGGGATCTACGTGATGTATCCACGGGTAAATTACCTGCAACGGAAATGTTTGCATGGGAAACGTACGCAATATAAAATGTGTGTACATTTCCCATGCAAACATTTCCATTACAAATCACACTGATTCAAACACACACCCTCACACACACCCTCACTCACACCCCCAACACTCCCCCAATCCCCTACTTACCTTTCCTTCAGACACACTGTATCCCTTCAGCGCCGGTTCCCTTTCACATCTGTGATCGGGAACCGGCGCCGCAGGGTCCCTTTCTTTTCTTTTTTGCTCGGGTAAGCTGCGGGGGTGTCCCCTGCAAAACCCACCCATTATACTGTATACTATAGTGAGCTGGGTGTTGCAGGGGAAACCCCCACAGCCCCTGGCTTTATTTTTTGTTCTGGCGGGGGCCTGGGAGGGTGTCCCCCGCAACCCCCGCTCACTGTAGTGAGTGGGGTGTTGCGGGGGACACCCACCCAGCCCCATACCGACCCCGCCGAAACACCTAAACACATACCACGAAAAGTTCTAATTTATGGTAGTTCAATTTTTTCATGGTGTGTGTTTTAGGTCTTTTGGTAGGGTCGGTAATTTTTATTCGGACATTTTGTCCTATTCCGGTGAAGGGCGCTATACAAATACCAAATAACATAACATAACAAATTACCATAGGACACTAGGGAGCAAAATCAAAGTAGTGCACAAATTACAGTGTGGCATCAAGAAGCAAAATTGTAGTGGACACCTGGGGCAAAATCACAATAGGGGAGCAGGGAGTGAAATTTCATTGAGGGGCTAAGGTCACAGTAGGGCACACATTACGGTGAGACTCCAAGGAGCAAAATCAAAATATGGCACATATAACAGTATGGAAACAGGTTGCAAAATGACAGTACAGCATCCTCTTTTACCTGGTATTAGAATGACCTAGGCTAGGAAGTGTGGCAGGAGAGAGCATGAGTGACATGATGACCAGGTAGACAGAAATAACACGTTTCCTCTGCCCGTCAAGGGCGGCCTGGGCAAGGCTGCCTTGGAGATTCAGAGGTATAGACAAATGAGATGGTTGCACGACCTACCAATGCTGAATCACAGGGTGGGGAAAGATTGGTATGCTGGGAGGGGATTGGAGAGCATGGGTATGACCCGACTGGGGACAACTGTAGCCCTCACTTAAGTGGAAAGGGTGTCCTTCTACTTTTGGCTCTTCAGTAGAGTACCTTTCAAGTTTTTAAAGCAAGAAATTGACCTGGCCCTCGGAAAATTTCACACTTTCATTCTCCTCTATCCCCTTCCTCCTCATCCTTTGTTACTCTTCTCCATCTCTCTTAATGTTCTCCTCCTTCCTCTCTCCATCTCTCCTCACCTTTCCATCTTCTTCCTCCTCCTACCTTATCCCTCATAAAAGGCCAACCTCTCCCGCCCAAATCCTTCCTTCTCCTGTCTGATCGTTTCCTCCTCCAGCACCAACATTTTCCCTCCCCTTCCTCTTTCCTCCGCTCTTCTCCGTTCTCTCTCTGCTCACTCCCACACTGACTGCACATGTGGAAAGGGTCACTTTTATTCATGTGACCCCTATGTGATTGGGCTGATGATGGATTTAGTGGCAACATCAGATTATTCTGTTCTTCTCGTCACATTGAGCTTTTGTGTGCAACCCCGCCCACAACCCATGTGTGGTTGCCAGTGTTCGGTACTTGTTAAGTGTGGCCTGTGGCACCAGTGGCCAAAGCTGTAAAGAGTGGGTACAGCATTTTAGAATCTGGCAGTCCTGTCATGGTGGCTGAATGATTTTGCCATGTGTCCGGCAGTGGAGCACTCTTTCCTTATCTTATATGTGTGATTGTCTGCGGCCTTCCCTGTCCTCGTGCACACTGAAAAAGTGGGGGATCCTGATCTGTCCAACGAGCCAGGTGTAGTCACCCTCTAAACACTTCTCAGGCTTGTGATCATGGTGTATGTGGGTAGCCTGGCAAGAGAGCTTGGGAAAAGGGGAGGACCCCAGGGGATCCTCCGTATTTCCCCTCCAAGGTTGGCACCACAGAGCTTTGAACTTCGTCGGCACCCAAGAACCCCCTCTTCCCATTTCCCAGATGCAGAGATGGGACTCATATCCTATTATGTGCTACAATTGGAACAATTAAAAGCTATCAGTTCATACAATGTTTTCTCATAGATACAGAAGACACACATATAGGATGATATTGTGATCAAAGCATTGTCATTTAAACATTAAACCAATTTCTCGCCGCATAACTTTGTAAAACCACTACAGAGTGTCGTAGCTGTGGCTAAAAATGGCACATTGGAATGGGGTTTGTGACTGAAATTCTAGAATATGCAGAACTTTACTACTTCTTGATGCCCTTGACAATGTTGTTCACCTATAAGCCAAAACTATTGCATTGGGATACAGCTAGGAGGGCGATGGGATTTGACGAAGGATGTTTGGTTATTTACCCAGACATTGCCTTCACATGGCCATGTTACTTCCTCTGGTCAGTTCCCCTAGTATATGCCCCTGCGCGCCCAAAACACATCCTCCTAGGATATCTCTGAGCTAATTTTTATCAAGCAGTAGGGCTTTGTGTTGTAAGTGGCTGCCAGTTTTACTTCAAAACGGTCTCCAGAGAGTTAATGCATCACTAGCAGCTATAAAAGCTTTGCTCGTGTGATAAAAATCTCTTAAACAGGTGTGCCTTCAGCCACTTCATTTATGCGCAGTGTCTGTGTCGTTGCATGGAAGTGCGGTGAAAAGCAAGCTTTGGTCAAGCCTGTGTATACATATTAGATACACATTTGCCACGCACTGCTTTTTTGTGCTCTGTACTGACACCATTTTGCAGCTGTTACCATTTTATGCACATGTTGTACCATTATGGCAGTGCCTGGCAAATGCCATCCTGTGCCCACATAGGACCTAAAACTGTTGGCTTTGCCAATGCTTCCTATTATTGTGTTTTCTGATGTCCTGCTGAGAGGTTCTATCGCTCCCACAACACTCGCATTAAGTCCCAAGCTGTTCAGCCACAATTCACTAAGAAAACAGTTTGGGAAACGGGTCAAATTTCTTACATATCAGAGTCTCTCTTGGTTAAAGGGTTAAGCTGCATTCAAATGTAGAATGCAATATTTAGGGTCCTTCAATTCCAGGTCCAGGCATTCAGCACAAGAGGCTAAGCTGTCCTTCCCATCTCCACGCTCACCACCACCTTGACTCGCATGCCGTCAAGATACAAAAGCGTGGCCATCTTCCTAGAGCTTTTCTGCACTGCCACAGCACGTGTGCTGAGACTAAAGAGAGCCTGCAGCCCAGCAAGAGGAAGGCAGGCATGGGCGAGATGCTCACCACTTAGCTAAGGCACAAATACAAACCTTCGAACCGGTAGAGTTCCAACTGGTCCTAGCTGCCCAGAGATGCAACTGGCTTGTGTTGACCTGTTCAGGATTTACTGCCGATACATTGGAAGAAAGTCGTGGATAAGGAATCTTGCATTCCTAAATCAAAGGGTTTTGGATCAGGAGTCTGCATCTGCGGTTCTTTGGATGTTTTATGCTGTATTTCCCATGATCCCTCACCATTGACAATTCTGGCTAGGCCAGACCTTCAGATCAGGATCAGGATTTTTCCACATCTATGAGGTTCTCTTTGAAACTTGATGAAAAGTATTTTGCTGAACTTTATTAAGGATCCCTTAAATTAAGAAAAGCCCAGGGCCGCAGCTAGCGACTGCTACACAATTGGATTCAACACCACCATAGGTTCAGTGCTTATCATCACAACAGTTAATCTTGACTAATGTTTGATAAATGTACGGTATCATTACTCAATGAGAGCAGTTAGAATTTCCTGGTCTTTACTTTCTACAGATCACATTAGGGTTGAAACACTGTTGTGAGCCAACCTCATTTTTTATTTTTTTATTTCAATTTTTATTGATTTTTCAAAATAACAGCATAGGTACTCAAAACTCAACATTTGGGCAATCACCCTCGACAAATCAAACTATAGGCCATTATTCCCTGCGTTTATTCCCCCCCCCCTCCCACCCACCCCACCCAATATCTCAGACGATTCAGTCTGCTTATACAAGTCATGCGGCATAGGGCAGCGTCGATCCGGGTTTTCTCCGCCAGTGGTTAACCGGCTTTCCAGGTTCCAGGTCCATTCGTTCAATGCGAGGGCTTGTTTTTGGGCCGGGCCAAGGACACCGGAGGGTCTCACGAAGTGACCTCTGTTTTGCCAAATACCTCTTGAAATTTCAGCCAGTCTATCTCTATTTGGGTGCTTGAACCGTGTAAGGCTGATGTAAGTCTTTCCATAAGGAATGTGTCTTTGGCTATCATCACCCATTCTCTCTTCGTGGGGAGGGCGGGCCTCTTTCATGTTCTAGCACGGGCCGCTCTGGCTGCCAACAGTAGGGAGTGTGAGAGGTCTGGTAATTTTTCCCAGTGGTCATCCTTACGCTGCAGGCCGAACAATATCAAAATCGGGTCCAGTGGGAGCACCCCCTCTCCCGCCTCTTTCAGCCAGCTGAGCACTTCGGCCCAGTAAGTTTGGACCTTCCCGCATGACCACCACATGTGCCATAGTTTGCCCTTTCCCCACACCCATGCCAGCAGAGCGGGATTACATCTGGGAACATCCTAAAGAGTGTGATCGGGTCATACTGCCATCTGTGCAAGAGTTTAACAGAATGGGTTTTGTATTGGCAGGAGATCGAAGTCTTGAATGACCTACTACAGAGTTGCCCCCAGAGACCATCTCCGATCCTACAACCCAAATCGCTTTCCCATTTCCCTCTGAGGCTTTTGGTGGTTCCCTCCCGGGGGGTTAAAAGGGCAGAATAAAGGAGTGAGATGAGGCCTTTCATTACTACATGGGTGTCTAAGATTTTCTCAACTGGAGTGAGTTTTCTTTGTAATTTGGGCTTTAGTTTTGGTTTCATTAGGATTCCCTTGAGTCTCAGGTAGAGGAGTGGGGAGAGCCTGCCTATTCCCAGGGACTCTTCAAGCTCCTGGATACTTATAAAGAACTCCTCCCTGACCAACTCACCAACTCTGCATAGGCCCGCGTCAAATCAGGGCTGATAGTGTTCGTGGCATGGGATTTCTTCTAAAACTGGTGTGGACCAGATGTGGCTCATGGGGGAGTGCCAAGTGGTCACCTTCTCTCCGTGTCCCTTACCTTCCAGCGCCTTCCACATTGTTACTAGTATTGGGTGTTCCCTAATTCTCCTTGGGAGCTTTTTCATCGGGACCCATAACCACTCGCCCACTGTGACAGGGCTCAGGAGGGAGTTTTCAAGAAAGACCCATTGCTTGTTGGGGTCCTCTCTGAGGTGGGGGGCCAGGGTTCTGAGCTGGGCTGCTCTGTGGTAGGTTCGTAAGTCTGGGAGGCCGACCACCCCTCTATCCTTGGGGAGGGTGAGTGTTTCATAACCTATTCTGGGTCTCAGGCCTTGCCATGCGAATTTCGTTAAGCGTTTTTTGGCTTCTTTAAGGAGTGCTACCGCGGCCTCTAAAGGGAGCATCTGGAAAACGTACAGGCCCCTGGGGAGGAGGTTCATCTTTATGGTGTTTATTTTTGCCATCCATGAGATTTGCCCCCTACCCCATGTCTCCATCTCCTTGAATAATTTGTCGAACAGCGGGGGGTAATTTGCCTGGCTTAAATCTTCGTGGGGCCGGATGATATTGATCCCCAGGTATTTGATCTCTTCGGTACAAATTTGAAGACCCAGGGGGGACAGCTCCGTCAGGTCCCTGTCTGCATCTGGGGCAAAGGGGAAGATCATTGACTTGCCTATGTTTATCCTGAAGCCCGAGAATTGGCCAAAGCGTTCTATAACCCGCACGGCAGCCGGGTCAGAACTAGTAGGTTCCCTCAGGTGGAGCAGTATGTCATCTGCATAGAGGCCGAGCTTAAAGGTCCGACCTCCAACGTCAATACCGCGGACCATCGGGGCACATCTGAGGTACTCCGCAAGTATCTCCATGGTCATGGCGAACAGGAGTGGGGAGAGGGGGCAGCCCTGCCTCGTCTCCCTTTTGAAGGCTAAATGTTTGTGACAGGCGACCATTTACCATGACTCTAACAGAGGGGTCTGTATATAAGGCCCTAATGGCTCGTCTGATTCCCTCACCAAAGCCCAATTTGACAAGGGCTCCATGTAGAAACTCCCAGTCCACCCTGTCGAACGCTTTTTCGGCGTCAATGGCCACCAAGACAGGGTTGTCTCCCTTCGGGGCCGCTTCCCTCATGAGATGCAGGGTTTTACGGAGGGTGTCCGTCCCCTGTCTCCCCTGTATGAAGCCCACCTGGTCGGAATGGATGAGTACCGGCATATGGCTGTCTAGTCTCGTGGCTATGATCCTGGTGAACAGTTTAGCGTCCACATTCAGGAGGGAAATTGGTGTATATGACCGGCAGTCTGCTGGATCTTTGCCCTCCTTCGGGATCACTGTTATCAGTGCTTTGCCAAAAGAAAGGTGTGCACTCCCGATCCTCATGATATTTGTGAATAGGCCCGCCAAGAACCCCGCTAGTAGGCCTCCAAAGGCCTTATAAAAGCCTGCGGTGAACCTGTCTTCCCCAGGGGCCCTGCCCAGCTTAAGTCTCGATATTGCCTTGAGTACCTCCTCGCTCGTTATTGGGGTGTCTAAGGCTGATGCCTCTGAGGGGTCCATCACAGGCAATGTTACTCCTCCGAGTTATGCTCCCAGTGCCTCTGCCTCCACTTCTCCTTCCCTCCCGTAGAGAGTCTTGTAAAACCCTGCAAAATCCTCCACTATACCCTCGGGATCCGTTTTTGCCCCCTCCTCCCTGCTTGAGATCCTTATCACCCATCTATCTCTCCGTTGGCCCCGGAGTTTGGCCGCCAGCATAACGTCAGCCTTATCTCCTTTTTCATAATACCTTTGAAGCAGGTGTTGGAGGCCCGCTACAATATTGCCCATCTCCAATGCTCTCAGCTCTTGCCTTTTCTCTCTTGCATCCCCCAAGTCCCTTTCTCTCTCTTCGTCACCCTTCCCTTCAGATCCCTCCAATGCTATTATCTCCACCCGTAGCCTATGGGCCAGGAGGGTCCTGGTGCTTTTTTTGGGAGCCCCCTCTCTAATCAAAACACCCCTCCAGGTCGACTTGGCTGCCTCCCGCACTGTCTCTTTGTTAACCTCGCCCGTGTTGTTCAGTTCAAAGTATTTGTTAATCACCTTTTCCATCTCCTCCTTAAAAACCACATCCCTAAGTAGGAGGTTATTGCATTTCCACAGGGATTCTCTGGGCTTCAGACCCGATACACTAATATCTGCCCAGACCATATCATGGTCCGACCAGCTAACCGGGCGGATGGTGCAGGACTCCACTCGGCTCATGGTCTGGTGCCCCATGAAAAGGTAATCTATTCTCGCTCTGGTACCATGGACCGCTGAGTAGAAGGTGTATCCCTTTCCTTCCGGATGTAATTCCCTCCATGTGTCCACAAGCCCATAGCCCCACATCAGCTCCTGGAGTTCCCCTGGGGTCTACCCCCTCTGCTGCCTAGCGGGATGGCCCCTCCACTATGATCCAGTTCCCGATTTGCCCACATGTTTAAGTCTCCACCCAGTGTAAGGAGCCCCTCTGCATTGGCCATTATCTCTCCCATTGCCTCTTTGAGAAATTCAGCCTGGCCCACATTAGGACAATAGATAGCTGCTAGGGAGACTCTGGAGTTGTGCAAGTTACCCGATATAATCATGGCTCTACCGTCTTCCCTCACCCACCTGGTTACCTCTGTGAGTCTCTGGTTTCTCTGCAGAATGATCCCGACTCCGCTCCGCTTCATGGGAGCGGATGCCCAGAAGGTCTGGCCCACCTGCGCTACCGGGATGGCCCTCTCCTCTCCCGTGACCGTTCTAGTTTCCTGGACGAAAAGGACATCTATTTTAGCATTCTTCATTTCCCTCCCCAAGAGGGAGCGCTTTGCTGGGGAGTTCAGACCCTTTACATTGAGGGAACCTATTCTCAGTGACTCAGTCCAGCCCCTATTCTCATTGTCTGCCATTGGATCCTTGCCTTGTGTATACCGCCTTCCCATGTGGTTTTGAGACTGTGTGGGTCCCCAAAATCCCCAACCCCAACTCCCTCCCTTCCCTCCCCCTCCCCTCTTTATCGCGACGCCTGCCAACGGGCAAGCCACCAGGGTGAATGCAAGTCCATCCACCTCAGTCCCCTTGTAAAGCTCAGCATCTGAGGCTGTTTGATTCAATCTCTCGGTTTCTCTAATGGCGAGCCTCTGGCCACTTAGTCCCCTTCGGCTTCCGTTGTGGGGGTGTTTAGTTTCTTGAATTTCCTTCTGCCCTTTATCTTCTTCTTTGTGGACCAGGGGCCCTCTGGCTCCCTCCTGGCGTTCCGAGACTCCTGCACCTCCATCTTGTTTCCGTCCTCTGGGGAATCACCTTTGAGTACCTGCAGCACTTGGGATGCCTCCTTGCCGCTGATCACTCTATAGTCCACTCCTGCACGCTCGAAAGACAAGGTGAATGGGAAGGACCACCTGTATCTTATATCGTGGCTGGTGAGCCACTGGGTGAGTGGCCGGCACTCTCTTCTGCGGGTAAGCGTGAAAGCCGAGAGGTCCTGGTAAATTCTAACTGTGTCTCCTTCGAACAAGAAGCTCTCCAGCCTTCTCGCTTTCTCGAGGACCTCTATTTTCTCTCTGTAGCGGAGAAAGCGCACAACGATGGACCTTGGGCCGCCCCTCGCTCCACCTCCACCTCGGTGGGCTCTTTCCAGCTGGACTTCCTTGCCCCCCTTGAGTGTGAAGAGTTGGTTAATGAGGCCTTGAACCTTTCTCCCCATGTCTGCGGCCGTCTCGCCTCTCTGTTGAGTCACACCCGTGATGCGCAGGTTATTTCGGCGTTCTCTGTTCTCTAGGTCGTCCATTTTCAGGACTATGTCCTCCTCTCTGATTTCTAGATCCGTTAGCCTCGCTTCGTATTTCATGTCTAACAGGTCCGTTTGGAGGTGGTTGTTTTCCATTCCCTCCATTTTCTCTTCGAGCGTCTCCGCTCTCCCCCTGAGATCAACTATTGAGGCTTGTATGTCCGTTCGGATCGCCTTTATCTCCTGGAGTATGTCCTTGAGGTCGTCCTTCGTTAGCACTGCAGGGGGGGTTGGCACTTGAAGGCATGGTGTCTCTGTGTGGTTCTCCAAGGGGTGCGTAGGACCGACGGAAGCGTTGGAGGGAGTGGATTGCGCAAGTGGGCTGAGTCGGTTCCAGGGCTCTGATCTCTGGGTGCACTTTGGAGTATGGGTGAGGGCGGGGGCGCCCCTCACCCTGCCTTAATGCCTTAATGTTCCCTCTGGTCGTCTTGGGCCCTCCCCGCTTCCGCAGTGGCAAGCTCGCATGTGGGGGGGGACCCCGGAGATGGCTCAAGTCCTCTCGAGGGGGGCTGAGTTTGCAATTGGGGCCTGCTTCCCTGGATGCGTCACAGCTGAAATGTTCCAGAGGGCCCCCTGTCCTCCAGAGGGGAAGGCCGGGCCAGCTTATGTGGAGTGGATTGTACTGGCCCGTGCTCGGTGGGCACTGGAGGGGGCTCGGGGGGCCAAACACAGCCCGCCGAGTCTCAAGTATCAGTTCTCCCCCCTGCGCTCCTCACCTTCTTCAGGCTGCCGGGGGCCGCCACACGTCTGTTGTGGGCTTGGGCTCCTTCACTGGAGACTTCTTTTCGTGTAGGCCTCCGTGCGCGGGGGATGGGTCGGGACGCTCCCGGTGTCCTGATTTGCTGCTGGTGGTGATTTCCCTGGAGGCCCGACACTGAAGCGGTTCTTGGTGGTGGGGGTTCTCACCAGGGCGCCCCACACGCCCCCGGCCCCGCACGACGTCCACACACCACGGGGGCAGAGCTCCAGGGCCCGCGCGGCATCCGCACACAGTGGGGGGCGTGCTCCGGCGTCCTCCTCTCTGTGTTATGGGCGGGGGGAGCCCCCAAAGCTTCGGTCCCGGACCGCGGCTGCGGGGGCGGCGACCGGCAGCTTCGGACTCCGTGGCGGGTCTGACTGAGGCCTGGGGCACCGCGAGGCGTGCCGTCCCCAGGGGCTCCGCCGCACGGCGTCCGAGAAGGTGTCCTCTCTGTTGCTCATCTAGCAGAGCCTCAAATCGGGTCCAGGCTGTATCCGCTTTCGGAGGAGCACTCGATTCGTTGGGCTGCTGGCGCTGGGGCACACGTTCTCACCAGGGTTACCCCAAACTCCCGGCCGGGGATTGGCTCAGAGTGCTAGGCCCTGCAGTGGCGGAGGAGCGCTGTTCTCACACGTCCAGCATGCTCCGCCCCCCCGGCGGTCTCAGCCAACCTCATTTTAATATTTACTGGGAGGCTTTCAACAGTGATAATGACAGATTCCTCTGCTTCATTGAGCTTGAATCCCTATGCTTGAATTCAGCTATAATTTAGCTGAAGTCGGCATCCCGGAAGAGCATGACCAGCAGAAATCATGGAGAATGTGCTAGAGACCAGGCAGGACAACAGGCAGTGGCCAGGTGGAGGAACCAGGCTTACAGATCCACTGTTTATCTTGCACAAGATTGGAAGCTGTCAGAACATGTGCCTTAACCGCATGAGCTGATCGTTGATGATCCCAGCCTCAGGATGGGAAACAAGGGAGAGTGAAGAGGCTGGTTTGAGCAATTGTACCCCCGAAACCAGCACACACTAAACCCGTCAAAATCCAGGCCTCGAGGGCCAGAATCCTGACGCTTTTTCAGGATGTATCTCATTAATATTCATGAGGAAAATATGCATACATCATTGTATGCAAATGCATCTCATGAATATTAATGAGGGGTATCCTGAAAACCCGGCATGGATCCGGCCCTTGCGGCCTGCATCTGGACAACCCTAAATCATAAGAGGCCCAAACTCTTTTTTTCAGAGGTGGATTCAATTTCATTCTTCTGCCAATAGCTTGATAACATAAGGATGAAAACGCCAAGGAAACGAAAGGAGACCAGAAGTGTTTTGTTGGAAAAGATTAATGGAAGACAATACATTGGAATGCAACCAGAGCAATCACAGAGACTGTCATAAATTACTATCTCATAAATAAGACTTGATAACATGTCCTTCTGATAAGTGTTGTATGTGAGCTGTCTAGTCCATTTTCCACCCAGCCACCATGCCTACCCTAAGTGGCAAGGACATGGTATTGGTGGATAACTCTAGAAATAAACACTGGTCTTGGACATGGGCCAAGCCTTTACTCTGCAAGTTTGAATCCTACAGCAGGGCTGGCTCAGCTGATCATCCTTCCAAGGTCAAGAAATTGAGTACCATTAACTTGAGTAGTAATACGGCCCGTTATTACAGCACTTAGTAGCAAGAGGCACACGGAATGAAGTGCTACATATGAACAGTTATTATTACTATACACTCATTCATGCACTGCAAACTAGCAGCACCATCCTGGTCTGCTCTCAGGGGTGTCCCACCAAGCAAGGGGCTCAGATTTTCCTTTTCACACCTAACCGCCATGTTTTATTAGTTCTTCATGCATTTAAGACTCATTTCCAAAACTCTCAAAATCACACAAAATAAAAAACAAGAACTCTGTGGTTTCTAGACCCCATTTCAAAAGTACCATATATGACGTCAGTAGTAGTTGATCTCTTAGGACGTTCTATGTTTTGGTTGTATGTTGAATTTCTTCTCTGCCTTACCCTTCTGTGGATCCAGTGATGATCGCCACCTTCTGAGAATGCCGCTTGGCCGTCCCACCCGTGGTGCTCATCTGCATGCCACTGCCCACCATGCTGCCTCGTGCATGCTTATGGCAGATTGTGAAAGCTCTCACACATGAGCGCAGCATTCTCCGTGACCCTCTAGCGAATAATATACCTGGTCCTCGTTCTGTGGAGAAAACAAGAGAATGTGAGGGGAGTCATAACATGTCTTTGTGCTGCAGATGCAGGGTGGTTGCCGAAGACTGCATGCCGCTAAGTGTGACAGCTGCGGGAGTACTGGGATAAGTGCTGCAAGTGGGTGCTCCGGACACTGACATCGCCCAATATTTGGCTTTTTATCTCACCTAGCGATTACGTCATTGCCGACCAGTGCTCCTCAGCCCTGCCAGGCAGGTGAGAGTAGGGTTTAGTTTCCATGCACATATAATTCAGGTCGCCTTTCTTTCACTCTTGAGGTTCTTAACTAAGGTGCTCCACACAGACATAGAAGTAGGTGTTGGGGTGCAAGTGGGCGAAGGGCCCTCATTTTATAAAATGGCTGAAGGCCTCCCTAACCCCTAGATCCACACACCCTCCACTCCCCACGCTGCCTGAGACTCGGTGATCTGCTCCTCACTGGTTACTCCCCTGGTTGTTTGCAGATCCCTTGCTGCCAATTGCCCGTCCTCCCCTGTTGTTAGCTTCCTGCTCCCTTTCTCTCTGCTTCACTTACTCAATAAATACCCTAAGAAGAAGAATTAAAGGCTTCGGCACATACTTATTTCTCACATGCATTTTTTCTCACCCTATGTCCAAAGAAAGGATTCAGTAAAGAGTAGCAAGAAGGGAGGAACCCAATATCCGGTTCCACATGGAGGAGGTGTTGGGTGTGGTTGAGGCCTTCTGAGGATCTTCCGCTAGTCGGGATCATTACGTCGGATTCTGCTTCTGATCCGCACCCCATGGATGAGGGCCCGTGAGAAAAGTAAGGGCACTATTCAGGGTTTTTTCTTTGCATCCAGGGGGAGCATTTTCTCTCCACAGCACCGCCCAGCAGCCGTGAGGTAGAGCAAATTCTCCCCGAAGGCTGTGCATGAAGGACTGATCTGCCACTGTTTATTTAGTTCATGACTTGAGAGCCTTAAAAACGACAGAGACCTTGGAAAATAAGGATTTTAGAAACCACACATGTGAGGCCTGTATACTACGTTGAATCAATTACAAAATATTATCAAATAAATTTCTTGAACACTTTGCTTTTGGACCATCTGAAACAGATCCCAGCAACGATCTGCATATATATCGTGGACCTCCTGATTGGGCCAAAGACCATAGAACAATCTATTTGAAATTATTTTTTTGTTGGGCGGTGGAGGCCTTTGTCGCCTAAATATACACGCATGACCATTGTACATAGAAACACACACACAACACTAATGTGATGTCAAGCCAAGTAACAAGGTTGTGCGGTACAAGAATAAACCGAAGTGCAGCAGAAGTGTTTGGCAGTTCTAGTGGAAGGACGTACTGTACTGGCTGTATTCCCAGACATATCGAGGAGCCTGTCTCTTTAAACTTTTTTGTTTCCAACAACATCATTCAAATTCAGAAAAGCCTGTGAAGCACTGCAGAAGTGTTTGCCAGTGTTCGGCTGGGTTTGGGCACCTGGATTACCACACAGAGTTTGCTTTCTAGGATCTGTTTGCGTCCGTTTGCCTTGCTTGTCCGGCAAGCACTGGTCCTGCCTCCGGCTCCAAGCGCGGTGTTGCTGTGGCTACAGTATATATACACTGGGCCTCATTACAAGTGAGGCGGAACGGGTTAACGGGACCCGCTAAAGGAGGCGGACCCGTTAAACCCGTTCCGCCTCATTACAAGCTCCCCTCGCAGGACCCTGTAAGTAACGCCTGGTCAAACCAGGCGTCCTTACCGGGTCCCGCGAGGGGAAGAGGGAGCAAACAACGGGCCGTTCGTAATCGGCCCGTTGTTTGCTCCCTCCCCCATTCCCATTCAGCCCTATGGGGGCTGAAATGGGAATGGGGAAGGTCTGGGCCCGGTTCCTGGAGGGAGGAATTACCGGGCCCTCTGAACTCGGAATGGCCAGGTAATTCCCCATTCTGGGAACCCGGACCCGATTTTGGCGGCAGCCATGCCGCCAATAGCGGCATGGCTACCGCCAAGATCGTAATGAGGCCCAATGTGTTTTCTCGCTCTAGCTGTGCCTCTAACAGTTATTCCTTACACATGACCCGCGCAAGATTTCTGTGCTTCAGGCATGGCATATACGCTCTGTTCTAACATGCCGTGTCACAGACCTACCCGGCTGGAGATTGAACGGTCGAACACCTGTATATCTGATTCCTTGAACTCAGCGATAATTGTGTCCCAGACGAACCGGGGCTCTAAGGAAACGATTAACCTAGATGAAATAGTTGTGACATTTAAAACATGGAATCAAGAGCCCTTTCCTCATTATTTTGCCCAAGTTGTAAGTGGGACGGGGGACGTTCACAAGAAGGCGTCATTGTTAACTGTGAGGATTGTACAGGTTAGTGACCTTTTGACAAATTCGCCAAATGCAGTGGATTTGCCTGAACAATTGGTTAATAAGTCCCTGAATGCCCTGGGGGCTTCTTGTTCCGTGGAACACTTAAGTATGCAAGATCTAGAAAACTGGAGAATATGGAGATCTTATTTCGGATGTTTCCATGTTAGCTCCTATTGTTTCCAGGGAATTGGCAAAGCGGGTCCATCTCTCATTAGACCCAGAAAAAGCAAACTCTCCCACATGGGACAGAAGGCGCTCCGAGGCCTGCGGGTGAGTTGGCGCTTATAAAAATCTATTAAAATAGAATAGACTAGAATGAAGAGTGTTTGTCTGCACCGTCCACCTTCTCTTTTTAGGGGGAGTCGTCCCCTAAGGAATGTATGGTGTTTGATGATTGAGACGGCTCCACTAAACAGACTCCTATAAGGCTCTGTTGCTCAACACAAACTCAGCCAGAAGTCAAACCGAGACATTTTGGTACGGACACGCTCTATGCCAATGGAAAAACGAATACTACGAGTGAAGACATAATAGACGTATTTGCTTTTCCGGTCCTGACACTAATCCTGGACTCTATGGATAAGGCTTACGATACCCTACAATTTGAGGTGCGGGAAGCTAGACAAGTCCTGAATTAACTATCAGCAAAAATATCCTTTCTAGAGGGCTTCATTATGTCTGTAGCAAGACTGTCTAATACCGCGTTATGGGTGGGGGTCCTCAGTGAGAATATCACTGTAAAGGCTTGCAAATAACGTGGTGCCTCCCGCGAAGGAAGAGGCCCTGTGTATGGGCTTTGTCAGTGTTTTGGGATTCCCGATACTACAGTGCAACTAGTTGCTGACTCAATAATTGATCACTGTCCCTTAGCCTCGATCTCAAACAAGAAATGTAGCGAAAAAATGTATTTTAGCTTATGTAAGGGCACAGAGTTGTGCTCTAAGTTAGAAGAGGTGGAAACGGGGCAGAGGGAGGTACGAATGGTGGAAAGGACAGGGAATCCAATAGTGTGGTTAGAAACAAAATTGTGGCAATGGATAATTAACACGTCACCCGGCACTCAATATCTCGCTTTCTCTCTAGGCCAGAGGATGTGTATGTTGGTGAGCAGAGTATGGGTGGGGAACACACTCCTCTGAAGTCGAATGCTTCACCTGTTACAACGGTGGAGGAGTTGTAAGTTGGAGGTCAAAGAACCCTGCCTAGTCTGGCTGGGGAAACAGAGTATTTGTCTGGGGTACGAACACCAATCAAAAAAGTCAAAAAATATAAAATAAATGCTGCTAAGAACAAAAACAAGGGGTTAAGGAATCTTCGCCAGAATTTAAGTGAGAAGGTGGCTGTCGCAGATGAAATGTTGGCCCAAATGATTGAGAATGCTATCAAATTGAAAGTTGATGAGGTAACCCCAAATTCGCCAGTGATTAAGTCTAATAACCCTATGCCCAAGGTTAACAAAAAGAATGATAAAAAGAAAGGCAAAGAACCTTTGAAGGAAAACTAGGACATTACTCATTACTTAAAGCTCATTGGCGGTAATGTAGGGTCCCACGAAGAATTGTTAGATTTAAGTATCTTAATGGTACACGCAGACACTGAACCGCAATATAGGGAAGAGGAAGAGTGTTGCGTGGTGGACATGTTAACTATGCCCAAAATCAGCCGTGCACGAGACACGGATTATTGTCCCCAACCAGTTAACTGGGAAATTCAGCCATCTGCGGTGTCTAACTATGTAACTCTGTCTGCAGTCTTTGTAGGGAATTCCGGGTCACCACTGGACGTAACCGCAGACAAAGTACACGTGGGAGAGAGACATCTCGCCGGAGTCAATGTGATTAGAGACTTTGGGGTTACCAAGCCATCACAGCCAATCATTGGCGAAAAGTACGTATGGATTAACAATGGGGGATGTTGGATGGAGGGAGTGGGCCGTGTGGGGTTGGTGAAGAATCCAGGTAGTGTGGATGTGGGGAGGGTGGCTAACTTGTCTATTGGTGGGGGTTAGGTTGGATTCACGTGTTAGTCGGCGGGGACGACTAATTCTAAATTGACCTCTTTGCCTCCGGCTTTTCTGACTTAAGAATAAAGGCGCTCTAGGATCTTGGGGCAAGCGTCTAGGATGCGATAAATTTGCTTAAGACTGTCCTCAAATGAGAATGTATGAATTAGGAGTGTTTACTATTTTTATGTGAACTTTTAACTTTTTATGCAAAGCTTTTTCCTTTTCATTGAACTGTATTTATTCTCAGTGGAATTGTTTTGTTTGTGTTAAAGGATCTTGTAGCGCCATAGCGTGCTAAATAAATAAAAAGAAATAAACATTTATATATAATATTTTGTTCTATACCAAAAATACAAAAAACCTTCTAGCTATTTTATGTTTTTTTAAATTTAACAGAAGATAGAACGTGGCAGACAATGAAAACATCTTTCTTAAACCTGAATAATCCCACTATGTATCTACTGTGATTTGACTTTGTTTTACAATGAGGAAGTCTAGACTACAAATGACAACATTCTGTAACGTGGAATTTACAGGATTTTCTCAAAAAGATAAAAACAGACTAATATAGCCACAACCATGGACCTTATATGGCTGCAAAGGAACTTGCCTCTAGACATTAAGGGACAGCCAGAGGTCCAAGAATGTTAAGGTGTATGTTTAATGCAGTACTTCATTGTGTGATACAATCATACTGTTTGTCTTGCATACATATACATAATGTCGCACCAGTGTTGGAGGATTTCCTTGAGTACGTATTCCGGTTTAAACTGATCATAACCAATTAAACCAGTGCTTAATTTGTTGGTGTGTTTGCCAGGGCTCAGCTCAGCACTTATTTCTGAGCCCGAGGAGTTTCTGTCTCAGACTCAGTTTGATTATGAGGTGATGTTTAGGCAACTTTGTTGTTTTAACAGCCAATCAGTCGTACTCACACAAAAGCAACAGCAGCGTGGCCAGGGCCTCTGTACCTTGAGCCCACTCATTGGTATTCATGAACCCACGGATCCAGTTGGGCAGGGTGGTCCTAGTTAGTTATTGAATAATATAAATAGCAGTGAGTTGTAAGGTGGCAATGCAGGGAACTCATGCTGCCCATGCCTGCACTCTGCTGAAGTCAGCCGGCGAGGCATTGGTGCAGCTCTGCCACAGTAAGCCACAGCAGGCTGGGTTAACAAAACAGGTCACAAGCCAGGAACACTGACACCGGAGCAAGCCAGGGGACAGGCCACTGCCAAAAAGGAAGGCGTGCCTGCCATGAGTGCAAGCCTATTGCTGCAGTGTTGGACAGGCAGGTTCATCAGTTCTGCAATGAGTTTGCCTCCATTTGTCCATCAATTTACCATGGGAGGAAAGCATGTTTGCTCTTTTTTCTGGGTATGGATGATCAACATGTTCCACTTGCATAGGACAGAATCAGGGCCACATGTAAATGGTGCTGCCTTTTAAATAAGCACTTAAGCCTATGTCATCTTTCAAGATACACATGCTAAGCTATTTGATGATACTTAGCCAGTGCATCCATTATCCTCAATGGGACGGTGCGAGTTGCAGCTCTAACCCAAGAAATGTTGGCGCTGTGGGGAGCAGAAGTGGCTGGTGGCAATCGTGGACGGGGTGCTGCCTGCTGCAATGTGTGAAATGTGTGCTAGAAAATATTTGGTCCCTGCCATTAATTATTGTTAATTTATTTAATTTTTTTTTACAAATGAAGGCCTGGAGAAACCCCCATCAAAGCCAGTTACCTTTTCAGTGTTAACCTAATAACACAGGCATGTTTTGCTTTGCTACTGAGATAGAGACTGGTGCATTTTTTCCCGGTCCCCAGCGTGAAGCTCTGCTGGGGCAGTGGATCATGGGATACTTTCTATCACTTCTTTGTTTGGATACATTTCTAAAATAATGGTCAGCTATTTTGTAACAAAAGGACTACTTCAGGGAAAGCACCAAGAGGGGAATTATTGTCAAAGGGATTACAACCTCTGGGATTAACATGGAATCTTTTGAAAAAGATTTTGCATAAAATATCAGGATTGTGATGAGCACATTTCCATTTCCAAGGTACAATATCCACCGAGCCTGCAGTTAATAACAAGCTACTTTTGTTGTGTTTCTTTGCACCTTGAAATTAGGGTGGTCTGAAGCTGCTCTGTATTAGGTGGGACATTTTTATTCAGTCCTGACATTTTGGGCCTCATTACGACTTTGGAGGTAGCCATGCCCTTGATAAGGGCATGGCTGCCTCCAAACTCGGGTCCGGGTTCCCTGAATGGGGAAATACCGGGCCATTCTGACCTTGGTGGGCCCGGTCCCCATTCAGGGCACCCGGACCTGGACCATCCCCATTCCCATTTGAGCCCCTATATGGCTCAATGGGAATGGGGAGCATGCTAACAATGAGCCCGTTAATGACGGGCCCGTTGTTTGCATGCTGGGCTGCTTGCGGGACCCGCTAAGGACGTCTGGTAAAACCAGGCATCCAGCGCGGGTCCCGCGAGCGGACCTCATAATAGGGCGGTAAGGGGTTAACGGCTCCGGCACCTTTACCGGCACCGTTAACCCCTTTCCGCCCGCCTCGTAATGAGCCCCTTTGTCTCTCCTCACTGAAATTCTGATATTTGTCGTCTTCAAGGTATGAAAAACTGTGGAGACCTGGTTGCAAACTGCACGTTAGTAGTATTAGTCCACTAGAGCCGACTCAGCTCATCAGCCTTCTGAGGCTGATAAAATGAGTACCATGGGCCTCAGTACGACCCGGGCGCAAAGGTATACCGGGCACCGGTAATGACACCGGTGCCGGTAATCCCTTTGCGCCCTATTCCGAGGTCCCTTTGCGGGTCCTTCCTTAACGCCTGGTTTTAGCAGGCGTTAAGGACGGGACTCGCAAAGGGACTTCAGAGCTAATAAGGGTACCGTAATTTAAGGTACCCTTATTAGCACACTCCCCATTCCCATTGAGCCCTATGGGGGCTAAAATGGGAATGGGGATTGACATTTTCAATGGGGACTTACCGGTCCCGCAAAGGTAGGACTAGACCGGTAAATCCCCATTGAACCAGGGCGGACACGGTACCTGTAACGGTGTCAGTCATGGTGCTAATAGCGCCATGACTAGCACCAACCTCGTAATGAGGCCCCATGAGTTTGATAATACAACAACTCTTACTGGGAATCCTGGTTTACTGACAGCCAGACTGAATCTACTGTGCTCCCTAATGCTAACACCTAGCCTCATAACTTCTCTTTCCCAGCTCCAGGCAGCCTTTCCCTCCACTGTAGACCCAGCACTGGGTAGGGAGGTGGATCGGCGCGCATGGCAATGAGATGAACGGGGTCACCCAAAAGGTGGAAAGGTAATTCAACTTTCTTTCCAGGATGGGTCTTTCTTTTATCCAAACGGATGGGAAGCCTTGGTTCACTTCATTTGAACATATTGGAATAAGAAACCTCATGCCACCGATTTACAAAAAGAATTTTTAAAATTGGACCCTCTGTTCCTCGAGCACGTGCCCTCCCACTCACTTTCCAATGAGCTAGCATTTCTTGCTTTTCCTCACCCTGCCTATGGTTGTCTTTCTCTCTTTCTCTCCTCTCTTCTCTCTCTCCTCTCTCTCCTCTCTCTCTCCTCTCTCTCTCTCCTCTCTCTCTTTTCCTGCAATATTTTCGCCTCAACCAGAACTATGCATAACCTGTGATGGGATAGCTTTGGGAATCATGCATGTCATTGATGCAAAAGGAACATGCGAGTATTAGGCTACCCCTCCCTCTTATGTGCAGGCCAGTTAGCCAACCGTGTAATGTATGCCGATATGTAACAAATTCCTCTCTTCGTTTCTCATAAAAAATGTATTTATTCAGACATATTCTTATTACACATATAAAATTCAAACATTAATACCAAAGACAGATTTCTAAAAAATCACAAAACTATCACAAACAACGTGATTTCATTCATATAAAAATTAGCAACAGGTCTAGAAATCTTTCAATGAGCAGACAAACACTATCCTTTCTACTTGTTAAAGTGCATAAGTGCAGAAGAGGGGTCCGTGCAATAAAGTGCTATATATGTCAAGCAGACGTTTTTGGGGTAATTATTCTATTTATACAAGTGGGTGTGAGCATACAGGCGGGGCACAGTTACGGACTGTTTTGTTGTGAATTTAGTTTTCCATAAATACAAGTTTGGCTACCAGATCTAACAGTGATCTTTGTGCGCATACATTTCCCTGTGGTTGAGATTGACAGTTTTCCAATTCCGCTTTTGAGAAGGATGTGCAATGCAATATTTGGTCGACACAAGAGGTTTCGGCCCTTAAGTGAGGATCCGCCCCTTATTGGCGATCTTCTTTTATATTTTTCAATTGGGCCTTCTTCAGGACATATATTTAGTTGGAATACACAATTCACAAACCGTTAGGCTACCCCTTCATCTTTCTTCTGGAATCTGTGCAATAACAAATATAAATATAATCATAAAAACTAAAGAGTGAGATATTTTCTTCACCCAATCTATTCCGCCAGATTAGGCTACTGACCTGAAACTTGTTTTTCACATGGCGATGGAGAATATTTTGTTTCTTATTCAAATTAGTGGTTAGCCACGATCCTTTAATGGACGTAGATATCTATTTTTGCGCCAGCAGAGGGGACATATTTATTTCATGTGTCCAAACTTGTCTTCGGTCATTTGTTAGAGCTAGTGTCTTCTGTTACCACTTCTGATTCTGCACTTTCTTTTGGTTTCTTTGAGATTCATTGGATGCAAAGGGACTGGCCTAAAGGCTTGCCTATGCCAAGCGATGTTGCAGAGCACAGCACGGCTGAGCTGTGGAATGCTCTGATGCCTCAGACTGCCGGGCATGAAGAGCCCCTCCTGTGAAGTACACAGTGATGAAGCTGCTGGCTCAAATCCCAAGGCTGGCATGGCCTGCCTCGTAGAAAAGAGCCTGCACTTGCAAAATGTACTTTCTTCTTCCTGTTCTGCGAAATGACCTGTTTGTTATCATATTTGCATTATACGTGCTGGTTTATGAGTGAAGAATAGATTTTGCTACTCCATTGTACCTAAGGATGAGCCAGGCCTGGGAGGGGCAGAGCAGAATGCAGCCCTCCTGTGCACTGGTGTGTGTTTGCATTACAGTCCATTTCTCTCTACTTTTGGTCTCCTGTGTATTATGTGTGTCCAAGTGCTGAGTGCCTGCTGTGCCTGAGATGGCGTGGGGGAGCTGGATGAGCACTGGTATTGTGGGGAGCAGAACGAGCCTGTAACATGTTGGCACTGTTATTTCATTACAGAGCAATTCTACTTTCAAAGTATGATTAATTCAAAGTACTGACCTTCTTATTTGCTCAGGCTACTTGTGCTCAGTACAGGTTAGCCAATCAAATTAGTGGCTGTCTTCTTTTCCTGCTTTCAATAGTACCTAGTAGATAGAGGCATATACTGCTTACATCCTCCACTGCATTTCTTTTAATTTATACTGATTGTGTCTCCCGGGGGTCTATACCCAATGGGTACCCCTCCTTTCCCCACAATTGTTGTCATTTCTTAGGAAGACAATTGCCCAAAAGTGAGGGGACACTGCAACAATTATCATGTGAATGCGGAGAAAACGCATGTTCTGTGCATTTGCTTCATACTTCTGTGCCAGATACATATACTGGGCCTCATTACAAGGTTGGAGGTAAGCCATGGTGCTATTACCACCATGGCTACCCCCTTACCGCATTCCGTGTCCGGGTTCTCGGAATAGGGACTTACCGGGTCATTCCAACCTTGGAGGACCCGGTAAATCCCCATTCTGAGAACCATTCCCCATTCCCATTCGAGCCCCCATAGGGCTCAATGGGAATGGGGATGGAGATAATAACGGGCCCGCTAATAGTGTATTAGCTCCCTGGTCCCTTAGCGGCTCCCGCGATGGGCGCCTGGTAAAACCAGGCGCCCATAGCGGGACCCGCTAAGGGACCTCCGAATACAGAGGTAAGGGGTTACTGGTGCCGGTAAACCCTTACCTCCAACCTTATAATGAGGCCCAATGTGTGTGTTTTAGGGCCTCATTACGAGGTTGGTGCTAGTCATGGTGCTACTAGCATGACTAGCCCCAATAACGGGACCGTGTCAGCCCTCGTTCAATGGGGACTTACCGGTGCAGTCCGACCTTGGCGGGACCGGTAAGTCCCCATTGTAAAAGCCATTCCCCATTCCCATTTGAGCCCCCATAGGGCTCAATGGGAAGGGGGAAGGCGTCAATAACGGTACTGCAAATTGCGGTACCGTTATTGACCCCGGTATCCCTTAACAGGTCCCGTCCATAACGCCTGGTAAAACCAGGCGTTAAGGGAGGGACCTCGGAATAGGGCGCAAAGGGATTACCGGCACCAGTGTCATTACCAGTGCCGGTATCCCTTTGCGCCCACCTCAGAATGAGGCCCTTAGTCTCACTTGTGCCGCATTAGCTATGCAGAGTGTTGGATTAAGAGAAGTGGATCACAGCTTGAGTGGGGCAAGGAGCTGTATGTGAAGTGTCCCTAGCCTTGCTAACCATGCACTCAAGTGAATCCAAAGAGGGTTGCCTTCCCATTCGTGCTTGTGCTCGAAGAAGTTGCAAGCTTTTTTAGACCAGCGTGTGAATCCCCCAAACTTACCCAAGACGTATGCTTTCAGAACACTTAAGCACTAAGACTGCTAAAGAACCAGGACCACTACCACAAACTAGAAATTGACCCCACCCCACGCCTGCAGGAAGAAACTGCAAGCCTCATGAATCATGCATGCCAAAAAGGGTGGATAGAAGAAAACGAAAATTTACTTTTTTAAATTGTTTTTTAACAACTTTATTTTATTCGGTTGCAGTAATGGAGTGAGCAGTACAGTATCACATGTTTGACTCATGTCATTTAATGATCAGTACAGAATATGACTATCCCCTTCCCTTTCCTACCATTAGAAATTGCCCCCTCCCGCCCCATTCTCCCCAATTCTGATAGGAATTGGCCGGGAAGACCCCATTTCAATTATTGTCCCAAAGGAACAGGCTTGAAAGCCATGGTTTATATGTTTGTGCCGGAAAGTCTCGATCATATTCCAGGATTGGAGCCCACACATCTGTGAATCGGTGCAGTAGGCATGCTTGTGCCGCCATGACCTTTTCCGCCACCAGGATGTTCCATATTTTGACCCGTCGTAGGGATATTAGCAGGCTCTATGGGGTTTTCCAAGTATGGGCGTTGTGATTCTCCCCACTAGGAGGAGCTGAAAAAAGGTTTGACTGTCGCCCCGGATTTTGGGTAAATCCCCTGAATCGGAGTACCCAGGAGGATCACATCAGGTTTTTTCTGAAGTTTGACCTGGGTGATGACTTCAGTCAAGGCAAGCACTTTTTCCCAGAGGGCCTGAGCAGTAGGGCAGTCCCACCACATGCGGAGGTAAGTGCCTTGCGTCCCACAATTTCGGCAGAAATGCAAGTCCAATGAGTTCTGAATGTAGTGGAGCCGCAGTGGGGGATAGTACCAACGCAGAAGCAATTTAAGGAAACATTCTTTGTTCGTCACACAGGTCAAGGAGTAGTAGTTTCTCCTCCAGATATCCACCCAAGTGTGGTCCTCAATCGGGCAACCCATGTCTTTTTCCCATTGTGTCAGATATGCAGGATGGAGGGTCAGCATGTCCTCCTGCAGCAACTTGTTTAGTTTGGATATGTTCCGCCGAGTTAGTCTCCCCTGTAAAGTGAGTTCAGTGCGGTTGAGGTTACGTATGGCCCTTTGACGAACCAGCAGGTGCGTGTACCAGTGACGGAGTTGGGCATATTTATTTATTTATTTATTTATTGTTTGCTTGTTAGGTGCTGATACAACAAGAAAATACTGTTTGAAAGCCCCCACAGAACAGGGAGGGAGCAAAGCTGGGAAATACATTACAATACAATATTTAAGAGCAGAGGGGGGAAAAGGTAGAGGGACCAACCTGCTCTGCCTTGTGAGTATTCCAAATGTGCAAGGGCAGAAAAGGAAGAGGGAAGAGGGGGGAGTCTGAGCTTGTGGATGAGACATATACGAAGTGCTAGGAATGTTCAGTGCTGCATGGCCTGGTCCGGAGGAGGTGTAAGTGCGAGTCTCCAGAGCGGAGGGTGTGCAGATGCAAAGTGCTGTGGATGGAAAGGAGCTGGGAAGAATTGGTCTGGGAGGGCAAGGCCCTGAGGATGCATTATGCCAAGGACACTGATTCAGCAACTGTGGGATTAGCAAAGGAGAGAAGGAGGGAAGGAGGAGGAAAAGAGGAAAGTCTTAAGGAGCTTCTGGAATTTGAGAAGATCCTGCTCAAGGCAAAGGGGCAGGAGCAGGCTATTTCAAACGAGAGAACCTGCAGAGAAAAGTGAGCGACCCCCTGTCCTCTGTTTACAAAGAGTTGGTGACAGAGGAGTGAAGTGGTCTAGAGGGAGAGTATTTAGTGAGATAAAGTTGAAGACAGTGTGGTCCCCTGGCCCAGACAGCCTTGTGGATGATGCAGAGGGATTTTAATTTAATTCATGCAGCAACTGGGAGCCAGTGAAAACTTTTTAGTGCAGGAGAGATGCAGTTCCTGGGTTTAAGGCCAATGATAAGTCCTGCTGCCCTATTCTGGATAAGCTGGAGGGGTCGCAGAGTGGAAGAAGTAAGATTTGGGAGGAGGCTGTTACAATAGTCAAGTCTAGAGAGAATCAGGGTTTGATTTACGTTGAGCCTCCTGAGGGAAAGTGAGAAAAGGTAAAATTCCTTTAAGAAGGAAGAGCTGATAGTTGGACTTCTTGGCAATGAGTGTGAGGGAGGAAGGAAAGAGAAGAGTCAAAGATGACTCAGAGGTTTCTAGCTTTGGTTGAAGGCACAGGTGAAGAGCCCAAGGAGGAAGAGCCGGAGTGAGGGGAAGAAGGAGGGAGCAGGGGGCCCAATGGGAAGGATATCAGTTTTACAGGTTTTGAGACACAGAGATCATTGGAGACGCACCAGGACTGGATGGCAGATAGACAGTCAGGGATGATGAAGGGTGCAAGTGGGTCAGCAGGAAGTCTGAAGAAGACCTATGTGTCATCTGCATAACACTTGAAGTTGGAGGAGAAAGAGGGGATGATGCATGCAAGGTGAGCAAGGTAGATGTTAAAGAGCCAGGGGGAGAGTATAGAGCCCTGGGGGACACCAGAGGTGGAGATGGAAGTAGGAGAGAAGGGGCCCAGGATGACTTAGGAAGAGTTGTTAGTGAGGAAAGAGGACAGCCAATCCAGTGCCTGTTCTGAGATACCAAGTGTATCGTGGAGCCTTTGTATGAGGATGGAATGGTTAACTATGTCAAATGCAAAGGGGAGATCGAGAAGGATAAGGACATCTGGGGAGTTGGGGTCCAGAGATGCAAGTAGTTCTTCACAGGTGTTCAGAAGAGCAGTTTCCATGCCTCTGGATGCTCAGAATCCAGATTGATGGTCATGGAGGCCACCAACAAGTTCAATGTGAGAGTTGAGTTAGGGCAAGGCCAGCTTCTCAAGCAGCTTCCCCAGGGAAGGGGTAATGGAGATAGGGCGATAGCTGGCAGAGCAGGTAGGGTCAGAGGATGTATTTATTCAGGAGTGGACGCACAAGGGAGTGCTTAAGGAGGTAGGGGAAAGATCCAGTGACAAAAGAGTGATTGCAGAAATCAGTGAGAGCAGGGGCAAGAGAGTACATTTTATCCTTGATGGTCCTGGATGAGCAAGGCAAGACCTATTTAGAAGAGACCTTCATGTAGCAGACAACTCTAGTCACTTCCTCAGGTGTGGTAGGAGAGAAGGAAGAGAAGGAGGAAGGAAGAGGAAGGGGGGATGTGGTGGGTGTGTGTGGGATGGGTTGCGAGAGAGTGAAGAAAGGGTGGTTAGAATGTCCTGAGTTTTGGTGGCAAAGTGTGAGGGCAGTGCACTGCAGAGGGCCTGAGAAGGGGAGGAGGAGACTGTGGAAGGGTTGTGCTTGTTCCCTGTTGATTTTTAAAAGTTCAGCCGAGTTATTGGATGCACCGGAGACCCTTGGCTGGACGTGGGTTCTTTTCTTTGCACGGATGGCGAGTCTGTATTGCCTTTGGAGCAGACGGCAGGCCAGTTTGTCAGAGGATGAGCCTGATGTTAGCCATTTCCATTCTGCCGCCCTGCACTTGCGTTTCACTGCTGCAGGTTCGGTGTCATACCAAGTATTGTGCTATGAGGCAGGTTTCAGATGGATCCTCATGACTGGGGCAAGAATGTCAAGAGTGTTGGTGATGGAAATATGGAGGTTGTAAGGGTAGAGTCAGAGTTAGAGTCAGAGGTGCGGTGGGCAGGGGGGTGAAGGTGGAGGCGAAGGCAGCCACAGTCACTAATTTAATCGGGCGTATGTTAGTGAACGGGGTTGATGGGACTTTTGTGGGGGGGAAGGGGGCCAATGGGACCCAGATGGGAGGAGAGGAGAGAGTCGTCCGACCAGGAGAGAGTGGTGACTAATGGGAGGGAGAGAGAGAGGTCAGAGGGCCTCATTACGACCCAGGCGGTAAGTTACCGCCTGGGCCGTGACTTTACCACCATGGCGTAAACATAGTTTACGCCATGGTGGTTGGCGGACTTACCGCCCCATTCCGACCTTGGCGGGGCGGTAAGTCCCCAATCCCCATTTACCCTTCCCCATTCCCATTTTTGCCCCATAGGGCATAATGGGAGTGGGGAAGGCGTTAATTACGCCACCGTAAATTACGGTGGCGTAATTAACTCCATGGTCCCTTAGCGCCATGGATTTTAACACCTGCTAAAAGCAGGTGTTAAAAGCGCCATGGCGCTAAGGGACCTCGTACTCAGGCGGTAAGGGTCGGCGCTGTTAACGCTGCCGTAAACCCCTTACCGCCTGGGTCGTAATGAGGCCCAGAGTGTATGAAGGCATCCAGAGTGTGTCCAGCTGTGTGGGATGGCCCAGAAAGGAGAATGGAGAGTGAAAGTGAGGTGCAGACGTCAGTGAAAAGAGTGGATGCAGATCCAGGGGAGTCCAGTTGAATGTTGAAATCAACTAGGAGGAGAAGGTTAGAGGTGGATGAAAGTAAAGAAGAGCAGAAGTCAGCCCATTCAGAGAGGAATGGGGAGGTGGCAGCTGGAGGCCGGTAGATGGTAGCAATGGTCAGGGTCAAGGTGGGAGAGGTGACCAACTTGCAAACCAGGCTTTCAAAGGAGGAGTGGGGCTGGGTAGGTAAGATGGAAGCTGGAACCCACTCTGGGAAGATTAAGGCAACCCGCCCGCCAGAGCGGTTAGGTCGAGGCTTGGAGATGATCTTGAAGCCGCCAGGGAGGAAGGAGTCAAAGGCAGTGACTGAGCTGGCATTGAACCAAGTCTTGTTAAGAGCGAGAATGTCGAGGTCAATGTCTTCAAGAAGGAGACAGATGTCAGAGGAGTGTTTGTTGGCTGAGCAGGCATTAAGACTCACCAGGTGGAGGTGGCCAGTGCTTTTGAATGTTTTCTGAGGTGGGGTTCAGGGGCGTGGTACCCCATTCAGAGGAGGGAGAGAGAGAATAGAAGGGGTAGATGCAGGGGAAGGAAGGAAGTTAATGAGAGAAGGCAGGAGACTGTCAAAGAGAAGGAGGTTGAACCAGAATGGTGCCAGTGTGATAGACATTAACAAAGCAATGTGAGGAATGCGAAACCGGCCAAGAGGACATCCCACTTGGTGCCACTGTTAATAGAGGAGTGTGTGGAAGGAAAGAGAGTGGAGATGAGAATGGGGGATCCAAAGATCAGTAGAGGGGACAGAGAAAAGGATATCACTGAAAACCTCTCTAGAGGAAGCACTCACATAGGTGTCTGCAATGTGATGTCCAGGGTTTACACTCAGGATGTCTTTTTTTTGCCTTTTCCTGCCAGACCTGGAGAGAGATGGTGGATAGGTGATAGTGTAGCAGTTAGAGAATATAGGAAAGATAGAGAGAGCCATAGGAAGGCAGACGTTTAGCCAAGAATGAGGGAGGAGTGGCAGCACCGCACAGTTCTGGCTAAACTCACTAGGAGGCCTAGTAGATTCAGTCGGAGTGAAGAAGTGAAACCCAAAAGGAATAGAATTACATTGGATAAGTGGCACAGAGATGTATAAACTATACTCTTCTAAACTCGATGTTAAAAATGGAGGGAGCAAAGAATGAAATGCAGATGGTTCCCAAGTAATGATAAACACAAATGAGAGTAACAAATGCAGAGAAAGGAATGAAGTTAGTTAAGCCTTGGATGGAGAATGTGAAAAGCACTGAAGTCACCTCAGGAGAGTTAGTTTTGGAGGTCAGTTAAACTCACTTTCATGACAGCAGGGATTGTGGATGGCCTTTGAACCAGTAGCAGTGAAGCAGTCAAGTAATAAGTCCGCGGGACGGATCATACTTAGAGATTTGAATTTGTAGCTCTCCAGGCCCTCCTCGGCCTGGACAGGCACAAACAGGAGCCTTACTCACGGCGGCCTTGGATGAGGGGGGCGGCTTTCACCTGCCTGTGACAGGGATTGGTTCTTCAGGGATGGGTCTGCCCAATCACAGAGGGGCAGCTGGCTGGCCTGTGTGTGTTTCCTGTACACGAGTATGAGGCAGCCATATTGAAAGGAGTTTAAGCGGCACATCAGAATACCCAAGTAGCTTGCAGAAACGCTTGTGTATCCACGATAAACACAAACATTAGAAGCTTGCATTGATGATAAGTGATGAAAAAGATCTCCCAGCAAAAAAGACGTCTGAAAAAAGCTTGCTGCACTATTTTCGATTTTACTTTATTTTCTCAAATTATTGCACTACATTACGCTTACCTTCCTAAATGTCCAGGACGGACGATAACGTTGTTCCTGCAGCATTTGAGGTGAATATGGGGGTGTTGCTGTGTGCACGGCTTCTGACCAGCCTGCACGAGATGGAAAGAGAACCTGTTACTCTCGTCAGCCCGAAATGTCTCCTTACAGTTCTCAAAGGGACGTGGCTGGCCTTTTTCAAATAGCTGTGCCAAGGTTTGTAACCCTCCCTTCGTCCAGTTCTTAAATTTGTTGGGTGCAACCATGGAATGAAGATTGGATTGTGGATGACCGGGGTGTTCAGTGCCAATCCATTCAGGATGCCCTTGGATTTCATCGCCCAGTCCCAGATTCTCACTGTGGATTTTGTGGAAGAGAGTATGCTAGGCCAGAATTTTCATGCAGATGGGGGATGTATGGAAGGGAACAGAGGGGCAGCATCAGTGTTGACTGTTCAATATCCACCCGTTTCGGGGGATCCGTCATGGAGAGCCCGTCTGGAAGCACACCAATTGTGCAGCTACATAATATTTGCATATGTTAGGAACCCCCAACCCACCTAGACGAGCACTGCCCATCATTACCCTTTAAGGAATTCTGGCTTTCTTACCCCTCCATATAAACATTAGCATTTTCTGTGGTAGGTGAAGGAGGGCAGGTAGCAGGACTGTCACGGGAAGGGTGGAGCAGAAGTATAGGAACCTCGGAAGTAGGTTCATTTTGCAGGCTGTAATTCATCCCATTAGTGAAATCTCTTGGGTGGCCCACCTCCTTCGGTCAGTCTGCATTTCTTTAAAGAGGGGGGCGGCGTTTGTTCATATACCTCTCTCAGGAGGGCTGGGATGTGTACCCCTAAGTAATCTATAGTTTTCTCATTCCATTGAATAGGGCATGAGGGTTGGGGGGCATCTATTTCCTCTGGGTTCAGGCCCACCCCCAAGGCCGTTGATTTCTGATAACTAATAGCGAACCCTGCCACCATGCCAAACCTATGTAGTTCCAGAAGGGATCGTTGAAGAGAGGGAAAAGTGCATGGAAGGGGGGAGAGGTGGAAAGTGTGAAGCAGAGGAGAAACAGATAAATAACAATAAATAAATAATAAAGGCAATAAACAGTGGTAGTGCAGCCAGCAATTTGCAAGTGCTAGGTTTAAGGCAGCAGAAAAAGGGGGGGGCTGTATGGGTACAGATACAGACCCCAGTGCAAGAGGTGGCCCGGAGGCAGTGCGGGAGGGTGGCAGGGTGAGCAGGTACCTGGGTCCGGAGGACAGAGGGTGGCCAGGTGCACGTTGCCAAGAGAGAACAGATCAGCAGGGGAGAGGGAGAGTGAAGGCAGAAGAAAAGAGGAAGGTCTTGAGGTGCTTCCTCAAGGTGGTCTTAAGGTGAGCATTATTATTACTTTTAGTATTATTATTATTATTATTATTATTAGCACATTGTCTGCAGAAAGAGAGAGTTTGTGGTGTTTATGGCCTACCCGGACCCCTTAGATGGCAGAGTTGTTCCAAATTTGCTGGACTAAGGGCTCCATTTCTAGGGCGAAGAGTAAGGGGGGTAAAGGGCGCCCTTGTCTAGTCCCAAAGGTTAGCCGTATGGGTGCCGTTTGTCCTTGGTTAACCCGCAGAGCAGTCTTTGGTGAGCTGTAGCTGGCTAGGACCATCCTGCAAAAGAGTGGGCCAAACTGAAAGGCCTTGAGTGTTAATTGCAGGAAGGACCAATTAACTTTATTGAACGCCTTTGTTGCTTCCAAGGCCAGTAGCACCATTTTTCAGCAGACTGAGGCAGTTACCTCCACCAGGTTCAAATCCTGCCGAATGTTATCCCCTGTTGTTCTGCCCAATACAAAGCCAGTTTGGACTGAGTCAATTATTTTAGGTAGGACTGAAGATAAGCAGTTGGCCAACACTTTAAAATAGATATTGGCATCTCTATTGAGTAATGAGGTGGGCTGTATGAGACACAATCTCTAGGGTTTTGCCGGGTTTCAGTAGAAGGATCGTTGAGAAGATATGCCTCGATGGGGTTGTGGAGACAGATTGACGGAAAGAGTTAAAGAGGGCCGTGAGCGGGGCCAAGAGTTGAGGATGAAAGAGCTTGTAGAATCTAGTTGAGAACCCATCAGGGCCAGGGGCCCTTGTTTTTAAGGATTTGATCACTGAGTCCATTTCCTCACTAGTGATCAGGGAGTCTAGGGCTTCACTGTCTTCCTCTGTGAGGTGTGCGAGGGTAGCACATTTGATGTATCATGTTTGTTTGGCCGTATTGCGGGGGGATTTTGTCATGTTTCAGTCAGGTGGCTGCTGCTAGCTGTAGTTTGGCCTCTTCTGCATACTGGAGCCTTATTATTATATTTCATCATTTTACTTTGCTAATTTTTTAACCAGGAATTTATTAGCTTTGTTATTTTTTGCATAGTATCCTTGTTTGTTTTTAAGTAGGGAATGGGCTGTTTCTTCAGCATAGTGGACTTCCAATTTGTTTTGGGCAACCTGCAAAGAAAAATGGGCTTTAGGAGACCACCCCTTTTTATGTTTCACTTCCTCTTCTGCTATTTCCCTCTCTAACTGGGTTCGGACCTCCAGCCTGCGCTTCTGATAGGCTGCAGCAGGGGTTATGATTTCCCTTCTGATCACAGCCTTCACGATGTCCCATGTGATTGCAGGTGAGGTAAGTTCTGTGGGGTTCTTCTGAAAGTAGCCCCAAATGACTTTGGCGATTGCATCCCTAAGCAACATGTTGTTCAGGATCGGGCCATATAGGCTCCATTGAGGTCTGGGGGGGGTTGAGTCCAGAAATCGGGGTGACAAGAGGACTGGAGCATGATCAGATAATATTCTCAGATTCATAATCACCTCTTCGACAAAGGTCATGAGTTGAGGGGATGCCAGGAGTAAGTCTATTCAGGAGGACGTTCGATGTACATGCGAGAAGAAGGAGAAATCCTTCACACCCAGGTGAAGCACTCTGCAAGTGTCAATCACCCCCAATGCTTTAAATAACTGAAGGAGACCCATAGCAATTTGGAAGTCTTTTGATATGGGTGGGTGTTTTTTTATCTATCAGGGGGTCCGGAACTTCATTAAAGTCTCTCGTGATGATCACCTGGCCCTCGAGAAAGGGGAGAAGCTTAGATTCGAGTTTGAGGAGAAGGGCTTCTTGCCCCTCATTGGGGGCATGTACAGAGATTAATGTATATATTTGGCCAAATCACATACCTTTGAATCCTGTGTAGTGGTGCTCCGAGCTGCACAGTGTCTCCAGTTCCCTGAATGCAACCCCTCTCGCCAGCAGAATTGCTGTGCCACCTTTTGTCGACCCACTGGAGGCCAGATATTGAGTTAGCAAGTGTGTGTTTCGGAGGCGGGCAAAATCAGGTCGAAAAAGATAGGCCTCTTGCAAGAATTCCACCAAGCTGTTGAGGTCCTGCAGGCATTGAAACGTGGATCTACGCTTGGCTGTAGCGTTTAGGCCCTTAATGTTGAGCAATATGAAGTTCAGCTTCCAGTGGGGTGGAGGCATTGCAGAAGAAACTGATTCTGTCATGGGAAGGGGGATCCAGGTAGATCTCATCCGCCATCTAATCCTGTCATTGCCACAACTCCATCCAGCAACCAGGTTTTTAACTTATAACTCCAACTGGTAAGCTGTAACAGTAGAACAACAATAGAATTGGGCTTAACGCCCCCTGGTTTCTGTGTGGGATCATACCCACGTCTGGGCGTAGTTCGCGTGAAGCCAGGTACCCAGATAATCTTCATTGATGGGTTGTGCCGGTTCGGCTGCAAGGTGATCATGTGCCAAAGTATGTCCGCTGATGGTCAGCAGGAAGTCATTCAGGTTTGCTGTGAGGACATTTTGGGTTTTCGTCCTCTGGCTACTTTGGCCCAGGTGTTGCGCTTTGGCAAGGGAGTGTCTCTCTTTGGAGATGTAAGGGGATTAGAGGGGGAACCCCCGTCTGTATTTGGGGGGGGGGTGTCTGGCAGAATACCTCTGCCTCCTCCAAGGAGCTGATGGTGCGTCTTGTGCCATCTAGCACAAACTGTTGAGTGGCAGGGAATAGCCAGCGGTATCTCACCTTCTGATCCTAAAGAAGGGTGGTCAGCGGTCTAAGCATTCCCCTCCTTTGTACCGTGGCTGTTGAAAGGTGCTTGAAGATTTGGAGCAATGCCCCCTGGAAGGTCAACTCTCCACGCTTTCGGCTTGCCGCAAGAATTTCATGTTTGACCGTGAAGAAGTGGATCCCTGTAATCATGTCTGGCAGAAGGTCCGAAGCGATTTCCCTTGTGGGAGCATAGCCTGTTGGTGACTTCTAGGAGCAATATGGACTTGTTAAGATGTGGGAGGAGTGTTTGGAAGAGGTCCCCGATATATTCATTCAGGGCTTGATCCGAGACAGATGAGGGAACCCCAAAGAGTTGTTCCTGCAGGCTCTATTTTCCATGTCTTCCTGTTTGCGTTCCATGGCGTTGCTTCTATCCTCCAACGTTTGATTCTTATGTAGTAATTCCACTACCATTGCTGCCTGGTCTGTTGTTTGGTTTTCAACCTCCCCCAGCCTTTGCTACAGCCTTTGCTCCATCTTCAGCACTTGTTGGTCCAGACGGTCTACCTTTGATGAGATCTCAATAATACAATTGTAGAACTCCAACTTAATTTCGGACATGAAGGATTGTATGTCCTATTTTGTGGCTAGTTATCCCTCAGGATGAAGAGGAGAAGGAGCTGGGTTCTCGCTGTTTCCAGTTTCTTCCACTTGTCTGTAGGCTGTAGTAGCAGTGCAATGTCTGCATTATTTTGGGGTTTAGCCTGCTTCACCATGGCTGACATGTAGCTGCGGGCTCCCCTTGCACTGGAGTCTATGATAGGGGAGAAGCCGTTCTGAAGGAGCCTGGGGGGGCTAATAGGGTAGGCCAGCATGGTGGGTGTTAAGGAGTCGGGTGTAGGTAGCTGTCTCCTTCCTGATGCACCAGGTGTTACAGGCTACTTCTGCTCCTGAGATGGGGTGTCCTCCATCACCTGTGCCAGCATTAGCATCAAAGTGCTCCCCGGGGACTCCCACATACGCGCGCCACACTGAGGGCATTCTGTAGCTCACTCCAGAAAGATTTTCCTGCTACATCTCACCCGCTGGAGTGTAGGCAGTCTGACCTCAGGCTCAAAGACGATAGTTATTTGGCTGCCTCGGACGCCACCATCTCCTTCTGGTCAGAACCTGGACATGGAAGGGTTAGCTGTTGTGATGCAGCTCTGACACTGTGCTTCTGCTGATCGTGGCGAGCAGAGCGGGGATTGCTTCACCCTCCATGGGCTGTCAAGACTGTCGGGGCTTCTCCGGACCCATCGGTCACGGTGCCAGTCCCTTGGTCCCTGCAGCCCACGCGCCAGGAACAACGAGCCTGGGGTTTGGGGGAGGTGGGTGGGGGAGAAGCAGCCAATCCATACACCAGGGCTCTGGGTCAGACGGCCACCATTTTGTTGGAGGTCCGCCGTGAATGCAACAGAGCTACGGCTGCTTATATCTCGGCCCCCAGATGATGTTGTGCTTCATCGCTTGATCGAAATGTGCTGCAGACAATGGTGCACACCATCTGAGCTCTGAGGGCATCAAACGGATGTAAGAACCGGCACAGGTTTTGTTTCTACAGGGCTTCACGCAGAGGCCATTAAAGCAGCTTCTGTATAGTCGGCGCTGCTAGCCACGCACATCGAAAAACTATTTTTAAAGCAACTCCATCCAATAACACCTGGCCTTCTATATCTTGCCAAAGGTGCACAAAAACAGGACAAAACTGCCAGGCAGGCCTATTGTGTCAGCCATCGGCCCTATATTTGAACAACTTTCTCATTATGCAGACTTCTTGCTACATTTTGTAACCAAAATGTAGTCCTACATACGTGACTCAACCGAAGTGATCAATATCGTCTCCACAATAAATATAGATTGCCAAGACATCCTGGTGACTTTTGACACGGAAGCACTCTATACTAGCATACCACAAAATGCTGGTATAGAAGTGATGTGACATTATTTAGATCAACGCACCATTACAAAAGAAAAGGTTCCTACAGACTTTATACTGGAGTGTATTAGATTGGCACTGATGTAAAAAGTTTTCCTTTTTGAGAAAAAATCTGACCATTTACCCATTTTCACATGTTTGGATCTATCAAAGAGCCACATGCACCCTCTACCCGCATTCTCTCATTTTCCTCCCTTTCTTCGTCTGACATCATTATACCCCAACTGATAAGGCTGTTATTCCTTTCCTCGTTATCAAGATATAATCAGCTTAGGGACAGTGTTCTATGCTTGTCCATCATTGAGTCATCCGTTCTACCTCTTGTTTCTCTCGGTGGAGATCCTTCGATACTCCCTCTGGTCTCATAACTATCTTTTTTCCTCATCTGGCTACATAATTCTCCAATCATTTTCCCTATGCATTCTGCCTTATGCTCATCGGCCCATGTCGGTACACTAGGTATCTTGTGCAGCTCCATGCGAGACTGTTGCACCCTTCTCTCGTCCCCCCATCATTCTCGTTCTTCAACTGGCATTACACATCTATTAACCATGTGATCTATTTTGTCATCCCTTTGTCCTTTACTCCTTCTCGTTTCCTTCTTCTCTTCCTCTTCCCATCTCCTCATCTTTCTCTCTTTTCTTCCTTTTCCCTTCTTCTCTGTAATCTTCTTTCTTTCAATCTCTGTGATTTTATTTCCTCATGTTTCTTCTCCGCCTATCTTTTCTCTCTCTCTCTCCTTTACCTGCTCTTCATACTTTTTTCATTCTTCCTTTCACTTCCTCTCTTTTTCCTTCTCATCTTTGTATGCCCTTTCTCATTCCTTTTGCTCCCTTTCTTCTCTTTCTTTAACATCATCAATACTGTTTCTGTCTAATTTGAGTAATATTTGTCCTTCCATCCATTCATTCTGTACAATTGTCACTTCACTGACTCTATCTTTCTGTCCTTTTGTCTCTTGGTCTCTTCTTCTATCTCTATCAGTCTGTCTATCCCTTTTCTCGCTACACTCCTCATATTTACTACGTCCGGACATAGAGTCACGTTTTTTTATCTTACTTTCTTCTGTACCATCTTCACTAATATAAGCAGGGGGTGCATATATCAGATTAATATACCTTGCCGCTGCTTTTAACTCCTTTGAAGGATAACATCGCTGTTTCTCAGTACTTTTACTATTGTCTTCAGAAGGAGAAAGAGGAGCTGAGGGTGTTGTGCCCTCCCCTTCATGCTGATTAAGCATCCATTCCTTCTCAAGTGGGTCTTCTTTCTCGCTTTGATACCTTTTCCATAGCTCTAAAATAGCTAAGCATTTTTGCAACTTTTTCCCTCTGTAAGCAGCATGTAAGAATGTTGTCATGTCTTCCAATACTGTCTTGATAGGGAACCCTCTTGAGGCCCAGGCATGAACATTTTGTCAGCCGTGCCTTTTACCGATTCAGCATGGTATTTTCTAATCTTAGGTAATGTTTAGCACAAGTGTAAAAGGGGAGTGGCCTCGATGATTACAAGTCATTTTTAACTGCCAATATGTACTGGATCTTTTATTCTGTTATTACTTTAATCAATTAGTATTTTATCAAATGTTATTCTTTCCCAATACTTCATATACCACAACAATCAATTTGGGCAAGCACCATCGATCGCAGCCCATTTCTCAGAACTGATTCTCCAAATACCTTTCCAATCATACACAATAATATTCTGACGTGTTCACTGATTGGTTGGGGTGAAGCATGAGGTGCATTACAGTCTTTCAATGTGCCCGCCATACTGGATCCACGGACAGCGCGGCGTGGAAGTGTGCATAAATCCAATTTGGGGGCATGTGTTGGTGGGTAGGAGTGCTTGGAGAGGTTGGGGAGTAAGAAATGGGTCAAATGATGTATTTGTTTAGGTGGGAGAAGGCTGTGATGTGTTCGTGGTGTGGCTATTTTACTTTACTATGATGTTGGTTTTGGGTCATTAGTAGAGCATTGGGTGAAGATGGTATGTATTGAAAAGTTTGTGCGTTGGTTGCAATTATTATTTTAGAATGTTAATTGAATTGGATAGGTTTTGAGGTGGATGTGTTATGTTTTTGGGTTGTGGTCATTTGGTAGGTGTTTCTTTCTATGGGTGTATTATGTTGCAGTGGTTGTGGCCAGGGCCTAGAGTTTTAGGTGCATGGCCTTCGGCCTTTTGCCCATGCACCCAAGACTCTAGGCCCTGGCCACAACCACCGCAGATTAACACATCAATGCTACCAAACATTTTGACTGTGGTATGTGGGCTGCTTAGGGGATATGTTTTCAAAAATGTGAGTACTGATTGGCAGTAGTATAATAGTGTTTATGGAACAAAGCTAATGATCCCACGACGACTGAAAAATGTCACTTTTACCCGTGTGAGGAACCTATAGAAATGCTGAAACATCTGATTTTATATTGCTCATATTGCTCCTATTTTAAAACCAAGAGAACCAATTTGCTAATGAAATTTGTAAACATAGATTTTGAATACTGCCTTGAATCACTCTGGGCAAGAATGATGCATGGGAATCATAGGCCTCTGATGTATGCCCTAGTTAGATTTTGGCAAACATATCGAAAATGAATTAGCCCTCTATGACATGCAATGATGTTCAATATGTAACTTTTGGTTTTCTTGTTTTATGTCTTTTTGTTTTAAACATTCTTCATGTTTAATGATCACGATGATATTTTTTTGATTGCCATATATGAACTGGCTATGTTTTAATGTTGTTTAAATGTATTTTGTAAAGGTTCAATTTTAAACCACAGACAAATAAAAATATAAAATAAAAAAATAAAAAATAGTGAGATGATGTGTGTTAGTTTGTTTGTTGGATTGTGTTCAGAATGTTGGTATTGAAGACTGTAGGCATTTTGGGTTGTATTTATTGGTGAGGTGTTCATTTGCATGGCTGTGTAATGTTGCGGTGTTTGTGAGTCTAATTATTATACATTTACTGTTTCCTTTGTTGAGGCTGTATGTTGAGTTTTGGCTAGGCCATGCAGTCAAGATTGTAGTGTTTGGCAACAAACACTCCAGCATAAAATACCCATGGAAGCAAACATTTTGGATTGTGGTCTATGGTCAGGTGTTTGCTTGAATGGGTGTGTTATGCTGTGCTGTTTGTGAGTTCAATTATTGTATACTTACTGTTTCACTTTTTTGGTTAGATGCAGTTTTTACACGACATGGGTAGTTAGAGCAGACATTTTTTTTCAATCACTATGATAAAAGAAAAACACACATGTTAGTGTAGGTAATTTATAATGACTATTGCATTACATAGTAAACATTTCTGTATTTTGTCGACCCTCATATTTAGTACTTTAGAAGTACTATAGTTAAAATCAGTGTACTGTGCAATTTTCTCACTTCCTGTGTTTCTTCATTAAAGGATTGGGTCTGTGGGAAAAAATCCATGCTGGATTGAAAAAAAAAACTGTCTACCTTGTGGTACAATATATTTCTTTCATTGATTTCAATAGGAGGAATTGAATAGGTGTATGGTTTTTGATTTGGAAGTGGTGGTAGTATTGTTGTAATTAGATAGCAGTTGGTGTATTCTATTTGTTTATTTCTTTTTCTATTTAGTGGTATTCATCTAACTGTTGGCTTGTTGCAGATTTTTGGGGCAGTTAGATAGCTGTTGGCATATTCTAACTGTTTATTTCCTGTTTCATTTTAGTGGTATTCATTTATCTGTTTGTTTGCTGCAGAATCTTGGGTCAGTTAGATAACTGTTGGCGTATTCTAACTGTTTTTTTCTTCTTTCATTTTAGTGGTATTCATTTATCTGTTTGCTTGTTGAATAATCTTGGGGCAGTTAGATATCTGTTGGCGTATTCTAACTGTGCATAGCTTTGAAGTGGAATTTTTGTGTATGTTCATACACAGATTAGTTATTACATTTTGGTTTTAAAAATATTAAGTAAGCGTTTACAAGCTTTGCTGGTAATCTCTGTTTTAGAGTAATGGTAGTATCATTACATTTAAACCATCCACAATTCTTTTTTTATATATGCAGTGTAGTGACCTGCATTGGTTGTGGCTGCTGCGTGGTATATTATACCTATTTTTGTGAAGGTTTTCGTACCAAGTGATACTTGACCATGTGTGAATCCAGTCAGCTTGCAGTTGTTTTTGGTACCATCTACATTGTAACATAAAAGCATTACTATTACATATTTAATATGTGTCTGTATTTGTGGAGCGATTATCTGAATTGCAGGTAGTACATAATCTGCCATGGTTTGCATTTTGTACAAGTTGCTGAAATGCAATGGATTCACAGTTAGGTATGGATACATAACGAAGCGTTCATTAGGGACTTGTTCTTGTGCCACATGGCTGCAAAGAGTGCATGTATGTTTCCACATGTATGAAATCTGGAAGATTTCATTTATAGGTTTGTTTTTGTTTTCTAGTACTTGTAGTAAGTACAATAGAAATTCTTGTGGATCTTCTTGTGAGTTTATAGTGAATTTGACCATTCCAGCACAGTAGTCCAATTCCTGCCTTATTCCAGAAACACTGTAAGTGTTGTCAGGATTGTTGGTTACATTTCTATGAAGGACTAACATTTACAAACACAATTGGTCTGTCCCACATAAGTAAATGTTGTCAATAATTTGCGGCAATTGGAATAGAATATTGATTGCTACATTTACGTTGCAATTTACACCAGTTGTATTTGAAAATTTGAATGGACCTGACAGTTCTGTATCCAAGTCATTTGTTCGGAGTGCGCGGTGTATCTTTGAAGAGGTAGTTGACTTTGTTTGTGCAGTATATTCTTCTTTGGTTGTGGTCCTTGATGAAGTAGTAGCTTCTGTTTTGCTGTGAGATCCTGCATAATTTAAGAGTGAAGTAGTTTTCTTTTACAAAGTTTTGCTTTTTGCGGAACAGGATAGTTTTTTAGATGGGGGTGTAGAGTGAATGCAGTCTATTGTATTCTAGAATGCAAGAAATAGCAGCATTTACTTTACTTGCATCAAAGTTGATTAAAAATAGTCCGTCAAGTGTACCTTAGCGTGATAGTGCTACATAGCTCATGCCTTCTTTAAACACTGTGTTACCAATATCTATCAATGCTTTATCTAGGGTAAGACCTTGTGACTTGTGAATGGTGACTACGTATGCTGGAGTTAGAGAAAATTGATGCGTACATACATGTCCTTGAAAAGAAGGAAGCGGGCTGTTGAGCGTCCTATCCTTTTAACTTCTGATAGTTTGTCAAAGAGAATATTGGCAAACTGAATGTTGTTGTCACGTGGGTATGTTTGAAAGCCAACAAATGTACCAAGTGCTCCATTAACTAGTCCTTGGTACACGTCAAGGTTACGTTTAAGCATTACTCTACAGTTTAAAGATAATTTTAATATTTTCTCCAAACCAGATGTGTTAGAGATAAAGTTTTCTAAGGTATTTAGCCTTGTTGTGGCTTGTTGACACATGGGTAGTGTCATACCATGTATGTCCAGTTTGAAGTATTGGTTGGATTTCTTTTTTTTAAGATTGTTTCATAAAATTTTGAACAGCTTGCAAGAGTTGGCATCAAGGACATACAGTTTACATTTTTGTGTGCTAATTGTTCCATAACATCAGTAGCACATGAGTTATGGCCATAGAGTGCATGGATGTGCCTGGTTTTCAATATAGATTGTGTTTCTTGAGATAGTACACCAACTCTAATACTTTTCAAAATGTTGGCATATGCGAGGTTTGGAGACTGACGCATGTTTTCCGTTAATTCTCTGAATTGGAAAAGTTGCCAAAGGTTGACATTTCCTATGCTGCCAAGAGTTTTACAGCATAGTTTGTGCACTACGTTTTTAAAAATAGGTTCACCTTTAACTCGTGTTAAATGAAGAAAATCTCCAAAAACTATAATGTGTTTTCCTCCAAAGAGTTCTTCATAGTCAGTTTTCAGGAACTCTTGTAATCTGAGGTGCATGAAGGCTAACCTTAAATTGGAAATCATGTTTACCTCATGTATTAGCAGCATTTTCATTTGTTTGAAAACTCTGCGTAGTTTCATTGCAGCTTCTGGAGAAATTGTAATAGTCTAATTTGTTTTGGTGTTCTACTGGAAGGAGTAGTAATCAGTGTAAAGTGACACTGCCTATGTTGTAGGCAGCTAAACCTGTGGGGGCAGTTACAACAGCTGACAGTTTGTTGTTTGTCATTTGTTGGAGGAACTTGCTGATGATTTTGATTAAGAACGTTCTGCCTGAACCAGCTTGACCACTCACGTATAGCAGTATAGGTTTGTAGTCTTGGCAGGTACAATTTTTACTTTCATGCTGCACACCATGTTCAATTTGATTTGTTATTTCTTGGAAAATGCTACGCTGCTCATTTTTTAGTTGTGATTTTAGTAGAGCAAAGTCTTCTGTAGATTGCTCATACTGACATATGGTGTTTTCTACTTCTGTCATGGCTAATTCTGCCTTGCTTGCTATTAGTGGCTGTCCAAGTGGTTCTTGGCTTCCTGTTACAGAAGGTCGACTACTGTCAGGAGTGTCCACATCTAGTTGACCCTGGAGTTCTTCTTCTTGTTGCTGTTCACTGTGCAACATTGTTTTGTACTGTGTAAAGTTTACGTCTGTTATAGTGCTTTCATTTGATTTGAAAGTGTCTTCATAGGAGTCATGGGTATCTAGTAAATCTTCTTCTTTTCTCCATGGTTTAAAAAGTTGTAGCAGGGACATGTAATACAGTTCTTTATGTTGAGCAGTTTTTAATGACAATTTGATATGATTAATTAAGCTTCGTTTGGTAAGCTTCACTAAGCTGCCTTCACAATTTTCCACTCTGCATCTACCTTTCTTCTCATCTGGTTTAATATTATTTTTGTATGTGAAGTTTTGGGCTATGTGGTATAGACACATGGTTTCCAAAGTGGTACTCCTGTTTGGGTAGTATGTATGTGTCTAGTACATTGTTTTACAAAATGTCTTGGCTGTTGGGATCATATTTGGCTGTTGTTTCTATGACTTCATAAGATTTCAGAACTCTTTTTCTAGATTTAGCAGGGCCAGGGCTTAGCCATACTATATTTTCAGATTTATCATACAAGGCAGTACCGGTTAAACGGTCTGCAGCTTCATAGCAGCCACATTCTTTATGGGAGAGCATTTTTATGCCTAAGCTGTACAATTTCGGTGATAGTGTTTTGTCAGATGATATGTCATCCCAGAGGTCTTGGAGCTCTGTTTTTTCTGATTTGGTTAAGTAGGCTGTGACATATCGTGCAACTGCAGTGGAATTGTCTGCAATGTACTGCACATCTTTATTTGCATTCCATAGGAGGGCAATGATTGCATTGTAATCATTGATGTATTTTGATTCTTCTGTTCTTTTTATGTAATATGTGTTCTTAGGTGATTTTCCTTTGACACTATGGGGGGCATTACGAGTTTGGAGGTAGGCATGGTGCTATTAGCGCCATGGCTGCCTCCAAAGTCGTGTCTGGGTCCGGGTTCCTTGAATGCAGACTTACCGGGTCATTTCAACCTTGGAGGACCCAGTAAATCCCCATTCAAAATACCCATCCCCTTTCCCATTCGAGCCCCCATAGGGCTCAATGGGAAAGGGGAGGGAGCTAATAACGGGCCCGTTAATAACGGGCCCGTTATTAGCTCCCTGGTCCCCTTGCGGGACCTGCAAAGGACATCTGGTCTGACCAGACGTTCGGAGCGGGTCCCGCGAGGGAACCTTGTAATGCGGCGGTAAGGGGTTAACGGCACTGGCATCCTTACCAGTGCCATTAACCCATTACCGCCACACTCGTAATGACCCCCTATGTCTAACTGAAGCCATGGAGTTGTTTACGTGACCTGTTGTTGAAACTGGTCCAGGAAAACCAAAGTGGCATTTGGTGAAGTATTTCCCTTTGTTTTTATATTTGCAACGACAATACTTCCCACATTTGTGTCTTTGAAATTGTAAAATGTGTGCATGAAGGTCACTATGTGTCATTTGTGAAGTGATTTCACAAGTGACATATTTTTGGATGAACTGCAAAACAGTGGCTTCACTGTCCTAACCAAATTTAGGAGCATCTTTAATCCACAAAAGCATGTGGATGTGCGGTGCTACTCTAGCTTGGTATTCTTTTCTCCAAAATAAGTGTTGCACTTCTCCGAGTGGAGGAACAGCTTTATTACAAATGAAATGTAGCATAGCAATGAAGCAATGATGGAAATATCTTGATACATATACAGGATCTAGAGAGCAGAGTTCTCCCGGTGTTTTTCTATCTATATTTGTTTTGTTTTTGTTTGCTATGCATAGGGAATCGTGGAAATCTTCCCATGCATATTCTGCGAAACTTAATGGGCCTCATTACAGGGTAGGAGGTAACCATGCCGCTATTAGCAGCATGGCTACTCCCTTACCGCATACCGGGTCCGGGTAGGCGGTATGGGGACTTACTGGGTCATTCCGACCCTGGAGTACCCGGTAAATCCCCATTCCAAATACCATTCCCCATTCCCATTTGAGCCCCCATAGGGCTCAATGGGAATGGGGAAGGAGCTAATAACGGTACCACAATTTGCGGTACCGTTATTAGCGCTGAAGTCCCTCTGCGGGTCCCGTCCTTAACGCATGGTCAGACCAGGCGTTAGGGACCAGACCCGCTGAGGGACCTCGTAGTAGGGCGCTATGGGATTACTGGCACCTGTGACCTTACCGGTACCGGTAATCCCTTAGCGCCTACCGTGTAATGAGGCCCAATGTCACAAACCAAGTGGGTGGGCCAAGGTTTATTATCATACAGCATACATCTCCGTGACATCGGTACCAGTATTCTTTTGTAGCACACATGTTTGCTAAAAGATTTGTAATGCTTGACTGTAAAACCTCATCTTTTTTCTTGCACTTTTTGTAGTAATTGCATAGCTGACACATTTTGAAAATTGGTACCTGATTTCAATGTGTGTGCAACTCCGTAGCATAGAGTTGCTAGTTCACTTTCAAAGAGAATGTGGAATATGTATTCCACATTTTGTCTGAATCTGGGGTCTTCAGAATACATTTGTAAAGAGTGGTATTCTGATGCTGTTATTTGTGTGGGTCTATCATTGTACCTTCCTACTTTTCCAGTAGGAAAGAGTAGAGGAAAGGCACGTGCTTCTATACTTTTTTCCCATATGCTGATTGGAGATCCTTTGGCTTGTCGCATTTGTTACATTTCCAGTGCATCATCTATGGTGTCTTTAGTGTGTAATGGGTGAATTGTATAATGGTCTAAAATATTGGATTCTGTAGCAGGATCTAGAAGTTCAAATTGACCAGTTTCTGATGAGTCCTGAATTATTTCAGTGGTTTACCTCAGGTGATTTTCAATATTTATTTCTTTGTAGTATTCATTGTTGTCTTTTAGATATTGCAAGGCTTGTCTAACTTTATGTAAGACCACGAGTTGTTGCCAATTATTTTTGTCTTTTGTAGGTACGCCATTAACTAAGATAATTAAAGATTGATCTATTGGACGTTGCACTCCCAGAGTGTGTACATTGTTTTGAGATCTAATGGCAAGTAAACTACTTTGCCACGATTGCCTTACAGTAATTCAGAGGGAGATAGTTTTGCTGTTTTTGGGTGAAGAGGTATTATTGCTTGAAATGGGTGCACTGTTTCAATTATGATACTCTCAGACAAGTTAAGTTGTTGCAGGGGTTTTGGTAGTGGGAATAATTCCAAGTTATTTGTGATAGCACGTGAAGGTGTCTTGTTGTTGTCAAGTTTTGATGTGCAGTAACTGCAAAGTATTAAGGGGTCCATAATTTCGTATTTGTTTTATGCTATAAGATAGAGAGCTAATTGGAACCACTTAGAATCTTTATTGTCTTCTATTTTGTACATTATGTGTACAGTTTTTGTGCTATTCTTACAAAAAAAAATCCTGTGGCAACACACACACACATGGTTTGGTACTTCAGCAGATGTACTTTTAAACTTTAGTATTTCTTTTTTGTATGTGTGTAGTAGAAGGTTGCCATCTGTAAAGTTGTTGCTAGTCTGTTATAAAGCAATTGTATTTTGTAAGTAGCTTTCACTTCCAAAATATTTTCTCTGGATATGCTCTATTTCTTCGAGTACTTCTTTGGCTGTACCATGTATAAGATTGTTATTTAAATTGGTTAGTGCAAAAGCAGTACTTTTGGCACAGTACAGTTTATGAACCAGATTTCCTATAGTTGTATGGTGTGTTGATATCATTTTGATATGGTGGAAGGAGCTTTTGCAAATAGGTCCAGATATGCAGGCTAATGAATGTCCTTGTAGTCCTGTGTATTTGCACACTGGACAGAGTCCATACCTTGTAATAGTTTTATTTTCAATTTGTTATTGCCTTTCACATACTGATTGAGGTACTGGCGTAAAGATCTGAAATATTTTTTGGCTATGTTACACATTGATGTACACGGCCATTTGTAGACTGGAGGGATTGGTACTAAGTTTTCCGGGGATATTTTTGTTAGAAGTGTTTCTTGTTCCATAATTATATTCTTACGTTTTTCATACCCTTGTCCACTCCTATGTATGGCAATTAGGTTTATTTGCTTTTGTTTGTATGCTTCTTCATTGACACATGGTTCTGTGTTGGTGGTGTGAGTCCATTCACCTCCACAGATGTTTGCAAAGTTATGTTTGTTGATATTCCGTTTATTGAGAAGTCTTTTTTATAGTTTTTGTTTCCCTTAGTGACTGTATTAGCTGTTTTGTTAGAACTTTTTTTTACACATTCTGCTAAAGGTGGATGCTTATTTGCACACTTTTATTTTGATTTAGTCTACTTCTGTGTTGCTTTCTACGGAGTTGCATTTTGGTAGGCATTATTTGGGGTCTGTTGGAGAAAAAAAGAAAGTGTGGGTTGGGGAGTTGTGCAGTGTATGTGTGCTTTGTGCATGAGTGTCTGAGTATGATGGTAAGCATGTATGTAGAGGTGTGTGATTGTGCAATGGGCTGTTACTTCAGGTTAGGAAGACTATTCTCGTATTTATGTGTTACTATACTGGTGTTCAGATGACAATACAAAGTATGCAGCTACTGAGGGGCAAGTAGTAATACTGAATCTAATGCTGCAGAGTTAATACACTTGTTTGTTCTACAATACTGGGGGGATTCTACAGTGTTTGAGTAACAGTTAGAACATTATGGCAGTATTGCACTTACTTTTTTGGATGGAAAGAGTAGGTTTCTTCTGAGTTCTGGTTCATACTTCAGACTCTACTGGTTTTGAGGAGAGTGGTCTTCACTGCAATTGTGAAAGAAAGACGTTTAGTAAATATGTGTGTTAATAGTACTGTTGTTAATGTAGACATGTTTTTTGCAGTAGCATTGCTTTCTGATAACTGTGCATAGCACGTAGATGCACTTTCGTTTGTCTATGTGCATTCTGTACATTTTACTTAGAATCTGTCAGTTGAACGTGCTGTAGAAATGATTACAAAAGTAAGCACACAGAGCACTCTTAGCTTTTTAAGGCGTTGTTATTGGATGTTAGGAGATAGGAGAAATAACTGTATGCTTTTCTTGCTATTTATACAGGGTAAATGGCAGGAACTGTCGGGAAAAGCATGCAATGTATGCATTTGTGAAGGTGTGGGAAATAAAGCAGAAGGATTTGATGGGTTCAGCAGCGTATTACTCTCCAGGATAGTTGTAGGGGAGAAGGTTCAAATAAGAAAACCTGGAAAAGTGGCAATGGGACAAAGCAAGTTTACCAGACTGCAGGTGAGTAGCAAACTACTAGGTGATCCAGTGGTGCTTGGAGATGGGAGAGTCTGAAATAAAGTAAGGGTTGCAATGAAGGGTGTGGTGCTTGCGTTGCAGACTGAAGGGAAGGGGGAGATGTTTGTGTTGGTTTGCTACACTGTTTGTACATAGCTGTACATGATGTGATAAACATGACTGCACCTGTGTATAGTTAAATGCTGTGGTAAATTCTAGAACGGAATCGGCAACCAGCTGGAATGAGAGAGCTGTCTAGATTGGAAGAAAAGTTGTAGAGGCAGTGGTGTTGTTTCAGCTGGGAGCCCTTCAAATGATATTGGCTATCTATGTGCATGAATAAAGATGCATTTAATCATCCTGGCTGTGTTTCATTTTATAACAGACTACAAAGCCTTCTCCCAAAATTATAATGTTATTTCTCACATCGTTAAACATGAAATGACACTTAGTTAGACAGCTGTGTGTGTTGTGTCTGATTACTATTAAAATCATTTCTAAAGGAAGTTCAAATGAGAGATTGTGCAAAATATCCAGATTGCATAGAAAGGAAACTGTATGTACATCCTATGCACTATAATGCATTAAATGCTATTATAGTTGAATGTGGATTAATAGGTGGCAGTGGTTTCACAAATGATAGAATGTTATGAAGAGGATAACAGTGTGCACATTACAGTTAGTAATATGGGTAAATAAAAATTTGGAGAGCAGACAGCTTTGCAAGCGACAGTTACCCCGTTTATATGCATTTATACAAGAGCTGTACATGTACTGTGCAGAAAATATTCATACCTGTAGTTTGTGTTCATTCATGTGGATGTGGATGAATATGCAAGCAGAAACCTTGGAGAGTTTTACAGTAGTTGTTGATGTACGTGCTTTGCAATCACCAGCCAATTGTAATCAGAGTGATGAAAAGTACATCTAAAGTGCTGAATTGTGATGATGGAGTTAGATGTAGAGTTCTTGGATGTGATTGGTGGATGGTTGGGTGACTGCTTAACAGTAGCCACTGAGGGAATGGTGCAGAGAGTGAAGTGGAAAGGGTAGAAGGGCTGCCCCAGTGTTGCTTATGCACTCCGCAGACATTGCGTGCAACATACGGGGCTTCTGAGCATGAAATGGGAGTGTATTCTGGGGATTACCCAATCAGGTGTTGAGGTGCTGCTTTGTATTGAGAGAGGCTGTGTGTAGTGAAGATGGCAAAGGTGGAGAAAGTCAGTGTGTTGGTAGTTGGAGATATGCTTGTGAATGGTTTGGGGCAGTATGCTGAATTTAGGAATGTGGCTTACAATTTCGACAGAAAAGGAGCGGAGGTGGTGTGGTGCACTGTGCATGGTTTTAATTTGCAAGCAATGGTAGAAGTTTGTTAGGATATGGCTAGGTTTAATAGTCCACATGTCGTTGTCCTGCACTGTGGTGCTTGCATTTGGGCTATGTCAATGCACCTAATTTGTTGCAAGATCACGAAAACTTGGTTCAGGCAGTCATGAAAGTACTACCAAATGCCAAGGTTATTTTTTCTGCTTTGGTACCTAGGGCAGTATGGGACAATAGTTCTGTTTTTTGTCCTCAGCAAAATGTTGCTAGGTGTTTTATTAACCAGGGCATGTTTGCTTTTATGATTAGAACTGGCATGTTCTTTTGCAGTAATGACAACATTGATTCTGGTAATGCTGTTTTGGAACATAAGGACTGCTAATGTGAAGATATTTGGAGGAAAATAAGGGAAAAAAACAAAGAAATGTACAAAATAAAAGGTGTTTCTGAAGCATCTTAAAAAAGGCTCTTTTCAGAGCCAACCTCAAAGGGGAAAGGGGGCACACGATTTAAATATTCATTCCCCACTCTCAGATTTTATGATTTATCTGCGGACAACGCGGTTGTCCGCGGACAGTGCGTATTACATGCAGGGATTTTGAGGCTGAGAGGCATGCAAATGAGTCTTAGCAGGGCAATGGATTGGTAAATTAGGTTTACTGGGTGTGATGTGTAAGGAGAGACTTTATCAGAAAGTCTTTTTCCTGAGAGGAGAGCAGATAGCTATGGCTGTGTCCTTCAGAAAGTAGATTGTCTGGATTTTGGGAGACTTGTGGATAAATTGGTTGGTGGTGCATGCAGATCACCGTGGAGTGGCTGCACATCTTGGATTCCCTCATGTGGAAGTGCACTGGCATGGAGTGTGTGGAATGAAGTGGCTGGATTTGGTACATCTTTGTGCTACTTTCGTGACTCAGCGACATCCAGACATTATTATTATTAATTGTGGAGGGAACAGTTTAAGACATGTCTCTGGATTCTCTTTGCAATTGGCAATGAAAGAAGGACTTGGGAAAGCCATGGACATGTTTCCAAACTCCCGAGTAATTCTTTCCCGTATTGCGCAGAGACAAATGTGGCTGCGTTCTTCTTCATTTGGTCCACAAATGGAGAAAGCAAGGCGCAATGTCAACAAGGCTGTTTGTGGCTTTTTGAGAGATCATTGCATGTCTTCTTTTCACAATGAAAATATTATGTTCTGTACTACACACATTTGACGCAGAGATGGAGAACATCTTACTTATGCTGGGAATCAGATTTTTATGCGAAATATACAAATTGCATTGTGACCCTTTTTGGAATTATAGCAATCATTTTTCCATTAGGTGTTGATCACTTTAAGTTTTTGAAACACAAAAAATACCACCGCAAAAAGGCTCTTTTCAGAGACACCACTTCCTTCCGGGGAAGAGTGCAATGGTTTTGATAGGGCAGCACCCCTAAAGTTTTAAATGTCAGTGGACTGTCCGCTGACTTCTAAAAATGCACAGGGCCCTGCAGAATTTAATTGGCATTTCTATTTTTGAACTGTGAAAGGCGGCTCTGAAAAGAGCATTTTTTTTTGTTTTTGTTGTTTTGTATTTTTTTTTGTTTTTTCAGACATGACACGTAAGGAAAGGAAGGGAAGGGAGGGAAAGGAAGGGGCACCAACCACAGGGATATGAAAGGGCAGGTGGAGAAAGGACGATGTAGGGTAGGCCTTCCCTCTCATTCACCCAGACCGCAGCTTTGAAAGCACTTCGAAGAGTCTCCCCCTGCAGAGTACTGGGTCGCAGTACATTCACAATACTGTGACCTTTGAAAGTTAAGGGTCTATAGTATCACATATGGCCTACGAGGCAGCTGGAGGGAAGCACTGCCCCACAGGAGTGCCTTTTCTGGTGGCAGGAGCAGAAACAGGGGATGTTGCAGAAGAACTCAACCTAAAACGTTTATCACAAGGTCCAACCTTACGACTAGCCCCACCATGGAACGACCTTAGGTGTCGCTTCACTGAGGTAGTACTGTAGCTGTACAAACATGGTTTGCCACGACTCAGCACCAACTGGCACTGAGTGCAGCGCACCTTGTTTGCTCGAGCTTTCGGTACTCCATCAAGAGTGGCAAAAAACCTCCACACCAAAGCCTCATGGTGAGTGCTAGTTTTAGGGACTTCGACTACCTCATCCTCATCATGCTCTTCATCCTCCTCTGCATCCTTATGCCTGTTCCCCTCTGAAGGCCCTTGGGAAGGTGGTGATAGTGGAGGGGCTGGGGGTGGTGCTGAGACAGAAGTAGCACCAGCAACAGCCATGGATGCCATCAGGACAGCTGTGAGGAATTTTCCAAAGGAATTAATGCAGTAGCAAAAGCAGGTCCACCAAGGATCATTGTCTATCAATGGTCTTTCTTGCTTGGAAATCCAAAAGCAGAATGAGGATCAGCTCTGGGGTGTGGCCTTTTATAGGGGTGCTGGGAACACTTTGAACACCAAAAAAGGGCAAAAAAAGTTCCAAAAAGTATGTACATCGCTAGGATCATTGTCTGGGACATGTGCAAGTATGAATTTTCCCAAGGAAATACCTTGGATTTGCTCAAAGAAGCACTTTTTTAATGTCTGGGGGTCCGGACTCTGTTACTGAACAAGGACCCACACTTAGCGTGGGTGCGGTCACATGATGACGTTGCAGGCACGTTCGCGAATGGGACGGATGCCTGTAGGACACCAAATGCGTCGGGCCGGGTGTACGCATGCATGCGGGTGTTCTACGGATAGTGTTTGTGTCCCCGAACTAATTAAAAGTGCGACACACATGCGGTGGACAGTTAGGGACAGGCGCGATGTTCGTAGGACCCAGGAGCATACTACGCATGCGTGCAGGTGTTCTACGGACAGAGGTCAGGTTCCCGACCAAATTGAATGTGTGTCGCAACTTTGCGGACAAGGGGACGGGCTATGTGTTCTACAGACATATTCATTGTGGTTGCGGACAATGCGAACAGAGGGTATGTTCTAAGGACACCTTATTGTGAATAGTTGCGGACATGCGGACGGATTTAGTGTCCTGCGGACACCTCCATTTTGATTGTGGACAGTGTTAACGGGCATAGTGTCCTTAGGACAACTCCATTTTGGTTAATTGAGGACAGGCGGACATCTTAACTGTCCTAAAGACACCTCCATTTTGATTGTGAACGGTGCGAACAGGCATAGGGCCTCATTACACGGATGGCGGAGAACCATGGCGCTATTAGCGCCATGGTTCATGCCGGTAAAATACCGGCACCGCCTTGGCGGAAAGGGGAATTACCACCCCATTCCAAGGTTGGCGGGGTGGTAATTCCCCCTTCCACCATTGCCCTTCCCCATTCCCATTTTTGGCCCATAGGGCTCAATGGGAATGGGGAAGGCGCTAATTACGGTACCGCAAATTGCGGTACCGTAATTAGCACCCTGGGTCCCTTTGCGGGTTGGTTTTTAACGCCTGCAAAAAGCAGGCGTTAAATCCCCCAACCCGCAAAGGGACCTCGTAGTAAGGCGGTAAGGATTTACTGGTATTTTACCGGTACCGGTAAATCCTTACCGCCATCCATGTAATGAAGCCCATAGTGTCCTTAGAACACCCCCACTTTGGTTAATTGCGGACATCCCGGACACCCGCGCTGTCCGCGGGCACCCTGCCTTTTTTTTAAAACAAGACACAGAGGAATATAGTAACAGCACACATAATATTTTATGATTGTATAAAAATATACAAATTATGAAAGAGAGGGGGAGTCAGAAACTGATACAAATACAGGGAAATTAGGGGTTTGTACATGTTGGATGGTAGGGTAGGAAGGGATTGAAGTCTCATCATAACGTTTTTCTTGCTGGGGAGTTTTTGGGGATGTTGCTTTTTCAACATGTTCAGTGTTTTTATTGCATGATACAACAATGTAAGATACACCCTGAGTTTTTGGAAAGTGTTGATGTTGACCAAGTTTGTGATGTCATCTTTGATGTCCTGGGTGTTAGTCTTAGCCGTGCACGGTAGTGGCGCGAGTTATGGTTGCTTAGCTTACCATAACTGGTGAACTTCTGGGGTTTTCCAGTTTTACTTGTAACTATAACGTCCTTTTAACAAAGTATTTTCACTGAATATATATATATATTATTTTTGTTGTTTTTTTCACATGTAATACAATACCTCCCCTTTTATTTGCCACTTTCGATGTTCTACTGACGTCCGTTGCTCAGTTTGGGCCCCGTTCGGTATCGACTCTTCCCCAATCGACCACTTCGCCTTCAGTCCGCTAGGCGCCCATGGTGACTGGACAGGAATTTCTTCAAAGAGGCACCTGCCGACCGTCTCAGTTTACATGTGTGATTCTTCAGCACTCCACAGGAAACTCTGCAATCTTCTGACTGATGGTGGAAGACGTCAAAAATCTGAGAGTCTGGATTTGAAGCATCTGCACCGCTACCAAAATGTGCAATAGCATCTGGAGCGTTCCAAGTGCCGAATGGGATTACCACGATAAATTATCTTGGGTCCAAACAACCAGACAGACTCGAGGAATATGGCAAAATACTACTTTAATATCAGTTCAATAAAGAAGGGAAACCTGTTGAACAAACAGACTGCAGTTCACACACACTCAATGCATTTCAGTTGCACAAAAGATTTTCTACCTCAAAATACATCAGCTATGATGTCATCCTATGTGGCTAACAGTAAAAACCTACTAGATGGAGGGATTGGTTAGGGGAAGTGTATACATATAGTTTGTATGAATGTTTGTATCATCATTGGATGCCCCTTATCTGGTAGGGGTGCCTTGAACTACCTCTACGTAAAATACAGATAATAACTGAGTTGATATTATTAGGTGGGTACCTACAAGCTTGCTGCTCCAGAAAAAAGGTCTTGGCCCGATATTGATGATTTGAATCTTACTTTCATGATACCAGAAAGTAGACTAAAACAAGAGAACTCTAATAGTTCTGCAAAATATGGGTGGAGTTCTTTAAACTATTGGGGCTGCTCGTGTTAACCAGGAGACATCTAATCATATTCTGGGCGAAAAGGCCAGCGGAGATAGTTCCTTCAAGTCTACCATAGATACTTATTTTTCAAGCAGCTCATACTTTTACTTGTCTGACGTGTTAAAAATTACACTTACATAAGCAAGTCAACACATTTTCCTTTTTGTTAGAAATTAAAACTGGTGGTGAGTCGATTGGCTTAATGAAGTCTATAATGAGTGCACTAGAAAACTACATTGTGGGAACAGAATTATCTGGTTGGATAAAAATATGAGATCCATAAGTAAATATATTAGTAAGATGAGATATCATATGGCCGCTTACATTATTGATGCTGTGGACCACAATAAAGGACAGGGCTATACTGATTTTGTTTGTGATTTTATTAACTTTTTGTTGGCACAACACGGCAGGGCCCGATTTACCATGTTTGACAAGCCCAAGATCACTTTATGATAAGGTGATTTCCAGTAAAAAAAGAACTGATGCAATATCAGAAATGGCTCACATTGACATTTGGATTTTGATACTTTTGTAAAACATTTAAAGAGAAATATGCAAAATTACAGAAATTGGCTAAAAGCCAATAAAAGAAGTAAGTTGAATGAAAACTGGGAAAACACATTAAAAATCATTGTGATAAATGATACTAAGAAATATTGGCAATTGATGAATAATTGTAATGGTAATTATAAAATATGGCATGTAAACCCTACATGTGAGAACATTTGGGAACACCATATAACCCCTACTTTTGATTTGTCTGATATGTGTAATAGTATAAGATCCGTTAGTAAGATTAGCATGGCTTATTTTGATATCTTAGTAGAGGAAATTGTATTTATATCTGGGTTACCTAACATGATAATTCAAGTATCCCCGACTAAATGGGTTCAATTGTTAATATGTTTCATTTGGCTATTAACAGTTCTGAGATCCCAGATTCTTGGCAAGACACATGACGTATTCTCATATTCAAAAAGGAAATTATTAAAAACCATCTACTTAGGAAATAAATGGGCTTTATTAAACAACATACTGTCACCTTTTGAGAAAGGATTTAGAATTATGCTTTTTCAATGGGCCATAACATTTCTGTGCTGAATCTGTTAACAAGGACAACCTTACAACCGGGAAATGTCCCCTTGTTTGACACCTTCACATTTTTCATCAGCTTTTGATAGAGTATGTAGGGAAAGCTTATGGCTTATGGCTTGAAACTATGGTATGTGCGGGAAATGTAAAGTGGCATATAATGGAGGCCTTGTTTTGGCAGAAAATATTGAGATTTCCAGAGAACTACCCAATTCCTAGGATAAGATATGAAATTGCTACGCAGTCTCTAAGCCGCATTGTCCTTTGGAAACAGCTAGACATTCTTTTCAAAGTTCTCTCTGATGAAACAACGCAAGCAATACATATATTACAAAGTACCCACACCACAATGAGTAACACAGTATTGAAAAACTGAATACACAAGCTGGAAATGAAATTAGTGCAAGAAGACATCCTGATAAAAACACTGGTACTTTGACCCCAACACACTAAAATTAAGATCCAGCTAAACAATTGGCTGAAAACTATTGAACAGAAAGAAACGTATGCGATGAACATCCACTGCGACGCTGACCTGCGTGCTCTAAATAAACTACCCAAATACTGGATACTATTTCGGGATCCACAAATTTTTGAACTATTCATGAAAATCCACCTGAACATCTTGCTAACTAGAGAAAGACTTACGGAAATCCTGCAAATACCAAGGGCAGAGCAAAACTGCCATTTCTGCATGATTGAGAAAGATCTCGACCCAACAACTAGAACCGGATGAGAGTTGGGCGCGGAAGCTGAGTGGTCAGGATACAAAAGCAATATTTATGATCACACAATATTTCGCTAATATTCTGGACTTGGAAAAATGAAGCAGAGAGTATGTCGGCTGTTGAAGACGTACCATAGACACAGTTATATGAAGCTGATGACTTTTTAACAAAACATAACGAGGAAAGAACTAAAATTTTAGAAAAGAAAAAGTTTATGTATAAACGATAACATTTTAATACATTTAAAAAAAAAATAATAAGTTTGTGGGGCTTGTTCCGGCTGTGCTAAACTTAATCATACTTTTGTATAAGAATACCAGAGTACGGATACGCCTGGCTACTGAGGGGTATTTTTCTAAAGAAATTAAAGTCAAAGAAGGCTTTAAAGAAGGCTGTATGTACACCCCTACTTTGTTTAATTTGCAAATATCATATCTCAATGTAAAATGAGGTCCTATCTACTCATTTCAGTCGCAGGTAGGATGGATGGAAGATGCAATAGTTTTGGACCACACAAAAAGAGCACTCAACGTAGTTTAATGTTTTAGTTGAGTATTCAGACAAGAACCATACATAAATTAGGTGTGATAAAGTCATGGCATTTAACAGATGAAGAGGTAGGAAAAAGTGTATTTCTAAATTGGGAAAGTATGAGATTGAAAAGATTGAGGAGTTTAGATATTTGGGCATTGGGCTGGATTACAAATGCCAAGTGACAGCAAAGAACTGGAAACAAAATAAAGTTTTTCTTGTGCTGGCATCTTTGCATGGCTTTGCTAGAGCATATGGTAGTTATACTCCGATTAAATGTATGATGGCACAAAGATAAAAAAAATATGTCAGATGAATCTTCATGGGATGGAATTCTTTGCATAAATCTGGGATGTTTGGTTACAGCAAATGGAAGGTACATTCTGGAAGCCATTATTGAGCTTGCAGAAGAGCACCCCCATTCAAAATAATACAGGCAGAGCTGAAAACATCCTATTTGGACACTCTGGCAAGGGTACAAATGGGCATATTTTACATCAAGATAAAACGAATTGAATCAAATCCGCTGGATATCATGCTGGGAAAGCTTATATTGGAAGGCAACTGCATAGAAGTTGTGGATTGTGTACATCTGAAGGTTAAATGTTTAAATGTATAGATTGGCTGATTGACCAGTCATTGCCTGTGTTGCAAGGTATGAAAGACCTAAAAGGCATTCTTATGTTATGAGATTGAAATAAAAACCTTTCATCCTTTGCCTCAAAGAAGCTTGCTAGGGAATACTTAACGAGTGCTCCAATACTTAACACGAAGCAATGGCATATTCTATGTTTTCCAAAAAAAAGATATATTAAGACTCTTTTTTAAATTTAGAATAAATCAGCTTGAAACATTATCAATCTTGGGGCCTAGAAATAATGTGCCAATAACCAAGAGATATTTCCTTAAATGTAAAAACAGGAACGATTAAGGAGGCTTTGAAAATGTTATAATATACTGTAAAATCTTGGATAAGCAAAGGCTCTTGCATCTGGGAAAATGTGTTTCTAAACACACAACATTGAAAACAGAATTGGTGTAAGCATTGTCACAGACAGCCCAAAAGCCACTCTGAGTCTTAAGGACAGTTAAAGGATTTGTATTGATTTAATTGTGGGGCCTAGAGCTATCCCTCTTTCTCTCAGATTCCCTGGGATTCCGGCCCTAATTCAAGCATCTGTAATGCTGGGTTAGTGCTATTTAATGGTAAACCCTACTGTCTATGTTCTTGTCCTTGCCCTAGCAATGGTATCCCTAAATGCAGGCTTAGGAAGCCCCTCAGGGACTTGCAAATGTTCCCTATTCTAGACACGGGTTAGCTCACTAACGCAATTAGAAATGGTGCCCGCAACCCCACTGTAGGAATCGTCTATTACGCTTACACCCACTCTCACCTTTCCCTTCTCCTCTACCCGCTTCTTCGCCCTTCTCTTCTCCCCACCAGTCTACTTACCCTCAGATGTTTCACTCCTCCTATCTCCTTCCTCCACCCTTTGATCTTATCTCATCTCCTTCTACTCTGCATACCTCTTTCCCAACACTTCTACCACTCCCTTATACTGCTATTCCTCTGACCGCTACTACTCCCCTCCAACCACTTCTCCTCCCCTCAACTACTACTACTCCATCCAACCACTACTGCACCCTTTCAACCACTATTTCTCTGCTCTGACCACTACTACTCTCCTCCGGCCATTCCTACTCCCCTCTGGCCACTACTACTCCCCTCTATCCACTTCAACCACTAATATTCTCCTCCAACCACCACTACTCTTCTCCCACCACTACTACTAAAGTATTGTCCATTCTAAAGTAGGACAAGCCTTCTCACAGACACACATTACTTTATAGTCAATAAACACTTGTCTCACACTCACACGCAGTCTGGCTGCAGTGCCACTATCACTGGTGAACCAATAGCTCACCTTTTCCAACAATCTCCTCCATGATCCTCTACCTACACCTTCCCACTTCTGCTCTTTTGTCCGTCCTCCACCACCACTGCTGACCTCACCTGGTACACGCATCATGTCCTGTTTCCTTTCTCCCAATAAGTACCCTCCCCTTTCAGGGATTCGTTTTCTTGCCCTAAACATTCTACTTCACTCTCCCCACCTGTGACGTCAGTGTGCAGGGGGAATCTTTAAAAAGGGGGCTTGAGCCTTGCTCACTGGCTCTGTGGGCCTTCTCCGTGTAATGGCGTTGTATCGAGTCTCTGGTAACTGTTTGTTTCCTAGGGGGAACATGGCCCCAATGTTGTTAACAAGTCCATAGTTTGGCCCTGGTGGTTTAGTGGAGCTATGCAGGAGCCCCCGCTGGTGCGTCAAACCGAGCCTGCGCCGCCTCTGTTATTGCTGCACACGTGGATTCTCTCCACATCTCTCTCTCTCATTTTGGCTCTCCTGGTGGCTCTGCGCTGCCTCGGGGTGGCATACCAGTTACTCAGCAGAATTCCAGATTCTTTCTGGTGGGAGAGTGTTGTTGCGGCTACTCGGTCAGTCTGATTCTCAGGCCCTGCAGTGGATCTCCAACAACAAGAGAAAGCCAGCGAGCATCTGGTCTACGACCTATAGCAGGGCACATGGTTATGCACACAAATATTCGGGCACAAGCGAAAACATCAGGATCTTGGGACCTCCCTGCCGTTATCAGAGGCAGAACTGGGTCTTGATCCCACTCCAGTCCTTCTGACAAGGTCAGTTTCATGGCCTAGTAACAGCATGATGCCGGAATGGTTGTCAAATTAGTCTAAAAAAACCTGATGAATTTCTGAAAGTTTATCTCTGCAGAATTACAAGTGTGGAAATATGTAGCTATATTTTAAAAGTATCAGAAAGCAATTAATTATGTTTAAACTGTTGATCTGGATGCATAATCATGTGGAGTACACTGTTCATACTAACGTGAAGTGTATGTAGTGTTGCATTGTTGAAATTGCAATTAGTAAGGTTTTATTTTCAACCACAAACCCGCATTACATTTTTCTCCTTAAAAATATTATGTGCATTACTAATGTTACTTGTCAGCAAAAATGTACTTATAAACATGTTTCTAACTTTTAAATTAAGCATGGTGAATTTAGGGGTGAGTGAGGGTTGTGGGGTTATATATAAGATCTAAGATGGAAGGCAGCAGAGATGAGCTAAGACAGGAGGCAGTAGGCAGGGGCGAGCAAGATAGGCATGGCTGAGCTAGGGTGAGTCAAGGTAGGTGTGGTGAGCTAGGGTGGGTGTGAGCATGTAGGCAGTGGTGAAGTAGGACAGCAATAGGCCATGTGGGCTGGGGTAGGGTAGGAGGGGCGGTATAGAGTAGGGTGGGGATGGGTCTGCATAGGTCGTGGTGAAAAGAGGTATGGTGCAAGGTTTAGAGTGTGGTGGGGTTCAGTGGGGAGTGAAGAGCGGTGAGGAATGGTGAGTAGGTGAGTCGAGAGGGGTGGAGAAGGGGGACAGAGTTAGAGAGAGGAGAGAAAGGCTGGGTGGGTTGGGTGTAGAGGGGTGATATAGGATAGGTGGGTGTAGGTTAGAGTGGGGTAAAGTGGAATTGGAGTGGGTGTTGAATGGGATAAAGGTATACTGAGGTCTGGTAGAGTAGGGTGAGGTGGGGTAGAGTTGGATAAGGTTGGGTAAGATAGATAAAGTGGGATAAGGGTAGAGTGTGAATCATGATGGAATGGGGTGAGGTGAAGGAAGGAGGGTTGTTGTGGTAGAGCAGGATGGGGAAGGGTTGTTGGCAGTAGAGTGAGGCAAGGTTGGGTTGGTGCATGAAGGTAGGATGGAAGTTTTTTTCTAGAATTGGATGAGGTTGGGCCATGGGGGTAGAATGGGATGAGGGAGGGTAGGTGAGAGGATGGGTTTAGAGTGGGGTGAGGTAGAGCTGTAATTGGAGGTAGGGCAGTAGGTGGGGGTAGAAGAGGTGTGTATAGTTGGGTGGTGGATGGGGTTGGTGTGTTGTCAGGATCCTACCTGCCTGCCATCCAGCACCGCATTTGCGCATTCAACGACTCTGTTTATGGCATAACTACCATGCTAAAACCTAAAAAAGTGCCTCTGTGTTCATTTGCAACTGCTGTTTTGCACCAATCTAATTTCATGTTCCATTCCGGGTTTTGGTTTAATCCAGCAGATGCATTCTGGTTGTCCAAGAGGCAGAGGGCTGGGAGAGGGGTACTAAGTACATTTGTATGGAATAGGCTGCAAAGACTTGAAGTGAACCTGATTACATTCACCTGTTGCTAGCTACTGACAATTAGGCTTCCAAGAGCTGGAACAACCTTAATTGCAATCCAATGCTGCAGTCTACTGAAGCCTAGAGTGGGCTTGATTGAGCGCGGCTGCCTGAGACTTTAATCAGCTCCACCCTGTGGGACTGTGGGCTGGGAGCTTTATAAGCTCACTTTCAGTAGTAGCAGTTGTTCTGTTGATTGCCTTCCGTGGGAGTTCCTGCCGTGTGCTTGTATGACTAGTTTTTTTTTATCCTTTTCTGAATATCTTGCTTTTAGCTTCTGAAACTTGCTAGATGTAGCTACTTTGCACTGCTTTTTACAGTCTGTAGTTACAGCCTGCCAGTTATTTCGCCTTTCTTGATAATCCTGCTTTTGGCTACTGAATCTTGACTACTGTAGCTGCTTTGTTGCATCTCTTGTCATGTTTGCTGTTGAGGACATACAGTTCTATGCTGGTATCTTCACTGCCTTATCTGGCTTTCTGCAAATAATCTGATTTCTGTGAGCTTTCCCTGACAGTTATTCTTTTTTATTGTGTATTGGTTTATAAAAACCTTTCGTGACTCATTTTGATCACAGTTTATAAACAAAAATATGTTTTAAAACAGGCAATATACATTAAGTCAGTGCATCTTGCTTTTGTACTAGACTTCTGCCCATAGTTTAAGTGCCTTCTGTTTAGTACAGTGTTTCCTGAACCCACCCATGCTGCTGACTTTGCAGCGATCTTCTGTCCTGTCTTGGATTAGAGCACTGAGTTTTCCACACCCACGTAATCGCTTACTTTGCAGCAACCTTCTGTCTTTTCTGTAACTAGTGCACTTAGTTTCCTGAATCCACATATGTGCTCATTGGCAGTGACACGTCCAGCCTCTAAATGGTGTCTTGTGTTTGCTGATATTCCTAGTACGCTTGGATTCAGAGTTTCTGTGGGTTAGCTTTTCTTGCTTGCTTCCCTGCAAGTCCTGGATAACTGTTCTGAAACATGGCTCATGATGTCCTCTGTACCAACATTCTCATGAGCAGTCTAAATGAGTGCTTGTATAGCTTCTGCATACAGTCTTTGCTTTGTACTTCTTTTCTCTACTTATCCTGTACCTATCCTGTACCTGGTTATTTCTATCCATGTTGTGTTCCACCTGTATTGCAGATTGGTCCACTGTTGTGCCTCCGTTCCATATCCGTATATAGTGTGACCACTGGGTTGGTCTCTGTTTAGATCAGATGAGGGAAAGACTTATGTTGCCTTTGTCTAGTCATTTGGAGTGTTATCTGCCTCGGTATATGGTCTCTAGTTTTACCATTACTGCGAGTACAGCAGTCCCTGCAGCGTGCCTAAGTTATGATGCTGCTGTATAACCGTTTTTAAGAGTAATCTGCTCATTCTGGTCCCCGGATTTTCCCTAATCCCTAGAGACCCCTGTTCTTATCCGAGTACATCATTTGTTCTGGTCAATACACGTTACCCAGTATATCTGCTTGTCTTTGCTTTCTCTTTGTGACTCATTGCTTACTGCCACCTCCTGCTCCTCCAGTTCCTGGGACTACCTGGCTCAACTCAGATCAGCCTGGTATGTACCCAGTTTCTGCTATAAATCAAGTGTTACCTCCCAAATATCCCCTAATTTACAGTGCACACTCTGACAGATATAATGTGCCCTTTGATTTCCAGCCAGACTCCTGACAGGTTTAGAGAGGAGAAATGTAGGGTGGGTGGCTGGGAGCTTCTGGGATAGCGAGGGATGTGGTAAGTGTGTGGTGGGAGTATATACAGGAGTATATATACGTGTGAAGTAGGATGGGTGGGTGGCTGATGGTAGACATGTAAGGTTGTTTCAATGGCTGGGTGGGTGTGTGTAGAGAGGGGTGGGATAAGGTGGGTTGGTAAGGGTAGAGTGGCAATAAGGGTAGGATAGAGTGAATGGAGGTGGGTGTGGAGTGGATTGGGCATAGGGATAGAGAGAGTGAGTAGGATTAGAATGGGGCAGGGTGGGGTTTGTGTGCTAGAGACTGGTGGCGTGGGGGTAGAGTGCAGTGGGATAGATTACTGGGTTTGGTGTAAAATAGGGCAGGGGTAGAGCGGAGTGAGGTTGAGAGGGTGGGGTGGAGTGGGTTGAAGTCAGTAGAATGGTGTGAGGAAAGGTGGGTGGGGTAGATCAGGGTGAGGTAGGTGGGTTAGGTAGAGTGGAGTGAAGTATGATTGCGTAGAGCATGGTGATATAAGGAAAGTGGATGGGGTAGAGCAGGGTGAGGTAGGGTGTATGGGGCAAGACCGCGGGAGGTAGGATTTAATATGGATAGGTGAGTGGATGTAGAGAGGCATTAGTGAAAATGGGTGGAGAGTAGAGAGGGGTGAGGAAGGATGGTTAGGAGTAGAGAGCAGTAAGAGAAAATGGGCTCATATAAAGGGTTGTGTGATGAATCGTATGAGTCATCACTAATTCCCCGACAAAGATCTCCTCCCATGTGGCTAGGGGACGGCAGCTGCTACCTGATCCTGACCCTGGGTGTGATATTATGAGGAAGTATCATGTGGGAAGAGATGGCTGTTGGGTAAAGGTGGTGGCCCCATCAGGAGAGATGCAGTAGTCTTCTCTTTACAGAGAGGAAGACTGCATCATGCCTAAGATTATGATGGCTTGTTGTCACTATACAGGTTCTTCCCATTGTAAACCTCAAAAACCTCTTCTTGGAATTCACTCTAAGCAAAATATCATTCATACCTCACACACGCATAATACTGATTTAACATCTCTTGTCTCTAATGATTATATGAACAGAAGTTGTGAACAATATCACACTGGAAGTCACAGAAACTCTATGAACTCCATTTCCCAGAAAACCTCAGGTACTGAGACGAGGAAGATGAAGAAGGAGTTAGTGCTGATCCAAAGAAACACAAAGTTAAACATACATACTAGTTGTTTTGTTGGGGTCCAAGTAAGTGGGACATTTAGAATTGTTGTCTGCTTTCAAAATAAGAGAGCTGGAGAAGAAGGCAGCGAAGCCGGAGACGGGAGAAGCAGGCCCGAAGCAGACAGCAGTATATAGAAGAACCGTGCTGGAGGAAGTAGGCACTTCCACTCCGCTGCTCACAAGTGTTACATACCTGTGTGGTGTGACACCAGGAGAGACACGGCAGGCACTGAGAGGGAACCACAGAAAAGCTGGCAGCAACAGTGGAGCTACCGGGAGCGCGGTTGTGCAGAGGAGCAGCGGTCGTGCTGGCAGGTGTGCGTGGAGCTGCCTGAAGAGCATGTAGGAGATCTGCTGTGTCAAGGAGACCATTCCATAGTGGGAGCTTCACCAGAGCAACATATTTCAATACCAAGACAGTGAAATACAAAGATAGAACTTGAACAAGCCCCCATACATGGGATATCAATATGGGGAAAATTGGAGCTAGTGTTAACCAAGCAAATGAATACTAATGGAGATATAAAAAGGCAGAACATTCCCCATTCATGCGATGTTGGTGTGGGGAAAGTTAGAACTAGTAGGACCTCAAGCCAATGAAATAGAAATACACAGTGAAGTAACACAACTGAGTTGAATTAAATGACAGTGAATTCAAGAAGAAGTCCTGGTGAAAGGAACACACCAGACAGCAAACAATGTGTGGCAAGACAGCTGGCAGGAAAGTACACCAGGGCATCTGTAAGTCCCAGAAAGTATTTCCGGGCAGGTGAGTATACCATGAGGTCCAGTCAAGTTGTAAAAGGAGTGGAAAGATCCCTGGCAGGAGTGTATACTAGGGGATCAAGGATTCCTGGCAGGGGAGTATACCAGGAGGTGCAGTAAAGTTGTATAAAGAGACTTATTTTGCAAAGTATATGGTAAAGAAGTACGCCAGAGATCTTTTTGCCATCTGGAAGGAACTATTGTTTGAAAGAGACCCTTTGCTAAATTTAAGAAGCCGTTATTTGAAAGAGAAACTTTTTGCCATCCTGAATGAATGATTGTTTTCAAGAGAGGCTTTGACAATTTTAAGAAGCTATTATTTGAAAGAGACACTTTCGCCATCCTTAATAGACTATTGTTTGTAAAGAGACATGGTTGCTATCTTTAAGGAATTGTTATTTGAAAGAGACACTTTCACCATCCTTAAGAGACTATTATTTGAAAAGAAACTCTTTTGCTATAATACTTAAATAATCCAGGGGAAGGGAAATCACCCTATGGATCAAAGTATTCCTTCTTGGAAAATAATGTTTCTGTTGGAGTTTGTCTATTTGCCTTAGTTGTGAACACTTTTTGGCAAACACAAGTCAGATACATTTCCTTGCACTTTTAGTATTCATTTTTAGAGTGAGGGTGAAGGTAGTATGTTTTGGACACAAGGACAGTTTATATGTTTGACAACGAGACACAGACTGATCTTTAGTTTACGTGTCATTGGTAGGTGGGGAAACTCTCTCTAGGATAGGGATAAAAAGGCCTTCATCCAACCCTTTTTGTTTAAAAAAGATGCCTGATGTTGACAAAATAACAACTTTGTGTCCGCCTCTCATTTCTGACCCCTCAAAGGTGATAAAGGGTGGTTGGAGTGTTGTGTGGGGTGAGGTTGTGTGGGTAGGGGTAGAGTGTGGTGGGTACAGAGTGGGGTGATGGTAGTGGTGGACTGGGGTACGTTGAGGGCAGGTGGAGTTAGAGTGGGATGGGGTAGAGTATGGTGAGTTTACGTTAAAGTGCAGTGAGCTGTGGTAGAGTGGCATGAGGTGTGGATAGAGATGGGTAGGATAGGTTTAGAGTGAGGGTAGTGGGTAGAGTGAGTCATGGAAGAGCAGGAGGAAGTAGGGATGGTGAATTTTAGTAGAGTGAACTGAGGTACAAAGGATGGGTTTGACAGGTTACCGTATGCACAGAAGAAGCTGTGCATCCAGGCACCAAATCTGCAAAGACTTGCCTTGCAGTGGTGCCATGATACTACCCAGCCAGGACACATAGGGCACTCGAAAACCACGTCCCTGTTATCCCTGTGGTGTTGGTGGCCATCCATTCAGCATCCATTAATATGTGCATGGTTCATGCCTAATGCAAGTCCTGTCAAGGGAAACCCGACGGATTACTGCAGAGAGTACCCCTTCCTCCGAGGCCCTGGCGTAACATCACAATCGACTTTGTCACCGACCTCCTAGATATTTCAGGATACGACACCATAGTAGTTCTGGTAGACAGTATCACCAAAATGAGTCAAGTCATACCTGCCAGGAAGGTTCCTTCTCATCCAACTCTGGGGGTGCTATTCATCAACCAATTCTTTATGCTAAATGGACTACCCACTATAATAATCACGGACCATGGCTCACAATTCATGGAGCGGTTATGGGTTGCTCTTACCATATTACCAGATTACTGGGCATAGATCATCGTCTGTTGTCTGCCTACCAACCACACAAGGATGGAGAGGCAGAACGTTTGAATCAGACTTTGGAACAATACCTTCACTGTTTTGTATTACAAAATCAGGAAGCCTGGTTTCACCTGCTGGCCATAGCAGAATGTGCCGATGACAACGCCCAACTCTCCTCTACAGGAGTGTCTCAGGTTTTTGCCTACAGTGGGAATCATCCCTGGATGCTACCTGAAGTCCACCTGGAATCTACAGAAGTACCCGCAGCTAAAGACTGCATCTTCCAGATCCTTTAGAACCATGCTCGTCTAAAACAACAGATAATCTGATCACAAGAACAGACCAAGGAACAAGCAGGCAAGCATTGCACAGAAGCTCCTGATTACACAAAAGGGAAGAAAGTGTGATTATCCACTAAGCATTTACCACTCAAGGGAACCAAGAAAATGTTGCTCATATACGTTGGACCATAGAGGATAGCTAGGACGATCAATCCAGTGGCTCAAATCTAGCCAGCGCATGGAGGATAAAGAAAGCACAAGAACAGTTACATATATTGGGCTTAACATTTACGGAGGTTTTTATGTTGATGCTGAATAGGAAAGTGTCATTGGGGTTCACGTTCCTCACTGAGCAACATAAAATGAATGTGTAAAAGTAATGCATAAAACGTTCACACATTCCTTTTACGTTACTCCCAGAGGTCTCGTTCTATCACATTTCTGGAGGAGAACTGATGTGCTTCTGCTTGCTTCCTTTCAGAACTCTTCTCCATTCCCTACTAGATTTAGCTAGATTTTTCTTCACACTGTGCCTGTAATATGTTGCGTTAACTTCTGTCTGTAATGCAACATTATTTGTAACCAGCTAAGCTTCTAAGTAACCAACGCTGTGATACCCCGGGGTTTGAGCGTGTAACAAATGCAATAAATAAATAAATAATCCTCCTTCAAGGGGCCTTCCACTTCTTTAATATATTATCTGCCTGTTTTTGACATTAAATGTCCAGCTACTAAACTGTTATGTTCTTGTTTATGTGGACTGAACAGACAATTCATTGGGCCTCATTACACAGAAGGCGGTGAACCATGGTGCTATTAGCGCCATGGTTCATGCCGGTAAAATACCGGCTCCGCCTTGGTGGAAAGAGGAATTACCGCCCCATTCCAAGGTTGGCGGGGCGGTAATTCCCCCTTCCACTATTGCCCTTCCCCATTCCCATTTTTGCCCCATAGGGCTCTATGGGAATGGGGAAGGCGCTAATTACGGTACCGCAAATTGCGGTACCGTAATTAGCTCCACTGGTCCCTTTGCGGGTTGGTTTTTAACGCCTGCAAAAAGCAGACATTAAATTCCCCAACCCGCAAAGGGACCTCGTAGTAAGGTGGTAAGGATTTACCGGTACCGGTAAAATACGGGTAAACCCTTACCGCCTACCCTGTAATGAGGCCCATTGTCTGTGCAGCAAGTATCTTGGCTGTGTCTTTCTATGCATTCATGATGGAATTTGCATACGACTGCAGGCCATTCACTGTGCATGTATGCTGCCTGTGGCATTGTGCCCCATAGCGTGCAGCTGAGTCCCACGAAAAAAATCGGTTGAGCTGTCACATGGGCCCCACCTTGTGCATGTACACTGCATGTGAATTATAGCAGAGCCCTCAACTGTGAACAGTTGGCCGAGGAGGTCATACTGTTTTCATTCTCGCTATGTTCCTCCAATTGCGTTGTGCTGTGTAGCATACAGTTGAGTCCCACGCAGAGGCGAGGCGTAGCCATAATTGTCTAACAAGAGGGGTCTGAAGCTAATATAGTTGAGACCACCACAATAACATTAACATTTGTAAATGGCCAGACAGCACTGCTAAGTGGGCATTTACAGATGTTGGGTGGGTCTTGCCCGCTCAGGCCCTACCCTATCTATGCCTCTGGCCAGGTCTGGCTATGACATAGGGCCTCATTACACTGTAGGCGGTGAGCCATAGCGCTATTAGCGCCATGGCTCATGCTGGTAAAATACCGGCACCGCCTTGGCGGAAAGGGGATTTACCGCCCCATTCCAAGGTGAGTGGGGCGGTAAATCTCCTTTCCGCCATTGCCCTTCCCCACTCCCATTTCTGCCCCATAGGGCTCTATGGGAATGGGGAAGGCGCTAATTACGCCACCGCAATTTTGCGGTGCCGTAATTAGCTCCGAGGTCCCTTAGCGGGTTGGATTTTAACGCCTGCAAAAAGCAGGCGTTAAATCCTCCAACCCGCAAAGGGCCCTCGTAGTAAGGCGGTAAGGGTTAACGGTCACCGTTGCCATTAATGGTGACCGTTAACCCTTACCGCCGTCTGTGTAATGAGGCCCTTAAACTAACCCTAGCCCCAACCCTAACCCCAACCCTAAGCCCTAACCCTAGCCCCAACCCTAACTCTAACCCTAATTTAACCCCTAAACTAACCCAAGCCCAAACCCTATCCCTATATTAACACTTAAACTAACCCTAGCCCCAACCCTAACCCCAACCCTAAACCCTAACCCTAGCCCCAACCCTAACCCTAATTTAACCCCTAAACTAACCCAAGCCCAAACCCTAACCCTGGCCCCAGCCCTGCACTAATACTTACCAGTACATGTCGATGGCACCATCCATTTTTTTCAACAAAAAATGGTCATTCAACGGAATGGCATTTCGACAAAAAAAAATTTGAAGGTTTGCCATTTGAAACTTTTTCATTCGTTGGAATGACCAGATACCCTTTTACATATAGCTGGAGGCGGTATACAAATATAACATAGCATAACACATGTCAGCTGCATGCCCCACGAGTACCTATTGTCTTTGCCAACAGACATCATCTGGCTGGCAGCCATTGGCCATGTACGGGTGCTGCTGCAAAAGAGGCTCTGGACAAGGATCCATTCCGAATGCAGGCAGTCACTGTTACTGACCTGAAGAATAACGCAAATTGCTGTGAATTCCAGTCACTTCTGTTGAATGCCACTATTGGTAGCTGGAAACAAAAAGCGCTACGAACCAACCCAAGACAGTTCCTTGCTTGGCAGCTACTCGGCATTTTCCACCATAGGCATACTGCAGATAATTGGGTAGGAGTCCTCATTCTTAGATAAACCTCTAGGAAGTCTCTTTACTTCTACTGATGCACGCCACTCATGCCCCTTTGTACCAGGAGGTTGCTTCACCATCAGCATGTCAAGAGATGGGCACTCCTCTAGCAGCAAAAGACTGCCCTAGCATCATTATCGGTATTAGTCTATTTGACCTAAAACAATTGACCTAATGACCAATTTGAATTTTGGATGGGTGATTTGGCCTTCGGGGCAATTTGGTTGCATATATTGCAAAATGCCAACCCTGGAGAGCGGGGGCTGCAGAGGTGTCCCCCTGGTCCCCATGTTTGATTTAGCAATTTTAGGGGCACAGGGGGGTCCCCTGCTTCCTATAATTTTGAGCTGGGGGACAAAAATGTGCATTTAAATTGGGCCCCGAGCAGATAAATTGCAGTCAGTTTGCCACGATGAATTCGGTTATAGTACTAAAAGGACACCAATCCACTACCTATTATTCTCCCAAAATGGCTGTACATTGGGAACTGAGCATGTGCACATTCATCCTTACCCAGAGAACTCTAAACACCTGAAGGAAAATTAACACTCCCCCTGCATGGCCCTTGAACATCAATTGAGTAATTGATTTTACATCGTTGTTGACCTCATATCCAAATCTTGTAGCAGTCCTAATCCTTATAAATGGTTCTATGTTGTCAACATTTTAATGGTAGGGTGAGTGTTGTTAAAAATTAAATGAACACTCAGCAGTGTGCATCATGTACTTTGGGTCAAGCATGCAACCCTTTTATCACACATATATGTGTCAAATATGAATATCTGTTATCATTTGTATGTCCCAAAATGCTCTTTGATTTTATGTAAAGCAGGCTGGAACTTTCACTGGTGCTATTTGTCCGTCTACCCCTTCTCATAAGGGGATACCAGACTGTGCATCTTGGAATTATACCTTTCAATCAGAAAATAATGTATATGGTTATCCTACAATTAAAAAATGTGCTGCGCCCAGTAAGACAAATGTAGGGTTCTTATTATGACTATGTGACTATAATATATCATGGAAGTGTTCATTAGACATAAACATTGTAACAGTTTTAAATAGAGCGAGTTCACAGTTCACAGTGTTAGCACAATTAAATATTTCCCTTTATTAATGAGAGAGGGAGAGAGAGAGATAGAGAGAGAGAGAAAATCCGCATATGATAGTTGGCTACAGCTAGTGAATCCATATTCCCTAAGCTTTACTGCTGCCACAGTTTTCAGACTTACCGAAAGTGCTGCAGATCCTGCGAAAGCTTAGCAGCTGTTTTGGTAAACAGAAAACTGGTAGCCCTCGCCAGAATCTGACGCCATGATGCTACTGTTCCAGCTGCCACCACACACTGTTTTTTCTCCACTTTTACATTATTGGCTGCGCGACTGTTCCCTGCCACTTCTGTCCACCCATCTCAGAAGGGTGGTGCAAGAAATTGGCAGGGAGCAGATCGACTTCCCATGCCAGCGTCCCTCGCCCATGAGAATCGGCCACATAGTCTAGAAGGGGCGTTCATAGTTCTACCTGCTCCAGCAAGGATAAAGAGTCTACAGTACCTTGTATGTTGGTACAGTCTGAAAAGCTGCCTCAGCTCAAGACACTCGGGGTGAAGATTGTGCTCAGGTCTGCAGTGTGATAGCACACTCCCTCTGCCAACATTATATAGAATCTTACAGGTGCCCTGAAGTGTTGGCTTTCCAAACCAGTGGATTGGGACTCCCCACGCCCTCCCCTGCGAAGTGCCCAACGAGGTATGATGCTCATTAATAGCTGGAGCTGGCAGCAGAGCGTGCCAACCCAGAGTGCCTGCTGCAGCGGATGCTTATGGAATTAATGAACCGCAGAATTTGCATTTCTTGCTTCATGATAACTGCTGATCCTCTCCTGGAGAAGTGGACCGGTGAGGGCTAGTTGTGTAAGCTCCTAGTGCACCCCCATGTTGAGGACTCACATGACCACATACCACTGCAAAAGACACTATGTGCTGCGCAAAAATAAACACACAGATTTACAGATCGGCCTCTGCGCAGGTTCCCTGCTCCATGCGCCATGTCCGCGAGCCTTGAGCGAGACGGCCGGGACTGGCCAGTGTAAAGACCAAGAAGGGGGCAAAGTAGGCAAACGCTCTCATTAAACCAGAGAAATGAGGGATAACATGGGTGTGGGGATAGAGGTACCGTGATAATGCACAAACACGTCCCATGAGGTGCAAACAAACCTGTATTTACAGATTCCCCCCTGCATCTGTGCAAAAAAGCACAAAAATCCTACCACCAGCCGTGACCAGGCGCAAGGTGAGACTGCATGATGCAGTTGGAGGTTTAGAGCCCACCATGCAATCGTAGCGAAAGGTCGCCACCATGCTTGTCTCTACATTGCTCGCATACCTACTGCTACATGGAAGGTGGAGGCGAAGGAGACCCAGAATATACCATATGCGCACAATGATATTCTGCATGCCCGATGAGGAAGTGTATGGCACATGTCGCTCCCCACCCCCCACCCGCATGGCATCCTTGAATTTGTCAGGAAGTGTGAGAATGACCTGGTTTCACTAACCATGTGCTCACAGCCAATAGCAACCTTGGTGACAGTCCTAACTGCACTCCACTTCCTGGGGACTGGCACATTCCAACGGACCACACCCATTGTCGGGGGTATTTCACAGCCTACACAAGCACGCTGCCTCAACAGGTCCTAAGCTGCATCATTGCATGTGTGCACAGCCACATAGACATGCCATGCAACGTGCAGACAAGGCAAAGAGTGGCACATGAATTCAATGCAGTTGTTCACGTCCCACAGGTACTTGGGGCAATAGATTGCAGACATGTTGCACTACAGCCCCCACAAGCCACTGAACACATACATCGGAAAAGAAGAAATTGGCATTCGCTGATCGTGCAGGTCATCTGCGATGCCAAGGGTCACATTATGCATGTCAGTGCCAACTACCCTGGATAAACCCACGACAGCTACATACTACGCCATTCCCCCATCCACCAGGCACTGGCATCGGTAACATTCGGCAACAAGAGGCTCATTGGTGAGTATCAGCCAGCACACACGCAAAAACACACTCAAGGGGGTCACATCCAATACAAACCACCACACCAAAACATCCCATAACAAAATACAGTTTTTTTCATCCACAGGGGACAGTGCATATCCACTATCACCATTCCTGATGACGCCTATCTGAAATCCCACCACACCAGAGGAGACACGATACAATACAGCACATATTGCGACCCGAGGCATAATTGAGCAGACATTTGGATTGCTGAAATCACGGTTCTGCTGCCTTGATCATTGAGGCCGAGTGGTATCCAGTTAATATGTCCCCAAAAAAAATTCGAATGACAAATATGTCCAAAACATTTCACCGAAAAAAAAAAATTGAATGTATTATTTTTTCATTTACAGGTTTTTTTGTTGTTTTGCAAGTTAAAAATAATAAAAAGAGGGGTTGGAGGAAACCGCCCCCCGATTGCAAACAAAAAATAACAAAAAAAAAGACATTCACATTTTTTTTTTCGGTGACATGTTTTCGACATTATGGCATTCGAAAAACTGTCATTCGAAATAGTCACTAGGAACCAGGCGGAGTACTGCACCAACTCTGACATGCAAAATAATATTGACATATTACATCTTGCATAACATAGCCACCCACCGTGGCATACCAATAGAGATGCATGAGGGGTTGCATCCGCAGCCACAGGCAGTACCCATACCTATGGCAGGCAAAAGGGTGACTGGCAAGCACGTACGCAATCAGCTAGTCCAGACATACTTCACATGAAAAACATCCAGTGTGAAAGTCACACCATAGCCACACCTGTGAATGCCTATGATGATGAAGCATGGCAAGTCCAGTTGCGCCATACACAGCTATTTTAGAACGGCATGCCAGGGTGGACATGTGGTGTGGGCCTCATGCCTGTTAAAAACGCACAAATCCCCCACCGACAACCTCATAGAATGACATGTAAACATGGGAAGTGTCACCAGTATCACACATTGCATACCCAAAATAACTCACACAAGCATACAAATGAAGACAACAGGGTCACCTAGCAACACATATCAACTAAGTAACATGGGCATGAGCCATCAAACAATGACAAACCAAGAGCCTGGCACACCATCCCATATTGAGCCACTACCATTACCCATTGTTGACACATGGACCCTGAATAAGAAGAATTGAAATGACTGATTCACACACTCATAATGAGCATGTACCACAGAAATGCCAATAAAGTGCGGCCCCCCTCCACTTGCAGTGGGGCCACCTGCTTGTGCGGGCAGGGAGTTGCCAGGCCAGCGAGATTAGTAGCAGCTGCAGGCAGCATTCACCCAAGACTGGCTGGGGGCAGCCTCAATGCTGCACCAGCACAACAATGCATGTGCAGTGTCTGACTTGGTGGGTGTGAGCCAGCTCACCATCACACTGCCTCCAGGGCACCCTCCCAGGGGCTGTCCATAGGGCACCGATAAACTGGGCCCAAAATGGCGGGGTGGGTGTGGCAATAACCTTGAATGGCAGTGGGCTAGGTCCAAGGAGCATTCCCACTGTAGGTGTACAGCATGGCATGGCAAAGTTACTTGGAACACAGGCTGTACTCTGTCCTGCACCCATCATGAAAATATGAGCAAAACTCACACATCACGACCATGCAAACATGAAAAGTACACAGAATGCTGCAGCATGTCAATGGACAAACACCACCAATTGGAAGGTGAGACTCAGGTGTGCAGGATGCACATGAATGATGGACTGGTTAGCTGACAACAATCATGGCAGTACATGGCATGCAAGGAACACAGGACATGACACCTAATAATCCAAGATCAAACCAAGATGTCAGTGTATGGGCCAGCACCAGAAACATGTGCACATATGCACCACAAGTGGACAGACTACCACCAGCATGCTGCAAATACCCAAACAAGATACAGAAAAATTGAAATTCTACTACCCCCATGTCAGCTGCCTTTGACAATCACCCACCTAACGCCAAAAAGGCACATTCAAGCAACACCCTACTTGTGCCACATCTGGACAATACTGGAATGCATAGGACAGAAAACATGCAAATGACAGGCGGGTACTACCTTACCTCATTTCACTGAAATTGTGCTGTGCATCCCCACCACCTCCACCTAACACTGTGCCTCCTCATATGTGTCAGAAGGGTCAGTGTACAGCAGAGGGAATGGGGAATTGGAATGAAGGAGTGTGTCCCGTTTGCATTCACAGGGTACGTGTGAGCTGCGAAGTGACCTAAAATGAAAGCAGATACATGGCCATTCGAGTGCATGTACCCTGTCACACATATTCCACACAACTTACATCATGGTTCAACATCATATGTACCCCTATGTCAGATCATGCAACTTGTTAAACTGGCATGCCAGTTAACATCACTGAACATGTCAGTCTGACAATGCCGCCTTCAGCATCACTAGCACAGTTCCACCGTGACAGAACCAGTTGCATACAGCGCCAGATGGCAATGTCCATAAAAGAAAGCAAATGAGTTCACCCTGAACAGCAAATCCAAAACAAATAAATATATATCCATGACCGTGCACAAAGTCAGCGGGGGTGATGAGGAAGGGGTGTGGTGAGGTGAGAAGTAACAAAAAAACTTAGCGCAGGAAACTCAAAAGATATCCCAACTGAGCAAACATCCAGATACAATCCACCCTGTGGACCATCATGGGAAAGGGCCCCCTGGCCACGCAAGGAGGATGCCTTGTCCTCCTTTGTGGCTGCCACACGTGAGACAGAGGCATGCAACAGGCCGCCAAGTGCCACAATGTCCTGGTGACTCTCCTTCCTTGTCTCACCCATGTCACCCATTTGGGCGCTGATGGTGTCCCTCAGGGAAGACATTTCAAAATGGAGACTCTCTCTTGAGGCCTTCATCTCCTCATGCAGGCAGGCCCTCAAAGCAGAGATCTCACCATGCAACAGCTGATACTCCCTGCACATTGTGGTATTTGACGTAATGATGTTGTCAGTGAGGCGATGCATGTACCTGCCGATCTCCTGCATTACCTCGCCCTGCTGCACGATTTGCTGGATGACCTCCTTCTCCCAGTCAAGGTCTGGAGCAGGCATATGCCCTCCACGTATGCATGGGTGCCCTAAACACGATGATGCAGTGCTTCCCTGCCTGAGTGTTTGCACCGGCATGGCCTGTGGGCCCGCATGCATCCCACTCCCAGCACACCTCTGCTGCCACCAGGACATGTGTGGGTAGTGTTGCAGGCACAGTGCCTGTACTTATTATAAAATATTCCACCAGTCGTGTGTTGTAGATCCTTGTGTAGTGTGACTTCTCATATATGTCATCCACTTCACTTTTTTGTGATGAACCCTCATATTTCACAATGTCTCTTCACAGAGCATACAATATCTTGAGTCTCTTAGCCAAATCCTCAATCATCTGACTTAACTCATATATCTTATTCAATTCAATGATTATAATTCATCACATTTGCAAGTAAAATGACAACCATCTAAATAATTAATATACAATTTCATGTTGTCGTGGAGTTAACATTAGTGTAAGGTGATGGTTTCTCTCTAGAGCACCACTTCCCTGCAATTAAAACACTTTGTTTTCAATTATATCAATAACGGAACCATTTGGTGTAGCCACATCCGATACACTCTATTCTGGCATTTCAACACCAATATCAATAAGAGCGATTGCATTTTTAAATGAGTTAAAATTAGATGAATGTAATATTAGAAGATCAAGATCAAGATGAAATGCAAAAGGTCTAAGAACAAACATTTTCTTTCTTCTGTGTCCTTTTCTCTTTTTTCTTTACTTTTCTCTTCCTCTTTTTCTTCCTTCTCTCTCTTTTGGTATCTAATTTTTACCGGTCTCTTGTTAATGTTTTTGAATTAACAAATGGTTCCTTAACATTTTAATGTATCAGATTGTAATGTTTTTTTGAGTTTATTCATGTATAATTTTTGTATTTCCAAATTGAAAAGTTGATTATAATCAGCTATATCAATAAAAAAAAGAATATATACTTTTCACATTTAACTTTAATTACAACCATTCGCTCACATTTCATACAATACCCAACATGTTTAATTCCTCTTTCACGCTATTTAAGACTAATTTCTCAGGAATTTCATCAGAGGAACACTAATATGCACTTCCACATTATTTGTACACGCATTTAACAATTACACGTTCTTGCATCAATATTCTGTTTCTTTCCTGTTTCCTGTCGCACAGGGTGATATGTTTGCTCGGTGGCACTCATCCACTGCAAGGCTCTCTCTTCTGTCACCATCTATAAAGGATTAACAACACAACAAGAATCTGGTTTTAATTCACTGTTCTCGTACCTGAATTTGAAATTTCGAAGTATCTTCTTGCACATTTCATTTGTGCGTAAAGAGTTCAATTCTCTTAACAACAGCGTTACAGATTAGGCATTCATGCTCATCTCTTCTGTTGTAGGTGTATTCTGTGTAATGCTCTACACTGCTGGAGTCTAGGTTTCAGTTTATGCTGGCACTGCTACCCATCTGGTCAACACCTGTATTTTAAAAAGAGAAGAAGGCAGAAGCTAAAGATCAGGGAACAATTTGACGTACTCCCATAGGGCCTCATTCCGGGTTTGGAGCTAACCATGGAGTAATTAGCTCCATGGTTACCTCCGAAACTGTCCCAAATCCGGCATGGTGAATGGAGTAATTACCGGTCCATTCCAGGGTTTGAGGGACCGGTAATTCCCCATTCACCTTTTGCCCTTCCCCAGTCCCATTTCTGCCCCATAGGGCTCAATGGGAATGGGGAAGGAGGTAATTACGGTACCGTAAATTACGGTACCGTAATTACCTCCGAAGTACCTTTGCGGGTCCCGTACTTTACTCCTGCTAAAAGCAGGAGGTAAGGAAGGACCCGCAAAGGGACCTCGGAATACGGAGGTAAGGGATTACCGGCATCGGCACCCTTACCGGTGCCGGTAATTCCTTACCTCCAACCTCGGAATGACCCATTGGCCCTCATTACGACCCTGGCGGAGATCGTGGTGCAAAATGCACCATGGAGCACGGCGGAAAGCTGCCGATACCGCCATGGGGGTTGGCGGATTTACCGCCCCATTCCGACCTTGGCGGGGCGGTAAATCCCCATTCCCCATTTTACCCTTCCCCATTCCCATTTTTGCCCCATAGGGTATAATGGGAGTGGGGAAGGCGTTAATTACGCCACCGTAAAATACGGTGGCGTAATTAACAACAAGGTCCCGTAGCGCCATGGATTTCTCCGCCCGGAAAAACCAGGCGGAAACCGCTCCATGGCGCTACGGGAACTCGTAGTAGGGCGGAAGGGTCCGCCGCGAATACCGCTTGCGTAAACCCACTCCGCCAGGGTCCTAATGAGTGCCATTGGGCCTCATTACGACCCTGGCGGTAAGGGGTTAGCGCCAGCGTTAGCTGCGCCGACCCCTTACCGCCAATCACGAGTTCCCTTTCCGCCATGGCGGATTTTACACCTGCTTCTAGCGGGTGTAAAAAACCATGGCGGTAAGGGAACTTGATGTTAATTACGCCACCGTAATTTACGGTGGCGTAAATAACGCCTTCCCCACTCCCATTATGCCCTATGGGGCAAAAATGGGAATGGGGAAGGGTAAATGGGGATTGGGGACTTACCGCCCCGCCGACCTCGGAATGGGGCGGTAAATCCGCCAACCACCATGGCGTAAACGTAGTTTACGCCATGGTGGTAAAGTCACGGCCCAGGCGGTAACTTACCGCCTGGGTCGTAATGAGGCCCATTGTCTTTTAATTGCATTTCTATTGAGGTTTCCATGGGCCTCATTACGAGCCAGGCATTAAGGGTTTTACGGCGCCGTAAACGGCGCCGACCCTTAACGCCTGATTACAAGGGCCCTCATTCCGAGTTAGGACTACACCATGGAGTAAATAGCTCCATGGTTGGCAACCATGGAGCTATTTACTCCATGGAATACCGGCATGGTGAATGGAGTAATTTCCGGTCCATTCCAAGGTTGGATGGACGGGTAATTCCCCATTCACCATAGCCCTTCCCCATCCCCATTTCTGCCCCCATAGGGCTCAATGGGAATGGGGAAGGAGGTAATTAAGGCACCGTAAATTACGGTGCCGTAATTTACTCCAAGGTCACTTTGCGGGTCCCGTAATTTACTCCTGCTAAAAGCAGGAGGTAAAGAGGGACCCGCAAAGGGAACTCGGAATACGGAGGTAAGGGATTACCGCCATCGGTGCCCTTACAGGCGCCAGTAATCCCTTACCTCCAACCTCGGAATGACCCCCAAGGTCCCTTTGCGGGATGGTGATTTTAACACCTGCTTTTTGCAGGCGTTAAAAACCATGCCGCAAAGGGACCTTGGTACTAAGTACGGTGCCGCAATTTGCGGCACCGTACTTAGCGCCTTCCCCATTCCCATTATGCCCTATGGGGCAAAAATGGGAATGGGGAAGGGCCATGGCGGAAGGGGGAATTACCACTCCGCCAACTTCGGAATGGGGTGGTAATTCCCCATTCCGCCATGGCGGAGTCGGAGAGTTACCGGCATGGACCATGGTGCTATTAGCACCATGGTCCATCCGCCAGGGTCGTAATGAGGCCCCATGTCTCATTATATTAATTGCCCTCTTTCTACCTATAGCAGAGTGGGGAGTTTCTCAATCTACCCTTGTTCCTTCACTTTATCGCTCCATTTTTAACATCCCTCGTTAAGCATTATTTCCCAGACATTGGGGGTCATTACGAGTTTGGAGGCAGCCATGGTGCTATTAGCACCATGGCTGCCTCCAAACCCGTGTCCGGGTAGACAGAATGGGGACTTACCGGGTCATTCCGACCTTGGAGGACCCGGTAGGACCCCATTCTGAAAACCATTCCCCATTCCCATTTGAGCCCCATAGGGCTCAATGGGAATGGGGAAGGAGCTAATAACGGGCCCGCAAATAGCGGGCCCGTTATTAGCTCCATGGTCCCTTAACGGGTCCCGCTCAGGACGGCTGGTCAGACCAGCCGTTCCTGGTGGGACCCGCTAAGGGACCTTGGAATGTGGCGGTAGGGCTTAACGGCCGCGGCATCCTTACCGGTGCCGTTAACCCCCTACCGCCATACTCGGAATGACCCCCATTGTCTTTTCTTTATGCTTACAGCATGCACATGTTTTGCATTTGTCTTTCTTCACCGTCACATTCTGCCGGTTTAAATGCAGATTTATCAAGAGGCTTCTCTTACCTGTCTTTAGTTGACCTCCGGCCCCCTTCTTTCTCAATAGTCTGGTATATTCAGTCAATCCGCTCTTGCTATCGGCTTCTTCCCGATTCTCGAGCCGCTCAAGCTCCATTCTGTAAGAGATTAATCCCTTATTTGTATTCCAAATTTGCTCCGTGTTACTTTCCGTTTCGCTATTTTGCAAAAACTCACAGTGCTCCTTTACGCTTACCTCCAATGGTGTTCTGCAGCTTCCGTAAAGTAAGAACTACGGGTCTCCTCACATTCACATGGCTTCCTTGGCAACATGGCTTTAAGCTGTCCCCTTTGTAGGTCCCTTCCTCTAAAGACAGAAGTGCCATACTAATTATTACTGATTTGGTGTTAACCTTCAAACCTTTATTTATTCTTGTTAGAATTACATGCAGTACCCTTTGGGAACACTACACACAGTTAAGATTACAGGTGTAAGCACAATATCACCTTTGGTATAATTCTGTACTACACAGTTTTGTGGTAGCAGGGCTGAGCAGCCATGCTTATCTCAAGAGGGATGTGAGCAGTGCAAGGTGTTACACAAAGGACTTGCAATCACAGTGGTTCAAACAAACACTCACTCAAGGTTTTTTTGTTAAACAATATACATTTATTTACACATTTAGTTAGAAAACATTCCACTAGTAATAAGCAGCTCAATATCACACTATAATACACTACAGTACCAAACCAATACGGATCTGAACAAGTTAGGCTCCCCTGAAGTGGGAGCAAAATGGCACTTCAGTAACTTTCAAAAGGGGTAGAAAGACAAGGGTTATAAGAATCAAAACACAATTACTTTCATAGGCAGGGCAAATAGTTTCAGTTCACAACAAGAGGCAGTTCAATTCAATAGGCCTGGGCCAAAGTCAATGGATCAGTGTCTTGGTTAGGATAGCACAGTTCTGGTAGTAAACTGTTAAGTCTTTGCCAATGTTCTTAGAAGTAGTTTGCACGAAAAAGAGTTATAGGTCGGTTTAGGAGCGAACAAGACTCCAAAGTTGGGAAAGTTTCACAAACTTTCACTGCGGCAAAGAGGATTTCTCCACCGCATTTGCACAGTACCTTTTGAATGAAGAAAAGCTGTAGCTGAGGCAGTTGTTCCTGGCAGTTCCTGCAGATCTCGCTGTTCCTGAGCCTCAGTTGTGGGGACAAGAGGGACGATGTCGGGAGGTTCCTGCACTGCACGGAGACGGATCCACAAGCTTGGCAAAATGTCAGTTAAAGGTGTGAGTGCCTTAAAGTCCACAATCTGATATCCTTCTCACTGGCTATTTGGTTTCCAACAGCACTCTCACGAAAATTTGAGCAGCATGGAGATGGTTTCCAGGTGGCTTGTGAGTTGCTTGTTCCCACCAGCTCAAGGGAAGAAGTTGTTCTTGAAGGGCTTCTCTGTCGAGGGAGTTTCAGGCAATTTGGACCTGCAGAAGGGCTTCACCGGGAAAACCAATGGTCCAGGAGTTGCAGCAGTTGTCTTCCTTCAGCTCGTCTTTGGTTCTTTCGTTCTAGTGGTCGACTCTGCCTTCCAAGTCCCAGAGACCTGCTTTTAAACAGTTTTCTCCCATTCATTCCAGCCAAGCTGTCACTCACCCAGCAGGGTGTCTGTCATTGCCAGACAGTCAGCCAGCCAATCACGCCAGAGTGCATTCAGGTCTCCCAGCCATTCTGAGAGGAAAGGGTAGCTGTTGAGGGCTACATCGGTTTTCTAGGCATAGGGAACACTAGGTATTCCCTCCAGCACTCTGCTGTGAGGCAGTGTGTGCTGGGTCTAGCAATTCAATTTAAAAAGACTAGCAAAGTCAATTTAACTTTACATTCACTGGGAGACAGTAGTCAGTCCCAGAGAAGGTATTTAAACCTTGGGAAGTCTAAAAGACATCCCTGTGCCACTGCACTGAGGGTGCTGTGTGACACACAAGAAAAAGATGATGCCTATGGAGTTGTCTAAAACTCCATATTCAAAGAACATACAAGTAAAACACACATCAAAATACATGAAAGAGGGGGGAAAAAGGCTCACACTCTTTCCAGGTAAAAATTAAAGTCCTAGAAATCCAGTAAAGTTGCTGGGGGTCTCTAAAGGTAAGGGAAATGTGCACATGTATGAGAATTCTCCCTAACACTCATCCCCCCCAGACTAAGGGACAGGAGGATTTAATCCACTCCTGGATGAATCTCCTTACTCCAGTCGGCAAACATCCTGGAGAGACCATCAGCATTTTGGTGGTTCCACCCTGACCTGTGTTCAATGGTAAAAACAAACCCTTGCAGGCTGATTGACCATCTCAATAGTTTAGGATGTTCCCCTTTCATTTGCATCAACCATCTCAAGGGTTGGTGGTCAGTCTGAATCACAAAAGTAAACTTCTTCAGTGACCACACAATAGCAAAACATTCTCTTTCAATGGTTGCCCACCTTGTTTCAGGTTCCTTCAGATTCCTGATGAAGCAAATGGGGTGCTCCCTACCTTTCTCATCCGGTTGACTCAGAACTGCACCTATTCCTGTATTGGAAGCATCTGTTTGTACAATGAAGGTTTGGTTGTAGTCAGGAGCTCTTAAGACTCCTCATTCCACCTGACCTTTTTGGGAAATTTGGGTGAGGAGATCACATTCAAGGGAGAAGCTAGGGTCCCATAGTTCTCTATGAAGTTCCTATAGTAACCACTGAGGCCTAGGAAGGCTCTCACTTGGGTTTGCGTAGTAGGGGTGGCCCAGTTTTGTACAGCTTGTCCTTGCTAGGCAATGGCCTGATTTCACCTCTTCCTACCTCATGTCCAAGGTAGACCACTTTACTCTGACCAATTTAACTCTTACTTGCCTTTAGGGTCAGATGGGCCTGCTCAAGAGCCTGCAAAACATATCCTAAGTGATCAACATGTTCATTCTAGCTCATAACTCTATCCTCCTGTGCTTGCAGATATTTCTGTTTATTTCGCACTTAGCATTTCAAACTGGGAGGAATATAACTATTTCTCTGTGCGTTCGCTAAATCCAATAGTTGTGCTCTTAGTCAGGAATATCAGTTCACTTTCTTTTCGCATCAGGTTTCTTTTATTAAAGGTTGGTTCCCCTCCCGATTTTATCTGGTAGAGAACAGTCCATCTGAGATCCTCTGCTTTATGGATCCATTCAATGAAATGACCCACTAAGGGAGCTCTATGTACCCTATATGTAATACAACTTTTATGTTCTGTTATTGTTATCTTAATGTTCCTCTCCGTCTTGCCTACATAGATCTTACCGCATGGACACCAAATGGCATACACTACCATTGTAGAGTTACAGTTAGTTAGTGCCCGTTGTGACCATGGCTTTAGAAGTCCTATATCGCCCTCTGTACTCCTTTTAGTTTGTGCACAGCTTGTACAATTAACACATGGTGTGTGGCCTAGGTTTCGTGACATACCCCAACTCTCTGTTAGGGTTTGTAGTCTTGGGGGTCTCAGTGTTATGTTATTCCGCATAACTTGGTCTCTAATATTCCTTCTTCTTTTGAAGGCTATAAATGGTCTCTCCAAGGTTTTTCTTTTCTTTTTCCTGTGAATTATCTTGTGAATCTGATTGGATAGGGGACTGTAGGTGTTCACAAAAACAGGTTTTTCACCATTCTCCTTTTCTTTCTGTCTCCATCCGTTTAAAAGGGCATCCGGTTGTTATTCTTTGCCCGTTTCATGGCTTTAGCTGTTAATTTTTCGGGGTATCCCCTTTGGTGCAGTTGCCTCTAAGGACTCCGGCTTCATGTTTATAATCTTCTTGTTTGGTGCTGTTTCAATTTTAATCTTAAAAAGTGTCCCAATAGTAGGTTATCTCACGTATATTTTGGGTGGAAACTAGTGTAATGCAGTAGCGCGTTCTTGTCTGTTGGTTTGTGAAATTACTTGACATATAAAATCTTATTTTCACTTTCTGCTTTGATTGTTAGATCCAAGTAGTTCAACTCATAGCGGTTCAGGGTGAGGGTGAAGTTAAGATGTCTATCCTGTTTGTTTATCCATTCGAACAGTTGTTCTGCTTCCACTTCCCTCCCTGTCCATAGAATACAAATATCATCAATGTACCGGCGCCAAAGGCGCAGATGTTTCTTAGCGGAATTCGTGTCACTGTAGATGTACTTTTCTTTGAAAAATTCCATGTATGGATTAGCTATACTAGGAGCTAGTGTCGCTCCCATCACTGTTCCTTGGATCTGTATAAATTATTTTCCATTAAAGTGAAAGTAATTCTCCTTCAATGCCACTTCAGCACACCAGAGGATAAATGACAGCAGTGTTTTGGTTTTCCGCGCAGTCTGTCTTCTAATACTTCTAATGAGAGATCTTGCAGACTACTTGCATAAAGTACTACCACATCCAGACTTATGAGTATTTCCTTTTCTGGGTCAAACTCCAGTCCTCTATCTCATTTATTATCTGTGTGGTATCTTTTGCGTAGAGTGTCATACTTCTAACCAAAGGTTGAAGAACAAAAACTGCTAATTTTGACAGGGACTCAAACACGGAATCAATGCCCGAAACAATCAGACGGCCAGATGGCTTGTTTTGAGCCTTGTGTATTTTCGGGAGTGTATAGAATTGGGGTATTCAAGGTCTTTCTGTGTTAAATAATTCTGCTTCTTTATTGGAAATCCAGCCCTTTCTCAATGCTTTTTCCACTTTCAAACCTAGCATTCTACTAAGCATATTGGTCGGGTCTTCTTCCAGAATTAGGTAACTGCTGGTCTCCTTTAATTGTCTATCACATTCCTCAATATAGGCTTTCCTGTCTTGTACCACTGTTGCACCTCCCTTGTCCGCACTACGTATAAGGATGTTGTCATTCTTAAGGAGTGAGCTTAGAGTTGTTCTTTCAATTTTACTCAAGTTCTGGTAGTGTTCTTCCATGCCCTTGTTATTTTCTAAGGCTTCTATTTCACTGAGGACTCAGTTTTCAGAAACTCTAGCTCTGGGCTCCTTCTTTGTAGTAGCAGTGTGAATGTGGACTTTTCCCCCAATCCACTATCTTCCTTTTGAGTCCTGTGTCCGAATCCGCAAAGAATTGTTTCGAATGTATTTTACACATAAGTTCTGTAGATTCGTGCCTAAATGTAAACTTGTTATGTGGATTGCTCGTAATAAAGCCCAAACCCTTTTTGAAGCACTCTCTCTCTTCATTGTTGGTTAGTGGGTATGTTGACAAGTTCTCCACAGTGCTCGCATACTCCTGGTTATTCTGGGTTCCAAATCCCAGTCTTGTGGGTCCCTTTCTAAAAATATGTTGTCCTGCATAGCCCCTTCTGTTACTATTGGGCCTAGTTCTTCTTTGTCTCCCTCGTTGGCTTCTTCTCCCAGTTCCACTACCTCTTGCAGATACTCCTGCATCTTCATTTGTGCTTCCCTCACTAAACCTGGTGCCTCTAAAGTGCACTCTACGTTTGTCATTACGTTGTCTATATTATGCCGTGTCTATTTGTTCTTTAGGGTTATCATTTTATTGGGTGCATCTAAAGGCTTTTTCGTGGCTGAAGTTCTGTACATCTTTTTTCATTCTTTAAATCCATTCTTTAGTAAGATCTTTGAATTCATTTATTTCTTTTAATAAAGCTTCTGCTTGTTTCTTATACAGCTTTATGGGGGCTAGATTTCTAATTTCCTCCTCCAACTTTTTTAGACCAATCGTTATTTTCTCAGTAACTTCCCTTGCCATATCAATAATAATTAGCAATATAGCTCTGCTGCACAATGAAGCTTTTATTGTCTAAGAAAAGTCTGGGCTCATTTCTAACAACTAGTCCCTGAGGGAGTATCCCGTTTCACAGGTACTCCAACATGATGGATCCATGTAATTCGGTTCTCACCAGTCTTTTTTTAATTTGTGAAAGTTCATCCCAACTGGTTAAGTTTGTGGTGTCTTCCACTTCACCCCCAAAAGAGGTTGATTTTGTGAGTAGCTCTGTAATGTAATCTTCACCATAACTTTTACACCTTTCTGCTGCCATGTTGGTCTCTCTTTATTAAATTTTATGCACCCATTTCCTGGTGAGTGACTACACTATGCAAAATCAGACTGTCCAGTGTCTCACATCTAAACTGCCATACAAGAAAAAATTCTACAAAAATATGAGACCAGAGGGTGCTGTCAGAAGATGCCTGGCTCACCACGTGCAGGGCCACAGTCTCTTACCCCCCATCCCCCACAGGCTCAGTCTCCTCTACGAGCTCAAGTAGGAACATGGGGTCGAGACTGCTCAGTGGTTGTTGGGCCGCCATCTTCATGAAAACTCTGCAACATCATCATCATCCTCCTCTCGTGATGATGTCAGTGCAAACATGCCGAGGATGGCCTGCAACACCTGTAGTTCTCGCCATGCACAGCAGCCCGGTGACTGCTGACGCCTGGCTGTGCATTCCTTGATGGTCCCCCTGGCACCTAGTCCCCCTCAGCTGCACTATCAGCTACAAAATGTAAGACAGCACAAATTAGGGCAACATCTGGACATACGTCCATGCCACACGTGAAATGCATGCAGAACAAATGGCCTACGGACACCTGCAGCACAATCCAACACTGGTCCCATAGTCTTGTCTCACATCCATGCCAGCCCTAGCTGGAGCACCATTGCACCCCATACACCCCAAATACAACATACATGATGTCAGTGTAAAGCTGATGAGTGAATAAGGCATAATCCATGCAACCACGACATGCTACGTAAGCCATCAGGATGCACATGTCGTACACTGATGGTGGCATGTATATGCATCTGTGCCTCATAATCTGGACATGCAAGTACCATGTCTCATACAAGCAGACACCATCAGCCTGCCATTGGATACCTAGCACGCATGACCTTGCCACCAGCATTGGTAGCGCATGTAAGCATGTGCATGTATGTGTCTGCTACAGTATACACACATGTGGCCATCATCATGTAACCACACTGACAGAGCAAGCAGGAGATGGATGTTGTAGCAGCACAGGCAAACGGCATGACAACATATAGCTTGGCTTGAATGTGTAGTCAATGCACATTTTGATGGACAAGCAATTAGGTGAACGACCCTGGTAGGAATATGAAATGGACACACAGTGGCAGAGTTGCAAATGCAAGACCTGTGTGCCAAGGTGGCAAGAGACCGGGCAACTTTGATGCAAACCCTGCAACCCATCCAACAGAGAATCATGTCCACATGTGTGGATGTGGAAATGTACAGTGAGTGGCCAGTGTAATCACAATCCTATCCCTTTGTGGACAGGCAATGCCAAGGTGACAGTTATCCTCCCTGCAAAGGTTACAGTCAAGGTTGACAGTCATTCTCCCTGCAAAGGTTACAGTCAGGGTTGCATCAAGGGACAAATGCACACATGCACCACAGGCATGTCATGCCAAGGACTGACATAGATGTCAATGGTGTGTACCTTCATGTCCAACAGAGTGTGGACACCCCAAATGCACCAGCATCATGGTCATACATGGGTAGGCTGCATGCTACCAGCATAAGGGCTGTAGGTGATGTACCCCCCCCCTTCAGTACACTTGCATTGCACCCATCCCTGGGTCACTGTATGACCGGAGCATTGAATGACATACACATGGATGAGCCATTGTCAGTGGAGAGCCATGTGAGTGCATGCAACATTGACAGTACACACTACACAGACATGGCGGAGATGCTGTGCATGCTGATATGCAGCACCTGAACACAATGCCATGGGGACAGTGCCATTCACATCTACACAGGCAAGGTGCAGTGAAGTGTCCTCTATACATCCAACATCCACAATGCATTCCACGTCGATTGTACTCCCATGCATATCCAGCATGGACCTCAATCCCATGAAGTGAATCCCATTGTGCAACACCAAATCACACCCCCTTCCTCATGCACAGTGGTGTCATGATCACATGCATCAGTCACAGATATCACTCCCCTGCAGCATGTCCAAATGTGTCAATGCCTCTGATGCCAACAACCTGTTCACTTGAGATGAGGCCAGAGGCTACCTCCTCAAAAGAAGTGAGTTCCTCAATATGTGGAGAACCACCCCCAGTCGCCTGTGCAGAGGACACATTTGCTCCCAGCTTCTGCTTGGTAGGCCTGGTCAGATCATCCATGTGTTTATGCACCTCTTTTGCAGTGCGCGTCTCCACCCCACAGGCATTCACCAGGTCAGTCGCCTCCTGCCACCTCTGTTTACGCTGGGCCTGTGTTCCTCAACAAAGTCTGTGAGGATTTGTAATTCCTCTTCAGTGAATTTCCTCTTCCGGCCTACCCCCTTCTCAGTGGCTGGTGGCGGTCCCTGGATTGTAGGGGTAACAGTGGCACCTTCAGAGGCTCTGCTGGGGCCTGTCTGTGCCAGTGGTGTGTCCTCAACACGTGGTGGTCGTGCTCTCCCCCTTGCACGTTTTGGTGGTGGTTCCCTCCCCTTCACTGGTCTCCCAGCTCTGCCAGTCGTATTTTTGCTATATCTGCTGTTCAGCACTTTCGCCGCCTACTCTGCCCTTATGCCCGTAACACTGATCAAGGAAGTGCTCTGCGTCCTCCGACCGTCATGATTAAGCCACGTAGATGCATCCTGCGCATTCGCCCCATATTCATAGTAAGCCGCGCATGCACAGTTTGCACGGCATGATGCACGTGACTTACGTGAGACAGCCTAGCTTGTTTTGGCATCCGCAGTTGCATGGGTCCACAGGGAGCTTCCTGCCACCTGTTCAAGACCCATCTTGGCCTGCTCTCACACTCCTGCAATCCCTCTGTTGTGGACTTTGTTGCCTGCTGCTACTCAGTACCGGTGAATGGGGGAGGGAATAGGACACGGGCAAATGGTGGCTGTGTGGCTGCATGCTGGGAGGTGGGGCAGAGTGGTGGCACTCATGGGGAGGGCACACTGTTGTGGGGGGCACAGTATGTTGCATGAGGGAGCTCACCTATGCAATGATATGCACATGTTTCATGGTTACTTTAACAATGCGTAGTAGCTTGCTTGAAATTGTACTCATGCATATGGGATCTGCTACAGCAGATGCATGAATGGTGCTGGCAAGGGGCCTGAGTTGGGTGGGCTGCAGGGACATGTACAGCTGGTCATTGTATGTGCATGTGCCCAGCTGTCAGCTCAGATATTGTCAGTGGGTGATTTGCATTGGACAGCTGAATCAATATTGGGCCAGCGGCGGGGCATAACATCCCGGGAGAATACTTGGGGCCATGAACTGTGGGTGCGCTCTGTGGGGCACAAACAGAGTGTTGTTACCCCAGAACATTTAAGGTAATCACACCTCCATCCCTGTTACAGGTGCATCACAGTCTTTGTGCCAGTCCACCAGAGTCAGGAGGAACATGTCGGTCACCTCCACCTCCACCTCAAAGGTTGCTTGGATGACGGCAGCTTACTTCTCTGGGGCAGAAGTTGCCATACTATGTGACCAGGTGCTGCAGCACTATAATGCACTGTTCCACCCAGAGCAGCAGTTTGGGGCCGTTGGTCACAGGAGGATCTGGCGGGACATTGCCACAGCTGTTAATGTTGAGGAGAACATTCAAAAGATATGGCACGACATGAGGATCCGGCACCAAAAGAAGGCCAGGGGGGCCATCGAGGCGGGACCCACTGCAGAGGTGCACTCGTGTGGGCACAATAGGATTTTGCTTCTCTATCTCAGGTTCTTGCAGAGGGCGAACCCGGATCTCCATGCCGAGGTCCTCAAACTGCAGGACAAGATCCAGGCAGCAGGTGAGTCCACACTCTCAGACCAATATGGCAGAATGTGTATGCCATGTAATGGGTATGCATATTGGGATGACGCATGTCGATGGACACTGCAATGTTGTGTGGCATGATGGTGCATGCATGGTTGAAATCTATGTGGGTCATATGGGTGTGAAAACCTTGGAAATAAAAATAAAAATAAAAAAATAAATAAAATACAGAAATTAAAGATGTGTCAAGGTGGTCCATGTATTCTGACGTGGCCTTGTGCAGTTGCATGTTGATGGCAAGGGTGTTGGACCATGTGCCACAGGTCAAGGGATGATCAGCCTTTACATTCACTTTGCAGTGGTACATGCACGGATGGACACATGTGGTCCAAGTCAGGGCTGTGTGCCCATGCTGCAATCTGCGTTGCAGGATGTGTGTTGGCCTCTGGTGGATATGAGGGCTTGGCTGACTCATTTGGTGTGGGTGCATAGTTGATTGGTGGTGGATGTGTGGTTGTGAGGGGTATTGGGCCCTGGTGGCCATTGATTGAGATGGGTGATGGCAAGTGGTGTCTATGGTGAGGAGCATGGGTTCTGCTGTGTCCACCTTACCCATGGCCATGTACCATGGTCATATGCCGCAGGGTGGTCCTGGGTCAGTGGAGGGGTACAAATGTTTGCGTAGATGGTGCAATGATGCTGGCTGCCTGTCTTGGTAATATGCTCTAGTCCTCATGTATGCCCCATCCATGTTCCCAGGTGGCCATGGTAAATGTTGTTCCCTTGGGGTGGTGAATGCTCATTCTCTGCAGATACATGCAGGCATTTGGGAGGTGGTTAGCATCTTGTATTACATGCTCAGATGTCTGTCTGTTATGGGTGATCAGTTGCAGTCATGTTGTGATTGGTCAATGCCATTTGTATGTGAGATGGCGGCATGGTACCATGCCATCCTTCGGACATGCACATGTTTACACACATGCTAAACTGCCTCTCCTCTCTCTCTTACCATGTCACATGCAGATAAGGGAACCAGCACGGAGGACGAGACAGTTGCAAGGCCAAGGCATTCCCAGAGGCGGTGTAGACTACGGCGGCGGATCCTGCCATTCACCTCACCCGAGGGACAGGTGGCTGATGAGGGTACATCCTGTGATGACACTGGAGATGACATGAGGGACATTGTCATGGACCCTGAGAGTGAGTCCTCAGGGGCTCAGGTGCATGAGGATTTAACCATACCCAGAGACAGGCCGGTTGCCATAGTGTTGTCATCTGTGGTGCCAGGGTCAGGTGTGGTGGAGTGTGCAGTTGTGGGCCTGGCCATGGTGTCTGGTGGGAGTTCATCGTCTGATGTGCAGGCTGGGGACATGTGCCTGGAACAGGACGCTGTGAAGGACACATTGGTTGGGTCACATCTTCACAGAGTCCCAGGGCCATTGTCTACAGGGCTGCACACATGTGTCCAGGGCAACCACACAACCTATCCCGTCAGTGAGTGCCAGTGATGCAATTAAGGGTTGCTGTGGTGCACTTGCTCATTTCGGGCCGTGGCCATCAGCTGGCTGCACTGCAGTCCCTGGACGTTGTCCCTGGCCAACTTGTTAGCCATCATGGCCAGGTGTGCCACATCCTGTCGTAGATGGCTGGTGCACTGCTGGCTGTGGTGAACATGGTCTAGGCAGAACAGGTGACACACACCTCCTCCGCAACAACTGTGCCCCTGCAACCCACATGTGTGGCTTTCCCTTTCTGTAATGGCTTGGCAGGCGAAAAAGGATAGTCTGGAGGGTTGCCCAGATCAATGCCAGAGGTTGGGTTTAATCCTAAACCTTCCAGCCATCACTCCTCTTTTCTTTTGCTTTTGTCACCCCGAGTGGGATAGGTATGCCCGGCTGTTGGTCCTGTGCCTGCTGGGCCTAGAGACCCAAGCTACTCCTCACTTTTGATGCCCAACCTGGCTGAAACATGTCTGGGGATGCTTGTGGTCTCGTGCAGAAGAGATGTGGCTTAGCAGTTTGGGCTGGACTGCCCCCTTTGGGGGTGGGACCAAGCCTGATTTGCATATGGTCTTTCCACTTTCTGCAATGGCATGCCAGGCAAAGAACGAAGGTCTGGAGGGTTGCCCGGAGAAATGCCAGAGGTTGAGATTCATTCTAAACCTTCCAGCCATCACCTCTTTTGTTTTGCTTTGGTCACCCAAAGTGGGGCGGGTATGCCCAGACGTGGGTCCCGTGTCTGCTGGGCATAGAGACCGAAGCTACTCCTCACTGATGAGGCCCAACCAAGCTAAAACATGTCTGGGGATGATTGTGGTCTTGTGCAGAAGAGATGTGACTTAGCAGTTCGGGCTGGACTGCCCATTTGAGCGTGGGACCAAGCCTGATTTGAATATGGTCTTTCCCCTTTCTGTAATGGCTTGGCAGGCGAAGAGCAATAGACTGGAGGCTTGCGCAGAGCAATGCCAGAGGTTGAGATAAATTCAAAACCTTCCAGCCATCACCTCTTTTGTTTTGCTTTTGTCACCTGAGTGGGGCGGGTATGCCCAGACATGGGTCCCATGCCTGCTTGGCCTAGAGACCCAAGCTACTGCAGACTGATGAGGCCCAGCAAGGCTGAAAAATGACTGGGTGAAGCAAGGTGTGGACGTTAGTGAATGGGCCGAGTTGGAACTAGGCTGTGTGATCTAGTAACTTGTTTATGCAGCAGTTGTTGGGGTTGGGTGGTAATTCGAGGGGAGAAGGGGATCAAGAGAGGGCTTTTCTAGGAGTAGTTTGACGTGGGAGGTTTTGTATTCAGGTGGGAAGATATCTGCTGTTAGAGAGTGGTTGATTAAAGATCTGGTGAGGGTGCCTGGACACTAGAGGAGAGGATGTTTTTGAAGGGGGTCGGGGGGCAGGGGTCTACCGTGGAACCTGAGGGGCAGCTATTGGAGAGAAGCATTGAGAACTCAGGATGGGAGAATGCAGAGAAAGAGCTGAAAAGGGTCCAAGTTGGGGGCAGCAGAAGGGGGGCTGGCGAAATAGGGGCAGACGAGTTTAATAGTTTGACATGGATGCAAGGTTCCTTTCAATGGCTATGTTAAAGTAATGGTCGAAAAGTGTGTCGCACAGTGCCTGGGAGACGATGAGGAGAGAGGAAGAGCAGGGGGGATTTGAACTCAGAGATGATCCATCAATAAATGCGTATGCATCGCCAAAGACATAGGGCGACCCTGGCTTCCAGAACTGTACCGGTTTCTCTGGACATACCGACTGTAACGCTCAGCTGGTATCCACGGGGACGTAACTCAGTCTGTTCTGACCTCTTACGACCTCGAACCCTTCCTTGGAGGCTATTCGACTGGAGACTGGGCCTGAAACATAGGATTGGTAGAGTTTAACTCCCTATTGTCTCTGTGTGCTTGAGTGCTTGAACCCCTTTTTCCCCGGGGTCCAACCCTTCCTTTTGATCCACAGCTCACCTTGTTTTCTCGGATAGTGTGCTCTCCATCCTGCCTTCAGCGCAGGGGTGCGTTGAATGATGCGGGCTCGTTGCTGCCTTGTTACTTAACTTGTTACAAGAGTCCGACAGGTAAGTATAATGAGTCTTTTGAACAGTTCTCTAACTTCATTCCTTTCCTTCCTTAGATGAGGGCCGGCGTCCGGGGATGGCAGCGTGCTGCTGAGATGAGTAGCGCTGAAGGTGAGTGAGAGCGCGATGCACCCCTTTTGTATTTGTATTGCACTGAGTTCTTTTTCTGTGTCTTTTAGGTGCCGCAATGTTTTCAGCGTGGATGCCGGTTATGAAGAACAAATGCGGTATGCAGCACCTCTAGATGTTTCCACGCTAACCTGGAGTGTCTTTTCCCTCTTGCAGATGGATGAGAAGTTCCGGAGACAGAGTTCCCCCAGAGCGGCTGGGATTCAGGTAAGCATTTGAAGCTTGTACAGTATTTAAAAATAAGCAAAGATTTGCAGAATGCTTACTAATGCCTTTGTTCTGTTCTTTTCCCTTTTCCTTAGGAAGCGGCGTGCCGGGATGGGAATGACAAAGCCGAAGATGCCCGCAGAACAGAAGGAGCGATGACTGATGGGCAGAAGCTCTGCAAGGTAAGGCTGTTCCTAACGGTGCTCTTGACCTTGCAGGAGCTGAGCGCAGAAGAAAGATGAAGGCCTACTGGAGACCGATCTGAACACGGTGAGTGTCACGCTGCAGGTCCAGAAAACGCAAAGCATGTTTCTCAGCCTGGGTGTGGCTTAAATAGTCTCTGGGTATCCGAGGTGCCTCTGGGCTGAACCACACCCAAAAGACTAGACCGCACATGCAGTTCTGGGAACCGAAATATGTGGGGGCATCCATCTTGTCCCCATCAATGCACTACAAGTCCAATCCCTAATGTTATCCTATGGGAGTGAGTGAGTCTGGTGCCACAAGCGCCGAGTCTGATTCCAAGTGGGTCTTTGGAGGGATGGAGAGGCCCTTGAGGGCCATGTAGGTGATCGTGGCCTGGCTCCAGCCTGACATCTTGGAGGGCTGGGGACATGAGGGGCAGGAATCATGACACCGACAGACACCTCACTTGGCCATCCAGGCAGGGCTTCCTCTTTACCACTCCTGGTGCCCCCCGCAAACAAATAACCTAGAGCGGATTGAGCAAAGGAGGCAAGAACACAACGCAAAGGAAGACCGCACAAGGAGAGGAACTCCAAATCACTTACAGATAGGGGACACAGTACTCGATGCTCCACCCTACCTATCAGAAACTATAGTCAGAAACACTTCCTCATGCCCTATAAGAACCTGCCATGCTAACCAATTGCGCATCCCTCCTATCAAACGAGCCAAAGCAGGTGCAATTAGTTTCCCACACATAGCTCAGAAACTATGGAACGCCCTTGCCAACCCACTCAGAGCAGAGACTTCCCACACAGCGTTCAGAAAAGCTCTAAAAACGACCTTATTCTGCTAAAACCTCACCCTTCGTTTTCTCTCTCATCACATCACTCTTTGTCATTTCTAAACCATGCATATTGTAACTAAAAATGTATTGCATGCATGTAATTAAGAGTGTATTTCTGTAACTAAACTTGTTGTCTTGTAACAGCGCCTACAGGCTTCTGTGCACTTTATAAATGTTAATTATAAATAAATAAATAAATAAATACTGTACTGATGAAGAACCGGGCCCCTCCCAGAAAGATGGCACTCCCCTACGAATCACTTCTCTGGATGATCACTCATCGAGACCATGGGCCCGTAACTGCCTCTCGAGGGATAGAGACTGTCACGTGGAACGTGTCTCATTTCAGGCGAATACCAAGCAAACGCCCCATATAGAAGACCAAAGAGAGCCACCAAGAACACTGCGAGGTGGAAGTCCAAGGGCAGAAATAACTCAGACAAACCCCCACCTGGCACACCACCCCGAGGAGAGAAGACAGGGGACGCTACTTACTCTGCCAGCAACCTGTACCTTCATTATCGTAAAGCGAGAGCTGGTGAGAATCAAACCAGAGACTGTAAGACTGTAAAGGAGAGGCGTAGACAGGGTAGGGCCTGAGTGGGCAAGGCCCACCCAAAATCTGTAAATACAGATGTTTATGCTACTTCGGTGGGCCCAACTGCATTAGCTTCAGGCCCCCCCCTTGTTAGACAATCCAGGTTATGCCTCTGTTGTTTTAATGAAAATGCCTTTGGACACACAACATGAGGCAACGAGAAAAAAATTTGAAAATGTTTTTTCTGTTATCCAATTTGGGGAGGGATGTGTTAATCGCGTGTTGTAGTCACGTGACCGCAAGAGGCCACGTGAGGAAGTGGATAAAAGGGAGTTGGAAAGCCTGCGAGGACATCTGCCGCTTGGGAACTACAAACAGTGTGTGTGTGTCCCTGCTTTCATGTGCTGCCCGCCGGGGTCACCTTGCCCGAGGGTGCCCCCTGTTATGTTCCAGGCCCCGCGGCCGTGCGCGCGCGGGGACTGGCGTAGCAGAGGTAGGCCGCCCGGCCTGTGTCGCAGCTCCAGCAGGAGCTCAAAGAAACACGCAGCACACCCAGCGATGGTCTGCCCGAACTGCCTCCCGTGCTTGGGGGCAGGGCTTTTATTTACGGGCTCTGCGTCACCGCGTAGCGGGACGCAGGGCGAATGCAACATTCCTCCTTTATTTCAAACAAAAACACCACTAACGCAACTACTAACATTAACTCCCAACAACTCCCCAAATGTCCGTACCCCCCCCCCCAGTCTTTCTGCTTATACTTTGCGGGGGCTAAACTACCACACATAGGGGGTCATTCCGAGGTTGGAGGTAAGTATTAGTTCTTACCGGCATGGTACCATGCCGCTATTTACAGGCTATTCTGACCTCGCGGGCACGAGCTTTCCGCCATGCCGGTAAATCCCCTAGCGGCATACCGCTAAAGGGCCCGTTAAACCCCTTACCGGCATGAAGCGAGACGTACTTAACAACACCGCCGTCGAAGCTTTGCTGACCGTAATTAGCGGTGACCGTAATTTACGGTATCCGTAAATTACGGTCACCGCTAAATAACGGATACGGAAATTACGTCATCGCACAGGAACGGGAAGGAGCGCGGCGGCCATCTTTAAAAACACAATCCATTGCCATCCTCTCCAGGTAGCACCCTTGGGACGAACTTGAACCTCGGAAAAGGCCTACTCAACCGCCAGCTATGCCCAAAGCACCCAAGAAGTCGGCGGACCGCCTCCGCAAGCAGCGCTTCAGCCCCGAGGAGCTGCAGACCCTGGTGGGCCACCTGGAGGAGCACGCAGATGTCGTGTTCAGCAGCGACATGCGCAGAGAGGCAGTGGCCCGCTAAAAAAACATATGGGCAGAACTTGCCCAAAGGGTCAGCGCGGTAGGCACCACCCCTCACACCCCCAGGGACTGCCGCAAGAGATGGGACGACTTGCGGTTGAGGGTGCGGAGCATCCTCTCAGCCAATCGCAGCCAGGCACTGCAAACTGGAGGTGGACCAAGTTCACCAGTGAAACTAGAGCCATGGGAGGAAACATTCGCTGCATTGATTGGCACAGAAGCAATCGAGGGCGTCGGCGAAATGGAGTGTGGGGCTCCGTCGTCTGCTGATGGAGGTGAGTGTCCAAAGTCAACACCGCCAATGGCAAATACATGCAGAATACACCTCCATGCCACGTCCAATGCACCTTGTCATACTGCCCTCCACCCATCCTGATAATGGCAAGACAACTGCCACCAAGGGACAAGTGCCACCACAGAATGCCCACCAACCACAGTGCAGTAAGTAGCACATCCCAATAAGCATACTGTGCAGCAGGCTTAGCAGTGTGCGAGTCAGACTGCACATGACCTGGCCAGGATTAGTGACTCCAACACCTGCGTACATATCCAACACATGCGTAGAATCCAGTGATGTAGTAACGGCCAAAATGCCACCAACCCAAAATTACTGAAATGTGAATGCTGCCATTAATTACATTAGCGTCTCACACAACCACTCATGTTGTACCTTTGTTCTACACCCACAGGCAGTGAGCATGAGGGCGATGAGCCTGAGAAAAGCCGTCCCACCACATCGAGTGCCAAAGGCAGGGACCACTGCGTACCGGCCAGGAAGGACCGAACCACCACAGCTCCTCCAAGGCCCATTGAGGTTGCACAACCCCCATCCCTCACTGCATCTGCGCCTGCTAACATCGCCACACCAAGGTCAGAGGATTCCAGCATCTCTGGGGAGGTGGCAGCCACGGCCCCTCTGCAAATTGTGGACAGCCCCATGTCAATTTGTGGTGCATCTGAGGAGGAGTACTACCCCACTGTACACACACCCGAGCCCGACAATGTCCCCCAGGTGTCATGCAGTGACACACCAGTCCAAAGTGCACGTGGCGATGCACTGGGAGACGCAGATCCCGTGCCCAGTACCCCATTTGAGGCCCTGTCAGGGCATGTTGCCCCAATCCCCTGCAGGGATGATACGCCATCCCAGGATGCACTACATGCAGGACAGCTCACTGCCCTCATTACTGACTTCAATGAGGAGAACCGCCAGGGCAGGTTGGAGTTGCTGGAGGAGCTCAGGCAAATGCGTCAGGTGTTCACGGAAGGCACCAACCGTGTGTGTGAGGCACTTGGCACATTGCAGACGCCCTTGTGGCAGCACATCCCACCCATGTGACTCAGCAAGAGGACACCCCCTCTACCAGTCGCCCCACCCCGGCAAGCCCGGTGCGCCGCTCGCTGCGTTCTCAGCGGCGCAGGAACATGCCCCCCCCGGGCCTTGGGAGCATGGATGAATAGGCTATGCTGGCACATGTGGACTCAATGTGCTACACGGGACTAGTGTTGCGGAGTTGGGGGGAGGGGGGTGAGGGTGTGTATGTGAGTTGGGGGCAGGGGGGTGAGGGTGTGTATGGGAGTTGGGGGAGGGGGGTTAGGGTCTGTATGGGAGTTGGGGGGAGGGGGGTGAGGGTGGAGGTTTTGTTGTTCACGTTGGAACCTACAAATACAATACACCGGTTGTGCATAAAAATATCAGAGTGGACATTGTTCAATGTGCATGCGTCTTCTAATGACTCACAGTGCATGGTGTACATGTATCCCCACAACCAGTGCCCGATGCCCTGTCATCCTGACACCCTCAGCTGACTTGAGTGTCAGAAATATTGTCCAATCAATGATTGCCACACAGCACATCCCTCCTGTGCACCTGCACCGTGATGCTGTCCTGCCATTTCTTCCTCCACCCCCTCATCATCATCTGGTGGTAGCAGTTCCAGGTCAGGGGGCAGTGGCACGTTCCGACGGATGCACGCATTGTGCAGCTTTACACATGCCATGGTGATCCCGAACGGCTGTGGCAACAAAATAGTGCCTTCAACAGGCCAAATGTCTGCTCTATGGCCACCCATGTACGGATATGGGCTCGATTGTAGTCCTCCTCATGCCTGCTCTGTGGGTTGCGGATAGGGGTCATGAGCCATGGCTTCCAAGGGTAGCCACCATCACCTGCATGGAAGGGGAATGAAGGTAAGTGTTTGTACATTGATGGTGGGGAACTGTAGCAGTCTTGCATGGCAGCTGGTGATTCCTGGCCATACACACATGTCCCTGGTTGCATCAACCCCATTACTGGCCCAGCTATGTGTCCTGTGCCATGGAATGATGGAGGGGGTAGCTTCTTCTAGGTGGCTTATGGTGTGCACTCACATCTTGTTGCACGTGCACGGTATATGCGTGCAGCAGTGTTGGCCTGAATTCATTGATGTGTTGGGTTCTGTGTGATTTGGTGGCAGGGGGTGTTGACTGTAGTCAGTAGCATATTCGTCTTGCTGCACTGATCAGTACCATGGTGACTTGCACCACTACTATGGGTGTGCGGAACCAGGGACACGCTGCGGTATCCCTGTTGGGCTCACTTCTATGCACTCCCAGGGACGTCTGTCTTGTGTGGTGGGATGCAGGAGGCTGCGAGATAGTGCATATGCAGTGCATGGTGCAGGATGCCCTTACGGTGTGTGTGGTCCGCCGATGAGTGGTGCTTGTGTTGTGTTATTGGGCCAGGTTACCTGTCGGACGAGTAGTGTTGTGTTTTGTACATTCTGGCATCGCTGTGAGGTTAGGCAGTCATGTACCATGTCGATTGCCTTGGGGCACTGTGTTCTGTGGGGTGCACATCGTGCACTGGCGTCAACATTCCCACACAGGTGTGGTATGCACCCCCACCCTTTCCCACCAAGTTGGGGTATTCATCCACCCCAATCGTGGCACCTATGCGCTGCCATGGCCCAATCAGGTGACTCACCAAGCAGTCAGGCACGTTGTCCAGCATGTAGCTCCATCTAGCGTGGTAGCGTGGGGTTTCGCAGGACCAGGGGGTCATGTCTTGTTCGGGGGTATTGGGCACCGCAATGTGTGATGTCTTTACTGGCATTTCATACCATCAGGGCGTCAATGGATCGGTATTGCTTGCAGTTGCGATACGCCACCTCCATTTCATGTGGACAGTTCAATTCCACGTGGGTGCAGTCGAGGGCACCCATGCAATGTGGCATGCCTGCCAGTGCATGGTAGGCAACTCATGTATCCAATATCTCCTGGGGTGTCCGGGGTAGGGATATGTAGTCCCTTGTGTGTTTCAGGAGGGCATCCAGCACTTGTTTGAGTATCTGTGAAGATATGGCCTGTGGTATGCCATGCATGTGCCCCACTGTATGCTGCTACGTGCCTGTGGCAAGGAAGTTGAGTACAGACACTACCTTGAGTCGAGGGGGGATTGCAGGGTGGATTTCTATGTGGCTCACTATGTCGTCATGTGTCAGGTCCACTATGGTGGTGATGGTGTCCCGGTCAAGCCGGTACAGGGTGTGGATCTGCTCTGGTGTGAGGTTGAAGGGGAAGGCTCTGATGCGAGTGATTGGGGGCTGCCGGCGTGGTAATGGTGGCTGCACCGGTAGGGCATGCCGGGCCTGTCGCACCCTCCTTCTCCTCCTGTGTATCCTCTGTGGTGGTGGCTGTGGTGGTTGTTGTTGTTGCTGTTGTTGTGGTAGCTGCCTTGCATGCAGGGCCTCCGGCTCCGGTAATGCTGCTACTATTGGTGTCATCTTGGTGTGGGAGGGGGTGTGGTGGGTGGGTGGGCTCCTTTTATGCTGTGTCAGACTGCATTGAATCCACCTGTGCTGATTGTGTGCACCTGTGGCTCTAGGAACCACTGCTCAGAGTTCTTTACTCCTTCTCTGAGATGCCTGTATGTACTCCATGCCGGTAAGGTACTTTGCGGCCTTGGGGATGCCATAATTTACGTGAGCTACTTACTTGGAATCAGCTCCAGTTTACGCCATGCCGTTAATTACGGCATGGTGGGTCGCGCGCGCGACCCAAGACCGTAAATTACGGCATAGTAGTTTGCGGTGCCGTAATTTAAGGTCTGAGGGGTCGGAATAGCGTGGAGCGGAAAACCATGCCGGTAAAGCATTACCGGCATGGTTTGGGCCTTACCTCCAACCTCGGAATGACCCCCATAGTATTTGAGCCGGCCAGTCGGTCTTGTGGCAGTTCTCAGGCCATACCTCCTTCCTCGGGGACTCACCTCTGCTGGTTCAGTGGGGGGCTCACCTTCACTGTCCGGGTCCCCCAGGTCCGGCTCACTCAACTGTTCCCAAACTCTGTCACTCGCTCCTGCCTCGTCCTGGATGGACACGGCTCGGTCCACAGATTCCGTGGCACCGCCTTGAACCACGACGCATTGCGCGTCACCTGACGGCATCCTCTTGTCACAGTCACCATGGTTCCTTGCCTGTCACTGACGGTCCATGGGAGCTTTTCATATCTGGTGTCCAGTTTCGATTTTGTTGGATTACGCAACATGACCACTTGGTCACCTATTTGATGATTGGACGGCCTAGCTCTCCTCTTGTCGCTCATGTGGGCGTTGGCATTCCTTCTCCTTCTTTCGGTCCGCTCTTCGTTGAAGTCTTCCGGGTTCATGCTAGGGTGATGCGGAATTGAAGATTTGATGACTGTTCCAAACATGAGGTCGGCAGGCGACCCGATAGTTCCGCAGGAACCGGTACAGGTCAATTTTCCACGGGCTGGCATTTGCCCTTGCCACTCTTAACACCTTGTTTAAGGTCCTCATGAATCGTTCGACATCCCCGTTTGCCTGTGGCCACCTTGGCATGATGTGATGATATTTTATGTTGAGATCATGCAGATACTGTTTGAATTCTATCCCCGTGAAGGGGGGCCCGTTGTCACTTTTGATGGAGGTTGGGAGCCCATGGGTTGCGAACATTTTCTCTATGGCAGGGATGACCACGTCCGCTGCTGTGGATTCAACTATCTCAACTTCTGGGTAGCGGGAATGGTCGTCGATTGCCACCAAAAGGTGAAGGCCTTCCCTTAGCTTGCAGAAGTCAATGCTAATAGCATCCCATCGGGCACGTCCACCTTCTGCTGACAGAATTGGTTCTGGTTCCGGTGGGGCCCCAGTGATCTGGCACGGTAGGCACGTGCTTATGAGTGTTTCGACCCAGTCGTCAATCTGTGGGAACCAAACCCTGTGCCTGATCCGAGCCTTTGTTCGTGTCATCCCTTGATGTCCCTCGTGAGCCAATGCCACTATCCTGTCTTGTAGGCTCAATGGGATGACGATGCGGTTACCTCTCAGCAGCAGTCCGCTCTCGGTGACTGACAGATCTTGTCGGACGGTGAACATGCCGGATAGAAAACCCTTCGCTTCCACCGGCATTCTTCACTAGGTCACAACAAGGATCCCCGTGGGTCTCCGTTTCAATGTCTTCGATGCTGACGGCCTTGGGCCTCATTGCGCGTACCACCTGCCATATGTGCTCCTCGGTCTCTTCAGCCACTTGGACTTCTTGTGGGGTTGCCGCACGAGGATGCCTTAACAGGAAGTCTGCCGGGTTTCCGCTGCCCGGCTGGTAAACCAGTTCAAAGTTGTACTGCTGAAGATGGAGCAGCCAGTTGGTGATCCTTGCCGGCGGGTGTGACGACGTACCCATGAAAATAGGTAGAAGGGGTTTGTGATCAGTGATCGCCGTGAATCGGCATCCATATAGGTAGAGATGAAAATGCCGACGCCCCCAGAGCACGGCGATGGCCTCCTTTTCAAAATGAGAATATCTCTGCTCTGTCGCCGTGAGAGCTCTCGAGGCATATGCGATGGGTCTCTTCTCCCCTTCTTTAGTTACTTGCATCAGGATGGCTCAGAGTCCCACTGGGCTCGCATTGACAAACAGTTCTGTAGGGAGTTTGGTGTTGTAGTACGCCATCTTTGTGTCAACGGACAGAGACTCCTTGATGTTCTCGAAAGCCTCCTGGCACTCCTGCCCCCAATCCCATTTTGTGTTTACTTTGGTCAGGTCACGTAGGGGCTCCGACAGAGTAGCCAGGTTTCGGATGAACCTGCCGCAGTAGGTGGCCATGCCAATAAAACTACGTACTTCAGTGGGAGTCATTGGCAGGGTTGCAGCCTGAATGTCTGTGACTTTCTGGGGATCAGGGGAGATGCCAGTGCTGCCAAACTTATAGCCAAAAAACATAATTTCAGGTCTGAGGAATTCGCACTTCTCCCTGTGTATGGTTAAACCAGCATCTTCTAACCTTCTCAGTAGGGCCTGTAGTCTTTTGAGATGTTCTTCCCTGTCAGGCGCGTGAATTAGAATATCACTCACGTTCAGGACGCCAGGTATACCCCTGATGACTTCTTGAATGGTTTGCTGAAACATTTCGGCCGCTGACGATATCCCGAAGCTCAGGCGCTTGTACCTTCGCAGTCCTAGATGCGTTGAGACCGTCGTGATGTAGCGAGAGTCCCTGTGAAGTTTGAGCTGATGGTACCCTGCCTTCAGGTCGACATTGGAGAACACACACGACCCCGTGAGGTCGGCCACAATTTCATCAATCGTCGGTGTGATGTGGCGTTCCCTTTTAATGGCGGTGTTCGGGAGACGCATGTCGATGCAAATCCAGACTTTTCCGGGCTGTTTTGGTTTCCTTGTTACCACCATTGGAGATACCCATGGCGTGGGCCCTGTGACCTCCTCTGTGATGCCGGCGTCTTCCAGTGCTTTGAGTTCTTTCTCCACTTGTTCCCGCATGTGGAATGGTGTTCTCCTGTGCCTCACTGCTCTTGGCTGTACCGATTCATCAATATGCAGTCTGATGGTTTTGCCTTTCAAACAACCTATTCCGTCTTGCAGCTTGGGGTATTGACTTAAAAGGTTTTCCACCTCTGTGACCTCATCGACATGGCAGATGAATTTGACCACCCCCAAGTCTTCCGCTGCGTCCCCACTTAGAAGGCTTTCGATTCCTGCTTTCACGACATAGACTTTCGACCATAGCCTGTTTTCGCCATGGCCCAGAGTGGTGCGGAACCTGCCAACGACTGGTAGGGGCTTCCGGCTGCTGTATGCAAACAACAGCGTGTCTGTGCTCTTCAGATCTGGTTGTGGGTTTAGAGTCTGGAATTCGCTTGTGGGCATGACGTTCACCGAGGCACCCGTGTCAATGGTCATCAGAACTTGCTGGTTTTGGATGGTGACCACGCACTTGCGCCTTTGGACCGATTTTCTCTGTGGTGCTTGACCCTGGTTCAGTGCAGACACCAGGTAGACCTTCCTCCCTTTTCTGTCATTTTCCTTCCCGGGGTTACGTTGCATGCCCGAGACATCATCACCCTCTTCCTCTGTTGAGGAGTTGGCAGCCGCGACCCTCCTTGCGCTGGCCTGCTTTTTCTTCTTGGTCGCGTTCCTCTCCTGAGAGTTCTGTGAGGGCTGTGTCGTCGTGCCCACTGACCTGCATACTTTCGCATAGTGATCCTTCCTGCCGCATGCTCCACATGTGGTGCCTTGCGCGGGGCAGTTCCGTCGGCCATGTCGCGGTCCACCACACCAACCGCATTCCGTGGGCCCCGGGATGCGTGGTTGCCACCTGTTCTGAGCAGAACCCCCACTGACCTCGTCTCTTGTTACTTGTCTGTTGGTGATCTGGGACACCAAGTGTGTGTGAGAGCGGGTTGCAATTTGTGTAGCGTGGCCTCCATGTTGGCAGCCCTGGTGTGTGCCAGTTCCCTTTGTCGTCCCAATTCAAGGATCCGTTATAGGGGGATGCCTTTTTCACTAAGTACCAGCCGCCTTAGCTTTTCTGAATGGATGCCATTAATGATTTGCCTCCGGATCTCTTTCTCGACATTTGTAAATTCACAGGACATGGCTAACTTCCTCAACCGTGTGTGGTAGGCATCAAGAGTTTCATCCCCTGCCTGAAAGATGGTGCAAAAAATTAAAGTCTCATAGTCTGGGTTTAGTTGTGGGAGGAAGTGAGCCGTTAAGGCATCTTTTGCACTCAGATATGCATCTTGGCCATCGTCAAAGTTTAGGGAATTGAAAATGCGTAGTACCTCATCGCCCACACTGAGCAGCAGGTGTGCCTTCATCTTCCTGGCCGTCGTTATGTCCTCGCATTCCATCGCCATTTCGAACTTTTGGATCCATAATTGCCATCTGGGTCCACTTGATGATGGGTCTGTGAAGGGGTCAAAAGGTTGGACCAGTGCCGACGAACCACCTTGTGGGCGAGGCTGTGGTGATGTCATTGACAAGTTGGCCGCAATTCTTGACGGCGTGCTGGGCCCAGGGGTGGATGTTCCGGCCGCCATGTTGTCGTGCACACGTTTTGTCTTGGTGTGAGTCCTTCAGATTGTGCCACTGCACCGTGGTAGCCAAAGTCCGGCACACACCTCCGATGTTACCTTCAGATTAGGCACGTGAAACCTGTTCTGGGCCTTCCTTGGGGTTTGCTGCTGCTCCCAGTCTCTGGGGAGGAGTATGTGGAATCAGGTGCCTCCACGTCGCGGCTGTGGCAATTTGGAGAGTTGCATGTCTATTTTTTTTGTGAACGGATGGCACCAAAGGAGAGAACAGAAAAATGATTATTATTTATTTTTTTGGGCGGGGGGGTCACGTGTGCGGTCCCCCCCCCCCCCCACACCAGGTGTCCAAAAAATTGTGCGCGATGGTTGCGGGCCATCCGCGTGCTGTTATATGCCAAGCGCGTGTTGATACGAGCTCCACCTCATCGCCATTGTTATGTTCCAGGCCCCGCGGCCGTGCGCGCGTGGGGACTGGCGTAGCAGAGGTAGGCCGCCTGGCCTGTGTCGCAGCTCCAGCAGGAGCTCAAAGAAACACGCAGCACACCCAGCGATGGTCTGCCTGGAACTGCCTCCCGTGCTGGGGGGCAGGGCTTTTATTTACGCGCCCTGCGTCATCGCGTAGCGGGACGCAGGGCGAAGGCAACACCCCCCACCCCCGCGCACAACATCACAGCAGGGTGCCACGGGGAATCAAGCACCCCTCGTGCACCCTTCCGTGATTGATTGATTTGTTCTGCTTCATAACGTAATAATGGCAGAACAAAGGCTAAACATATTTCCTCCTGAAAGTGCGATAACGCGTCCTATGGCAGCTTCTCTTTTATCGGTGCCATGCATTCACTAGGAAGACTGAGCCATCATCAGGCGGTTTCCGCTCTGGGGCAATGCGGGCTTCTGTTTGCCTCTCTTCAAGTCTCTGCATATCTTCAGCCACGGTCACGGATCTGGCACGAGATAAGAAGAGGAGGCCCCTGCAGGGCACCCCTGGTAGCAGTGAACAAGCTTTCAGGCGTCGCATCTGTACTGGAAATCTAAGGGATTATCAGGATTATTTTTATATCCTGCAATGTACTGTGTATTTTACGTGAACAGCATTTCTGGCACCAACAGCAAAAAGAAGCTTCGAGAAGAACTCTACTTTTCTCCACGCACCAGGTTCCTTCCCCCGCCTTGCATTCTCATTCACAATATCCCCAGACCCCTTCGTTGTACTTTTCAGATAGAATATATTTTGTCAAGTTTCTGAAGTGTAGACTGGGCCAAGATCCTCACTTCACACTAAATAAAAGTGAATCCATTCAGCCACTGTACTAAAACAACAACTACCATCTGAGGCATCGCGTAAATTCAAAAATTACACATTTGTAATAACTAGTTTTCTTTCTGTCTATTGTGACATGCTCCATGGAAATGGTTTTTTCATGTTTTTATGAATTGATTAAATATATGTATGATTTTGTGCATGAAAATGATCTGGATTACATTGCCTGAATAACGTGATTGATTTCAAGGCATGAAATAATTTCATTGTTTGTGAAAAAGAGTGACGTATAGGCCTACTGATTTGTTTCCGTTTGACGAGGGGAGTAGGTTTTCCAGTCGTTGACAGTTTGTTCTATATTGTGGAATGGCTCTGGGCTGTCAAGACCAAGTGGCGGGTACCAGGTACCTCAGATTGTAGTTGTGTCTATAGAAGGACTCGTCATGCTGGCCAAAGAAAGAAAGAACTCATTTCTCTTACCTGTGGTTGTTAATGACGTATCCCCAGTAGCCCTTTCAGACTCAGGGGGCAAACATGCAGCTATTAAGAGCCATTTACTACAACCTCAAGCTCGATCTCTAGGGGGGTCATTACGAGCTGGGCGGTAAGGGGTTAACGGTGCCGGTAAGGGTGCCGGCGCCATTAACCCCTTACTGCCCTATAACGAGTCAGCTCGCGGGACCCGCAAAGGACGCCTGGTAAAACCAGGTGCCCTTAGCGGGTCCCGCTAGCAGACCAGGGAGCTAACAACAGGCACCATTATTAACGGGCCCGTTGTTAGCTCCCTCCCCATTCCCATTGAGCCCTATGGGGGCTCGAATGGGAATGGGGATGCTCCGGGTCCATGTTCCTCGAATGAGGAATTACCGGGTCCTCCAAGGTTGGAATGGCCTGGTAAGTCCTCATTTGAGGAACCCGGACCCGGTACCCGGTAAGGAGGTAACCATGCCGCAAATTGCAGCATGGTTACCTCCAACCACGTAATGACCCCCAAGGTCATTAAGTCAACATTATCTATGTGCACAACGGTAATGAAGTGGACCTGAAAACTCTGATAGCTTAAGAGTCTTTGACACAGAAACAACTATCAAAGCTGCCATTATAGCTTGCTTACCTGAGGTCATGGCAATAGGAACAATTCAACACTTGGCTCGGCAAGCTCAAAGAAAACCCCTCTGAAATCCTGACTCATTGAGTAGATCTCCATAGTAATTGGGGAGATAAAGAGCTTAATGAACCTTCTTGAAAAAATTGAAGAATATGGTATGACGACTTCTGCAATCCAAGTCCCCAGAGAACACCTGGGGAGAGCCAGAATTTACGGGACGGGGTATATGGTGAGTTGGAGCGACTCCTTATGCGTATTATTGGAGGACCTTTCTACAAGAGACTGCGGCTGTCTATCTGCTAACCGTTGTACCCCAACAGGAGATGAGGGTTCTCTGGGAGAAGTCCTCCCTTCAATCTGGGGTCATGGTGACCCATTCAGGGACAACCCTAACCTACCAGTCCGCTCTGTCATTCCCGCCGATTACATTTTCACAAATTACAAGACGAGCAACCCATGTGCCATGCAGGTGGCCACAAGAATACCCGCCTTGACCTCAAGACTTTTGTAGCCCAAGCAGATTAAGGAAATTGCAAGAATTAGTGTGCCATGGTGTTAGGGCAAATTTCTCTTACTGCTAATTTACCTTTATATTAGTGGACTCCCAAACGTTTTGCTTTTGTTACAGCATCCTGACCTGACTTTTGCCAGTAGAGCACAGCCTTCAGCTGCACTCCACTGGGGAAACTGACATGCCCTTCAGGCTTTCAGTACTGAGAACCTTTGTTGCTCTTAGTCTTTCGATTTTGTTTCCTCTTTTGACAACTGTAATTCATTGTGCAAAGTACAACTCCTTAGGCCATTTTGTCCGTTGCCCTTCTCCCTGATCTTAGTGACCCGGGCATGCAGTTGCCCACAAAAGCTACATCTTTCGTGGGCTACTGCAGGTCACGTGTGTAGGTACCTAGGAAGTAGGCTGGCACTATCTGGTCCCAATCCACACTACTGGTGGCAGGATGTCTAGTGTGCATGAGGGCATAAGAGCTGCAGTGGTCCCTGATTGGACCACTGCTTGCGTGCATGGGTGGGGCAGATCTCCTCATTGGCTGGCTGGGTGCGAGCACTCACCGGACTTGTGGATATGAGAAGGGGTCCTGAATTCAGACCCACAGATAAGCAACAGGTCCTAATCGACCAGTAGGCGGAGCCAAGTATTCAGAAGAGTTGAGCAGACACAAGGACTATCTGGGAACCACGCAGAAGACGGTTGATACCCTGAGGCCGCTGTTGTCCCAGTAGAGCCCTGCATTGCCCTTGATCTCCAAAGACCTGCAAAGGTGCTTCAACTCCTTGGAGTGGTGCGACCAATCACTCTTGACGCCTCCTTGTTGCCCTGCAAACAAGCTTGTTTGAAAGTGTTCAGAGGCTATCCAGTGGACTGTGCAGCTCGAACCTTGGCACCCATGCAGGAGCGTTGTTTCATCGAGTTTTGCCTCGAACTTTGGGCGAATCCAAGCTTGCACTGCAAAGAAAGGTGCCAAATTTCATCATCCCAGCTGCTTTGGGCCATAAGAGAGAACCGTTCGCCAGACCGCGAGCGTTGGGTGCCCCTGCGTCACTGTACAATATTGACAGTCATTCAAGGTGACTTTTCTGCATTTTTTCAAGTACCCTGAGACCAGCTGTATCAGTGTTTTCTTTGTCCTGCAACCGAGACGAGAGATACAGCTCCTGGTGTAATACTGACCCGCATCTGCACCCGCAACGCATGTGCACTTTGAAGCCGAATCAAGAGAGGGAAATCCCTCCTCTGGCGGCTCTCACCAGACCTGCCAAGTTTGGATCCAGACTGAGCTAATGACGGTGAGTACTGAAACCACTTACCAATGGCCCATGGTTCATCCATTGTAATTGTTACGCACATAGGATTCTTTGTGGTCCTCTCCTTGACTTGGGCAGCCCCCACATCCTAAAGTCCTCCGAAAGTTGGAAATAGCTATGTTCATTACAGCAGATCCTCCCCTGACTTTTGCAACCTGTTTTTCACACTTCAGAATCCTGTCTCTAACGTTGCCAGCTCCTTAGATATTGTACTTTGTGACTTTACGCACAACCGAACGCTTTTACGCGCACATCTAGCATTGAGCACAAGGCTCCATTCATCATAGGGCTGGGTTTATAAAGTTAGGGTTATCCATCTCAGAAGATTGCCAATGTTATGATGTCTGCCTGCCTCATTCCCTTACAGGTTTTGGCGGGATTCCGCACTTTACTGCATTGGCCAATGACTGTATGTATTTTACCAAGTGCGTTGTTTGAGTAGTGATTTTACTGTGCTTTTCATTAGCCACTTGTGTTTACTCTTGGACTTAATAAATTGTATATTTTCATATACTATTGTCTAAGGGTAATTCTTGCTGTCTTGCAGTGTGTACTCATCAAAGACCTCAGATCACCCCAACTCCTCCTGTGACTTAGCCTTGACTGCTCTACATGCTGGCATGAATTGATGTGGCTATCTTCCCAGAAGTGTTCCCTGGTTCACTAACAAGGGTGGCCTCCTAAACATCTGTTCACCAGAGCAGAGTTTAGAAATCTAATCTAACACACAGCTGGAAAAATCACCCATCTCTTAGCCACCAGCTGGGACTACACAATGGCCCACTAGTGGATTGAATTGCAACAGGCTTTCATCGTCAAGACCCCAATACTTACGTGCGGTTCCCTCGGAACCCAGTGTAAGCAATCCTAGAGACTGCAATCCCATAGAGACCCAAAGGAAGAATGCTTACCTCGTGGTCTGAACACCAGGAGCCTCCTGGCTCGCATCTGCTATATGGAGTGTGGGCCAAGTAGTGCAGATACTTCCTTGCTCATTCTGAAGTGCAAAATGGTGCTGCTTTGTGCAGAGCCTTGTGAACCTTCCTAAACCCATAATAGAACCAATCAGAATCCTCAGCAAACTAACCAATCCTGGAGGAGAATCAATTATGTTATCTACCAGCCAGTGGATTTCAAATAGGGGATTAACCAACGGCAGGGACACAAAAAGCCATGAGAAGGGATAACCAATCCTGTGCTTTGTTACAAAGACAGGGTAACCCAGTACACTACAAAAAGGAAGTGCCAAGACCAGCCAGAATCAAGAAGCTGGGGAGGAGAGCCGGCATTTCCTGGGGAGGCCTTGGGAGAAGGAGAGATGTTTGCTTTCAACCAGAACTCTGTCCATGGGGACAAGACAGTTCATCGGGTAATGTAGAGTTGGACAGTATCCAGTTAAAATCTTGCCATGGAAAGTGTCACCAGGGGTTGATACTTACTCAAATGTACTTCCTGGCTACAATCAAGCACTTTTTCCAAATATTCAAGGACTGGCGTTTAGAAGAGTAAATAAAAGCAATCCTACAATATGTGGAGAAGGTTTTTGAGGAGTCAGGAAAATAATAATCATCTTCCTGGGAACATTTGCTAGGTGAGGGATTCACATAGAAACTCTTGGACCAGACATTGGAGAAGAAGAAGCCTGAAGGAAGACAGGCCAGTAGCCACGGTGCTCTCCAGTGCTTGGGGGAAATGGAGGGTCAGGAGTAGATCCTAGGGCTTGAGAGAAGCCCTTGACTACCAAACGGCGTCTGTCACACTTCATGGAAAATACATACCAGGGACAGAAAGGGCCCTGTCATAATGTGTGCATCGCCCATGTGCCTGTTCCCAATAGGCACAGGGGAATATGCATAATTTCTGTGCATTTAGATGCACATCCTATTTGTGAATTTGCAACGCACAAAGGGGTGAAAAAGGGAATTTGCAATGCGCAAAAAGGGGTGAAAAGGGCAGTTGAATGGACGGTTCTGATATGCACTTTGTGGATTGGGCTGATTTTTTTTTTTTTGGTGCAAGTGATGAGATGCGCTTGATCCGAGAGGAGAGAAGGAAGGACTGAGAACCGCAAAACTAAAGGAAGTTGTTTCTGGGTAGAAGGAGGTTTCTGGTTGGGTGCCAAACTGTTTGTTACTGCATTTGTATCCCCGCCACTGTTGGTTCAGTTAAGCCTAATCTCTTCTGTGTTAAAAATAAAATAAGTTTAGAATTGTAAGTTGCTTTTGAGACAACTTGATGCCTCAGTTGTTTGATTTTGTGTCTCCAAAGTGGGGTCACAGATCTTGGGCCGGTAGTGTTGAACCAGCCTTCATGCACTGTCATAGACCAATTGCCTATTAGGAAAAAGCACCCTGCTTCATATTTCTTGCCCGCGGAAATGGGTCTATCTAGAAAAGAAACCTCCCTAGTGCAATCCAGAGTCAGTCCAGAGTCCCTATCTCCCTACCTACTTCTGGTCTGACAGGCCTCTTACTCAGAATCAGAAAAGGAATAGTTTGCTTTACCTGTAATTGAAGAAGTAAAGAATGATGAGTTAGTCACCAAGAGGTTAGATAACCTGGTATTCACCTCCAGCGAGTGGCTACGGCCCATCCTTGCAAAGCAGACTCTTGAGGCCCAGGAAGTCATCAAGGAGAAGGAACCTCTGGAGAACCTCACCCAACTCTTCAGTGAAGTACAATTGCAACCTTTGGACCAGAATTAAGGGGAAACTGGAGCCAACCAGACCCCAAGATGTCTTCAGAGGAGATCCTTAAAGAACATGTAGGCCAGCTGAGTGCAGTAGGTGAGCTGAAGACAGTTAATGCCTAGCCTCCTTTGCACCAGAACCTTTCCCCACTGTTCTAGAGAAATACTGAGAAAGTGAACACCATTCTTTACCAATTTTGAAAGGGTGACGGGAACAACAGAATGTGAAAAGGTGGACTGGGAAAGCTGTTGTTCCTCTGTTGAGAGGCAAGCTACAAGTAGCCTATCAAGTCTTAAATCCTGATTATGATACTTTTCACAATCACAACACTAAAGACTTACAGGCACAGTGTTTAGTACCCTTAATGTAAAAATACGGAGATGGGCCAAAATTGTCTCAATTTACAACAAAATCACAACTGACCAAAAGTGATACTGGTCCATTTCCCGCCTTTTGTTCACATGCCAAGATCTATGAAAATGAATTACATCACCGGGTGATGATCACCAGTCATACGAATGAATGGTGACTAATTGTATTATCTCTCCCTGCCGCTTAGGGCTCCAAAAAGGGAAAACTAATGCTGACCAACGCTTGACCCTCCATCTTTAAATGTCAAAGCTACGGTGCATCAGACGTGAAAGGCTATACCTGGGATTTTTGGACCTGAGCACAGCCTTTGACTTGATACCCAGAATAAAACTCTGAAAGGTACTCTTTAATGTAGGCATTGCTCTGGGACTTTTCAAATGCATAACTTTAGCGTATGAGGATAGCTATGCATATGTTGACTCAGACTCGCCTACAGAGCAACAGAGCAATGCCTGAACCAAAAATGCAAAATGCTAGTGTGGGCCAGTATTTCTGATTAAAGTGGGCCACTTTTTTTACCAGTGTGGGCCAGTTTCGTGAGTTACTTCACTACGCGTCTAGTAGTTTTGACCATTGTTGCTGACAAAAATATTCTTTAAATCGCACAATTTGCATCACATTTTATCCAAGTACTCCCCCATGGGTACTATTCAGTCTGTCAAAAAAGGAATTAATTGCCATTTGGAAGAGTGGGCCACTTTTTTTATTGGTGCCCGAGACAATGAGCCTCATTACGAGTCCAGTGGTAACCATGCCGGAAATTCCGGCAAGTTACCGCCGGACTCATATTACCATTCCGCCTCTGGAATCATTACAACCCCGGTGACCCGGTAATTCCGGAGGTGGAATTCGGTAAATCCCCATTCCCATAGGACTCCATGGGGATGGGGAAGTGGAAACACCGGCACCATCTTGTAATGGTGCCGGTGTTTCCATGTCCGCCTGCAGGCGGGTGGTGTTAAACCCGCCAGGTCAGGCCTGGCGGGAATGACACCTCCCGCCTGCAAGACTCGAGATCAGCCAGTCCGGAAACAACGGTGGCGGCGGGTTTACCGCCACCGTTATTTCCGGTGGTGGGTTTACCGCCACCGTTATTTCTCGTAGACTCGTAATGAGGCCCAATGTTATGCCTCAGTCTGACCCTGTGCGTATGTGAGGTTTTTCAGGCGAGGTATTGCAACAACTGTTTTCCTAGTGTCCCCTGGCGTATGCCAGAGATGTGTACTGGCTCCTCTATTATCTATCCCATTTCTGAAAAGTGTGGCGCAATACCTGCTAGAAGCTGCGCGTGGTGTCCCATACATCTAAGTAGACAGTTCCCAATATTGCCATTTGCAGAAGAGGCGGCCCTACTTGCTAAGATTAGGGTTTGGGGACCTGTGGAGATTGTTGACAAATGTTTCTTCCTTTTTGTTGTTGAACATGGCATGGCAGTAAACCCATCTACATCGAAAGTGATGGTAATGGGAGGAAGGGCGGAGCCAAAACAGGAGTTTACTCTAAAGGATAACTGTTTGGGCATGGGGAAGACCTTTGATTGCTTGGGAGTCTGTTTCTCATCCATTCAAACGTGGGCACATATTAATTATGCAAGCCATAGGCATAAAAAAATCAGCTGGAGCTATTTTGTCTTTCAATGTAGGTTGGGGAGGGCATCGATACGTTCAGCCATGGAGGTATATAGGTAGAAATCGATTGCCTGGGTAATTTACAATGCCAAAATCTGAGGTCTTGGAGGGCGGGGGGCGAGTCTACAGTACAGAGTAGGTTTTTAATATCTTTATTACGTGTCCCAAAGTCTACTGCGAATGCAATTCTGCATACAGAGGTTCCTATTAGTCTGGCATTAGACAGGTTACAACACTCTGGGGGTATAGAGTTCTCTCATTGATGGGTGAGATTTCTATGGGTTTTTTTACGAGTACATTTTACCGAAAAAACTCACTGAAATATATAGGGGGCGGGATGGAAAAGTATATATAAGGGGTGGGGGTGGTCAGGCATAGGTAAAAAACATTAAGGGATGGGGATTTGGGTGGAACCCACCCCCCCCCCCCAAAATAAAAAATGAACGACTTCTATGAGTTTTTTCGGTAAAAAATACTCGGAAAAAAACCCATCGAAATTCCACCCATCGAGGAAATGACATAGAACCCTCTGTGGGACAAGCGAGTGGGTAAAGGTGTGGTGTAAAGAAGAGCCTTTGCTATGTGGGGCAATTCTTAAAGGTGTCTTCTATTCTCATAATAGGTACAAAGTGTGGAGTTTACATATTATAAATGCACTCTCTCTGTTAGGATTGGATTCCTGGTTTAGTGACTCAGTAGTTATTCCGATAAATGCCCAGGCTGCAATCAGCCGGGCAGTGCAGAAGGGGCAAAGACAGCACTGGCTGGATTTCACTTTTTAGACCTACTGTAAGAATTTTTTTGGGGCTCGTGAAGATTGAAGGTTGCCTGGAGTATGTTGACCGTGCTCACAAGTTTGTTTCCATAGACATATTTTTTCTAGAGAAAGATTTGGGGGCTGATTCATGGAATTATTTGCGCTGAAAAACAGGGATTTGTGCGCCATTCTGCCCGCAAAGCCCTGTTCAACAAATGGGGATTTGCGGGCAGAATGGCCCACAAATCCCGGTTTTTCGGCGCAAATAATTCCATGAATCAGCCCCATGATATGTTGAATAAATGAAACAAACCTGATAAAGTGATGCCTGACCTATCACCATCAGACTGTTGCATTTGTTTAAAGGGGAGACGTGAGATCATGACGGATGCTCTCTTATTTTGTCCACTGAATCGATACCTGAGAAAAAGTTGGCTGGCCCCAAAGTTTAGATCAATGGGCTATATAGATCCTTGAATAGCTTTGATCCTCCTTTTCACTTTAGTCAATAGGCACAATAGTTATAAATTGGCGAGTTTTGAAGTATTGTCTGGCTGGCCCTGCTATGCAGAAATAGTTTAGAGAAGTAATGAATGCATTTAAATTTTGTTATATTGCTGGTCACATATTCGTTTTTTAAAGTGTTTTAAATATGTCTTGCATGTATTTTTTATTGCATTGAAATGTTTTTCAAGAATTGTATTATTTTATGGATTGAAATATTTTGCCTGAAAATAAACATGATCTGCACCAGAGGATTGAAAGATCTGCTCTTGAGTGCTGCTAAGCCTTTAGTAAGAGGGGCCGCATCGTTCGGCTTCCCCGTCCGTGCTCACAAGATGAGTAGAACTTATCATCGCAGAAAAGCTCATGGCCAATCAGTTTATCCCCATGACTTGTGGCCATGTGTATCGAAAGGTCTCTCTGAAGGCTCAAAGGTACCTTGAGGTCCAAGATAAGACAGTCCCTACCAAGGCAGCCATGTTGCCCAGGCTGCCAGAAGCAAAACTCCTAGGAAATGACCTTCCCTTGTTTTCCCTATGGATGGAAAAAGCTTGGAAGAGGGTGCAGCACGCGGCATCATCTCCACACATAGGAGACAACAACTCCATGGTCATGCCTGAACAACAGGTCGGGTGGTGGGAAGCAGCACATCAAGGAACAAACCTATTATTTCACTGACAACACCCAGCTGAATTCCCTGTTCTGTATACAAATCTCAGAGGGAGTAGATAGGGGATCACCCAGGGACCCCATCACAGCCCTAACCTTATCTTTCAGGTACGTCACACCATTTCTAGAACCCCACTGCGTATGAAGATTGAGTTGTTCATAAAAGAAGTCAAGGTTCCTGACCTGGATCTTATGACATGGGCACACAAGGGGAGTTGAAGGCTAATGGTCAGTATTCCTGCAAAAGATCAAAACCTCTGTCATTGTGGCATTAAATTTAAGATGGTTGGCGCTCCACTAAATCTTAACAGCAGTCATGGAGGTAGCAAATTGTTGTCTAACTGCCTTATAGTCTCCTTACAAGACAAGGAGGATCTTGGGGTCATCCGTATATTTTTAGAGACTACTTCAGTGTTCATGCAGGAGGTTAGGCAATAGCTGGAGATAAAGATTGAACAAGGTGGGCGGCAAAGGCAATCCCCGGAACTCTCCGCATCTGATGTCCAATGGTTCAGATTGATGCTGGTCCAGAACCAGTGTATACGATCATCTGGTTCAAAAAGAATGCAGCCGCTTATGTACGGAGCCCAAAAAGGCCATTCTGTGGAGACGGCCCAGGCGGGATGCATGGTCGATGGTGTTGAAATAATGATGATCTTTGTGTTAAATCCATGACTGAGCTCAGTTGGATCAATAATGAGTAGTCTACTGGTCCCCACATGGGTCTGAATTTGAGTGGGAAATTTTGATTCATGAATTGTACCCAAAACAGTAGCCTTGGTATTGGCCTAAAAATATATAATGTTTAGGTTCCAAGGATGCTTTTTTGAATGGTGGTGCTCCCAAAGCTTTTTTTTCAGACTGTTGGGACTAGGCCCCCTTAAAATGAGCTATTACATTTATTTTGCAATGACTGGGCTTATGATTTTAGCCATTTTCATAGTGTCGATCTTGAATGGAGAAGCAGAAAAATGTGCCATGGGAACACGATTTGTAGCTCTTTCAGTTTAAGTAGCGTCAAAGTGTAGCCTGGCCCAATCAGGGCCCGGCTACATAGAAAGTGCCTGATGTGTTAGACCAGAGCCCAAATAGGCAGCTCAGCTCAGCCACCATTGATTGGTCTCTGAGGGACACGCCACCCAGTGCCATTAGCAGGATTTAGGCCCTGGGGGGCAGCTCAAGGCAGTGAGCCCCCCCAGGCCAATCTTTCTCCTTTTCTCCTTTTTCCAACTGTCCTTTTCCAATGGTTTTTCTTTTAAAATCCTCTTTGGATTCTTTTCTCCCCGGCCAAACCGATTCTTGGGCAGGGGAGTTCAACTCTGTTGTTCTTTCCGTTTTCTTCTCCTTTAACATTCCATCCAGCCCCATGATGGGCTGGATGGTTTAGTCCAAAACACACACACACACACACACACGCACGCACGCACGCACGCACGCACACACACACACACACAAAAATAAAACACACACTACACTTTAAATGAAAACCTTTGTTATCCTGGTGTCTGTGTCTTTATTTCTAGGTGTTCCCTCAGTGGACAAGAATGCAGCCACACTAACCGGGCTCAGTGGGGCCACGGGGTACACTTGCATGAATGGGGTATTTATAATTTTGAGGAGGGGGCAAGGGCAGCTCCCTTGATCTGCTTAGGACGGCAACCGGGAGGGTGTCATCTTTGTATATAGTTGGTTTAAATGACACAAGGATGTATGCAAGATCCTTGGGGGCGAGGGGAGTGAAGAAAGTCCAGGTTTGTGTTATGTGCTGTTGGATCGAGAGTGGGTTTGGGGAGTTGGATGATTTTGCATTATCGATATGCTAATGTATGCTATCTTGTTGATAAAAAGATGTCAATGATGTTGCATTTTTCTGTGCGTATTACACATATGTTCTTCAAATGACCGATGCTGTGCTTATTGTTGATTAGTTTTTGTCTGTGTGCCAAGGAATGGAGGTTTTATCCCTAACGTGACGTGGTTTCAAGGACGCTTTTGCGTCAACCAGTTCGGTTACGGTTTAGTTGAGAGTTGATAAGAGAGCGTTGATCTTAGGGTTGGTGGGGTTGGTTAGAGTTGGTAGTTTGTGCTCTAGTACATAAAAGGGAAGTCCTTTAAGGAGTGACTTGAGGGATAGTGAGCTTAACCTATTCCTCGTTGGATGGGTGGGTATTTGTAAGGAGGCTGTGGGTGGCAGCATGGTCTGTGCAGTCAAGAGGGATAGGTTTAAGTCATTGTGCCAGGGGAGTTGCTGGGAAGAAGAGGTTGAGTATCTCCTTTTGATGTGGGCGGGGTTTAGTATGTGTTGTTTTCTGTCCAGGGAATCCTGGAGTGGAGGACACCATGCCCAGTGACTTTAGTGGCTTAGGTCCCTGGCAGATTGAAGTCACCAAGTAGCATGTTAGTTGAGTCTGCAATTAATGATGAGGTCAAGAAATGTCATTGAGTAATGGCCCACACCTTTGAGGTGAGTGGCAGATCAAATGGAATGAGCAGTTTGTTGATGTGATAGTGGACGGTGGCATGAGAGAAGCTCTGAGGCGTTCATGGCTGTTTGGCTGAGCATGGTACAGGCCCAGTTTGATTTGTGAATAATTGCCACGTCGCTCCCTCAATTCCCAAAGCAGTCAACATGTTTTTGGTTCTATGATGATGTGATTGGGGACTGTACAGCATGCACTTGGATAGCTCAAGACCGTGGTCCATAGTCCATCCCTCTCTTTCTTAGTTCCCCTCGGTTCCTTGCTCGTGTTAAACGGTCACTCATAGTTTCCAGGGTTTTATAGTGTCCCGAATACTTTAATCTCTGTCTTTTCTTGGCCACCGTTAAAGCTGTTTGGGCAACATGTTGGTCGACCTGAAATCAGTTACCAAGTACCCCCATGTGATACTCTTACATTTTCAGACAGGGTCAAAGGGAAGGTGTCAAATGCAGCAACCAAAGATGGACCGCAAGGTACTTCCACCGTACCCTTTGTTTTGCTCTCAGTGCCTGGTCTCTCAAATTAGGGCTCCGGGGATTGCCACCCCACTTCTTTCTCACAGGTTTAGCACTGGGCCTGGACATGCTCTCTTTACACCAGCTTTGGCGATCCTTCCTGGTCCGGATTCTACTGCAGGTTCCATCCACATAGAGTTTGCTCCCTTACACTTTCTGCACTGACCTTGGCCCCCGTCGACCACGTATCTGTTCATTCTGTCTTCTCCTTTCTGTTACACTACATATTCTTCATGTGCCTCCTTCCCGTCCTCAATCTTTATCTTGTCTGTCTCCGCCTTCCCACCTTCCTCCCTTAATAAGTTTCTTCCTTCAGACACTTCTTTTTTACCATCTCCGCCTCTATCCTTATATGTTGTATGTCTTCCTTCTCCTTTCTTAGATGTTTCATTATCTCACCCTATTTTTGCCCTCCTTAGATATTTCACCTTCTATTCCTTTCCTTCCCTCCTCCATTATTGCAGTTCCCTTCCCTTTCCATCTTCTGAGAAGATTCACCACCTTCTCCCCTGTTATCTCTTTACTTTGCTCTGCTCTACCCTCTCCATCCCCTCTCCTTCACTTCCCTTCCTGCTCTGCTCTTCATTCTCTTTCTTGCACAGCTATGATCGCAACCTCCATTCTCTTTCACATCCTCTTCTGCTCACCTCACCTCACGCTCTCAAGGCATCTCCTAATTCACACACCTCACTTTCTGTGAGTCTCACCTTTATGTGCTGTGGCCAATTGCGATCGAAAATGGGGACAGCCGTGGCAGCTGAGCTTTAGTTAGCAGTGGGCTTCTGATTGGCTGTGATTGGGGCTGACTACAATTCCCCCATGTGAAAATAGTCCAGTGTGCTGAGGACATGAAGAAGTCTACTGTTAGGACTGATTTTCTGTACTCTGGCCTGGTGGACAGATGTATAGAAGGCCAACCTATATTGTGACAGGGACAACTCTGGGGAGCTATAGACAAACCAGTTTGGGTAGCAGTGACAGGCGGTCTAGGCTAAGATCTTCAGAGGTGGTGATCTCTTAAAGGGTCCACAATGAGGTCATACAATGGGAATCACAGATTACACTTAGTCAGGATGTATAAAAATACAGTTATTATTTATTGGCCAAAACACACTAAAGAATGACTACTAGCAAGCAGAGTTAGCACACAACACTGATACCAATAGATACATATATACATGCACTTATTATAGGGCATAATACATATAACAAACTCTTGCAAAGGAAAGGTAAGATTACTATTATGCACTCAAGGTCTACAGAGAATGATCCCCAACTTAAATTGTCCAGCCCTAAGTTGTCTGGGGCCTTTTGCCCAATAGTTCAGGTAAAAAGTCCACAGAATCTTTGAAGCAGGAACAAATGCGGGTAGGGTCTCTGGGGTCCAGTGAAGGGTTCTTAGGGTTAGAGTACAAGTTAAAATAGCTAACAGTAGTAGCCCCAACTTTCAGAAGTCGTGCGCAAGCAAGCAATGGCAAAGCCAAAAGTGTTATAATAAAGTTTTATTATAAGCCCATTGACCTATAATGGGAGTATGGGTGTAGGTAACATGCTCTGTAACTTACTCCCCCCCCCCATACTCTGATTCTTCCCCAGACTTGGCAGGACAAAGGAAGAGGGTCTGAGGTTGCTTTTCTCACTGAAAGTCACAGTCCTCGATTCGCAGGGGTTGCATGTTCTAGCTGATCTGTGGTTGGTGTCTTTCACTATTGCAAGGACTCTCGATGGAAGAATGCAGAAAAACTCAATGCTGGATCCCTCTCAAGACTGGACTCGGGTCAGGTTAGTAATTTTGCATGGTGGTCACTGCAGCACAGTGATGCAAAGGGACTCAACTGCCATGGTCAGACTTTCCCTCCTATCACGGGTCCTCTTGATGCTAGGATGCCGAAATTACACAGAGGTCAGTCTCATAGGGCCAGCTGAGGATCCCCAAAGTTCCAGGTTGAATCTTGGAATAGTGATGCCGACAGCACGGTAGCCCAAAATCGGAGCTGGTCAGCCACAGGATGCTTCTGGGGCACTTCCGAGGGCTCTCCTTTGCAGGGTACCGAGCAGACGTCAGGAATGAATGGTCCTTCCACTCCAAGGATTGCAGCTCCTTCGCAGGACTGCTTAAGATCTGGAGCAAAACAGGGCTCCTCCAGGACAGCAGCAGAAGTTAGTAGCCAAGCCTTCGTCCGATGGGTCTCTAGTTTATTTGCAGGTCTCGCAGCTGGATTACATTCTTGGCTCCTTCAGGTTTCTCCAGGATCTCTCAAGAGCGGGTGCAGGAGTCCTCTTATCATAAAAGCCAGGTAAGAGCTTCTGCCCTCACTAGCCAATGACAGGACTAGCCCACACACACAGCCCAGCAGTGGTCCAATCAGGACCATTAGCAGGAACATTCATGCATACCACTCAGACACACTGAGGATTTTGCTGGCCTCTTAGGCCAGGAAAAAGGCTAAGGAACAAGATGGCAAAATGACAAGTGGAACATCTTGTGGCATGGCCATGTTTGGCCAGTAGCCACAGTTAGTAGCCAAACACAGTAAACACAGTAAGTCTAAAATGAAAAGTCCCCAAAAGTGGGAAAAAGTCATTGCTGCCACCAGCTTATACTTTTAGCTTACCTAGAGTAACCTTAAATCTTCTGAGTGTTAGTCTAGGGCAAAACAAAAATTAACCCCATTGCACTGCAGTGTAAGGTGCATTGTACAATGATAACAAGCTACCACAAGTGATACAAAAGTATCCAAAACAGTAACACGACTAAGGGAAACAAGGTTTCCCAGTACTGACAGCCTGAAGGACATGTCAGTTTCCCCATAACATATGAGCAAAAGCCAGTGTAGTGAAGCTTAGGGGTTCACTGGACTGCAAAAAGAGCAGGTCAGAATTAGAAATAAAAGCAAAATGTTAGGGGGTTCCATAAAGATGGAAGAAAACTTGCAGTAAAGAGGATTTGTTCCTAACATCGACTACCATCTTAGTGCAAAGTAGCATCTCTTCGCTCTCGCATGACTCCAACATGACATTGCAGAAGTACTAGGTAGGCGCACTCTTCATTCAGTGTAATCTTTCATCTTTTCAGAAGGACAGCAAGCATCCCCTGTGTTAGAGTACGAACAACTCGGGAAGCCTCCTTCTTACCATGTAGTATCATCTTTCAAGCGTACTTCCATAAATGTTTGTCTACAGTTTGCAGGGTCCTGTGACTACAGTCTCATGAGTGGGGCTCTTGGGTTCCTAATGCCTTTCCTCTCCTGCTTGCACACCACATATTACTTACCATGATCTGTACCCTGGGAAGTCACAAGTGCCTTTGCCAACAAAGTTAGGGATGGAATGGAGGCTCTGGGGGATGCCTTGTATACAACCTCCTGGGTCAGCATTGTGGAGCGGGTGCTGGTCCTTGGACCCCAGGGTCTCCCAAAACCATTGTCTCTCAACTGTGAGTTTGTCACACCGCAAATCCACAAATGTGCACCTTTCAAAGTTTTAGCGGCCATCCAACCTACTCTCCAACCCACTTTCCTGGTGTCAAAACTCACTCTGGGACAGAATGGGATGGCCAAGGTAGACCCCTGGCAAGATAACCATATGTGCTCCTAAAGGCAGCACACCATAAATACATTGAAGCTGGAGGGGAGCTTTAGTAGAAGTCCAACTGATAGCAGAAAAAAGCCAGTTTTGGAGACTACTCAAGTTAGCATAAGGACATTCTAAAAATAATGTCTTAACTAACAATACCTGAACACAAAAGCAAAAGGGACAGCAGCACATAGAACAACAGTTTCCATGACTGAAGAGTGTGGGCAAGTGAGGGTCCACAACACAAGACATTTTTGGGGAAAAGTCAGTGCCATGAATCAACAATACCATGAATTTCTTTACTAAGTACCTGCATCAGAAATGTATAGGTATGGTTAGTGAGTTCTGTATTTAGTAGAAGAACCACTGCTGTATATGTTATGTTATGTTACTTGGCATTTCTATAGCGCCTTACATATCATTGGTATGGCCTCAAAGCGCTGGTAGGTTGAACGCCCTTGAAAACTGCAGTTCAAGTCAGTAGAGAGAGAGAGAGAGAGAGAGAGTGTTGTATGGTGTATAGGCGCACCGGATATGTGTGCAGCTGGTGTGGTTGTTGCATGATAGCTGCTTTATAGCGGTAGGTGTGGTGCTGAGGAAATCAGCTGGATGTGTTCAGTCTCGAGGGTGGACACCCAGACTGAGTTCTGGCTGCGTTAGGCATGAGGAGATGCCTAAGCTAACCGGAATGTGCTCAGCTAGCTGTGTTTTATTAGGATGATGAGGTGTTTGTGGGGTCATGTTAGTATGAGAACAGCTAGCCCGAATTTATCATGGTTTAGCTGTGTTCTAGTTGAGTGATGGTGTATAGGAGAGAGTAAGCATAGTAGTGTGATATGGTGGTTATCAGTAAAGCGCCTGTGACCAGGTACGAGAACAGGACAGAGGGCCGTACATAGCGGCATACGCATATAAAGCAACAGGATGGATAGGGTAAACATGTAATACAGATAACATGGGGATACAGGTACATAGCATATATAGGAGATACAGATATGTATCATCTGCCGTAGCAGCCATACTGTCCGCAGCATCCGCATTGTCCGTACCAACTGCAGCATCCGCGCCATCCGTAGCATCCGCACCATCAGTAGCGTCTGCATCGTCTGCAGCGGCCACAGCATCCGCAACATCCGTACCATCTGCAGCGTCCACACCATCCACAGCTTCTGCACCATCCGAAGCATCTGCACCATCCGAAGCGTCCGCACCAACCATAACATCCGCACCAACCATAGCGTCCGCACCATTTGTAGAGTCCGCACCATCTGTTACATGCGCTCCCTCCGTTACATGAACTCTGTCCGTTACATGCACTCCATCTGTTCCATGTACTCCATCCGTACCATGTACTACATCCGTTCCATTTGCTCCATACGTTCTATTTGCTCTATTTGCTCCATCAGTTCCATCTGCTCCATCCTCTCCATCCTCTCATCCGTTCCGTCCGTTCCATCCCCTCCATCCAATCCATCCATTCCATCAGTTTCATCCACTCCGTCCGGTCCATCAACTCGATCTGGTCCATCCACTCCATCCATTCCCTCCGGTCTATCCATTCCATCCGGTCCATCCATTCCTGTCTGTTCAATGCGTTCCATCAGTTCCATGCGTTCAATCCTTTCCATGTGTTCCGTCCATTCCATGCGTTCCATCACGCCATCCGTTCCATCACTCCATCGTTCCATCATTCCGTCCATTCCATCCACTCTGTCAGTTCCATCCACTCCGTCCGTTCCATCCATTTCATCCGTTCCATCCACTCCATCCGTTCCATCTATTTAATCCGTTCCATCAATTCATTCGTTCCATCCACTTCATCCGTTTTTTGGTCCACTCCATCCACTCCATTTGTTCCATCCGTTCCATCCGTTTCATCAGTTCTATCTATTACATCCATTCCATCCATTTCATCCATTCCATCCACTCCATCTGTTCCATCCACTCCATCCGTTCCATCCACTCCATCCATTCCATCTATTTCATCCGTTCTATCTATTACATCCGTTCCATCCATTTCGTCCGTTGCATCTCTCTCATCCATTCCAACTATTCTATCTGTTCAATCCACTCTATTTGTTCCATCCATTCAGTTTGTTCCATCTGCTCCATGCGTTCCATACGTTCCATCCATTCCATCCGTTCCACAACTCCATGTGATCCATCCGTTCCATCGACTATATCGGTCCTATCCACTCCATTCGTTCCATCCACTCCATCGGTCCTATCCCCTCCATCTGTTCTATCCACTCCATCTGTTCCATCTATTCCATCCGTTTCATTCCTCTCATCCGTTCACTTCCTCTCATCCATTCCATCCCTCTCATCCATTCCGTCCCTCTCATCTGTTCCGTCCCTCTCATCCATTCCATCCCTCTCATCCATTCCATCCCTCTCATCCGTTCCATCCTCACCATCAATTCCATCCATTCCACCACTTTGTCCGTTCCATCCACTCTATCTGTTTCATCCACTCTATCTGTTCCATCTACTCTATCTGTCATGCCAATGCCGCCGCAGTATGCCATCCTCACGGTGCTTGCTGTCTTGTACTTGTAAAACCACTGTAATGTTGTATGAAAACCCCCAGAATCAATTTAATGTATTGTTATTTTATTGTGAAAAGTATGCCTTCGGTATTATTGAGGGTGGAGGACATCTTTGTGCATTGGATCCCATATTGGCTGAGTACAGTGTGACTAACCCCTGGTCATGTGTCTCCTCCCATAAAGCAAAGGCAGTTTGCCTGGAGACAACCATATACTGTATTTGTGAGCGACATTTGGTCATATGCCTCGTTTTCTCACAGGTGAGGGCCATTTCATTGTTTCAGTAAAACATTATGCCACTTATTTAATTACAAAACATCCCTGTGATCCCGGCTTTGGAAGCCATCAGGATACATGCCTTCCTTAACCAAGGAGGTTAATGCGGCTTGCTTTTCCACAGGTGCAAACTATGTATTGGTTTGGAAAGTGTGACCACTTCCTCCTTTTCTCTTTGTGACATCATTGGGGTAAGTATGCACGAGAAGCCAATGTGACCTGAATTGTGCACTCTTTGCCTTCTGGGACTTGATTTCCTGGATATACAATGCCCGGTAATATTGTTGCTCCTGAATGGAATGGGACATGCTAACATATAGGTGCCCACAAGGCGTAAGTAGTAAGGGGATGGGAAATTGTTTCTACTGGATCCAGTTGGCTTCCATGTGGCCTTTGTTTTGTGTACATGTGAGGGAAGACGATGTTTAATGACACCAGGAAGCTAGGTTTAGTGCATTACCACTGATGAAAGTTTTGAAATCATATTTGACTTATCATCTATTCTTTTTTTGGAATTATCTGTGATGAAAGTACAATGTTATCCATTTCGCTGCATTATGGTGGATGTCCTCTCCAGGTTAAGGGAAGAGAGGTGGGAAGGCGCTGTACCCTCAGTGAAGCCCACGCTGAGTTTCATTGCATCCCCCTCCCAATAAATGACCACTGGAAGCAGCTTTTTTACATGGTGAATTGTCCTGCAGTAAATGTCCTTGGAAAGTACTTCTGCTCAAAGCTGTTTGATGTCATCCAATAACTCAGTCGCGCCCATAGGTCTGTGAGGACACTTCACATAACCTTTGAACTGCACAGGAAATATTTTCAAAGGGGTTTGGTTCCAGTGACTCAAGCAGAGCCCAACAAACACACCTCTCTTTCATCTCCACTCTCCCCATACTTACTATCCTCTCCCATTTATTTCTGTAACCCTACAGGGGTAGGAAAAACTAAGATGAGAGAGAATCTGGAGGGTTTGATGAAACCAAGAATGACAACCACTGAGACGAAGAAGAGGTGCCGGATTGTAAACAAAACAGAGTGGTACATAACTGAGAAGACAATTACACCAAAAGAAATGATTAAATAAATATATAAAGGGTCGTGGGGTAAGGGGTTAAAATGGGTCGGGGTGGGGTTGAGGTGGCTTTAAAAGGACAGAGAAAAGGGATGTTTGGGGGAAATAAGAGATGCTAAAAAAAATAATAATAATACGATCTGTGATTTTCGATGTTTTGTCTGCTCTGTTATGTACCACTGTGTTTTTGTGGTCGGTAAGATCACATATAACCGGTGTGGAACAATGAAGACTGCTCCACGGACCCAGCATGAGCAGGCTATACAAACTTCATCCTGTAAAAACTCAATGAGGATAAAAAGCAAGGAGAGACTGACCGAAAGAGTGCATCCTTCGAGGAGGAGCGGAGAGCTAGAGAGGCGTCCGGCCTGGGGTGGAGAGGAGACCACTGGTCGGGACACAGACATGGGTCCAGAGGTGGTCCTTAACAGTCTGCAAGTAGTAGACAGAGAAGAATGCTAGAAGGAAGGGAGCTAGGCAAAGGCAAGCTCCTGAGCCGCACGGTTGTGAAGGGAGTATCCAAATGCCCAGCCGCCACCGCAGCAGAGCCACAGCAGGGAGCGAGAAACCTGTGAGAGAGAGAACGCAGGAAACCGTACGCAGCTACAGGGACACTTCGTACCAGCACAGAAGGTGGTCATGGAGAGAGTCTCCAACTGCCCAACTGCTATCGCTGGGGACCCACCATAGAGAACGAGGAACCTGTGAGAGAGAGAACAGAGCTGCAGGAGGACTCCACTCATGCTGAGGAGACCCAACAGAGAACCAAAAGGTACCATGGTTGTTGGGGAAAGCCAGAGGGCTGCGGGAAGCCCATGAAGTAGGATCTGGGACCCACACCAATATACAGAGACTGCCTTAAGTAAAATAGGATATGATAATACCTGGCAGCATAGTGAACCAGGTGTACCAGCTAGGAAGAGAAGTACCATCCCTCCTCCTTGTCGCAGTACCTGGCAGTGAAGTGAACCAAGTCTGCCCACCAGGGTCTGGAACCCACAGCAGATAGGAAGAGCACGAAAACCCCTCTTCTTCATTGCAGTACCTGGCAGAGAGGTAAACCAGGTCTGCCAACCAGCGTCTGAGACCCCCCCAAGATATTGAACTGTTTCATACGCCTGAGAGAGGCTGCGAAGGGAGACATTCCCCCACCAGTTGTTGAACTGTATCATAAACCTGAGAAAGGCCAGGTGAAGAGAGATGTTCCCCCATCAGTTGTTGAACTGTGCCACAGACCTGGGAAGGGTCAGGGGAAGGGGGACATTCCCCCACCAGTGTACACCAGGAGCCTGGGAACGGCCTGGGGAAGGGAGACATTCCCCCACCACTGACAAATTTCAAACCTGGAATGTCATACGTTGTTTTGAAGAAGGCTGCAACCTGGGGAAAAGGAAGCTACTTCCTCAAGTCCCGCCATGGGAGACTTTTGATCTGTTGTCCAGAATAAGGGAATCATTCCTCTGGACCAAGAAGACACGCTACTTTTTAAGTTTAGTTTAAAGTATAAGGAAAGAGATGGGATTCTGACACAAGACTGCGGACTTTTTGATTTGGACATTCTGACAGGACCCTTAAGTACCTTTAGTTGGGGGTGGGAAACCCCTTTCAAAATGAGAGCCAGCTAGTGTTTTCTTTTCCTTTTTTCCTGTTTGAATAAAAGTCTTTACCAACCACCTAGCCACCACCATGTCAGAGTCATACTTCGGCACCCTTAATGCACTTAAAACCGGAGACCAGTCTCTAAGCGCAGGACTGGGATTCAAATCTGCTCTACTACTTTGTCTTGCTACCAAGACACCGCTTTGCCCTGAGCTATCCTCCTGGCTCGTGTTTTGCCCTTACCACAAGTTTCTCCTTATTCACATCATGGAGCATAAGAAAGAGCCTCCACTTCTCTGTCCAAATGAATATTTGCAGTTGTGGGTGACGTGCAATATACAGTTTGCCATGATTCGATGTGCTGTTTCAAAGCTAGTTACTGCAATTACAGTTCATTTTCTTTTTTTACTATGCCACTCAATGACCCCTGGAAGTAGTTATTTTACATGGCAAAATGTCCTGCAGTAAATGTCCTCGGAAAGAACTTCTAACAAAAGCTTTTTGGTGTCATCCAACAGCCCAGCCTTGTTCATATGTTTGTGAACACAATTCACATAACACTTGAACTGTACAAGGACCATTTTAAGGGTGTTTGCTTCCTGTAACTCGCAATGAGAATAAAATGGTAGGCATTTGATGGCATTACAGTGCATGTCCTCTGCAGGTCAAAGGAAAAGAGGTGGCCAGGTTTCGTACCATCATGTAGTTCCGAGCACACAAGTTCATCTTTGCCCCATTGGACTCCATGACCACTGGAAGTGGATCGTTTACTAGGCCAATTGTCCTGCAGTAAATGTCCTTGGAAAGTACTTCTGCCCAAAGCTTTTTGATGTCATCCAACAGCCCAGCCTTGTTCATGGCTTTGTGAACACACTTCAAATATTCCTTGAACTGCACAAAGACCATTTTGCAGGGGTTTGCCTTCAGTGACTCAAGCAGAGTACTCATCCCACAGAGCTCCAGGCACTCCATGAATGTCACGGTGGAGGAATGTTTTGGGTCAACGTCCATAATTATCCAAAGGTTTTGGGTGTCCCGGCCCTATATTTTCTCACAGGCAGTATCAGCTCCCTACAATGTGGTGAATTACCTAATTACAGAATGAAAATTATCTACAATATCAAACATTTGAGAACACTGAAGAGGGAGATGTTTCCCCAGGAAGTGGGGGATTTGTTAGGACAGCAAAGCACAGTAAAGTCTGACCTACTTTTTAATGAGTCATAGCCAACCCAATTGTGGGTATATTACACAATTTGTGACTGCAATCCTGTGAATTGAGGACAGCTGATTTTGCTGTGACACAGTGCTTTCAGTATCTTTTTGAATAAGGGAATGAATCAATGACCTCGCGGTTGTATTGTGCAGCGGTTTCTTAGCTGAGAATGTTCTTTTAGATGCTTGGTGGGCAAATGTGTGCTGGGGAGCCAGCCTTTTTGCTTCCCTTCACCAGTTTGGTAAAGTCTTGTGTGGAGATCGCTGTGAAGAAGTTCATTCTTGTGGTTGATTCTGAGCTGCACCAATGGTGATATTGTTGCTCTTGCCCTTGGGCATAGTGTTAATGGTTTGTTGGATGTTAATGACCTCTATTTTGAAGGGGCTTCCAAGGTCATCACATAGTTTTTGTGAGGGAGTGGGGACACAATGTCAGTCTCCTATCTCGTTGATGATGTTGAACATCTCTTTCTGTGCATTGCTTGCGTTCGTGATTCGTTTGGCATCGTGAAGTTTCTTTGCTTTAGGATTTCTGCTTTATAGTGGTGTATCTGCTTTAGGTATGCAATTTTGTCCTGTTGGTTATAATGCTTCCTCCATGCTTGCTCAAGTTTCCTGTTATTTTCAGAGCTCAGCGGTGAGGGTATACCATTTCAGAGCTAGTTTCTTCTGGAAGGGGCAAAACTGTTCTTAGGAGCTGCAGAATCTGTAGCTTCAGTGATCCATTTTAGGAGTGTTTTAATTATTTCCTCTGGTGGAAGTGTGTCCAGGAACGAGTTGAGTGGTTTTGTGGATTCACATTTGGTGTTGAGTTCCACAGTGTTGAGGGATTTTCAATGTCTTTTCTCAGTTGGAGTTACATTACTGTGCGAAGCGCCCACTTGCATGGGAGCATGATTCAAAAATGGTATCAAAAGGTGGTTGCTCCAGTGAATGTGCAGTGGGGTTACAGTTGTAGTTATGTATTTTTGCAAAATTGCATTCAATGTGTGTCCAGCTGTGCGACTTGCCCCTTCCTCATTTCTTGTGTTGCATGCTGGCAAGGTGGCAGATCAGTGATTTGGCAGAGTCTCTATTCTCTTCTTCAAACCGGATGTTAAAGTCTCCTAGTAGGACCAGATGCCTGTGCTCTACTGCAATGTTGGTTTTGGTATCTACACATTGCTCTGTGAAGCGCAGGTTGTATGTGGGTGGTGTGACGTATTGCGGGATTCGCTCACTTCTCACAAAGGCGGAGCCTTTCCCTGTGAGGCTAGGGAGGTGAACCTGCTATGCAATACCCTCCCTAGGGGTATAGGCAAGTGTGACCTCACCGGGAGGGACTCCCTCCTTGGGGACAAAGACTCTTGTTCCACAGAAGAACTCCCTGAATTACTCAGTCACAGATCACTGGTGACAACTAATCTTCAGACAATCCAAGAAGATCAAGCTACTGTTTGTTTCTGTGATATTAAACCACTGATACGTCATGAAGAAATATACTCTATTAATACTGTGAAGAAGAAGAGTGCTTGAGTGATACAGAACACTCAAATGAAAGAGAAGAAGAACTGTGATCCTACGCTGGGGAAGGCCCAGCTAAACGTCATAACAAGAGAAGGAGGAGCTGTAAGCAAAGAGAGAGTGACCTGCGTGGTGACCTGGCAGACAGCTGGTGGGGGAAGCTACCATGTGAAGAGCTGAAAGCAGAAAATATTGAGGAATGGGAACCCCAAGGAAGAGAGTATTGTTTGAGTGGTAGCATGTCTGAGAGACTGTGAACTGTGCAGACCTAAAACAATGCTGAAACCACAGAGCCTCTGTCATCAATGAACCAAGGCAGAGGAAGGAAGCAAATTGCAGAGAGACCAGAAGTCAACCTGACCGAGAAAGAAGAGTTTCTCATCCTATCAACATGCCCAATGATGCAAACTCCAAGGCAAGAAGGTAATGGGGGCAGCGGGAGACCCGGGAGGGATAATGAACATAGCGTGTATATGAATCCTACTCGTCCCAGTGGTTGTAAAGAGAGGAAGTCAAGTATGAATCATTACTGGTACAAGCCTACTCATTCCAATAATTGCAGTCAGAGAAAATCAACTGTGAATCAGTACTGACACAATCATATTCGTCCCAGTAACTATGAAGAGAGGAAGCTAAGTGTGAATCATTACATGCACAATCCTATTTGTCCCAGGTACCGTGAAGAGAGGAATTCAAATGAGAATGATTATTGGCACCATTATACTCGTCCCAGTAATACTGAAGAACGGAAGATAAGTGTGAATCATCAAAGGTAAAGTCATACTCTTCCCAGTGATACCAAAGAGTGAAAGTCAAGTGTGAATGATCACTAGCATAATCATACTCGTCCCAGTGATAATAAAGAGTGAAAGTTAAGTGAGAATCACTACTGGTGCAATCATACTCCTCCCAGTGTAGAGATCCAGTGAGGATCATTTCTGAATCCTTATTACACAACCCAATATGGAGGGGAGAGCTCAAAGAAAGCGAGAAACAATTAGAAAGTCAGTAAACTGGCCCAGACAGAAAAGAGAGTGGATATTGCGTCAAGAGAAAACTATAAAGTTATTAAGCCAAGAGACAGAGAGGGAGAAGGAACATCAGAAGGGTAAAACAAGATGTCAAAGACACATTGAAAAAGCTGAAGAATCCTATTTTGGAATTGTGCAAACGTATCAAAATAATTGCTACGGACTACCTAAGAATCACCTACTAGAGTGACTTTGCTGTGAAGCAGAGCACAGTAGAAGGGAGTCACTCTCCTGTGCCTTAGCTCCTTTTAATAGTGGTAGGGACAGATTAGACTAGATTTAGACAGATGACAGTTTTCCTTTGAGACTGGCAAGCTCCATAGTTAGTTTGGGTTAGGCAGCGGAAACCCATAGCTTAGGGATAGTTAGGAGTTATCTCTTTTCATTTCTTACAATAAACATTTCTAAAATAGAAGAATCTTGCCTGTGTCCTTCTTCTGACCCACCACAGTGGTCTGTCACTGAGTAGGTAGCACAGATTGGTTTGGCGGTCCAGTGATAGGTGGAGGAAGAACGATTCACAGTTCGGGATGTTTAACAATGGTGCAGCTCTGATTCTCAGTTGATATTTGTATGCTACGCTAGTCTGCCTCCTCTTTTTCCTTCTCAGTTGGCCTGCCTGCGTTTGATATTGTTAGGGAGAGATATGTGTGCAACTATCTTAAAGTCATCCATTAGCCAGGTTTCTGTGGGGAAAAGCATGTCCATTCCTCCTTCACTGAGGAGCCCATGTATCTCTGTGCTATGCGTCAACATTGATCAGGCGGTGACCAGATTGCAGTGAATCTTCTTGGTTTCCAAGATTTGTTTATCAATTGGGGGTAGTGTTGGTATTAAGGCTGCACATTTCTTCCTCGTGTCCTTTGATCCAGTGATTTACGTTGTTGTGAGGTAGAGTAGGGGGCCTTTGTTGCTTCTCATTCTTCATTGAGGCGGTTGAGTAGATTGTGTGTAGGATCGATGTCACTTTCAGGCATGCTTGTGAAGTTATGCATTAGTATTCTGTTGCTTCTATTTCAGTTCTTTGATCATTTGTTAATCTGAGGATGGTGGTTACTTCCTCTCTCCATGCATGGGTGTGACTTATTTGGGTGGCCGGCTGCTGATATCTGTAGGTTGACAGGTATAACGCAACATAGAGTGATTTTGGTCAAGGTGTTGTTCACAGGTTTCTTGTTTGAGGAGGTTTTGTGTGAGGTTTCCCAGAGTATTGAGGTTCCATGAAGTAGTTGGTTGTGTTGGTTGGCTTACTTCGCTGGTCCTTGTGCCTTTATGGATGATTCTTGTTCTGTGGTTTTTCTACGAGTGAGGTATTTTGGTGTGGTTCTTGAGGTTGGCTTAAGAGAATATGTGGTGAAGGCGGGCTTCCTTTACCTTGCCTGGTAGTTTCTTTTTTTTATTTGAGTGCCTTTTGGTAAAGTGGGTTACTGGGAGCTGATTAAATTATTCTAATGGGTGTGGCGTGGTGTGGCTTCATTCAGCAGTTGTAGAATTAGGGTGGCATTTTGGCTGGTCAACAATGGGTTATATCAGTGAAAATGCCAGCAAGCTGGTATCAAAGAGTTGTTCTAGGATACTTAGGGAGTCCAGGGAGCAAGTATTGGAGGTGTGGGTTTATCTCAGTGTGATAGCCAGGAAGCCTGTATTCCTGTGGCGTGCTCTCAGAAATAGGTAGTCCAGAGAGCAAGTGCTGAAGTTGCTTACTATTCCTCTGAATAGTGTGGTTCAATCTCACTGTGGGAAGCTATGCAGCAGGTATCACCCAGAGGTCTTATAACTGGCAAGGAACCATTGACCAAATACATTGCTTGGTTCTGCCAGAGTTTGTATTTATGTAAACGTTGTGCGCCATTGAGTATACTTTTTTTAGTAAGGGTGAGTGGAATCTGGTTTCAGATTATAAGGTTATAATGAAAGCTGAGCGTGACCACCTGTCCTAACTACTGACCCTGCAATCCAGGGTGTTCTCTGCAAATCAAATAGTAGAAAAGAACCCTATTAACGGACGTGTCATTCACAAACTCTGTATTAGGTGAGATTTTCGGGTGGATACAATGTTCACATTGATATCTGGACAACCCGATTTCTCAGCACAGATTACAAACTCAATAGTTTCTAGTGTGGGGGCCTTTGTTGTCTGGGAATTAGGATATCTACATGGAATAGTTGGCACGTAAACCAGCTAAACATGCATGTGGCCAGGGTCCAGATGTTTATCTTGCAAATAATGATAATTGCAGGATAGCGAAGCATGAGCGAAAAGGATTACGTAAAATGTGAAATATAATCCCTGGCCAGAAGCTGTATAATGATAAAAAAAAGAGATTATGAAGATATTAAATTATTAAATACAAAGAAGAAAGTACAGGAACGGGCATGGCAGGATGGGCAAGAAGCCATGAAAACAAGTAATAGCAGAACATGTTGGGCAATTGCTAATATCATGCCTGAGACATGAGTTAGGTCTCACTTCTTTGATGGCAGAATATGAGTGGCGGCTATGTGCACTTTTTTGTAAATGTTTAACGTATACACAAACAGATAACATCTTGGCCACCCTTTCTGTCTATATGTTAACATCGCCTCATAGTTTTGTCCACTCTTGGTCAACATATATTATGAAAATCCTCGCCAATGCAGATGTGAGTATTGAGACTGTCATTATGAATCCTATTAAAGCCAAAGACAAAATATTTAAGAAGGACTGGATTTTAACCAGGAATCTGTGTCTTACTTATAAAGATTTTGATGTGACTGCCTGTCCACATAAAAAATTAAAAGATCTGGAAAGCTATTTGTATAGAGCTCCTTCACCCCAGATACATTCCTCCATCTTGCGCCTTCGCTTTAATCTAGTCCCTACTCAGGACGTGTTAGCAAGGAGACATCTTATTAGCGGTGAAGAGAACTTTTGCAGATTTTGTGCGGATTCAAATATTAAGGAGACATTAAAACATATAATAATTGAATGTCGAGCACTAATGGATTTAAGAGTCACATTCTTCTGGAAACATCTGACATTTTTTGGCTGCATGACCCCAGAGTATAGATGGCCAACCATCCTATCCACCAAAATTATTAGTATCCGTATTGCAACTTACAATTTCATGAATGCTCTAAATTTAAATGGGGATACTGAATCACTGATGGCTTAGAAGTTTATAGGCTGCGAAGACCACAACAAGATAAAGACATTTGATCCGAGCTTTCATAATCACCACATAACGTGGTGTATTTTGTTGTGTGAAAAATCTATTTCTGCATCTTTTTGAAGGATTCATAGATCACTCAATATTGTGTGTGTAAATATGTACTTATATGGGAATAAGGTCTAATGGTTGGATTTTAAATTCGTTTATTATGTAAATATGCTTATGTGTATATGAAGGGGTTGATCAACTTTTGTTAGACCTGTTTTTCCCTTTCTTTTCATTCTGACTATGATCGATTTATTTGTTTTATCTTTGAGTGTGATTTTTCCTTTGGACAAGAGCTTAATTGTTGTTTCATATATTTGGAATTTTTCTTTCACAAAAAAATTGCTATTTTTGTATGCTTATATTTTTGAATTTTGTAAAATTTGAAAGCGATGATAAATTTGATAAAAGTTGAGTTTCTCAGCTAAATTCAATAAAAAAATAAAAGAAATATCAATTTCAACTCACACAGAAAAGGTCTGTGTCTCAGTCAGTGGGTGACATTCTTGGTGGGCTTCTACGCCATGGGCATCTTTTGCATGGTGTAGGAAACATGAGGGTATTCTCACTCCTACTCCCCTTTGATCCTCTGGCAGGTGGCTAGGGAAAGGCCGCTCTTGGATCCTGACCCCGGGGGTGGAAAAGCGAGGGAGGATCACCTGGCTGGAGGGTCCTTGAGGATTAGGAGTGGGGAACCATTGGGTGAGACATGGTACCCCCCCTTTTTCTATTGATGACAAACCTGGCCCTCCCCCAACCTTTATGGGCTATTATAAGCCAGCTCCCCTCCTTTTTCCACATGTGACATTTGACAGTACGAGGACAATGAAGAGATGACTAGTGGTTATGCACACCAACATGCAACTACTTTGGTACTGAGACGAGGAAGAGGGCCAAGGAGGAGTACCATTGTCAAGACCAGGCACGTTTTACTAATCAGCAAACTGTACCCAGTCAATCAAGGGAAAGGACTCAAACCTGCAACCCTTTTACACAAGCCAGGTGTAAAAAAGGTGTGTGGGCAGGAAGGTGTGGTGTGAGAGGTGAGATGCTGATGGGAGCCGTGGTCGACCGTTCTGCAGCCAGCGAAGCACACTGAGGACTGAAGCAGCTGAGTGTCCCGACAAGTGTAAAGTGGGAGCAGGAGATCCGTAGCTCCAAGGCGAGGCAAATGAGGGGACCAGATGACGATTCAACCTTCAATTGCATCAATGGGATTGCTCGCTCTCCTGTGGCGCTGCAAGAGCGCAAGAGTTTCTAAGGGGCGGAGAAAGACCCCCTGGAAGGAGGCCGCCAAGTTTGTGGCCAGCAAAATATGGACTTCAAAGTCAGCCAGTGAGTTTCCCAGATAGCGAAACGCAGTATTACTGTAAACGCAAGGCTCGTAAAGTGAACTGCTATTGTTGAATGAGAGCAGAGACTGGTACAATGTAGCCGAGTGGTCACGTGGCTTGTTAAAGGAATAAGCACATTTTTTAAAGTCTCCAAACATTACGAATCCTTCCTTTTGAACTAATTAACGTGTTGTTGAAGTGTTTGCGTGCCCTAGAAGGAACGTTATCAAACGTCTTCAACCTATCTGTGTAACTAAGCTGAGAACTTGCCTGTAACTGTCGCGCCCTGATACCCTTGTGTCTGGAGCACTTTACAAATGAATAAACCAACAGACAAACAAGGAATGAAAGTAACACACGTAAAGCGTGTGAACTGTGAATTGAGAGAAAGTCAATGCATAGTGAATACCAAACTAAAGGGAAACTGTAAAGAATGCCAATGCATATTGAGTTACCGAATATTGAATGCATGTTGCACAACAAATGAACTTAGATCTTGAATCTGAATATAATTAAGCAACATAAGACTGCCTTAAACTCTGAACTCTGAATTGAATAATACTGAATCATTGTTGCACAACAAATGAACTCAGACTTTGAAGCTGAATACCTTAAACGCTGAAAGAAACATAAACAGCAAACCTTAAGTGAATACAGTGTGACAAGGCAACCATTTGAAAAGGGGTGTGTAGCACATGGTGGCCGAGCCACGAGGCAGCTAAAGAGAAACCAGAGGAGCCCAAGAGCACAACTTAAACCCAGAAACCAATTAAGGAAACCAATTAAAGGTGATTGGTGCACAGGAGAAAGTACCAAGGAACCTGTGTGAGACATTGAAGTCTTGAGCAAGGGAACCCCGAGGCTTGGCAGGTCTATATGAGTGGTCTTGGATCCGAGTCTCAAGACCCCCTTTTGTTTGGATTGTGTTATTATAAACTTGGGCAAGGGAACCCTAGGATTGGTTCTGAACTATATTGCCTTGAACTGGAGAAAGGAAAGCTCAAGCATCTTTTTCATGGAACTTTCTTGTGCTTGGGGAAGAGGAGCTGAGAGAAAGCTGTGAGCTGGGAGATCTCAGAACTTTGAGTTAAACACTGTTTCTTTTGACTTTGACATCCCTACAAATTTGTTTGTTCTAGTTCTGAGGGCAAGAATAGGTTTTGGACACACACCTATAAGTTGAAGTCTTTGACTCAGACTTTCCTTAGTTTCATTCAGGTAGGGAAATTCCATCTTAGCATAGGGCAAGTTGGGCCTTCAACCATCCTGACATTGATTTGTTTTTTTTGTTTTTCACATTATCATTTTGATTTTATTTAAATATATTCATATCAACATTGTAATTCTAGATTCACATTTTTCTTAGTGCACAAAGAGAAAACTTTACACAGGCTTCAGATATAAATTAAATTGGCATGGGACTGGGCTGTATTTAATGCAGTCAGTTTTGTCCATCGAGCCTCTTATGTGTGGTGCTGGTAGGAATTCTAGAACTCTCATTAATTAGAACCTAGTAAAATCACCTTGCTTCTGGCACACATTTCCCATAACACAACCGTACGTGTAGTCTATCAAATGATCGTGGTTAACCAGAGGGGAACTAGCCTCTAGGTAAAGTGCGAGATTTCCCAATGCACCATTGAAAGGACAACAGGGCACAGCAGAATTCAATCCACTTTATATCACCATCAAATACCTTTTCAAAGGAACAAGGCGAGAAAAGACCCCTATATTAGATAGGACAGTCAACCTCAGATGTATAACGCCGGCATAAGCGAGAATAAAAAGTCAGTACAATTGGACTGTAAAAATAGAAAATATCCAACAGTCTACAAATAATCCACTGTCACCTACTTCCCTCAGCAGCAAATCGGATTTCCTCGGAAGCACATTGCATGGTAACTGCTAACCTTTCTTTAGTAGCTGCTAGTCAGGAAACCTAGACATCTCTGCTTCACGCTGTATACTACCAATATTTTTAACTTTAGAAACTGAGAGGACTAAACATTATCCCGCTGTAGAATGTTCAAAGTGATGAAGGCACATACTGAAGACATAGTGAATTAGTGCAGGGGCTTTTGGCGGTATACACACAAAGAAGATATAAGATGGGAGAATTGGGGGACAATGTTGCCTCATTTTTTCTTGATGAAACATATTTATCAGAAAACCCCACAGAAAATGTTTCTAAAAGCTAATGTGCGTTACACATTAATTGTGTGCATTGTGAGACCTTTCCAAAAGTATGCTTATTGGTTTGCCAAGCATAGTCATTAATACCATTAGCCTTGCTGGGACACATAACCTATAGTTTTCTGTCACAAAATTGGCTCGGCCTCTAATTGGCCTTTAGAACCTTTGAACCCCCATCCCTTTCAGACAAGCTGTTTTATAAAAGGATTACACAAGCCGAATCCAACACAAAAGAACTCTTTAAGATTCTGAAAGAACTAGAATCCCCCATTGCCCCCATAGACAAATGTGTTACTGACACACTATGGTGTAGCAATATTCAGAAGGCTTTATTAGATAAAATAGCTCGCCTACAATCCAAAATCAATGCAAAAAAATCCTTACTACTAGCTGACCCTGACTATAAACAACTACCGAACAAACCATCTACCTTTATATCAACCTGTAAACCGTTCAGCTTTTCACCCCTCTCAACCTGGGAAGTAGAAAACATCATCAGGAAACTTAAACCCTCAAACTGCCAAGGTGATGCCTGCCCTGCCCCGATCATCAAAGCGGCCGCGCATGATCTAGCACCATTCATTACCAACCTCATCAATGCCTCCTTCAAATCTGGAATAGTACCTGACAACCTTAAAGACGCTTGGGTCATTCCACTTCTCAAAAAACCTACTCTTGACCCAGCCAACCCGTCCAACTATAGGCCGATAACGACTGTACCGTTCTTATTAAAAATTTTGGACAGAGCAGCCTATTTACAAATACAGGCCTACTTAGAATCAAACAACCTCCTAGGACTTAGGCAATCAGGCTTCCGACCGAGACACGGTACGGAAACTGCACTAATAGACCTCACTACCCAGATCCAAACCCTGAAAGACAATGGCAAACTCGCACTCCTCTTACTGCTTGACCTGTCAGCAGCTTTCGACCTGGTCAACCACCAAACACTCTGTCAACATTTGAAATCTGCAGCACACTTTTCAGACGCAGCCACGGCTTGGATCAATTCCTTCCTGGCGAACAGAACCATGAGGGTCTTCTCTCCAACGGATTCTGCCGAACCCTCACCAGTACCCTGCGGAGTCCCGCAAGGCTCTTGCGTGTCCCCGACACTTTATAATGTATTCACAAAACCCCTCTTCGATATCCTTGACTATCTGGGTGTCACGTATACCAATTATGCGGATGACACCCAGATACTCATTCCTATCACGGGTGATTACGAAACTGACAGCACCACCCTCAATGAAATCTACTCTGTAATAGAAGCATGGATGGCACATCATGGACTGTGTCTCAATGACGAAAAAACCGAGTTGATCATCCTGGGCACTCATGCCAAACTCAAAAATCTTAATCCTTCATTCAAAGCCTTTACCATAGATGGCAATCTCATCCCTGTGTCAAATAACACTAAAACCCTTGGTATCTACATCGATGCCACCTTATCCTTCTCCAAACAAACTAATGCAGTAGCATCATCAGCCGCATACACCTGTAAGCTGATCACTGCATGTAGACCGTTCATCTCCGCACCCAATTGCATTACTCTTGCCCGAGCATTAGTCCTATCCAAAATAGACTACTGTAATGCTCTTTACTTGGGCACTAGTCACAAAAATATCAACAAATTGCAAGTTGTCCAAAACAATGCCATTAGGGCTGCCCTCAACATTCCCAAAAAGGCACACATATCTGAGACCAGACGTAAACTACGCTGGCTCCCTGTCGAGCATAGAATATCCCTGAAAACACTGGCCCTCATACACAAAGCCAGGGCTGACCTTGCGCCAGCATACCTTACTAACCAACTTACACCCACACCTCTTCAAGACCACTCAGAGCAGCACAAACTAACACTATGACCATACCGAGATTCAAACTTCATAACTCGGGTGGAGCTAGCTTCCCTGTACAAGCTTCCAAATTATGGAACACTATCCCCGTGCCTTTGAGAGCAGAATCCTCATTCAACCTGTTCAAACACAACACAAAGTGCTGGCTTCACAATCTGGACTCTACGACAGCCTAACCTCCTGAACCCAGCACGTTAGACTATTGCCGGCACACTCTGCAATTTAATGTATAGTTGTACGCACTAGAAATACTATGTTTGTACCTATCTGTAACTGTAACGTAACCATTGTTGACTGCTTTAAATTGTAACTGTAACCAGATCTAACTTACGCGCCCATATGCCCCCGGGCCTGGCTGCGCTTTATAAATAAAATAAATACAAAATACAAATATGTTGCAACATCCCTGCATCACTCCCTCTAACGCATCTGCATTCTCTTTTTGCTTTAATAAGTGTACTGCTTCCTGGCAGTGCCACTTCTGCAGAGCTTCTTCACCTGCTTCTATTCAAATCACTAGCCTGCCACCTGTTTTTCTGTCTGTATATCTTTTAAGCTGCTTCCCCATCCTCTTGTACGTTTATTCCCTTCTCCGTCATATCCTTTGTGTGAGGTTTCCCGACTCTCAGCCTGACATTTGATTTAATAATTATGTATTGTTTGAACTTTAAGTCTATTGTCTGTGTCTTGCTTCATGATGCCTTCACAGTGGGTACATTGGTTATCGATTCCTTTTACCCTCTATCCCAATCTCCCAACTCCTTCCTTTCATCTTTCTCGTACCCCACACCCATTACAAGTGCAGAATGTATTATAAAGCTACTAGCATTTAATTCCTCACTCTTAACAAATGGTTTCCATACTTTATTCCTTGTGTTTAAACGACTTTTTGACCCCTATATAGGGACAGGGCTCAAACATTGTAAAATGCGGCCACTTTGAAAAACATTTCCAAGGCTAATTTTGGTTCCCTGTACACACCTGGGCTCTGTGTACTTATGCCTCCACTACAGGGATCTATCGTTGTTTTGGATACACTAATTTTCACATTTGTTGTAAATACAGGAAACACATACATAATGCATAAGTCAAATAAATATTAAATGCAGCTATACAATGAAAATCAACAAAAGTATTCAGTCCCACATCAACCAACAAAAACACAGGACTCACAAAGGACTAGGAGACAATACACAAAAATACACACACACATACACAAACCACCAACAACCAAGGCAACCCCTCGCCCCGAACCTGTTGACACGTAGTGACAACCACCCAAACTAACCATATAGCTCATTGAATGATGCCCATAAATCCAAATATTTCTCCATCCTATCCTGCCTCGAAAACAAAACCTTCTCAAAATTGGACAAGGCCTGTCATTCGCACACCCAATCCACTACCTGTGGTTTCTTTTGTGTCTTACAAAAACCTTCATTATCCGCTAAACTGCTACCATCAATGACTTATCTATCCACCAGCAATGTTCAAGAGCCACTTCACACCTATCTCTCCCCGACAATAACACAGCCGACAACGGTAACCAAGGAAACGACATACCCATGATTAAATCGAACCTATCCAAGACCAGCTTATAAAAATAGTGCACCCTCGTACCCTCCCATAAAGCATGCAGCAACGTTCCTGTCTCAATAACAAAACCACAACACAAATCATTATCCAATAGACCCATTTTATGCATGCATACAGCGTCCACTATAAACATCCCAGTACTTTTTGATGAATCAAAGATTTAAATCCAGCTCCGCACTGAATTACGCATTCAAAAACAGACTCCCAATGATCATGCAAAATATCACAATTCAATTCTGCCTCCCACTCCCTCCATAACTTTTCCCATCATTCAACATTCGCCGATTTCATTGGAATCAATTTCAGAAACGTAGGAACCATGCGTGGTGCAGTATCAAATATATCACATAGTCCAGGCCTCTTCTCAAGTGGTGATTGCAGCAGCCTCACTCTATGTACCAACAATCTGCAAAGTGATCTATATCTGTCCCGCTCCCATTTCCCCGGATGAAATTGCATTGTAAGGATGCAAAACTCAACAAATGCTCATCCTGTCACCAATCTTAAGCATCGCCTTTGAGACTCAACTTGGCCAAATCAATGACTGATTGTCAATTTGCAACGCAGGATTGTGCCACAACGAAACTTCATACCTGAGCCACCAATCTTGTCCATTGTCCTCAAACCAAGAGACAAGCTCCACCTGGGTAGCCTCAATAGATGGCAAACTATTACAACCAAACACCTTTTTACCTAAAGAATATAAATTATTCAAATAATAGGGTCACATAACCTCCCTCTCCAATTCCACCCAACCCGGCACTGTGCTCCCCACCGAAATATAGTAATAAGCTGTCTTCTTTTGCATAAACCCCTTTCTGATAATTCTCCAGAATGGTACCACCAAAGCCACCTTCATCCACACATGCATCAGCATAAATCTAGGAATTTTGGGTCTCTTCTCAACAGCTCACAAAAACCTCTGAAAAAATCTGTCAGTCCTCTGCAAGTTCTTTTTTGTGAATTTCAATGGCAGTTACTGCATAATATACAGTAATTTTGGGAGAAGCATCATGTTTATCGCATTCACTTTGGCCCAAATACCCAACTGCAACCTCCACATCTTTCAAGATCACTTCATTAAATCTATCCACATTGTAATCTACAATTGTATTCAAATTACACAAAATGTAATCCCCTAGATACCTTGCTTGCTGATCTGACCATTCCCAGTCCCAGGAATCAAAACAATCCCAGGTACATAGATGGGACAAAGGAAATCATTCAGTTTTATCGCAGTTCATATTATGTCCTACAAGAGTCCAGCCTCTTCAAAAACCCTTTTCAACAAAACACTACCCTATCTAGGGTTGGACAAAAGCACAACCATGTCGTCAGCATACGACAAAACCTTAAACTCTTGGTTCCCCACACATATACCGTGGATACCCGTTATCCATCTAATTAGAGCCATAAGTGGCTCAAATGCAATATTAAATACAAACGGGAAAAGGGACAACCCTGCCTTGTGCCTCTTATCATAATGATTTATTTCGCGAGAACCCCATTAAACCAAACCTTAGTCTTTGCACCTACTTGCAGACAACATATCGCCCCCCAAAAGAATCTACAAACCCCATCTCTTTCATTGTGCGTCTTAAAAAGGTCAAATTCACCCTGTCAAAAGCTTTCTCAGCTTCCAAAAAAACCATTGCATCCCCAGAAGTAGCGTCCCCACGGAGTCCTAAAATGTCAGTGAGCGTTCAAAGGGATCTATATTTGACCACATAGTAACAAGTGCAATGTAGATATAAAAGAGTACCACTGACTGGTGGGACATCTCTCACTGTCTAGGGCATGAAAAAGCCCCCCTGAGGTTGAAGGTGTGCTCTATAAATGCAATGGTTATTTTATGTTACAGAGCCTCTATCAAGTGGAAGGAATGTAAGATATTTTTGGGCTGTGATGTTTTCATGGATACAGCCCCCTCATACTAACTTCTGAACATTAGGCAGAGTATACATGAAATAACGCCTCATAATCAGTTAATGGGCCTTATTACAAGGTCGGCGGACACGTGCCAGTGCTACCGGCAGATTGCCGCTGACTTTGTAATATTGTTTCTGCCGCCTGATATCCCGGTGCCACTGGGATATTACAAGTCCCGGCAGCCCGGGATGTCAGGCGGTGGGAACTGTAAGTCCCCAGCCCATGGAGTCCCATAAGACCCCATGGGAATGGGGACATGGAAGCACCGGCACCGCTGCTAAGGGTGCAGGTGCTTCCGGGGGAAACCATGCCTGCAGGGGCCAGTGCTCCCTGCAGGTTAGACTTGCCGGGAGCACCGGCCCCTGCAAGTATTCTTGTTGTCTCGCGGTCTGGAAAGGGTCCCGGTACGTTGCTACGGTCACCCTTATTTCCACACCGCCAGACTTGTAATGAGGCCCAATGTCTTCTTAGGCGCTTGCATAAATCCCAAGCAGCAGGACCTGATGAGATTATCAATATGGCCTTACACATTTGTTTTACAAAGAAGAACACTGTGCAATGTGGCACGCAAAGCAGTGGTGGAGAGTGAACTAACGATCAACGGCTGTTCTGGTGAGCATGCTGCCTTAAAGTAGTTTAATTATGGAAATGTGCTGACAAGTTTTACCAGCAACATTTTGTAACAAGGCCTGTGGCGACGGGTCACTGGCAGTGGAGCCTTTGAGTAAACACACAAGTTACCTGTGTGGTCACAGGAAGTCTGTCCTCGTGAGAGGGCAGACCTCCCCCTTTAATTTGTGGGGGCAGACCCCTAATTACCTCAGCCCAAACTGGGTTCACCACCTGAGGAATGAGTGAACGCTTTGTAAATGAAGCAAGTTTATTGTACAATTATCCAGAAGCAGTTAGATGCTGTTGTAAGACCAAACTAACCCAAGTCTCAACAAGCTACACCAATTGTTACATTTTTATACATTTTGGCAACAGTTAAAATACTCCCAGATATTTTATTGCCACCCACCCCTCAAACATGATTGGACAAAACTTTTACAAAGAACTTCCATCTTTTGCAAATTAATTCTTTATCATTGGTCATCGACAATATTAACAACCATCTTCAGATCATATTCAAAGTCTGCTTTTGCTGAGATTGGTCCATGGTAGGTTGTGACATCGTGGTACAATGAAACATTCACATAATGAATTACTCAGTAACAACTGGCCTAGAGCCTTTAACCTTAAGTGTGATTTGCACATGGTCCGCTTAGGTATTTGTGTTTGTATTTTTATTGAATCTTATATAGCGCTTTAATCGAAAGCAATACGAGGAAGGGCTGAATAAAGGGCTCAATAAACAGGTTTTCTTTGAACTAAAGATTGCGATCTCATTCGCCCCAGACTCCTTGCTCCTCTTAAGACATTCTAACGTATTCAACCACTACTCCAGCATGTGCAGCTTCTAGTTTCACCCTGTGAAAACAATTGAACTCTGGACACCCTGGCCTCGGGCCCCATCTTTATTGCCGGCCCAAACAAATGGTCAATCTCCTCTACGCAACTTCAATACAACAAGCAAGATTAGATCTGTCCCTTGCAGAACTGTTGAACTTTGAACCTTCTTCCTGCTCGCAAGCTGACCTTCTACTGGATAAATTGTTCTTCCTCTTTCAACCCACAGACCTGAAAAAACAAGAATGTTCCAGCTGTCTAAAATGCATCATATAACTGTTAACTGCAAAGTCCCAATAAGCTCACAGAACCCTGCTGCATGAACATTGATATAAACTCCTCATCAACCTTCTTACACATGCTTCTCAGTTTGATCAAAACCTCATTTTATATATTTTTCCATGCAAATGTTTTAATAATTTGTTATTGCTTCTTTACTGCAGAATCTCACGACATGCCCCCCCCTTAAAATATCACATTGAGATCCTCTCTGTCTTCCAGTTTCCATGTACTTCACAGCAACCTGTGTGTAAATCGTGTGTTGCATTTGCAGTTTTAATATTGTATCTTTCTACGTGCATGCAACTCTAATATGTTTCTGTAATATCTCATTGTGTAATTGTCCTGGGGTTCCGTGTTCCATGTGTCACCTTCTGCGTAACTGCAAGGGGGTTGGAACATAGCATCCAGCTAATATTCCACACATGACATCACTCCATACATACCTCATCGAAGCAGGTTAAATTCACAGGAAGGAAAGCCAATCACAACACCTCCTTCTGTTACCACAACAAGCACACTACATAGACCAAGTACATCGCAAGACACCTCACAATCAGAGACACCTCAACACCTCCTTCCATTACAGCATGAAAACATACACCCATCTCAATCAGACAGCATGACAGCACGGCACACAAACGGCACAACCATGAAGCCTCTAACACCAAGAAAAAACTAGATAACCAAGAGAACGGCTGGCCAAACAAGCGTAACTAACTTCCCAGTAATGGCACCCCACCAACATTGCAACCAACATCTACCATCTAAACAAACACTCAACACCTTCCACCCGCCACTGCCACCAGCGGATCACCAGCCTGCCACACTGGAGCACAAACCTGCCCGCCCCTCTGGGATACCAGACTAACAAACCAAACGTAACCTGAAGAAACTAAACACCTCTCGTCCACCACTGCCACTTGCGAACTTCATGACTGCCACACCTGAGCACAAACGGCCACCTATAATCATGTCTAACCTACTGAACCAGACCATACAACCAAGGCAACAATTGATCAGGCGCATACGTCCACAACACCTCACACACTCTCACTCACCTGACCCATTCCCAACACACACACAGCTGACATTGGTTGTTGTGTTTCTGATAGAGCCGGTGGGCTAATCATTACACTCAAATAAACCCATTTACCATTGCCATATGCTGTGAGTGTATATCATTTCAGTGGCGACGAATGTGGGATTTTCACAAACGGCAGCCCACCGATTAGCCATTCAGCCCTGAAACTCAATCGATGTGGATACAGAAACTGTCTCTGAGGAAGTGAAGACAGGTCAAGCAGACGGGCCTGAGGCGGAAAGGTGCTTGGAAATCTGCAAGCCAATTATGGATGTGAGCTGCAACCTACTATGAAATTACGCTTCAACCAGAAACCAGGCGTGTGATCAGTGCATGTCACAATACTACGGAAAAGAAAAGTAAGTCTGCATAAGCTGCGAGTGGTGGAATATTGCTGAATTCACTGGGAACCTTTGGTTTGATACGATTTCCATCGCTAATACATGGAGAATTACTGTCTATAGCGTGAGGGCGCCTACCTACATTATTTGTATTTCCTGCGCGTGAACATTAAGAGGCCAGGAGCCGCGCATCCAGAGAAGTTGCCCTAGTGATTACAAATCTACATTGTTCGTAATTGTATGTCACGTATTACGCACAAAGGGGTTTAGAAGAAAGCACCCTTTTTGTGTTAGCCTGCGTGAGGCTGCCATCTTTATCTCCATAGCAACCAGAAATCTCAGTTATAAGTGGCATGGATTTAAGTATGGTTATTGACTTAAGTATGGTTATAAACGGGAGGTTCCAACGTATGTTAATACACGATAAGACGATAAGCTTATAAAGGATCTGTTATGCATGCTTCAAACCGAAGTAGGCACGCTCCAACCTTAAAGTAAAGAGCTTTTGTATGTCCAGACGCGCCATTAATTGACCCTACAGTAATAAACTGTGCAAGTAACTTTCACATGAAACGAACACCTCATTTTTTTCGGTATTGTTTTGCATTCTCAATTGTATTGTTAGTACAGTGAAAGTGCTTCGCACAACATTAACAATCTACCACATTGAAACAAGTATCCCTCGTTTCAAGTACACCTTGTTCCCTCAAATGATATCTCCATAGTGTGAAACCAAAGCACAAGTGGGAAAAGGAAATTGAAAAACTGCAAAAAGGAACGTATATAGAATAATTTTTAAACACTGCAAAAAGGAACGTTTATACAATAATAAACATTACCCTTACATCCACAACTGCAACAGCACAAAGAAAATAACTAAAGTTATAAACCACTGCTCTCCACATTAGTGATCAACAAACAGCTGCAATTTCAACCATGCAAGGAATATCACCTCCACACTATTTTTTAGACACAAAAGGCGAACCTGTGTTATCTTGGAAAAGATGGAAGAAGCATTTTAAACATTATGTTCTGGCTGCTCATGGCCTACATTTTGCCAATGAAAGAAATAAAAGCCCCCTGATACATTGTTTGGGAAATTATGGGCAAGAACGATTTGAGAATCTTCCATCTTTGTCGGAGGAAGAGTCGATGGGACTCACAGAATGTGAAAAGTGTGTTAAAATGTTGGATCTACTTTATGAAAAATCTGTACATTTTGTTCTTGAAAGGTATCATTTTGATAAATGAAAACAGGAACCTGGAGAAACAGTGGAACAATTATATACTGCTTTGCGAGGTTTAGCTACTTCATGTGAATTTGGAAACAATTTGGATGAACGATTACGCAATCAGTTTATGCTTGAATGCTGCAACAGCAAAGTAAGGGAAGCATTATGGTCCAAGGGTAATCCATCTTTAGTAGAAGGTATTAGAGTTGCAAAGGAGGTAGAACATACAAGCAAATGTGTGAGAGAACTTCAAAAAAGAACGGAAACTGATAGTAAAAAACAAGAGATGTTTCAGTCACCAGAGGTTTTGTTGACTCAAGATAAGAACAGAACCAGAAGAAAACAATTTGGGAAAAGAAACCCAGTATATGTGAAGAAAAAGGCAACTAAATTCAAGGAAAGAAAGGAGATTCAAGACCAGAGAAGATGTTATCGATGTGATAGCATACATCATCTGGCAAGTAGTGAAGACTGTACAGCAAATGAAGAAGTGTGCAAGAGATGTAACAGAAAGGCACATCTCACCAACTGCTGCAGGACAAAATTAGAGAATATAGAAAATATTGATGAATTATGTGAGGGAATGGAAGAGTGTACCTTTGCAATAGAAGACTCAGACATCAACGTAATTGTGGATGATGATGCAGATCTGGAAAAACCAATGGCAACAATAAAAATAAGTGGCATGGATTTAAGTATTGTTATTGACTCTGGTGTGAAGTATACCTTATTGACCAGCGTTCTTTTTGATGAAAGTTTCAAAGCCAATACCACATTGAAAGAAGTGGATGTCAGACCTGTTGCCTATGGGGGCAAACATATTGAATTGGAAGGATGGTTCTGGTCCATACTGACATTTAAGGCTAGAGTAGCAAAAGGAAAGGTTTATGTATCCAAGAAGGCAAGACTACCACTGCTCAGCTGGTCACATCAAAGGAGACTGAAAATAAAACTAGATCCCAGTGCCGAAGTGGCTCTTTATGCTGTGGATCAAGAAAATTCATCCTGTTTACTTGAACAACATTCGGTATTTTGTGAGGAACTTGGTACTTTAAAGAATTTCAATCATAAGATTAGGATGAAAAAAGATGTCATTCCTATAGTGCAAAAGGTGAGTCTGGTCCCTTTGGCAATCAAGGTGGCTGTGAAGGAGGAGCTTGAAAGTACAGGGTGTGATAGAAAGAGTGGAGTTGTCTGAATGGGTTTCTCCTTTAGTGATTGTACACAAACCTAATGGGAAGCTAAGGTTATGCATAGATCTCAGATGTGTAAATAAATGTATGATTCCAAATAGGCATCCGTTGCCCAACATAACGGAAATGTTGGGCACGATCAAGGATGCCAAGGCAATGAGCACACTAGACCTGAGGTTGTCAGTCTAGAAAAATGGATACCTCTACTTTGTGACCGCAAACGTATTTTGGTGGCCGTGGGCCAGCCGTCTCATGCACGATATGACAGAATATAGGTTTTCGAGTTTGCCAATGAACGGCCATTTTGATGTAACAAGAACCGCCATTTTGTTTTCTAACCATTGCTCATTGCTTTCTGTTCCTATTCCGCTTACACTGCTCGACTGTAAAACATTGTTGTCTGTATGTGAAAAGGACAAGGCCGCAGGGCCGAGAGGATAACAAGAGTTCATTGAAACACAAACGTAGGCAGCGCCAGGAAGAATGCCCGGCTCCCTCCCGAATGTACCCTTGAAGCAGAGCTGCAGGGCATTTAATCATTTCGCAGCTGCCAGCCAGTCTCGTTATATGATAGAATATGTTAGAATAATACCGCTGAAGGCTTGAATTATGCTTTTCTTACGGCCCCCCTTTGCTGAGCCCGCTAGATCGTGTCGGCTCCCAGGACACGAATAGCACCTAATAGATAGCAAGGTCCGGAATGCAACTCTCCCCCCCCATATGTAGCTCGCTTCCAAGAACAGAAGCGCTGTGTTCTATTCAACAACTGAAAGATTCCTTCACACTCACAAATTGCAAATTGTTACTAGAATAGATGTTTGAAGGTGTCATAGTAGTCGGAGATGTCCATCATCACACCAAGTTCAAAGAAACCCAATAAAGGGGGGGGTGTTAAACATGTCATAGCTGATTGTTTGATATGCATTTTGTATGTATGTAACTGATGTACGTAATTCTCTCTCTTGCGTCCCTCGAGGTCTAGAGATACACGTCGCGGGGCGTGAGACTGAGTTGGCCAACTAAGACTTTTTGCTTTGCAATAAACCCTAGTTTTGGGATTACAACCTTGTGTCTGGTGTATCTATCGTGTGTGGTGACTCGCCTTGTTTCCATAGATGTCAGGGTCCCCTAGGGGCCCCTTTCAAGATGGTGCCTGAATAGGGACCCTCCCCCTCTTGTTCCTTTGCATAACGTTGTAATTGAGTAAGGCGGAGAACAGCGAGGACGGGACGATCGAGCCGGGATCAAGAGGTGTTCGGGGCGCCCTGTAAAAGTGATGAGAGACTCCTTTGCAGATCTGCACACATCTGATCCCTGATCGACGTGCCTGGCTAGAGAACAAGGAGGCGAGGGTCCCGAAATGAGGCAGAAGCCAAGAAACGCAGATATGACGTCCTTTGGTGCGTCAGTATACAGACGACTTGATTTATCAGGTGAGTCATTCCCTGATTCAAAGTAATCCTGATATTGGTTGAGAGTTGACTTTGCAAAATCAAACGCCCTAGGTAAAGTTGATTAACCAGGGGGAAGGTTGAAACATGCCTAGGGTATTGTCCACCTTAGTGGGGTTTTTCCGCTGTGGTAGACAATCTTTGGAAAATGGGCAAATTGTACCACCTGGGGGAGCGCCGGCGTATGAGATGTATGTGAAGTATGGAGTGGGTGTGATAATATTCTGTGAGACTTAGCATAGGCAAACCAGAAAGCAACAAGACCATCAGTGGCCGATTAATGATAGTTTTGAGATAGCGAGGATAGACAACCGGGAAAGGGTGTTGATAAGAAAGAAAGCGCGTCCTGCAGCGTTTGAGACTATTAAAGACTGGAGGAAGGAAGCAATGCTCCGATTTAAAAGCAGAGCGAAGCATGCGCGCAGGCATAAATCAAAAGGTGAAGTAGTGGACGAGAAAGAAGAGGAGGAGTGGACTGAGAGTCTAAGAAGGGCAGGTAGGCGAGACCAGTTGAATATAGAGAAGATATATCCACAACCGGAATTACATATAACGGATGAATTAATAGAAAATATATTGACCCATACAAAACAAGGCCCAAGATCAGAAGTGAGGCCAGACACGTCAGTAGCTATTGCCCAAACCCCGCCCGTAGCTCAAGCTCCCCCACAGCCACAGACCGCGCGCGTAACACTTCCTATTAGCCAACCAGGCCCACAACAGACACTCCCTGTTCCCATTGTCCCATCCGCGCCTCCCGCCTCAGACACAGACTCGGTACCGTCCGTCCCTCCTGGGGTTGAAGTTGAAACCACGGGGGCAAGAGGTGGGACTGACCAAAGGGGATGCACGAGGGTAACTCGCAGCACAATCAGCAAAGAAAGGAAGGTGGAATTGCAGCAACAGGCAGAGATGTATATAGACGGGAATGATGGGACAACAACATTGGCTTCGATATATGACTTCCCTAGAAGCAACGAAAGACAGGTAGTGTTGGAATGCATGGGTGAATATTTGGTGGAGAAATGGAAACAGTTAATTGGGAAATTACCACTGCAGCGATTGTTAGATTTGAATGCATTAGCACGCTGTAGGGAGAGGGATGAAGAAGTGAGAGAACATGTATATAGACTTTTTTAGCTTAAAGATGAATTAGATAATGATTATGTCGAAATGTTTGCTACACCTGGGTACAGGAGTAGGGATATCGGGAGAAATAGGAAGGAAACTGTAGAGCCATATATACAACAACGACATTCAATGTCGTCAATACAAAGCAGCGATAAATTAAAAGTATGTATACGAGAAGCGATTAGATGGATGTCAGATCCTAGTATTCCCACAATGGAAATACACGAGATATTTGATGAATATTCCATGCCCATGAAAAGAAAAGCACTACAGTCAATGGCTGAACATTTATTAGACAGAGGTATAAAAAACGATAAGGCCAGCCCACTCGAAATAATGGCAATATATAGAAGAGCACTAGAGCGAGGGACAGGAGAAACAGCCCTATCGTTGGATCTGGGAATATTGTTACATCTAAGGGGGGGGGGCGGTAAGTGGGGCATTTCTTATGAGAGAGGTCCTACCTACCTTTGTGCCCAAAGTGGAGATTCCCACAGTGGGCGGTGCAGCGGTGCAGGTAACACCAGCCCATTACACCGCCCAATATGTGCATGTCCCCTTTTCCAGACAGGAGGTGAACAACATAAAGCAGACGATTCCTGATATAAGAAAGAATCCTGCAGTGTTTTACAAGGAAGTAGAGTCCTGCCTACAATATCTGTGCTTACCATGGGTGATATAGACCTAATATTCCCGGTGATCCTGCCAGCAGACATATGGAAACAAATAAGGAAGGTAGATGACCGAACAGCCTTTGGCGCCACATGGGCGGACTTCATAATAGAAGACAGGAATAAAGCGGTTGGAGGGACACCAGGAGCGAACCTGGTGGTGTTACCAGCACGTATAGTGCAGAAGTTAAAAAAAATTGTCCCAGAGAAAAGAATTCAATGGGACAAATTGACTGCATGTGTACAAGGCGAGGATGAGTTGGCTACAGATTATTTTAATAGATTTGAAGAAGTATTCACAGACTTCAGTGGGCAGGATGTGGGCTCGGAAGCGGGAAAGAGGTTATTTGTTGACAAATATGTGAGGGGGTTAAAACTTCCAATTAAGGATCTAATAATGACATCAGAGAGTGCATGGCAAGCAAAAACGTTGGGCGAAGTATTACATATGGCCCAATATTAGGAGCGCAGAGTGACTGCGGGAAAAGAAAAAGAAGAGAGTGATAGGGTAAATCTGAAAACACGGGTATTAATGCAGCAAGTACTAGGACATAATAGAGGGTGAGGGAACGCACAAGGAAGGAGTAATTCGAATATGCATGGGGGAACAGTGGGACCAAATCAGTGTGCATATTGTAAGGAGGAAGGACATTGGCGAGCGCAATGTCCGCATCTACAGAATAGAAATGGGTCTGCTCAGAGGAGACAGCATAGAGGACACCAAGGAGGGAATGGCCAAATAGGAATAGTATGCAGCAGCATCACAATAACGGAGGTAATCAAAACCAAGGCCAAAACCAAAATGCCCCAAACCAGAATCAGGGACCGCAAAATCAACAATGTGGAAACCAGAGTGGGGGAAATAGAGGAAAGAGTGAGAACGTTTTCGATACACAGCCAAACACGTATTACAGTAATAGTAATGATTACACATCGGATGATGTGTTATTTCCCCAATAGGACAGCCCAGGACAGGGGTTGGAACCAGTGTCTATTCCCGTGAATCAGAGAGGACCCTACGTAGAAATGAGAGTCGGGAATGAGGAACACCGCTTTCTTGTAGATACAGTAGCACAGAAGTGTTCAATAGACCATCACTTGGTTCCGGATATACCACTGTCAGGGCAAAAGAATATTTCCGTAGGGTTCGCAGGTACACCAGTCATAAACTAAGTGTCCAAACCAGTCCCAGTTACCATAGGACCATTTACTGAACATTGTCCTTTCCTTTTAACAGAAAATTGTGGGGAGAACTTGTTGGGATTGAACTTTTTGAAAAAACTAGGTTCCGTTATACATTGCACAGCAGACAGAGTGTTCCTAACGATTTGGCCACACAATGCCCTTTTGTCAGAATTCATGTCTGAAGCGTTACCAGGGGAACTAAGTAAAGTACCAACCAGTATATGGGCAATGCATGACAATGATGTAGGATGTTTAAAGATAGAGCCAGTAAAGATCATTTTGAAAGAAGGTGTTACCCTACCGCAAATACCCCAATACAGAATTTCGGCTGAAGGTGAGAAAGGATTGAAAGGTATTGTTACATATTTGGTGAAATTAGGGGTAATCGAGGAAATTACAGGCAGTACATGCAACAGCCCGATTCTTCCGGTTTATAAAAAAGGGGGCAATGAGGTACCATACCGTTTCATAATTGATTTGCGCGCATTGAATAAGGTAGTAGATCCACAATTTCCTCTGGTGCCAGACATCACTACAATATTGACAATGATACCTGTTTCAGCAGAATATTTTAGTGTTGTAGATTTGAAAACGCGTTCTTCAGTATTCCACTGGACAAGGACAGCAGATATTTGTTCGCGTTCACATTAGGAGGACGATCATTTACATTCACGCGGATTCCGCAAGGTTACACGGAAAGTCCAAGTATTTACAGTAGAGCATTAAAGGAGCAACTAGACATGCTGGAATTACCCATGGGTTGTGTACTCTTGCAATACATAGACGATCTATTGCTAGCTGCAGACACAGAGGAGATTTGTAAAGAAAGCACTGTATTACTACTGTCTCACCTAGCGGCACATGGCCATAAAGCTAGTTTGAAGAAATTTCAATACAATCGAAAGGAGGCGGCCTATTTGGGCTACCTACTTTCGAAAGGAGGGAGAAGACTGATGCCAGAACGCATAGAAAGTATTTCTTGTATGCCTATTCCAAAGACACAAAAAGGAGTCAGAGCCATAATAGGCATGGCTTCATGTTGCCGACAATGGATTGGTAATTTTGCGTTAATTGTGAAGCCGCTGGTGAATTTAACTAGAAAGGATGCGGTTATGCCTTTGCAGTGGGATGAGGAATGTCAGAAAGCATTTGATGGATTGAAAACTGCATTATGCTCGGCTCCAGTTTTGGGTACACCGAATTATGAGAACATTTTTAGACTGTTTGTGTGTGAAAGTGAAGGATGTGCATTGGCGGTTTTGACACAGGAACAAGGTGGAAGAAATAGGCCGTGTGGCTATTTTTCTTCTGCGCTGGACCCTGTAGCGCGCGCACTACCACTATGTTTGCGATCTGTTGCGGCGGCTGCCGCGTCAGTGAAACAAACGGAAGGGATGGTATTGGGGCACACTTTAATTTTGATGGTGCCACATGCCATAGACGTTCTATTAAATAGGACACAGACGCAACACCTCACATCTGCTAGATTGACAAAATATGAGATTATCTTGTTCGCGCCCCATATCCAAATTATGAGGTGTAGCGCTTTGAATCCCGCAGAATTAATGCCACCAACCATAAAAGAAATTGGGAAGGATGAATCACCCCACCACGATTGTTTAATGGTCACTGAGGAAGAAACCAAGGGGAGAGTTGATTTAAGTGATACCCCACAGAAAGAGCCAGATGGAGAGTTATTTTGTGACGGCTCATGTTTTAAATTACCAGATGGCACGACAACTGCCGCATATGCTATCACTACCCTAGAGAGCGTTGTAGAAAGCGAAAGAATTCCCTATAATTCAGCACAAGCCGCAGCAATAATAGCATTAACCAAAGCCTGCGAGATTTCTGAAAATTTGAATGTGAATATATATACTGACAGTATGCTTTTGGAGTGGTTCATAACTTTGGTCGACTCTGGGCTGAGAGAGGGATTTTGACATCACATGGCGCCAGAATTCAACATGGCCCTTTGATTGTACGATTGCTGTCTGCACTCACGTTTCCAAAGCGCCTAGCAATAGTGAAATGCGAGGCACATAAAAAAGTAACATGCAAAGTAGGAGAGGGAAACACGTTTGCAGATAGAATTGCGAAACAAACTGCCACTGATTTGAATACCAAAATGATGACGTTCAGACGGAGGAAGTACCCTGTATGATAGAAAATGGAGTTGCCAGTGTCAAAGAAATGCAGGCCGAAGCTACGGCCGATGAAGTACAGGGGTGGGCAGAGGGATCTGCTGAGTTGGATCTGGAGGGTTGTTGGGTGGACAAGGGAACTAGAAACTGGATGTTGCCAAATTCGTACGTGACTGCAATGGACACAATGGCCCACAGCCCTACGCACATCTGTGCGAAGAAAATAATACAGCACCTTTCTACAGTTTGGCAGAATGTAAACATAAAAAAGAATGCAGAGAGGTTGGTGCAAAACTGTATCACGTGTTTGCAACACAATGTAGGGAAGGGAACAGTGACTCCAACAGGCAGTTTTGGCCCGCCCTCCATGCCATTTGAGGTGATTCATTTTGATTTCATAGAGATGGAGAGGTGCCAAAACTTAAAATACGTCTTGGTGGTGATCTGTGCATTCAGTAAGTGGGTGGAGGCATATCCCTTGAAGGACTGCACAGCAATGAGCACGGCAAAAGTAATGTTGAAGGAGTACTTTTCCAGATTTGGCTTGCCCGTGTCCTATGGTCTGATAATGGACCACATTTTGTGGGGGCAGTGGTATTACAGGTATGTGCTGGTCTTCAGATTGATAAGAGATTCCATAGTTCAAGGCATCCGAGTTCTGCCGGTCTTGTGGAGAGGCACAACGGGATTCTTAAATCAAAGATTAGCAAGATTTGTGCGGGAAGCAAGTTGAGTTGGGTGGATGCATTACCAATAGCACTATTATGTATGCGTACGTCTGTCAGGCTAAAACTGGGCTCTCCCCGTACAAGATCGTGATGGGGATGCCGGCAAATGTATGGTGCGCACCACAGCCAAAACGTCTTAGCGAGATAGAACATCCTGTGCTTAGTACTTATTGTGGCCTTTTAATGCAGAAATTGTGTTTCATTCATCAGCAGGTGCAGGAGGCATTACCAGTGAGATACACCGGTACACCGGTCCGGGGCACGCGCTGGAGCCAGGAGACTGGGTGCTGCTAAAGAATTTTGAAAGAAAGTCATCATTAGCACCCAGGTGGCGCGGGCCCTATCAAGTACTCTTGGCGATGCAGACGGCAATACGGGTGGATGGAAGGAAGTCGTGGATCCATGCCACCCATGCCAAGAAGATTCCAACTGCACTGAAAGACTTGCCTGACACTGATGACCGGAAAGAGACAGCGGTCCCAGAAACGAAGTAAACTGTTGCCAGTAAGCAGCCACCTAATCTGCCAAAATGAGAAGTGAAACTCGAAACAAAGCCTGAGGCGATTGCCAAAGAGGGGGAAGGGCAAAGAGTGCCCCAATGTTGCCCAGCAGAATCGACATCACTGCTGGCCGACACAAAATCTGCCTTGCAAATACCAGCAGAAACAAATCGTGCACCCCTTTGGCGCCCGCCAGCACTTACCAGCACACCAAAGAACGGATCTGCATCATTGGCACAGCGCACACCAGCACCTGCAGTAGCGCCACAGGCTGACTTTGAGCCTGAATCTGGAAGTGCACCAGCACTGTTCACGGATCATACGATACCAGGAGCAAGGCGATACAACTTGCGGCCTCGGAAGACAAAGTGATCCGCAGTTCTTTTTGGTGGTTATGTGAACCTCTGGTTCAGCTCATGGACGGAGAAGGAACCAGAGGTGTAGAGGAGAGAAACGTGAGAATTGTGCAAGTCGGACAATTCAAGACTCGCGGCTCCTTGGTGCGATCATAAAATGACATGTGTCCTGAACCAGAGCGGACAAGCTGGGCGCACATGAGACTAAGGCGATAAGATAACTGATCAAAGGTCCTCTGAGTAGTATAAGGAAGGACAAGTGATCTTGCCTAAAAACGAATAATCAAATCCAGGCTAAAAAAAGGACAGGCAGAACTGAACTGTGACAATTCCATTGAACTTATTAACATCAGAGCAAGCGCGACGAAGAGAGATATCCACAACGAACTGTGATAAGAAAGAAGAAGGATGACGAGAAACATGCCGGAACCGGTTCCAGCCTCCTCCTGCACCACCACCGCTGAGAATGAGTCAATTATAAAGACTCTAAGCTTAAGAAAAACGCATGGTAAAACAAATTGTATGCTGGTACTGACAATAATAATGTGCTTTATGAGCGTGGTAGCACCAATATCGACAGCCCTAATATTATGGTGGGTGGAAACCATACACCCATTAGATATGTTTTTTACCAATAATTAATATATCCACTACTGAAAGCCCGGTTCAGGTGATCACTTATGTCCCCAATGGAAGAAAGACATAGGGAAGGTTTTGGAAATAATACTTTGCTATTGTTCATGAACATGACACATGCAATTCTGAAGAAAACAAATTGCTGGGTATGTGCCCATTTACCACAGCATGCTGGGAGAGGAATAGGGTGGTATGTGCAGCCACTACCATTAAGTTCTGCATATAGTGCATCCTTAAGTGCAATGTTCTATGGGAAATGGAATGAGAGTAACACGGGTCAATTAGATAGAACCAACATGAATGAGTTTGAGGAGATAATAATGAAGCCTGTGGGTTGTTCCATTTTCCATAAAGCACAAGTAATAGCCCCAGAGCCCACGAGGAAAAGTACACGAAAGATAACACGACAAATTAGACGAGATAGATTATCCCCACCAGAAAAAACATCTGTAATGACGTTTCGTGTAAGAACAGAGGGGGACAAAGATGCAATTCCCCCATTTTACACAGTGAATTATAGCCCAAGAACTGTCCCTTTTTGTCTAAAAAAGAAAGGCTCTTTTTCATTTGGAAAATATACTGGTTGCATGAATACGGTGGTATTAAAATGGGAAATAGAACCAGTATATGTAGGTGATCCAGTTTATTTTATATGTGGAGAGAAAGCATACCCTTGGTTGCCCAGAAACTGGGGAGGTACATGTTACCTAGGGCTACTGTTCCCAGGAGTATTCCTCTTAGAAACAGCAGCAATGGTCAGATTATCCAGAACTAGAGTCAAAAGGACTGACAAGGGTGTTTTAATAGCAACTGATGTAGCAAAATCATTCATTCCATTCTTAGAGCAGATAGTGAACTCCTATAATATAAGGCAACTGTCCAGAATCCTAAAAAAATACATTAAACACAACAACAGATATATTATTTAACATGATGTTGGAAGAAAGAGGAATCAGGTTAATGACGGTGCAAAATAGAATGGCTCTCGATGTGATCCTGGTTGATCGTGGGGGAATTTTCAAAATAGTGGGACCAGCGTGTTGCGTTTATGTCGATGACTATTGCCCCACGATCTTTGAAGCAATACAAAAAATGCACGTCCTAAGCTCTGAACTCCCTACTGGAGAAGGGAGCTGGGGAATAGGATCTTGGTTTTGGGGAATACTACGTTCTTGGGGATGGAAGTTGATCTCAATATTAGTAGTGGTGTTTGGAATATTCCTAACATGCTGTTGTTGTATACATTGTTTACCCATAGTTTGCGCTGAGGTAACTGAGGGATGTACGGAAGGATATATGCATATGAAGACAAAGAAAAAACAACCTCATGATCGAACTGACCCAGACCCAAATGAGATGAGAGCAGTAAAAGAGTTGATGGCAATAAATATTGATGAAGACGATGATGTCTACGATAGCATGCAAAATTCAGACATAAGTACTTCAGATTCATCATCACTATAGGAGGTTTAAATAAATAGATGAGACGTTTGGCATACGGCCAAAGGAGGGTTTGTCAGTCTAGAAAATTGGATACCTCTACTTTGTGGCCGCAAACATATTTTGGTGGCCTTGGGCCAACCGTCTCATGCACGATATGACAGAATATAGGTTTTCGAGTTTGCCAATGAACGGCCATTTTGATGTAACAAAAATCGCCATTTTGTTTTCTAACCCTTGCTCATTGCTTTCTGTTCCTGTTGCTTTGCAGTATATTTTCCGCTTACACTGCTCGACTGTAAGACATTGTTGTCTGTATGTGAAAAGGAGAAGGCCGCAGGGCCGAGAGGATAACAAGAGTTCGTTGAAACACAAACGTAGGCAGCGCCAGGAAGAATGCCCGGCTCCCTCCCGAATGTAGCCTTGAAGCAGAGCTGCAGGGCATTTAATCATTTCGCAGCTGCCAGCCAGTCTCATTATATGATAGAATATGTTAGAATAATACTGCTAAAGGCTTGAATTATGCTTTTCTTACGGCCCCCCTTTGCTGAGCCCGCTAGAACATGTCGGCTCCCAGGACACAAATAGCACCTAATAGATAGCAAGGTCGGAATGCAACTCTTCCCCCCCGTATGTAGTTTGCTTCCAAGAACAGAAGCGCTGTGTTCTATTCAACAACTGAAAGATGCCTTCGCACTCACAAATTGCAAATTGTTACTAGAATAGATGTTTGAAGGTGTCATAGTAGTCGGAGATGTCCATCATCACACCAAGTTCAAAGAAACCCAATAAAGGGGGGGTGTTAAACATGTCATAGCTGATTGTTTGATATGCATTTTGTATATATGTAACTGATGTACATAATTTACTCTCTTGCGTCCCTCGAGGTCTAGAGATACACGTCGCGGGGCGTGAGACCGAGTTGGTCAACTGAGACTTTTTGCTTTGCAATAAACCCTAGCTTTGGGAATACAACCTCGTGTCTGGCGTATCTATCGTGTGTGGTCACTCGCCTTGTTTCCATAGACGTCAGGGTCCCCTAGGGGCTCCTCTCAAGGTCTGCATACCATCAAATCAAGTTACATCCCAGTTCCAGAAATATCACAGCTTTTATCACCACTGAGGGTTTATTCCAGTGTAAAAGGATACCGTTTGGTCTCATTTCCACAGCAGCTGTCTTTCAGCGAAGAATGTATCAGCTATTTCACCATATATAATGTGTTTTATGCTTCCAAAAGGATGTTTAGTTTATGGGGAAAAACCAAGAAGAACATGACAGTAGGATTCATTAGGTCTTAGATATTTTTAAGGAAGCTGGCCTTCCACTTAGCAAGGACAAGTGCAAATTCAATCGGTCTAGTATACAATATCTAGGGCATGAGATTTCAGATAAAGGTATCAGACCCAAGATGGAATTAGTAAACACCATTATACATTTTGCAAGTCCCATGAGTAAGGACCAACTGATTTCGTTTCTAGGCATGGCAGAGTATTATGCCAAATTCAGTCCAGATTTAGCGGGCAAGACATTCAATATGAGGAAGCTTGTCAAAAAAAAAATGAAATTTGATTGGAATGACCAGTGTGAATGTGAATTTAGTAAGATAAAAATAGATTTAAACAATGCTCCCACTTTAAAATCATTTAACCCAAACAAGAAAAACATCATCACCAGTGATGCCAGCAACCATGGTTTATGCGCTGTGTTATCACAAGTCAAAGGGGGAGTAGAATATTCCATTGCTTTTGCCTTGAGGGTTTTGAGGCAAGCAGAATACAATTATTCCATTGTTGAGAAAGAGTTGTTGGCTGTTAAATGGTCCATAGAAAGATTTTGCACGTTTATTTGGGGTACAAGGTTTGTAGTAAGATCGGATTATAAACCACTTAAGGAAATTCTAACAACCAAGGGATTAGATAAAGTCTCCTTTACAGTTAGGAAATGGGTAGCAAGTTTGCAAGAATATAACTGGAGGGTAGACTATGTTCCCAGTGTCAAGAACAAATCTTCTGACTTCCTATCTAGGTTAACAAATGTAGTTGATAGCACTGATGATGATGAAAGTGATGATGCACAGATACTAAATGTCAATCAGGAAGTGCTGTCAGAAGGGGAATGGGCACAGGCCATGACATCTAATGAAGTTTTAGAGGGTGTAAAAAGGCATTTGTTGAATGGTGTGAAGGGTAATGAAATTAGGAAAGGAGACCTTCTGGAAGCAGTCAAACATGTATTTGATGGACTACATATAAGTAACAATTTGGTTCTGAGAAGTGACAAACTGTATCCACCCATGGGGCTAAGGAAGAAAATATTACAACTGGCACATGAAGGGCCCCTAAGTAAGACAAAGACTAAACAACTAGTCAGACAAGATTATTGGTGGCCTGGAATGGACCTAGAAGTAGAGATACTCATAAGGGAGTGTTGTGTATGTGAAAACCCTGCCAAAGGGTACATCGCAAGGCAAGAACCCATGACGGTTATGTCCATACCCATTATACCATGGGAACGGGTAGGTTTGGACATTGTTGGTCCAGTGCGATGTGAAGGTACTTTGAAATTTCGTATAGTACTCATTGACATTTTGTCCAGATGGGTGGAAATTGAATGTGTGAAAAACATATGTACAAAGGATATAATTTCATTTTTAGATACCATTTTCAAAAGGGAAGGTTATTCCACCACTATTATTACCAATAATGGTGTACAGATAGTGTCAGAAAAAATGAAATAATTTCTCAGAGACAATGGAGTAGAACATAAAACCAGTTCAATGTATCATCCCCAAACAAATGGATTTGTTGAGAGATTCAACAAGCTAATAAAGAATAGCATTAGAGGTGCATTGGCGAGAAATGGTGATTGGAAAAAAGCTGTGGAGGAAACTGTGGTTGCACATAGGTTTACACCACACACCACTACGGGTGTATCACCTTTTGAGATGCTAAGGGACAATACAAGAGTTTGTCCCTCATGGTTAGGCAGAGCTCAAAAAAGGGACACTGACTTCAAGGATGTTAAGAAAATATTCCGCACACAGGTAAAGAATAAAACATACTTTGATGCGAGAAAAGCTGTGAAGGAATGTGGTGTGAAGGTAGGTGATTGGGTAAAAATTAAACTTCCCCAAGTAACTGCAGGTAGACATATCAAGTGGTCAGAACATATACAAGTAATGGAGAGATTTCATGGATATGTGAAGGTCTCAGATGGTAGAGTGTGGAATGCGAACAGGGTGTACAAAAGCTTTAGTCAGTTATATATGAACGCCAAGGCAGATAATGGGAATAAAAGTCATGAAAGGAACAGTACATATGAGAAAAGAAATCTGACGCACGAGAACATGGTTAAACGCACCAAACGTGTATGTGGAAAGCCTTCATATTTAAAGGATTACATGAGTTAATCTGCCAGCAATATCTATGTAACTGCATTGCATACATTCAATGATGATAACCACCATACATGTTAAATTGTGGTTGGTGAACATTCTATGATATAATTTCACTGTTGTACACTAATGTAATGTTCACAATTGTTATTTTCCTTGAGTTTTCTCTGTTATGAGTTTGTTCTTCTAATTACTGTTAGCTTTAGTTTTATCTATTTATGGATAGTTTTATTTTGTCCAATTACCTTTGTGATTATGTATAAAGAAGGGAGGAGTGTAATATCTCATTGTGTAAGTGTCCATGGAATGCCAAGGGAAAAATGCTTAGGAGAATATTCCAGCTGAGATTGTTCATTGTGTTTCTGATAGAGCCGGTGGGCTAATCATTGCACTCAAATAAGCCCATTTACCATTCCCATATGGTGTGAGTGTATATCATTTCAGTTTCAGTTCTATAAAACAGAAATCCTAAAAAATAACACATCTCATCCACAATTAACTATGCTCGATACATATGACATTGCAACATCGCGCACAGTTCGCCACCACCCCAGTCATCAATATGGCATGTACAACATGGGCCCCTCATAATCAGGGGGACCCTTCCTGGCTACCCCAACATTGCCCCCTTTAGTTAATACTAACAACTGACAAATCATCCTCCATACCTATCCCAATATGGCCATATTCCTGCACCGAACAATCCCAACTCGTCCCCCCACCATTTCCGCAAACTACCCACTGCTCCATTAAAGCATGCCAATTTGGTGGAGGATGCAAGACAACTTCAGTTTGAGTACCCGTATGGAATGAAGCAGAAGTGGCCTACCCTTGGACAGGGTTACAGTCATCATGGCAGCAGCTGTTGCTACCTGGGGAGAGCAACATTCTAAGAGCATTTGACAGGAACAGAAAAGAATGAGAAAAAAGACAAAAATAGGCAACTGGATTTTCAGACCGAGGCTCAACCAAGAAGGTAGCCAAGGGAACAAGGAGTTGATCCATGAACCATGGTGATCCTAGCATCAGTTTCTATGATCAATCTCAGTTTGAACAAGGCAGCAATAGTTTGGTGTGAGGATACAATTCTCGGTATCATTGAGAGACACAAATGTGCAATAGGTACTCCTGTTTTTCCAGCATACTCCGCCCTCCATTGCTGTCAGGAGGTTGAGCATATATCGGTTTTGCAAAGTCATTACCCTGAGTGCCCGCAACTTTTCCCTAATGTCACTGAATGCTGACTCTGAAGTTTTCACGAAGAGTAACAGTTCATACCTGGTCACCTGGAGCCATTTGGCAATGGCTGCTGCTAGGACACCAGGTGCCAGGAGGGAGGTAAAGAAGGTCTTGGTGTGGCTAAACAGCCGGTATCAATCGGAATGTCTGCTAGAGCCTGTGATGATGCTGCTGAAAGGTAGATAGATCTTCTTCTACGTTGCAATTGTTCATGAATTTTGTCGTATAGCATAGTCCTTGATTTGTCCATATAAGGTTATGAAGGGGATGCAAGAGGCATATGGGACAAAGGGGACACAGATGAAACGTCAGGCTTTGGATGGCCCAAAACCAGGTGTTCCTCTGGAATTTGATAATGGGTACATGAAGGTTAGAGAGACTGCACACACCTTACCAGGCTGGAGGCAACTGCCTATACGCATCAAAGAAGGGCATCCGTACCTGCAGCCAGATCTGTGATTCGAAGTGTGCAGCTGCAGTTCCCATTTGTGCCAGAGGGCACTGTGCCATTGCCTTTAAAACACAGATAGAAATGGGTAAATGTCAGTATCTTAACATGTTTTTCTGGCTCCTTGAGCCACGTCAGATACTGTAAATGATTTCTCCATACTGTCCCACACTCTTGATTTATTTGTGGCACCCCTTCTTCTTTTTAGTAAAAAATAGCTCCAAGGTGTATTGGTCTCTTTGAATACACCTAAAATTGTTGTGCTCTGTACAGTCGGCAACTGAACAATTGTCATCAATTGGTATGATTAATGCCATAATTAACTGCCCTTTAAACTACCTTTGAACTCCGCACAGGGCAAGGTGCACTAGACATAGCAAATCTGCTACTTCTACCTCACTCGGGATAAACACCCTAGGAACGCCAGAAGCATGGGGATGAGAGAGCAGATGTAGCAATAACCTACGGATCTCTCTCTCTCCCCACCTTCCTCATATTGCTACACCATATGTTAACTGATGCAAAACCATGTGGCTTCATTTTGGGATCTAATTCATCATCGTCGTTATCAAACAGATCATTCTCAACGTTTCTTTTTCTTCTTAACATTTTCTCCTCTGACTTCATAAAACTAGATAATTAAAAAATGTCTGTATATACACTGGTTGTCATCCTCAGAAATTATGACATAAGGACCATAGAAACCATACAAATATTCATTTTCACAAAATGTACAAATCTAAACATCTCTTTTCCTAGGCAAAATTATTTAAATTCCAGTTTAACATTTAACATCTCTTTTCGGACTGAAACAAATGGTGAATCCTAAGGGCGTACTTAATTTTTATGCCTATTCCTGCTCCTGTGCTGGTGGAGTACTACCGGTATCCCTTCGAGTATCACTAATGTGGATCCAATTTCTGTTGCCCGCCTCCTTTGCAGCAGTCGGAGTCGCATAGATTACTTGGTGTGGCTCATGGAAACGCCGCTCGTTCCCACAGCGCATGAAAGTGCGGATGAAAATCCGGTCCCCGTGGAGAAGCTGTGTCTTCTGCTGAACATCAGTAGTCTCGACATTTTCTCCTGTTCGTTGGTGAGAAGACACATGTGAAGATATAAACTTAACACTTTTCGTTAACGCCCTAAGGTGCTCCCTAAACTCCTCTCCTAGTACTGCTTCAGTCTTGTGTGCCTCTGATACCATACATGTAGGTGACAGAGGTGTATGTAATCTACGAGCAGTCACTATTTTCCCTGCAAATCTACTTACCTGTTCTTGAAAGTTAGGGATAAACAGGTCCTCCTGGAGCTCTGCTGCGATTTGTCATCGAGAAGTATGCGGCGGGTAGTATAGCTGCTTTAGAGCCAAAAGAAGTAACTCTACATGCATTACTACATTCCCCGTCACTTCCTGTCTTCAAAGCAGATCTGTAGGTCAAAGAACACATCCTCTCTTTTCCCAGAGCTCCTGTTCCTTTCCCTTGCATTTCTATTATCTGGAGCACCGGGACTGCAGTGTACGGGGCTCGTAACTGTACATGTTGGGACAAGGTTTCCATTTTCTGGGAATCTGTGAAAGGTAAATACACTGCTTCCTTCACTGCTGTGTCTGGCTCATCATTCCCGAGAGCTATTAATGCTTCAATTAATTGGGATAGCAGTGCAGCCTGCTGCACAGGGGACCCATCAGACCTCCTAAACCCTCTTCTCTGCCATCTCGATAACCCAAAATAGATGGTGGTGATGTACACAGAATCACAATAAGCCATGACTGCCTTCCTTTTACTCATTTCTAGCACCTCTATGAGTGCCACTAGTTCCTCTGCTTGGGCAGAATAATGAGAAGTCAACCATCTCTTCAGTCTGACCCGGTACTCTCCATTCACAAGACCATTAACAGCTGCACCCGTATGCCTCTCTCCCATCTCCTAGTTGATGATTGAAGACCCATCAACTAAAATCACCTCACCTGTCATGATCTCTGCTTCCAAAAGGTCAGGGTTTTCCCAACTCCCTTGGAAGCAGATCCATAACCCAGGTTCCGAGTGCCAACCAGTCCCAATTGGGACCTTTTGGACCCAGTCCTGGCGCCAGTGGCACCAGGCTCATAAATATGCCCAGTCCCAGCGCTGGAAGCGCCGGGCTCATAATGCTTGGGTGGACTTACCTGCAGCAGACCATGCTGCTTACTTGCCTGCCAGTTGAGCCTCTGATCCTCTTCTGTTTGGAACTACTTTTCCTGTTGGGTGGGGCTGGAGCCACTCCCTAGATTCAGAACACTGGAACTCTTCTGGAAGGCAGGAACTATTTTTTTACCAGGAACTCTTTTCTTACTTAGGCGTGGCTGTGGAAGGAGACACCTAAGCACTACAGGAGGCTATTTAAACCACACCCGGTGGATGAATCTTGCTTTGCGTTATTCTGCACCCTCTGCAGCAGAACGCTCATCGTGTCTTCTGCATCCGGTCCTGGGCCTAAGGAAAAAGGCTTACCATCCTGAATCCAGTCTTCAGCAACACCTATAAAGACAAGAAAGAACAGGTTAGCATTCCGGCATCTGAAAGGCAAAGGCTTACTTACTCTTCGTGCGCTCCGGAGGTCTTCACACTGCATTCCGGCATCTGAAAGACAAAAGCTTACCAACTCTTCGCACGCTCCGGAGGCCGTCAGCGCTGCATCTCGCATCTGAAAGACAAAACAAGGTGCGTTTAAAGACATTGGGGAACTTTAATACTCACGTGCCATTACTCCTTTCCACATCTAACCCAGTGGGTATCCCGGCACCCTGCAGCCGCTCCGAACTTGTACCTGCAAAATAAAAAGACAGTTAGAGCGCTTTGTGAAGCTGGCAACAAGCGCTTACTTACGTGCTTCCAGGCGCTTCTATTCATCACACGGGCTCCATCTTCAACTCACTGCAGCCCGTCATCCGCCATCGCCGGAACCCTGCAAAACAAGAGACATCATTATTAAAGACTTTAAAGACATTTGAGTTACTCGAAACTTACCGTTCGTGCAGTAAACGACGGACAGCAGTCCTCTGAAGTCAAGAGGCCTGCGCTACCTATCCAGTGAAGAAACTGGCTACAGCACCCTGCCCCGAGGCAGATGGAGAGCTCGGCATTCACTTACCTAAGGTGAGAGCGTTAACCTGTGGGGGTCTACAGGAGAGGAGAAGAGGAAAGAGATAGGGACACCCCAATAACCCCAGTTCATTAACCCCGTATTTTCTATCTGCAGACATCTTACTCTGCACGTCAGGCATACAGGGCACAGAGGTCCAGCCCAAAGAGCCAATCGGGTGCTGCACATCACCTTTGAAGATACGGTAGTCGCCCAGTCAAGACCGGCGCCTCTGCGAGAATCAGGTGAGCGTTACAGAACGCAAAGCCTACCGCAAAACTCTCGCCCAGGCGCTATGGAAACCTCGGATACGGACCACCTAGCCCAGTTACTTGGGGAACTAAGGGCAGAAGTGCATGCAGCTCGTCAGGAAACGAACGCTCTAAGAAGGGAACTAATTATTTCCAAGGAGAGAACAGATGATCTTGCTAGACAATTGCTACAGTCACAAGCCGGACAGACCCCGCTACCCGCATCAGGGGCAAATCTTCCTTCAACATCCTCTATGAATCCAGTGCAGATCAACCTACCTGGGAATGTACCTCTGGCTCCGCCCGAACGATTTTCTGGTGACCCAAAGAGGTTTGCGGTATTTATCAATCAGTGCCGGTTGCACTTCTTATGCCGGCCAGCAGCCTTTCCAACTGATCAAGCTAAAGTAGCTTTTGTACTTTCGTACCTTAGTGGCAATGCGGCAGACTGGTCGATCCCTCTAGTTAATCAAGATGATCCGGTTCTCCATGATTTTCAAGCCTTTCAGCTTAGTATGGAAAAACTGTTCGCAAGACATGCACAGGGGCAGGCCTTGGACAATGAGCTTCTTTCGTTGCGACAGGGTAATCAAGACCTTTTGGCTTATATTGCATCTTTCAATAGACTAATAGTGGAAACTCAATGGCCTGAGGACAAAAGGATTACGCTGTTTTATAGAGGTCTACGTGGAGAGCTCAAAGACGTTTTAGCCCAAGTAGTGAATCCCCCACAAGACTGTTCGGATTATATAGACTTGGTCGTTCAAATAGATCACAGACTGCAGAACAGGAAGGCCGATCGTTCCAAGTTTGATGCTCGAGTATTTTCCAAACCGCCAACTCCTTCCAAAGGAGTAGACTCCGGGGAACCCATGCAAATAGGGGGTCTGAAAGGTCCTCTAACACAAAGGGAGCGGGAAAGGAGAAAACAGTTGCAATTATGCCTATATTGTGGAAACTCAGGGCACTTTCTTCGAGACTGTCCGGTGAAACCTGCCAAGAAGGCAGTAGGAGCTGCAGTTACCACAGTTACAAACTCTGAGCAGGGAAACGACCTCGCCCGACAAGAATAGAGGTCCTCTTGCCGAGCGTGAAAACCAGTTCCGTGACCTCGCATTTCGTGATACCTATGGTCCTCATTAGCCCTGATAATCCGGGTCGATTACATGCAATTGAAGCTTACGTCGACAGCGGTGCCATCGGCAATTATGTGGATCATGAAATGGTTTTGAGGATGAATCTTACTCTTTGTCCCAAGGCTGTAAAGGACGTCATTACTACGGTGGATGGTACGGAGATAGCCTCCGGGCCAGTAACGCACACCACTCAAGAGGTGACGCTAGTAAGTCAAGATGGACACCATGAGAAGATCGTGTTCGATGTGATCAAGGCCCCTCAGTTCCAGATTATTCTAGGAATACCTTGGTTAGAGAAACACAATCCTCTGATCGATTGGCGAGCAAGAACGGTCCAGTTTCCAGAATGTGTCTCTACGTGTCACCCTCCACCTGGTGTTGCACTGGCAGCAATTTCTTCAGAGACTCCCCAGTTACCTCCCGAATACCTAGAATACCAAGATGTTTTCCGGAAGGAGCAGGCTAACTCTCTACCACCTCATAGGTCTTATGACTGCCAGATAGACCTGATACCTGGATCTACTCCTCCTTGTAGTAGAATTTATGCCCTCACCGAGCCTGAGAACCTTCACCTTCGACAATACCTGGATCAATACCTGGCAAATGGGTTTATTCGTCCCTCCAAGTCCCCTGCCTCTTCAGCTTTGTTCTTCGTTCCAAAAAAGGAAGGAGACCTTAGAACTTGTATCGATTATCGCTCCCTGAACCAGATCACCGTTAAGAATAGATATCCGTTACCTTTGATCCCTGAACTCCTGGACCAAGTCAGAAAAGCATGCATATATACAAAGCTGGATCTTAGAGGAGCTTACCACTTGGTACGAGTAAAAGAGGGCGATGAATGGAAGACGGCCTTCCGCACCAAGTATGGGCTATTTGAATATCAGGTCATGCCCTTCGGACTTTGCAATGCCCCGGCCGCCTTTCAATATTTTATGAACGATGTCCTCAGAGAGCTCATAGATGTGTGTGTTGTTGTTTACATCGACGACATTCTCGTTTATTCTTCATCGGAATCTGAACATCGGAAACACGTGAAAATGGTCCTCGAAAGATTGCGTCAACACAAACTTTTCGCTAAATTGGAAAAATGTGTTTTCAACGTGACTGAAGTTGAATTCTTGGGATTCATATTATCACCTGGCGGAGTGCGTATGGATTCAAAGAAGGTCGATGCAGTTCTCAAATGGCCATCACCATCCTCCGTAAAAGGTGTGCAAAGCATGTTAGGCTTCGCTAACTTTTACCGCAGGTTTATCCCCGAGTTCTCTCGAATAGTCCAGCCCATCACTGCCTTGTTAAAGAAAAACAAACGTTTTGAATGGTCTACCGAGGCGGAACAAGCTTTCCAGGATTTGAAGACTAAATTTATCTCTGCACCAATCTTAAAACACCCTCGCCCCGAACTCCCCTATATCGTGGAAACTGATGCTTCAAGCCTTGCCATGGGGGCAGTTCTATCACAAAAGGACCCGGTAACCAATCAGTTGCATCCCGTGGCATTTTGGTCCCGCAAATTCTCGCCTCCTGAAGTCAATTACACGATTACTGACAAGGAACTTCTGGCTATCAAGTCTGCCTTTAAGGCTTGGCGGCATTATCTGCTGGGGGCCCGACACACCGTTACTGTGATTACGGATCACCGAAACCTGCAATATTTGAAAACCGCAAAAGCCCAATCCTCTAGACAACTCCGTTGGGCATTATTCTTTGCCGAGTTTGACTTCATAATTACCTATCGACCTGGTACCAAGAACGGTAAAGCCGATGCCCTTTCTCGGATGGGAGTGGAAGAACACTTGATCAACCCTAAACCTGTACCAATCATTCCCGAACAAAGAATTCTGGGTGTAATCACCACAGAATCCATAGAGGAAGTTAAGGATAAAGCCAGGCAACTTGTAACTCCAGCAGACATACAGAATTGGCATCTGCAGGGAAAGGACTTTGCAGTAAAGGACAACTTATTGTATTTCCAAGAACGATTATACCTACCCAGCACAGATTTACAGAAAAAAGTAATCTCTTGTTATCACGACTCTTTAATGGAAGGTCATCCTGGTATAGCCAAGACCTCAGAAAAGATCAAGCGCTACTTCTGGTGGCCATCTTGGAAAAAAGATATCAGAGACTTTATAATGTCCTGTGGAGTATGCGCCCAAAACAAGAGTCAAAAGGAAAGACCAGCAGGCCTCTTACGCCCTATTGACATCCCACCTCGCCCTTGGCATACGCTTTCTATGGACTTCATCACCGATCTACCTCCATGCTCCGGATACAATACGATTCTAGTAATCGTGGACTTATTCTCCAAGATGGCGCATTTCATTCCACTCAAAGGCTTGCCAACAGCAGCAACTCTGGCCCGAGAATTTCTCGAAAACATCGTCCGACTGCACGGTTTTCCTTCGGTTCTAATTTCGGATCGAGGTAGTCAATTTATTTCTCATTTTTGGCGAAGTTGCTGTCGGTCGGCTCAAATTGATGTGAGACTATCGACCAGTCACCACCCTCAGACCGACGGACAAACCGAGAGGACCAATCAATCTCTGGAACAGTATTTACGCTGCATGCTGCAACAAACTGAAAAAACTTGGAAAGATATCCTTTGGATAGCCGAGTATGCCTACAATAACTCTGTCCATTCGGGAACTGGGAAAACCCCGTTTTTTCTTTTGTACGGCAGTCACCCTCGAACCTCGGAGTTGGATCCACTCCAAGATCTTGAAACACCAGCAGTAGACTACCTGCATTCTACAATCACCCAAGCCTTTAAGGAAGCTGTTTCTCACCTTCAAAGGGCTAAAGAACAATACAAGAAAGGAGCAGATCAACATCGGAAGGAAGCCCCTCACTATCAAGTAGGGGATCAAGTCTGGTTATCCACCAGATTTCTATCTCTAAAAGGGCCACGCACATTCAACCCAAGATACCTTGGTCCCTATTCCATCACTACCATAGTAAACCCAGTAGCGGTCAAGTTGGACTTGCCCCCGCACATGAAGATACATCCGGTCTTCCACGTCTCTCTATTAAAACCCGTGCAACCTCAAACCCGACTAACCAAATCTCCAAAACCTATCCTAGTTGATGGAGAACTCGAGTTTGAAGTCAAAAGCATTCTGGACTCCAAGATCTCCAAATCTAAACTATTCTACCTAATTGACTGGAAAGGCTACGGCCCCCAAGAGAGATCCTGGGAACCTGCTGAATATGTCCACGCTCCTCGCCTAATCAAAAGATTTCACCGAACATTTCCTGACAAGCCAAAACCCCCGGAGAAGCCCGGTTTGGGAGGGGCCTTGAGGGGGGGTACTGTCATGATCTCTGCTTCCAAAAGGTCAGGGTTTTCCCAACTCCCTTGGAAGCAGATCCATAACCCAGGTTCCGAGTGCCAACCAGTCCCAATTGGGACCTTTTGGACCCAGTCCTGGCGCCAGTGGCACCAGGCTCATAAATATGCCCAGTCCCAGCGCTGGAAGCGCCGGGCTCATAATGCTTGGGTGGACTTACCTGCAGCAGACCATGCTGCTTACTTGCCTGCCAGTTGAGCCTCTGATCCTCTTCTGTTTGGAACTACTTTTCCTGTTGGGTGGGGCTGGAGCCACTCCCTAGATTCAGAACACTGGAACTCTTCTGGAAGGCAGGAACTCTTTTTTTACCAGGAACTCTTTTCTTACTTAGGCGTGGCTGTGGAAGGAGACACCTAAGCACTACAGGAGGCTATTTAAACCACACCCGGTGGATGAATCTTGCTTTGCGTTATTCTGCACCCTCTGCAGCAGAACGCTCATCGTGTTTTCTGCATCCGGTCCTGGGCCTAAGGAAAAAGGCTTACCATCCTGAATCCAGTCTTCAGCAACACCTATAAAGACAAGAAAGAACAGGTTAGCATTCCGGCATCTGAAAGGCAAAGGTTTACTTACTCTTCGTGCGCTCCGGAGGTCTTCACACTGCATTCCGGCATCTGAAAGACAAAAGCTTACCAACTCTTCGCACGCTCCGGAGGCCGTCAGCGCTGCATCTCGCATCTGAAAGACAAAACAAGGTGCGTTTAAAGACATTGGGGAACTTTAATACTCACGTGCCATTACTCCTTTCCACATCTAACCCAGTGGGTATCCCGGCACCCTGCAGCCGCTCCGAACTTGTACCTGCAAAATAAAAAGACAGTTAGAGCGCTTTGTGAAGCTGGCAACAAGCGCTTACTTACGTGCTTCCAGGCGCTTCTATTCATCACACGGGCTCCATCTTCAACTCACTGCAGCCCGTCATCCGCCATCGCCGGAACCCTGCAAAACAAGAGACATCATTATTAAAGACTTTAAAGACATTTGAGTTACTCGAAACTTACCGTTCGTGCAGTAAACGACGGACAGCAGTCCTCTGAAGTCAAGAGGCCTGCGCTACCTATCCAGTGAAGAAACTGGCTACAGCACCCTGCCCCGAGGCAGATGGAGAGCTCGGCATTCACTTACCTAAGGTGAGAGCGTTAACCTGTGGGGGTCTACAGGAGAGGAGAAGAGGAAAGAGATAGGGACACCCCAATAACCCCAGTTCATTAACCCCGTATTTTCTATCTGCAGACATCTTACTCTGCACGTCAGGCATACAGGGCACAGAGGTCCAGCCCAAAGAGCCAATCGGGTGCTGCACATCACCTTTGAAGATACGGTAGTCGCCCAGTCAAGACCGGCGCCTCTGCGAGAATCAGGTGAGCGTTACATCACCCCCCTCTTCTTCCACATTTGCTCTCTCTTCCTCTTCTCCCTCATACGTGGCACAATCATGAACAATATCCTCAGGCTGCACTGGCTCAGCTGCAAGTGTCACAGGATTAACTTGGAGACATTGCACATGATTGATCAATGCATTTGACAAAATGACCTCATACCCTGAAACTCTCTGAGTCGTTAACATGGACTTAAAAGGAAGAGTGCCTTGCCTACCTGAAGAGGTTGAGTGGCTGGTTAAAAATCTACCTAAAGGTCATAAATACTGAAGCAGTAGTAGTTACACCTGAACTGTGGTGGTGTATACAATTGTCAGTAGATGTCACATCAAAGTGGTTAAAGCAGTATTATGCTATGAGACCAAGGCGACTGTTCTCATAGCACCACCAATAGAAGTGTGTTTGTTGGAAGTAGAAGCGGCAAAACATCCTGACAAATATATCAAATGTAAAGTTGTAACAGAAGAAGTTGTCAAGAAGTGTATATTATGGACATTTGAAGAATATGACACTTTCTGTGAACTGTGGCAATTTACCTAGAAGTAGAGACCAGTGATCACTGTAACTAAGATTACCATTGGTGCTATTGTTCTTCCTGGAAGTTGGAAGGGGATCTTTTCATATAAGGCTAAAGAGTGGCTACCAGTGGATTTTTGTTTGGGGAATTTTGTTTTGACTTTGAACTTCCAAGAGCTGGTATGAAGCTTTTCTTTTCTTTTGTTGAACATTTGGAAGTAACATTGAAGCCTGGGGAAGGGAGTTCACCCAGGATAGGGCAAGGCCCTAAGGATATTGTGTTTACATTGTTTATTATATTGTGTTGCTAGTTAATTTTCTTTTTATGTTGGTTGTTTAGAGTGAGGGCCAGTTTACCCATGCTAGAGAATGTTTCCTTAGTCTTTAAGACTAGGAAGGGAATTCCTCTGTAGAGTAGGGAAAGCAAGGTGTTAATTCATTACAATTACTTTAATAGAATGGCCTATTTTAAGAAATCTACAAGCAGTTGTCCACCTCGCATTACTGACCCCTCACATTACCCTCTGTTCTTTGGGTTCTCGCGTTCAGGGGTAGAAGATTCGCTATCAGGCTGAGCGGTTTCAAGGGGTTCTGTTTTGGTGAGAAAGGAAGCTTCCTCAAGGACTTGGCATCTCTCTCCAACCAGGGGTCCATCCTCAGGAACCTGTTGCTTGTCAGAACTTTCCTTCCATCATCCCCCCACCCCTGGGGCCTCAGACTGGTTGTTGGGGCATTTTGCAGGGCCTGCAAAGGCTGAGGGGTTTGACTGAGCCCTCAGCATGTGCCCCAGGTCATCGGTCAATTGTTGGACCTGTGACTCCAGCTGAGTAATGTTCTTGGGGTTGTAGGCAAGTCTCTGCTCATACCTCTGCTGTTCCCTAAATGGGTAACTGTCCCCTCTTATCATGGAGTAGCTCGGTTATTGGACATTTCCCCCCTAATTTTCAGTCCTGATTCTCCCTTCACCTAAGTTCAGGGTCTATTGTCCTGGAACCGGGGGTGGAAGGAGAAGGATTATTTTGGAAGTTCTGATTTTGAGGATACCTGTTGAAAACATTAAGTTTGGGAGGTGGAATGGTACTTCTTTCCTACGAGAAGTCTGGAGGGAAGCTTCCCGGGAAGTACTTCGCAGGTTTGGCTATCTCCTTTGTGCTGGGGCGTGTACACATACCCCAGGATCGATTGTGTACCCTTATAGAGGGCAGTGTCAGAGGAGTAATTGTTCTGGAATTCTGCCTGACTACCGTTCGATTGGGCCAGGGCGGAGGGTCCCCTCTGCCTTTAGGAGGAGTATTTGTAGGCCCCTCGTCTCCAGGTTCAAGGTAGGGGTAGTTTTCACCTCTGCAACCTTCACAGCTGCCGGCGGGGTAGATGGTTTTGTGGTTATTTGTATTGTCATTGGGTTTCTGGACCTCATATATCCTGGTGGCTTCTTCTATTACACAATACAATGTCCTGAACTCATGGAAATCAAACATTAACTGGGTAATTATATATTTGAGAAGCACATGGAAGTATGTGGTCACAAATTCCCTACTATTCATGTTCACCTGCCTGGAGGTCTGCGCAAATGCACGTTTTAATTCCTGTACAAACTCCCTAGGCTTCTGATCTTCCCACATTGCAGGTTATATGCAGCCTTGCCGCCTCTTGTGGATGTCTATGAGTGGAGAAGTGTTTCAAAATGGCCACCTTATAGGTGGACCATTTATAATGATCCCAGTTCTCCAGTCATGGAGTACTCAGGAGAAAATGTCAATTTTGCAAACTCCATGCAATTGGTGTCATTTTTAATTTCAAATGATGACATAATTTGCTCATGAAGTTCTAAGTGTTCCCGTACAGAATACTTAGCATTCTTATGGTATGGGGTCAGGAAGCTCTTTATGGCTTTGATTTGTCTGATGGGGTCTTTAACAAAACCCGTTCTCTGTTTTGCTGTCTTTCTGCATGTTTGAACCTGAGTGCATTCACCTTCTGACTCAGAGCTGCTATTTGAACTCCATTCCCTGTCTCCTAAGCGCTCCCTATCTCAATGGGATTGGGAATGTCTCCCAGAATCAAGGGGTCTGGACTCCTTTCACCTGTGCCACCATGACCTCTCAGAGTCACTTTCCCTGTTGTCACCTTTTGGCACAGAATAGAACTCTGCCTCTTTTCCAGACTGCTGCCAGTAACTACTATCCCCCTTTCAGGAAGTCTGGGGACATCCCCCCATTCACTTGAATGTATGGCTGTTTTTAGAATGCCCTTCTTAGGTTGAAGCTTTGAATTTTCTTTTTCAGCTAAGCGGGTTAGATGTTCCCTTTGCAAGATCATTTTCTGCAAGTCTAACTCTCTGATTTTCTCATCATATGAATTTTCAGGGTCTGTAGTACACACAGGATTCTTGTTGCTCTCCCAGGACACACTGGGCCACCTTCCCTTCTGTTTGGTAGTGGTGAATATTCAACAATGTCAGATAGGTACTGGCCTTCTGGATCAGTTTGGCTAAGAATAGGCAAGTCCAGCTGTCTCATGTTTCCCTGTTCTCTATCAGTGGCATGCATGCAGTCAGTTCCAATCTGTACCATTGAGTTTATAGGTAACTGACATGAGGTTCTTGATGGGAGGGGCATCTCTCCTTGGGTATAGGGCCCGTCCCATGTCCTGATGGATCAGGGTGTCTGCATGCCTGTTTATATTTCTCTATTTTATTGGTCAAACTCTCACACTTTTTTCTCTGTGTCCTGATATCCTGTTTATATTCAGAGAGCTGAATTTTTTACTGTGACACCAAAGTCTAGCTGCCTTCGGTCACACTGCTCTGAGCCACCAATCAATCATTTATTTTCTGTACTTCATCTTGAAGTACTTCATATTCTCAAGGTGACAAGTTGTTTCTCTTAAGTGTCTCTACAATGCGCTGCCTGTGATTGGTCAGCTTCTGCTTGCCTCATACGCTCCATAAGCTCTATAAGCTCAATATACTCTTCCCTAATTCTGGTCCGTTCCTGAGAACCTGAGTGACCCTTTCCTGCATCAATTTTCAACTGATTTACTTTTGTAATAGGACACTGTTATCCTGGTTCAAGAAGTCAATTTCCTTAATCAGTTGCATGTTCTGCTGTTTCAGAGTATTTACATATTGTTGTGTCTGATCAAAATCATTTTGGGAATTCATTCCTTTTATAATTAACTGTTTTCACTTTTGAGTTAATTTATGGTCTGTTAAAAGGCCATAATCTCATCCAACAACACCCTATTGTGACCAGTCTGGTCATTCAATTGGCATTGAAGGCGGCTTACTCTTGCTGCACTCTCTGTACATTTATCTTGCAGTGCAGCAAATTCTATTTCTCGCTCTTCACTGGCCCCTGTGGGTGGGTTTTTACCTCATTTTTCAGTTGCTCAATGAGGTTTTCATACTTGAGCTCTAAAATCTGACTGTTGTAATTTTTCTTCTAAATGCTGAATTAATTTTTCTGCCTTTTCCAGGTCTTCAGTCTGACTCCGGATACTGGCCTCTTTATTTTTCAATCACTCTACAACTAATTGCAAATGGAAATATAATTGTACCGTGAGTTGGGCCATTTGGATTAGTTCTTCACAAATAGTTTGGGTCATGTAAAATACCTCTAAAACTTTTTGTAATCTCCCGTCAAATGTCAGTGCTTACTGATGTAACCTCCTGCACCATTCTAGCCTTCCCCCAGCCTCCACCACTGGCCATTCACCACGAATGAATAACTTGGCTAGGGGATGTTCTCTAGCCGTATTCATTTCAATGTCACTCATTTTAAAAGTGGCTTATTGCAACCTTGTAAACTCTCTCTATGGGAGAAAAACCTTCTTACTTTATTCCTGCTAGATGTCAACAGTCAATAACAAATAACATTACTTTGCATTACTCTACACAATCTCTCACTTCGGTACATCTCCCTCAGGGTTCAAGCAATAGTAGCTCCTAAACAATGCATAAACAACCTTCTATCCACCTCAATGTGGTTACGCTAGAATGAATAGCCTGTCAACAATGCACTTGTCATTAATCAAAAACAACAAGCTAGATCCCGAGTATGAGCTTCCATGTGTGAGATTTATTTATGGGATCACCGGTAAGCAATGCTAAGCCAATAACCAAGCCGGTGTACAGAAAGAAATGATTTTTTGTTTAAATGTGTATATGGTTTAACAAGTAAAACATTTACAAAAAGACATGAGAATTGATTTTCTTTCCATTTAAGATTACTCATAAAAAGATAAAAACATACAGAATTAATTTTAAAAACAATCCATATTCCAAAACCTCAAACCACTTATAAAAAATCACATAAGTGTAAAAACCTAACCATCGATATTTTCATAGTCACCGATTTCCCGCCCAACATGCTATTCCATAAATTGTTCAAATCTACCCATGTAAGGTCATAGACACACATTATCCACCAGGGGAGAAGAGCAGGTCACAATAGTAAAAGGTGACAAAGATTTTCTTTTTATCCTATGATATTGTAAAATCTACAGAACAACAGCTCTGAGGATATGTGGTCATGAACCGAACCTCCTTAGTTAATAACATGTTGAATCTGAAACGTAAGTAATTGATTCTGCAGGGTTTAACCAGAAATCTTTCCAGATGACACTGCAAGCTTCCTACTTTTTCCGGAATGAGGACTAAGTGTTTATAAAGCGATGACTTGGCCAGAGTCTCCATAGTTAGAATCCATTCCAGCCTTTGACCGGTTCCTTAACTTTAAGTGGATTGGACAATTACTGGCCTTCCATAGCACGTGTTTTTAAAAGAAGTGTCCTACAGAAATCAATAAACTCACAGCCGTCCATACTTATTATAAAGAGAATACATTGGAGAGTTTAAAAATGTTTAATATATGGCCAATTTCCTCCACCAAACTCTACTGTGCGGTGATTGTATTCCCAATTCATAGCAAATAGCCATTATTGGATCACTCTTAGGTATTAGGTAAGAAGTGGAATATTTTTTGCCAAATCATAGCTTCATGGCACTCTAGTTCCTCCAGGAACCAAACTGATAAAAACTCTAAGCCATAAATACATTTTGGAATCACCTTTCCAATGTAAAACTTTAAAACAGGGCGCATGGAAAATGTACCATATTTTGTATCTATTTTTGCCATTTGTGAAGCTATAATTATTGCTTTACTTTTAAAATAGTGTCTAATAAATAGTTTTGACCGGTGAGCAGTTATCGGATATCCCAAATACAACATATTATACTTGACTGCTAAAACATTTCCATTAATAACAAACTTAAAATAATGTATCTTATTTTTCGTACAAAACTTCATTATCACTGTCTTGGCATGATTCATTCTCAATCCACTGGTCACAATGAATACTTCAAAGGCCTTAATTATTCTCTGAAGGCCTATGGGTGAATGGTTGAACAGAACAAAATCGTCTGTATAGGCTACCCACAACAGCCGCAGACTTCCAATCTTAGGAGTTATAAAGGAGGCCTCCAGGAGATGCTCTCCTATATGAGCCATATATAAATTAAAAAGACAGGGGTTTCATATGCACCCCTGTCGAAGGCCATTGTTTGATGTGATAGATTTAGTCGTAGTACCCTCATTATATAATTGCACTTGAATTGACGTTTCTTCATGCATATATACCACAATACCTAACAAGGTCGATGGTAAACCCCATTTTTTTAGTTTGGTCCATGAGAGTCTACAGTTCACCATATCAAATGCCATGGAGAGATACATTGCTGCCCCATAAATAGGTTGAGATGCTTCCTGACACGCCAACTTCTGGATTAATGTCATTAAAAACCCTCCACAATCTATTCCCATATTTATTTTAAAATCAAATTGGAATTTACTCAGAGTTCCACTATCCAAAGCCCATTTTTCAATCTTTTCTAGAAGTAAAGTGCAAAATATCTTAGAATCAACATCTAATGATGTCACAGGATGATAATTTGAAGGGGACAATGTGTCTCCTTTTTTGTACATAGGTATCACGAGGGCTTATTTCCAAGATATGTGAGTACTCATTGTGTCTATGATATTTCTAAACAGCATTAACAGAACATTAGCCCACATTTATGAGGCTTGCCTACATATTTCATTTGAGAGCTTATTAGGACCCCCAGCCCTAGAAGGACTGGCTCCCCAATCAGTCTCTCAATGTCGCTAACCAAGAAATCCAACGCCCAGGCTTCCAATGATGCCTCTTGTATTTCATCTAATCCAACTTGGCTTTTCCCATAGATTTGGGCAAAATACTGAATCCAAGTGTCTTCCAATATAGGATTATCCTGCATTAATGCTTGGCTTGTTCGTTTAATAGTGTTTATCACAGACCAGAAGATCGATTCCTTCCTTCCATGCAATATAGCCAACATAGATTTGCCATCTGTTTGGTATAACTTGTTTTAACTTTTTTTAACGCAAAGCCATTTCAGAATTTTGTATCTCTGCCCTTTTTTATCTCCCGAATAGCCTTCTGGCTAGCCCTCTTAAGATCCCAAATATACCTGTTGAACTTATGTATACACGTTAACCCCCCTAATGATAGCTGCCTCCCTCATACATATAAAATCTATTGCCAATTGGATTGAACAATTAATAGTACTAACCAAAAAAGCTGATAGTTTATCCTCATAAAAACTGGACTCCAACCTCCTCACAATAGCCAGGTTAAATGTATCTATGTTCTTGTTGTTCCATTTCAAAAGATGTTTACCCTCATTCACCCCAGGCCACTCAGGCCTCTATGGATGTGGGGACCTGAATTTCCTAGCACATCCACATTGAAATACCCAGCCACGATTACTTGGGCCCCGGGATACTCTTTCAACCAATCCTTTAAAATGGTGTGTAATGCATCCAGCATTTCTAAAATGTCCCATTTTATCGGTACCCAGTATATATTTACTGAAATTAACAACTTTTGTATGTCATTCTCCTATTTTATTAAATGTACTACTAACAGGCCCTTGACTTTATCTACCTGCTCAATAACTTTGTATCCTGAATCATCCCGAATCGCTACAATTAATCCGCCATGCGGACTACGTTTTTTACACTGTATAGCCAATTGAAAAATCTCTGGTATACATCTAGTACAGGTGGTGTGGTTCACCAGACTTCTTGTAGCAAAAGTAATGTAAAGGTTCTTAAGTATGAGCATAAAGTACCATCTACCACCAATGGAACAAACCCTCTCGAGTTCCAAGAAATGTACTTTTCATCATATTCAATGCTAGGGCAACTGTTTTAAATGTGTTAATTGTGTAATGGCGTCTCGCAGAGACATGGCTAGCCATCTCCATTCACTTACATCTGATGGGTTTTGATCACGCCCCACTTTTCTTCCTTCCAACAAGCCAACGTCCCCCGCCCCCCTGAGTCTGATCTATTATCCATGTTAAAGGGCTCCAGATTATAGCCCAATTTTCTAAGGAGGAAATAATCTTTTAACAGAATTTCAAACACCATTCAACAGTATTTCAAATGTAACACAATCGAGCATTCAAGGATTCACGAACTTCACAAACTCAATGTCCTTAGACGTAATTAGGCACAATCATGGTACTTCTCTATAGGGAGCACTCCTCACTTTGGTCCCCTGCTAAAAGGTTGTACTAGCTCCCAAACGTCTCAGGAGCTTAAGACGTTCTATCCATGGTAATGTTGTTGGTTGATTGGATGGTGGACAGGAGAAGGGATAGGTGAAGGCGTGGAACTCAAAAGGGATTGCTCCCGCTCAGCTTTCATATTGTGCCTGCCCCCCTAACAACTCTGTAGATATACATGATAACACTCCCATTACCTGTTGGCAATCAATGATCCTATAGGTCCCTGTTGTGGGTCGCTTATGAACATCTATGGTCCAATAGGTCCCTGTACCGAACCACTTATCATTTCATGTGCTTTGCACTTTGAATTATGCTGCACTGAGAATGTGTGCATGTGGCTGACTTACATACCCCAGAGCAAACATGGAGGAGAGGGAAGATTTGGCGTGCTGCAGCATAATGGGACCTTCTGTGTGCTCTCCCCACCTGTCGCCTCACCCCGGTGTGGTGCAGTGCGTTGCATTGTAGATATCACAGAAATTGTGTGTCCTATGGCCTTGAAACATGGTTTTCAAGGTCCCCCTTTGAGTTTTGTTCCTGGCATTAAGATGCGTAAAATGAGCTTTGTTCAGTCCTTCAACAACCACATTGATGTTTCGTGCATTGCAGTGGCGCAAATATCTCAGAAGCGGTGCAGCCTAGGGCTTTGAAATGTGGTTTTCAAAGTCCCATGGGTACCTTCGAGTTTTGTTTCTCGCATCCCGAGGCTTGCAATAAACTATGCCTGGTCCTTCTATGACCACCTTGATGTTTTGCCAAATCCCGGCAACCGTCTCATGTGTGCAGGGACTGAAAGCCGGGGAACGGGGTGGGGTGGCCACATGTAATGTTGCCAGAGATGTCCAGAGGGTCCTAACAGGTAACTGTGCAGAATCTGGTGCAGATTGGTGGAACAGTGTGGAATTGTAGGAGGAACAAACATACAAACAAACAGATGCTCCAGTTTATACATATAGATAGGTTAGTCCATCTTTCTGCCGCCCTGTGAGATCACCTATGTGCATTTTGTCACCAGGACGTCGTCTCAGCATTTGGATCATGTTTTCATTTAAACTGGCTGCATAGTGTCTGTGCGTGATTCTTTTACACCCTTATGCCACTGAAAGAAGACAATGGGCCTCATTACAAGTACTCCGGTCCGGAATTAACACTGCCGGTAAAACCATACCGGCACCGTTTCCATGTCCGCGCAATCATGAGCCGCGGCCCCGGTAATAGCACCACCCTAAACCGCCACCGCGGAAACAGGGTTCCCCTTAAGTCCGTCTGCACGGAAACCCCTCCGTTACCGGCAACACTAAACACCGTGAGCATCACAACTAGCGCGGACACGGAAATACCGGGAAAAAAATGGCGGAAATACCGTGATCACGGTGGCGGAACAGCCGCCAGCGCGAACATGGCGTTATACACTGCCTGCTGAACTGAATCAGGGCACAGGTGCACCAAATCAGCCCAGCTGGACCTAGCAGGCCACTGGGAGCCTACAAAAGGGCCACACCCAGCCCAACACAACACAGAACCATGCAGGCAGCAGGGCTAGTAGCACTGGGACTGGGCCTACTCAACAAACAGGTAGTACTGCACATGGTGGCAGTAATGGCGCAGAGGAGGAGGCGTAGGCGGAGGAGGCGCAGGCGGCAACCAGCCAACCCTGCAGCTATGGCAAACCCCATTGCCCAGCCAGCCCGACCCCGCCGCCAGCCACCAATACCACGCATCAGGGCCTCACCCTGGAACCTCACCCCAGGGCAGATCCACACCCTATACCGGCTGGACCGTGCAACAATCCTGCACATCACCGCCATGATTCAGGACAACATCAGCAGCCTAATTGACACCCCCACCGCCACCCCCCCCCTCTTGAAGGTTGTCTCAGTTCTGCATTTCCTTGGCACTGGCACCTATCAACACACGGTTGGTGAGCTGCACGGCATATCACAACCGTGTTTCTCAAAAATCCTGGTACAGGCACTGGATGCCCTGTTGCGCCATGTGTCGGAACACATAGCCCTACCCCGCACCCTCCCCGAGGTCATTGCCACCAAGTTGGCCTTCCATGCCATAGCAGGTATGCCAAATTGCATAGGCGCAGTTGACTGCACCCACGTCGAGCTGACAGTACCACATGCAATTGAGGCGGTGTTCCGCAATAGGAAACAGTATCACTCTTTGAATGTCCAGATGGTTTGTGATGCCATGCAACTGATTACACACTGCTGTGCACGTTTCCCAGGCTCATCACATGACTCAATGGTACTGCGGAATTCCACGTTGCCACGGTACATGGAACGCTATGCCGGACAAAGCACGTGGCTATTGGGTGAGTACAGCTGACGATGCTACAACCCTGTCGGAGTGGTGTGTGTGTAGGCCAATGAGCATTGTGAGTGTGCCGCTGTGACCGCACATGCATCACCCCCCTTCCATCTAACAAATACACAGCAGATGCCAAACATCATGAAGGAAGACATGATAGGGCACCACAATGTGCCCGTGCACATGCTGCCACAGCCAATCCCGTCACTGTCCCATTAACCCTGTGCCACTGCAGACACCCACCCTCAATTGAAACACTGCCCCAAAAAGCACGGGAGGCGTGTAAATGAGACGACGTGTATTTACTACTTCCGTAGAGTGGAGTCACTCTGCCATGTGTGGACAGCACTGCACCATGACATGCACACAATCAAATTTCACCCGCAGGGCACAGTAAACATGCAAGTCAATGTGTAGGCCCATATGCAGTCAGCGACATACCTCGTGATGGCCGAAACATACCTCCAGACACTGCATGGTACATATGCATGAATGAATGATGATACAAGAATGCACAGCAGCAGATGAGGACATGATGCCACAAACACTGACATGTTCCCCCATCTACATCCCATGTAGGTGATGCGGGATATGCACTCACGCCATGGATGATGACACCTGTACGGAGACCAAGGAACAGGCATGAAGAGGCATACAATAGGGCACATATCCGCACACGTGGAATGATTGAGAGGACATTTGGACTGCTGAAGGCCCATTTCGGCTGTCTGAGCAGATCTGGCGGATCACTGCTGTACAGCCCAGTGAAGACGGGCAAAATCACGCTCGTATGTGCCATGCTGCACAATATATGCCTGCGCAGGAACATCCCAATGCCACCAGACGCAGATGAGGAAGATGGGGATGGGGATGGAGATGGGGATGGGGATGGGGATGGGGATGGGGATGGAGATGGGGATGGGATGGCACCGCCTCCCCCTGGGGGTCCACATGATGGCCAGAGAGCACGGGATGCCCTGATTGGCATTTACTTTTGAGTCACAGCACATTCACAGAAATGCACAAACATGGTGACGACAATGAATTAATAGTTGCACTGCAAAATAAATGATCAATGTCCACACATGTATGTCTTGATTTGAAATGGTGATGTATTGATGTGATAACAAAAGGGAAGAAGGTGCATTGGTTAGGGAAGCTGTACACCCGGGGCCACCCACCATCCAAACGTGCCCACCCCCACCCAGAGCCCATTGTCCAAACCCCCAAAACTACCTACCCCACCACCCAAACGTGCCCACCCCTCTCACACCCTTGTAGTCCACATGTGTCCTGCACTGCCCCACACACATGCCATCACTTCCGCGTGCGCTTCTGTGCCTGTGCAACCTTGCCCGAAGGACCCGTTAGCCTACTCGAGCGCCTCCTTGGACTGGCATTAGTGGAGCTGGATGGGGTGGTAGTGTTTGATGGCCCAGAATCTGGGATTGAGGGCATCCGTGCCAGATTTGCCTGTTGGCCAACCAACATGGCCTCTACAAGCCTGGAGGTGTGGTCGTTGCCCTCCCGCACATGGCATGCAAGGGTCACTATGGTGCTCGCAAAGCGTCCAATGGACCTCGACAGGCGACGCACTGAGGCGCTGTAGCTCTCCCTCTGCAGCCTGGATTCCTCTAGCTGCCTCTCCACCAGCTGGGTGAGGGTAGCCTGCTGGTCCTCCATCCGCTGCATGCGGGCATTCAGTTCGGCCATGGATGGGGTGGGCGACCTCATGGGACTCCCCAGTGAAGTGGGGCTGAACCCCAGCTCATGGAAGGAGCCCAGGTCTTCCAATGTGGGCATCTCCCCCTGTGGCCCCGTTTCCGAGTGCTCTTGCGGGGCACTGTTATCACTGCAGGCCGCCCCCTCTGCAGTGCTGCTGCCTTCGGTGTTGTGTTGGGTGTCCATGATAGGTTCCCGTGGCACCTGTCTAGACTCAGCCAGTGTGGAGACGGTGGGGATGTCGGTGGTGGTGGTGTGCCGCACATCTGTAGTGGCTGGTAATGTGGCCAGAGGTGCAGAACTGCCGGCAGCATCCTCCTGTGTGGTGGCGGTGGCTAGTGTACTTGCCGATGCAGATTGGCTGGCCTGTTGTGCAGTATCACTGTCACTTGAAACGGCTGTGGGGACACAAAGGGCATGAAATTAGTGTCGTTGTGGTGGCTGATGGGTGCATCACATGCGTCATTAAGATTGTACATTGAATAGTGTTAGTCACATGCATCTGATTGCTGGTGTCTGCATTCATTGATATTGGTTGCCATACGGATCATGATGGGTCCTTTGGCGCACACATGCACTGCCTGGGGAGGGGGGATTGTTCATGGGTCCTTTGGCCCACACATGCACTGCCTGGGGGGGGGGATTGTTCATGGGTCCTTTGGCCCACACATGCACTGCCTGGGGGGGGGGTTGTTAATGGGTCCTTTGGCCCACACATGCACTGCCTGGGGGGGGGGTTGTTAATGGGTCCTTTGGCCCACACATGCACTGCCTGGGGGGGATTGTTCATGGGTTTTTTGGCCCACACATGCACTGCCTGGGGGGGGGGATTGTTCATGGGTCCTTTGGCCCACACATGCACTGCCTGGGGGGGGGGTTGTTAATGGGTCCTTTGGCCCAGTACTCACAACTGCATATTTACATGTGGCATTCATGTTTGGGTACTTATCGGCATCTGCAGGTGGGCTCACTCCTGCCTCAGCCTGCCCGATCCCATGGATTCCCTCTAGGTGGAGGACGCTGCTGCAACGCTCCTCCCATGCTTGCAGCCTCAGTGGGGAAGGGGGTCCTCCGCCTGTCCCACTGCTGCGTTGGCGGTGCGAGGAAATTAGGTTGCGTACCCTCAGCCTCAGGTCGTCCCAACGCTTGTGGCAGTCCTTCACGCTCCTCACTGCCACGCCCACGGCGGTGCACTTGCGTGCAGCTTCGGCCCACACCTCCTTCCTCCGCTGCTGTGTGGCACGCCGTTGGTCGGCGCTGAACAGCATCTCAGCATTGTCCACAATGTGCTCCACCAAGACGGTCAGCTCCGCCTCGCTGAAGCGCTGTTTGCGCTGCCTCTGAGCAGGAATCCTGGCAGTCATGCTGGTGGTCCCTTTTGGCTTCTCAGAGTTCGGATTGTGCTTGTGCTGGCTCTGGATGGCAATGGATTGTGCTTTTATATGAGGGCCGCCTCTCTGTTTCCTGTTTTGGCGATCATGGTATTTCCGGTTCCGTGTCCGTGGTGGCGGAGGCGGAAACGGGTTTAGCGCCACTTGTGGCTTCGTTATTTCCATTTCCGTGGGGTTTTCCGTGACGGCGGTAACAACGTTTCCGAGTCCGTGTGGTGCGCGCGGCCGACAGCGTGTAATCGGACAGTTTTTCCGCAACCTTGCGGACACGGAAACGTTTTTACCGCCGTCACGGATTTTGCACGGTCCCGGAATGGCAGGTTGTAATGAGGCCCAATGTCTTTCTCTGAAAATGCTGCAAGAACATCCTAAACCAGGAAACGTGCCTACTTCTGATGTGCTTCGATATGTTCGAGTGGCAGGCTAGCTCTGGGCAGGGTCCTCTACAGGCAGCCTATGCCATCTGCATGCCCTTCCCAGCAAGATCTCTTGCTGCACTAAATTTAAAGGGCATCATTTTCCAAAACACCAAAAAACAAGGGTATCAAAATGTGTCAGTGGTGTATGCCAGGTTTTACACCCGTTTTTGTAACTCTGCCATATTTTAACATTTTGTGCAGGTGGATTGAGGTAGCGGAATGGGAGGAAAGTTCCTGCCTGCCTTTTCCGCCCCACCTGCAAAACTGCCTGCTTTCACGCCTGTATGACATTTTCATACTGGTGTAAAACAATGGGCAGCATTACAAGTATGGTGGTACAGTAACAACCGCACCGGTAGTGCTACCGACACCGTTGCTACCGTACCGCCATACTACAAGCTGTGCTCGTGGGTGCCTGTCAGCTTGCCAGGTCTGACCTGGCGGGCTGACAGGCACCCGCGCGCACAGCAAGACAGATGCATCGGCACCGTTGGGAAGGGTGCCGGTGCATCCGACGTCCCTATTCCCATTGAGCCCTATGGGGTTCAAATGGGAATGGGGATGTACCGGGCCCGGCACCAGCGAATTGGCAATTACTGGGTCCCGCTGGGCCCGGAATAGCCCGGTAATTGCCCATTCGTGGGTGCCGGACCAAGATGCGAGTTTGGAGGTAGCCATAACGGTTTTACCGGCAAGACTACCTCCAACCTCGTAATGAGGCCCAATGACTGCATAGGGAATCTGCCTTTTTTTGTACTGGTAAAAACAGTCAATATTCCATTAGAATCCATTGTAAATTTTGTCCGCCATGTTTAATTGGCAAGCAACGTGTATACCATTTGCAAAACAGAGCGTTGGACAAGGTCTCGCAGCAATTTCTCCTGTTTCAACAGCTTTTTTGTTTGCACTAAGTCTTGCAAATTTGGAAAATTGCATGGAGGGGAGCAAGTACATGTAAGTGCAAATGTAATTTAATTCTTTGGATATTGACCCCGGAAGTACCTTCTAGCTCCGGTAACTAGATGCCGCTTTTGGTTTCGGTACCCTGACTTTCTGCACCTCTTACCTTCTCTCCCGTGAACCCCTTCCTTCCTCCCATGTCTCCTCATCCCTCACATCTCTTCAAAGTAAAGAACTTGTTTAAATCGTCATTAGGTTATTCCGCAAAAGTTGTGTGTCCGTTTAAAAAAAATGTTTAAATATTGTGTTATCCCAATATAAGGATCAATGAAATTCAAACTTCAATATTTGGAACCGTTTTTTCAAAATTGTCTTGTGCGAGAACCCCCAATCCCCACTTATAGGGGTTCTCTTGCTATCGCCGTGTAAAAAACATGACAAGTGCCACCTATGATTGCCACTCCATCCCTGGTGCATGTGCGTGCTCCCAATCTTTACTAAATCCATATGTGTTACAATCTCCTATAAGCACACACGATGGCGCTGTTTCCACGCTTTAGCCTGTGGGATCTTTACCTACTAGAACGGTTCATGCCCATTAGTTGTGGAAATAGATCATTCTGCAAAGCACAGCTCTAAGAGTCAGCAAAATGTCGACATCAAAAGGCTCGCACACAAAAACACAACTCGTGGGGACAGGGGGCTCGAGTCCTGCAAATGCAAGCTGCGGCAAGCTGGCCTGGAGGACACAAATTGGAAAAATGGTTATGAGACCGGCGAAGCCGCAGAAGAGCTGGTCACATGCGAACCACGCTAAGATGAAATGCCGTTTCGAGAGAGGCTCTTCAGTGTTCGTTTCCAACACTGATTGCACATCGGGAACACCTAGCGGCCAGTTTGCAGAATGTTTGCGAGCACACCGAATTCTGCGGTTTGTCCTTCAGACAAGGGGGGGCGCTGCAGGCTACTGATGTGGAGCCTGTCCAGTGGCCAGTGATTTCCTTATCCCGACGCTCCCCATCTCCGCTCCAAAGCTGGGGAGGGTGGAGAGGGGGTGGGGCAGGTTGTGTTTCGATCTATAAGTGTCTCTCCTGGATCATGTATCAAGCAGACGCTGGCACCAGCTATCTCCCTCCCTCCCTATAGAATTACAGTGAAAACCACAGCGCGGGGAAGCCAGCCTCCCCCGTCCCGGACCACCGCCGCCTCTCTCTTTCCTCCCTGCTACCATGGCAACGGGAGGAAGATGCTGCCGAGGAAGGATGCTGGTCCCCAGAGAGCGGAGGAGGGAGGGAGGTTGGGGAAGGGGAGGGAGGTATAGCAGGCATGGATGAAAAAAAAGGTGCGAATGAAGGGAAGTCGAGAAGGAGGGGTACAAGGAGAGAGAGAATAAAATGAAATTAGAAAAGGAAAAAGGGAGTAGAAAGGAACAGTGTATATGGAGGTAAGCAAGCAAGGCATGGGGTGGGTGGCGGCAGGGGAAAGGAAGGGAGTTCAGAAGGGGTATGCGCGAGCGACAGAACGCGGGGGGGGGGGGGGGGTGTGGAATCAGGCAGGAACTGAGAAATGGGCAGGGAGGAGGCGAGGGAAGGCGAGAGGTAGGATGCGTGAGAGGAGGCCCAGAGGGTTGCAGAGGGTGGGTGATAGCTGGCAATGAGTCGCATATGCGTCGCAGCCATGCGTGCACGCGGTGGAAGTGTGCACTCGTGTGAGCATCGCATGCACGTGGTAGCAGTGTGCGCCCAGAGCAGTGTGGACGTGGGATCGTGTCTTGTCCCTAGTGCGCGCGTGTTATCCGCGTGTGCACGAACCGTGCACGCTTCATATCAGTGTGCGCAATGTCAGGAGCAGCGTGTTCACGTGCGTGTTGTGAGAGTGCATACACTTGGTAGAAGTGGTCATGTGTGTCGGCCGTGTGTGTGCCAGAAGTGGTGCGTGTGTGTGTGGTGTCACTGCACGCGCAGCATAGGGGTGTAAGCGTGGCCACATTGCGTTCGCAGCGTGCATCGTTCTGCGATGTGTGCATGTGGGAGCCGTGTGCATTGACAGTGGCACGGTGCATTCACGCGAGTGATGTGTGCATGTCGCAGCAGCGGGTTTGCGGTGTGGGTGTGCGCCAGCAGCCTGCAGCTGTGGTGGAACGCATGCTGGCAGTGTGTATATTAGCAAGGTGTGCCCATGGCATCACAGCGGAGTGCACAATAATCGCGCACACACACGGCACCTGTCCTAGCATAGCAGCAGCACGCTCGTGTGTATAGCACTGTGCATGCCTGGTGCATGGTAGCACCGAGTCTGTGGGGTACAATGGTGCACATGTGGTAGTGAACTGTACATGTGATGGCATTGGTGTGTGTGTGCGTGTGGTAGTCGCGCATGTGAGTGTGATAGCAGCAGGTACACGTGACAGCAGTGTGTACTCTGTGTCTCGTCTCCCCCTCCCCAGTGGGCTTCTAGACCAGAGGGCCGGGCCGGAGTCCTCCCCTCCCATGAATCCCCCCCCCCACCCCCTCCCGCCGCCCCTCCCGCCCGAAATGACGCGGCTCCATCATCGCCATTGATTTGCTCCGGGACCACGAGTCCTCCGGGTGGGTGGAAGGAGGGGGGCTCATCGTACACCTGCCGCTGCCAGGAGTGAACGCAGCATCCCCGGTAATTAATTCCTGTCATCCCTTCTAGAATCGGCTAATATCCTCCAATGTGTATAAAGTCGCCGCCTCGAATCCCCGCGGCTCTCTGGAGCGCTCCGGCCCCGTTATCCGGGTGCGCCCTCATCCATCTGACGGCGCCTCACATCTTCTCCATTTTCACCTGCAGTCCGTTTTGGGCTGTAAACACAGCCACGCGCACAGTCTTGCCAAGAGGACAGCCTGTGTACCCACTTAGTGCCATCCCGCCAAGGGAGGGAGTCGCGTCCACATGACGGCGGCTATCGGCAACGGTGGTACCCATTTCCGTGGCACGGCATTCCCATCTCTTCTTCACGCCTTCATCTGTTGAGTGGACATTTAGTCCACGCGGTAGGTGAGTACATAACTCCTTGCGCGTGTGTTAGGGCGTGTGGGGTGTTGCTGGAGGAAGTGGTAGGGGCAGTGGAAGATTGGGTATGGGGTGTGTGTTTGAAGGTGGCAGATGTGCCTTGGGTGGCAGCAGAGGAGTAGACGTGGGGTATGTTGGCAAGGGCCATGATTGGGGTATTTGGGTGGGTGAGGGAGAATGTGGTTTGAGAGGTGGAGGGCGGGGTAGGAAGTGTGGTGGATACCCTATGAGCTGCACTGGAGAAAAGCTGCGGGTGATGAGTGTCAGGGAGATGGCTGGTGAGGTGGCTGGTGATGCGTGTCTGGGAGGTGGCTGGTGAGGTGGCTGGTGATGAGTGTCAGGGAGGTGGCTGGTGATGAGTGTCAGTGAGGTGGCTGGTGAGGTGGCTGGTGATGAGTGTCAGGGAGATGGCTGGTGAGGTGGCTGGTGATGAGTGTCTGGGAGGTGGCTGGTGAGGTGGCTGGTGATGAGTGTCAGGGAGGTGGCTGGTGATGAGTGTCAGTGAGGTGGCTGGTGAGGTGGCTGGTGATGAGTGTGGGTGAGGTGGCTGGTGAGGTGGCTGGTGATGAGTGTCAGTGAGGTGGCTGGTGAGGTGGCTGATGATGAGTGTCAGTGAGGTGGCTGGTGATGAGTTTGGGTGAGGTGGCTGGTGAGGTGGCTGGTGATGAGTGTCAGTGAGGTGGCTGGTGATGAGTGTGGGTGAGGTGGCTGGTGAGGTGGCTGATGATGAGTGTCAGTGAAGTGGCTGGTGAGGTGGCTGATGATGAGTGTCAGTGAGGTGGCTGGTGATGAGTGTCAGCGAGGTGGCTGGTGAGGTGGCTGGTGATGAGTGTCAGTGAGGTGGATGGTGAGGAGTGTCAGTGAGGTGGCTGGTGAGGTGGCTGGTGATGAGTGTCAGTGAAGTGGCTGGTGATGAGTGTCAGTGAGGTGGCTGATGATGAGTGTCAGTGAGGTGGCGGGTGATGAGTGTCGGTGAGGTGGCTAGTGATGAGTGTCAGTCAGGTAGCTGGTGATGAGTGTCGGGGAGGCGGCTGGTGATGAGTGTCAGTGAGGTGGCTGGTGAGGTGGCTGGTGATGAGTGTCAGTGAGGTGGCTGGTGATGAGTGTCGGGAGGTGGCTGGTGATGAGTGTCAGTGAGGTGGCTGGTGAGGTGGCTGATGATGAGTGTCAGTGAGGTGGCGGGTGATGAGTGTCGGTGAGGTGGCTAGTGAGGTGGCTGGTGAGGAGTGTCAGTGAGGTAGCTGGTGATGAGTGTCGGGCAGGTGGCATGTGATGAGTGTCAGTGAGGTGGCTGGTGAGGTGGCTGATGATGAGTGTCAGTGAGGTGGTGGGTGATGAGTGTCGGTGAGGTGGCTGGTGAGGTGGCTGGTGATGAGTGTCAGTGAGGTCGCTGGTGATGAGTGTCAGGGAGGTGGCTGGTGATGAGTGTTAGTGAGGTGGCTGGTGAGGTGGCTGGTGATGAGTGTCAGTGAGGTGGCTGGTGATGAGTGTCGGGGAGGTGGCTGGTGATGAGTGTCAGTGAGGTGGCTCGTGATGAGTGTCGGGGAGGTGGCTGGTGATGAGTGTCAGTGAGGTGGCTGGTGAGGTGGCTGGTGATGAGTGTCAGTGAGGTGGCTGGTGAGGTGGCTGATGATGAGTGTCAGTGAGGTGGCTGGTGATGAGTGTCGGGGAGGTGGCTGGTGATGAGTGTCAGTGAGGTGGCTGGTGAGGTGGCTGGTGATGAGTGTCAGGGAGGTGGCTGGTGAGGTGGCTGATGATGAGTGTCAGTGAGGTGGCTGGTGATGAGTGTCAGGGAGGTAGCTGGTGAGGTGGCTGCTAATGAGTGTCAGTGAGGTGGCTGGTGATGAGTGTCAGGGAGGTGGCAGGTGATGAGTGTCAGTGAGGTGGCTGGTGAGGTGGCTGGTGATGAGTGTCAGTGAGGTGGCTGGTGAGGTGGCTGATGAGGAGTGTCAGTGAGGTGGCTGGTGATGAGTGTCAGTGAGGTGGCTGATGATGAGTGTCAGTGAGGTGGCTGTTGAGGTGGCTGATGATGAGTGTCAGTGAGGTGGCTGGTGATGAGTGTCAGTGAGGTGGCTGGTGAGGTGGCTGGTGATGAGTGTCCGTGAGGTGGCTGGTGAGGTGGCTAGTGATGAGTGTGGGTGAGGTGGCTGGTGAGGTGGCTGGTGATGAGTGTCAGTGAGGTAGCTGGTGATGAGTGTCAGGGAGGTTGCTGATGATGAGTGTCAGAGGTGGCTGGTGAGGTGGCTGGTGATGAGTGTCAGTGAGGTGGCTGGTGAGATGGCTGGTGATGAGTGTCAGGGAGGTGGCTGGTGAGGTGGCTGGTGATGAGTGTCAGGGAGGTGGCTGGTGATGAGTGTCAGAGGTGGCTGGTGAGTTGGCTGGTGATGAGTGTCAGTGAGGTGGCTGGTGTAGGTGGCTGATGAGTGTCAGTGAGGTGGCTGGTGAGGTGGCTGATGATGAGTGTCAGTGAGGTGGCTGGTGAGGTGGCTGGTGATGAGTGTCGGGAAGGTGGCTGGTGATGAATGTCAGAGGTGGCTGTGATGTGGCTGGTGATGAGTGTCAGTGAGGTGGCTGGTGAGATGGCTGGTGATGAGTGTCAGTGAGGTGGCTGGTGAGATGGCTGGTGATGAGTGTCAGGGAGGTGGCTGGTGATGAGTGTCGGAGGTGGCTGGTGATGAGTGTCAGAGGTGGCTGGTGAGTTGGCTGGTGATGAGTGTCAGTGAGGTGGCTGGTGTAGGTGGCTGATGAGTGTCAGTGAGGTGGCTGGTGAGGTGGCTGATGATGAGTGTCAGTGAGGTGGCTGGTGAGGTGGCTGGTGAGGTGGCTGGTGATGAGTATCAGTGAGGTGGCTGGTGATGAGTGTCAGTGAGGTGGCTGGTGAGGTGGCTGGTGATGAGTGTCGGGAAGGTGGCTGGTGATGAGTGTCAGAGGTGGCTGTGATGTGGCTGGTGATGAGTGTCAGTGAGGTGGCTGGTGAGATGGCTGGTGATGAGTGTCAGGGAGGTGGCTGGTGATGAGTGTCAGAGGTGGCTGGTGAGTTGGCTGGTGATGAGTGTCAGTGAGGTGGCTGGTGAGGTGGCAGGTGATGAGTTTGGGTGAGGTGGCTGGTGAGGTGGCTGGTGATGAGTGTCAGTGAGGTGGCTGGTGATGAGTGTCAGTGAGGTGGCTGGTGAGGTGGCTGATGATGAGTGTCAGTGAAGTGGCTGGTGAGGTGGCTGATGATGAGTGTCAGTGAGGTGGCTGGTGATGAGTGTCAGCGAGGTGGCTGGTGAGGTGGCTGGTGATGAGTGTCAGTGAGGTGGATGGTGAGGAGTGTCAGTGAGGTGGCTGGTGAGGTGGCTGGTGATGAGTGTCAGTGAAGTGGCTGGTGATGAGTGTCAGTGAGGTGGCTGATGATGAGTGTCAGTGAGGTGGCGGGTGATGAGTGTCGGTGAGGTGGCTAGTGATGAGTGTCAGTCAGGTAGCTGGTGATGAGTGTCGGGGAGGCGGCTGGTGATGAGTGTCAGTGAGGTGGCTGGTGAGGTGGCTGGTGATGAGTGTCAGTGAGGTGGCTGGTGATGAGTGTCAGTGAGGTGGCTGGTGATGAGTGTCAGTGAGGTGGCTGGTGAGGTGGCTGATGATGAGTGTCAGTGAGGTGGCGGGTGATGAGTGTCGGTGAGGTGGCTGGTGAGGTGGCTGGTGATGAGTGTCAGTGAGGTCGCTGGTGATGAGTGTCGGGGAGGTGGCTGGTGATGAGTGTCAGTGAGGTGGCTGGTGAGGTGGCTCGTGATGAGTGTCGGGGAGGTGGCTGGTGATGAGTGTCAGTGAGGTGGCTGGTGAGGTGGCTGGTGAGGTGGCTGATGATGAGTGTCAGTGAGGTGGCTGGTGATGAGTGTCGGGGAGGTGGCTGGTGATGAGTGTCAGTGAGGTGGCTGGTGAGGTGGCTGGTGATGAGTGTCAGGGAGGTGGCTGGTGAGGTGGCTGATGATGAGTGTCAGTGAGGTGGCTGGTGAGGTGGCGGGTGATGAGTGTCAGGGAGGTGGCTGGTGAGGTGGCTGCTAATGAGTGTCAGTGAGGTGGCTGGTGATGAGTGTCAGGGAGGTGGCTGGTGATGAGTGTCAGTGAGGTGGCTGGTGAGGTGGCTGGTGATGAGTGTCAGTGAGGTGGCTGGTGAGGTGGCTGATGAGGAGTGTCAGTGAGGTGGCTGGTGATGAGTGTCAGTGAGGTGGCTGATGATGAGTGTCAGTGAGGTGGCTGTTGAGGTGGCTGATGATGAGTGTCAGTGAGGTGGCTGGTGATGAGTGTCAGTGAGGTGGCTGGTGAGGTGGCTGGTGATGAGTGTCCGTGAGGTGGCTGGTGAGGTGGCTAGTGATGAGTGTGGGTGAGGTGGCTGGTGAGGTGGCTGGTGATGAGTGTCAGTGAGGTAGCTGGTGATGAGTGTCAGGGAGGTTGCTGATGATGAGTGTCAGAGGTGGCTGGTGAGGTGGCTGGTGATGAGTGTCAGTGAGGTGGCTGGTGAGATGGCTGGTGATGAGTGTCAGGGAGGTGGCTGGTGAGATGGCTGGTGATGAGTGTCAGGGAGGTGGCTGGTGATGAGTGTCAGAGGTGGCTGGTGAGTTGGCTGGTGACGAGTGTCAGTGAGGTGGCTGGTGTAGGTGGCTGATGAGTGTCAGTGAGGTGGCTGGTGAGGTGGCTGATGATGAGTGTCAGTGAGGTGGCTGGTGAGGTGGCTGGTGATGAGTGTCGGGAAGGTGGCTGGTGATGAATGTCAGAGGTGGCTGTGATGTGGCTGGTGATGAGTGTCAGTGAGGTGGCTGGTGAGATGGCTGGTGATGAGTGTCAGTGAGGTGGCTGGTGAGATGGCTGGTGATGAGTGTCAGGGAGGTGGCTGGTGATGAGTGTCGGAGGTGGCTGGTGATGAGTGTCAGAGGTGGCTGGTGAGTTGGCTGGTGATGAGTGTCAGTGAGGTGGCTGGTGTAGGTGGCTGATGAGTGTCAGTGAGGTGGCTGGTGAGGTGGCTGATGATGAGTGTCAGTGAGGTGGCTGGTGAGGTGGCTGGTGAGGTGGCTGGTGATGAGTATCAGTGAGGTGGCTGGTGATGAGTGTCAGTGAGGTGGCTGGTGAGGTGGCTGGTGATGAGTGTCGGGAAGGTGGCTGGTGATGAGTGTCAGAGGTGGCTGTGATGTGGCTGGTGATGAGTGTCAGTGAGGTGGCTGGTGAGATGGCTGGTGATGAGTGTCAGGGAGGTGGCTGGTGATGAGTGTCAGAGGTGGCTGGTGAGTTGGCTGGTGATGAGTGTCAGTGAGGTGGCTGGTGTAGGTGGCTGATGAGTGTCAGTGAGGTGGCTGGTGAGGTGGCTGATGATGAGTGTCAGTGAGGTGGCTGGTGAGGTGGCTGGTGATGAGTGTCGGTGAGGTGGCTGGTGATGAGTGTCAGGGAGGTGGCTGGTGATGAGTGTCAGAGGTGGCTGTGAGGTGGCTGATGATGAGTGTCAGTGAGGTGACTGTGAGGTGGCTGGTGATGAGTGTCGGTGAGGTGGCTGGTGATGAGTGTCAGGGAGGTGGCTGGTGAGGTGGCTGGTGATGAGTGTCAGGGAGGTGGCTGGTGAGGTGGCTGGTGATGAGTGTCAGTGAGGTGGCTGGTGATGAGTGTCAGGGAGGTGGCTGGTGATGAGTGTCAGAGGTGGCTGTGAGGTGGCTGGTGATGAGTGTCGGGAAGGTGGCTGGTGATGAGTGTCAGAGGTGGCTGTGATGTGGCTGGTGATGAGTGTCAGTGAGGTGGCTGGTGAGATGGCTGGTGATGAGTGTCAGGGAGGTGGCTGGTGATGAGTGTCAGAGGTGGCTGGTGAGTTGGCTGGTGATGAGTGTCAGTGAGGTGGCTGGTGTAGGTGGCTGATGAGAGTCAGTGAGGTGGCTGGTGAGGTGGCTGATGATGAGTGTCAGTGAGGTGGCTGGTGAGGTGGCTGGTGATGAGTGTCGGTGAGGTGGCTGGTGATGAGTGTCAGGGAGGTGGCTGGTGATGAGTGTCAGAGGTGGCTGTGAGGTGGCTGATGATGAGTGTCAGTGAGGTGTCTGTGAGGTGGCTGGTGATGAGTGTCGGTGAGGTAGCTGGTGATGAGTGTCAGGGAGGTGGCTGGTGAGGTGGCTGGTGATGAGTGTCAGGGAGGTGGCTGGTGAGGTGGCTGGTGATGAGTGTCGGTGAGGTGGCTGGTGATGAGTGTCAGGGAGGTGGCTGGTGATGAGTGTCGGTGAGGTGGCTGGTGCGGGTCTAGAGTAGCATCAGTCTTGGCAGATGAGGGGGTGAGAGGAGTGTCTGCGGTCCTAACGGATGGTGTGTTGGGGGTATTGGGAGTGTAGGATAGGGAGTGAGGTGTGTTGTGGGGATGGAGGGCGGGGTCCAGAGGGGTCTGTGGAGGAGGGGGAGATTTATGGATGTCAGTGGTGGTGATGGGCGGCTGGATATTGGAGAAAATTGGGATTTGAGGGGTGTTGGTGGCAGAGGATGGTCTGAGCGTTGTCTATGGCAGGGGTCTGCAACCTTTGGCACTCCAGATGTTTTGAACTATACAACTCCCATCAGCCTCAGCCATCATAGTGAATAGTAGGGGATCATGGGAATCGAAGTCCAAAATATCCTGCGAGCCAATGGTAGCAGACCCGTGGCCTATGGTTTTAGAACTGAGTTTTAGGGGTTAGTGGTGATGGGGAAGGATGGTTATGAGGGGGGAATACGTGAAAATGGAGAATGAGATATGAGTAGGCGAGGATAAAAGTTGATGTGTGAGCAGTGTCTTCAATGGGCGGAACCTGAGATGTGTCAGGGGTGTGGAAAGATGATGACCAAGGGTTCCAGTGCTAATTGAAGGTGGGATGTGTTTGTGGAGAATGGAGCGAGATGGATTTCGTTGGTTGTTCTGAGGGTATATAAGGTTTGAGTTCTGTTATTGGTGATGGAGGTGGGAGGGTTTCAATGGTGGAGGAACAAGGGTTGTTAGAGTTGTTTTGGTGGAGGAGGAGGGTGTAAGAGTGAATTTATTTTTGGGGTTGGGGTGTGGCCTGTGAAGAGTATTGTGAAGGATAGGGGTTGTGCATTGTTAGTGGATGATGGAAGGTGGGTGTTGTAGTGGTGGTCATGGTAAAGGGCGCAATGGGATGTCAGTGGTGTTAGGAAATATGTGAAATGCACAAGCCAATCGCGGTGAAGGAAGTGGCTATGTCACAAGAGGAACAGTGTCTCTAGTGTTGATGAAAGATGGCACGTGAGCAGTGTTGGTGATGGAGGATCGCACACAAGGGGTTATCAGTGATGGAGGAGAGAGGTGGCATTGTGGGGTTTGGTTGTGATGGGTGTTGGAATTGTGGCTGGAATATGAGGCGTTTCAGGTGTGTGGTGAAAGAAGAGGTGTGGGTTGGGGAGTGGTGAGAGAGGATGCCATGAAAGTAAGGTCAGTGGTGTGGATCTTGAGGTGTAATGGTTGTCAGTGGTAGTAGGGGATGGTGTATGTGAGGTGGCCACTGTGACAGTGGATGAGTGCAAGTGCTTATTTGTATGGAGTGGGAATGGGGATAGGATGTGCAAGGTGTCAGTCATGGTGGCAGAGGAAAGTGTGAGAGAGGGATTAGTGGTGGTGGAGGGTGGGGTGAGGGATCTTCGTGGTGGTAGAGCATAAGGTGTCAAGGGAGTTGGCCTTGGTGGAGGCTGAAGAGTGAGGATTGTCAGGGGTGATGGTGAGTGAGTATTTGGTGTCAGTGATGAGATGGTGTCAGATAGGCTGTAGAATGTGTTGAGTAGAAAGAATGGTCAATAACGTGTTAGTTTGGATGTAATGGGTATCAGTGATGTAGAAGGATGACGAGTAAAGACACGGATGGAGAACAAGGTGTGGTTGCAAATAAGGGTGTAATGGAACTTCGGCTTTGGGTAAGTATTCGACTGAATTTCCAGCTGAAAAGTAGCTATCCGGCTCATTTAAATGCAATATAACAAGTCAGAGAGGCAAATATGGAGTGCAGATTGCAAAAGGGAATGTCATTAAAATGTAAAAGAAAGCATTACTAATTAAATATAAGACTAATGTGCGTATGTTTGTGTGGTGAGGATGAGTCGGAGGAGAGTATAGTTTGTTCCTATGGGAAATGCCTATCGAGAAACTTCAATTCATAACAAGTGGTGGAGACGTGTAGGGCAGGGGAAGTCCGTATTTTACACAGAGTGACTTGCCACCACCTAAGAGGACTCTGAGGAGCTTTATGTTGGGAAATCTCTTGTTTCCCTATGAGCCAGTAAGCCTGAGAGATTATAAAGACATATGATATGGCATTTATAACATGCCTATACAGAAGTGTTTCAAGGCGCGATGAGGCATGGGAGTGGAACAGAGGGAGGACAAAGAGAACGATCTTACTAGGCCTACTGAAATTGAGATCGCACAGGTGCAGGGGAGAGGGGAGGGGATAAGTGCCAGGGGCAGGGGAGGAAGGGCGAGTGCAGCCAGCATGTGGCAAGTGCAAGGGTTGAGTAAAGACAGCAGGTGTCCAATAAGTGCAGGTAAGGGGACTGTAGGGTGGCAGATACAGACCGAAGTGCAGGGGTTGCCAGGAGGCAGTGCGGGTGTGCAACTGGGTGGGCAGGGTTCTGGGCCCAAATTCAGAGGGTAGCCAGGTGGCCAGTGCAGTATCAGACAAGAGATCAGCAGGGGAGATGAAGAGAGACGGCAGAAGCAAAGAGGAAGGTCTTGAGGTGCTTCCGGAACCGGAGATGGTTCTGCTCAGGTTTCAGAGAGCAGGTAGGCTGTTCCAGAGGGAGGCACCAGCCGAAGAAAGAGATCTACCTACAACTCGTTGCTTGGAGAAGCGACTGACCCTGAGGGAGTTGGAGGTGGAGAAGCGAAGAGCTTGAGTAGGAAGATATTTCCGAATAGAAAGTTGAAGGTATTGTGGTCCTAGGCCATAGAAGGCCTAGTGGACAATGCAGAGGGCCTTGAACTTCATCCTTGCGGGCCACTGGGAGCCAATGGAGAGATTTGAGGGCTGGGGAGATAGGATCCCTGGGCTTGCGGCCAAGTATAAGTCTTGCAGTCCTGTTCTGGATGAGCTGTAGAGGGTGGAGAGTAGAGGTGAGCAGATTTAAAAAGAGGCTGTTGCAGTAGCCCAGCCTAGAGAGAGCCAGAGCTCTGGAGACAGTGAACTTCTGGGGGAAGATGAAAAAAGGAAGAATACCTCTGAGGAGGTTCATTTGGTAGTTTGACTTCTTAGAGACGTCAGAGATGTGAGGAGAGAAGGAGAGTGTGGAGTTGAAGATGACCCCGAGGTTCTTAGCCTCACAGGTGGGAGCAGAAAGAAGGCCAAGGGAGGCCCGCTAGAGAGTGACAGGAAAGGAATTTTCAGGTGTGCCGATGAGGAGGATCTCCTTCTTACTGGCATTAAGACAGAGGTCATTGGTGGCACACTGCTCCTGGAGTGCAGACAGACAGTCCGAGATAATAGAGGGAGAAGAGGTGGCAGAGGGGAGCCAGAAAATGAGCTGAGTGTCATCCGCATAGCACTGAAAGTTGGAGCAGAGAGCAGCAATGCAGTGGGTGAGAGGTGCCATGTATTGGTTGAAAAGCCAGGGAGAAATGTTCGACCCCTGGGGAACACCACAGGTAGAGAGTGAGATAGAGGAGAAGAAGGACCCAAGGGTCGGTCCAAGAGGAAAGAGGTCAGACAGGCAAGACAGGGCCTGATCAGTGATACCCAGTTTAACACAGAGTCGGTTGAGCAGGATGGCATGGTTGCCCGTGTCGAAAGCAGAAGAGAGATTGAGTAAGATGGGGACAGAGGGGTGATTAAATCAAGGTTAGAGATGATGTCTTCATGGATGTTCAGGAGAGCAGTTTCTGTGCTTATGGCTGCTCTGAAGCCAGACTGATGGTCATGGAGAAAACCAACAGATTCATTGTGAAGATTAAGCTGGGAGATGGTTAGCTTTTCTAAGAGTTTGCCCAGGAAAGGCATGATGGAGATCAGGCAATAGATAACCGGGCAGGAGGGGTCAGCTGTTTCTTGAGAAGGGGGTGCACAAGAGAGTCCTTCAGGGGGGAAGGCAAGGATCCAGTTGCGAAGGAGTGATTGCAGAAGTCGCCCAAGGCCAGAGCGAGGGTGTCAATGTGGTCCTTGATGGTATTGGAAGAACAGGGAAGAACCTGTTTTGATGAGACTTTCATAGATCTGACTTGTCTAGAAACCTTGTCAGGGGTAAACAGAGGAAAGGCAGAGAAGGAGGGAGATGAGGTGGCCGCAGGGGGGACAGAGGTAGAGGAGAGAGTTGATGGAGAATGAGGAGAGGACGAGAGGGTTGATAGGATGTCCTGGGTTTCAGAGATGAAATGAGAAGCCATGGTCGTGCAGAGGGCCTGGGAGGGGACAGGAGAAGTAGAGACTGCGGCAGGATTGGCCAGCTCCTTGCAGATTTTAAAGAGTTTGGCCGAGTTGTTAGATGCCACAGAGACGCAGGCTTGAATGTGAGCTCTCTTCTTAGTGCGGACAGAGAGCCGGTATTGCCTTTGGAGCAGGTGGTAGGCCAGTTTGTAATAGGATGCATAAGATGCCAGCCATTTCCTCTCTGCCACCATACACTTGCATTTAAGGGAGACAAGGTCAGAGTCGTACCAGGAGTTGCACTTGGCTTTGGGCTTCAAGCAGATCCTCATGACAGGGGCAAGTACATCAAGAGTATCAGAGATAGAAGAGTGGAGCATAGCCGTGAGGACTTTGTATGCTCTGCTGGGGAAATTGGTAGGAGGAAGGGTGTTTGGAAATTGGAAGACTTCACAACTGATAGGCTACCTCTTCTATGTCAATAGGGCTGGGGACAAGTCAGTTACATGTCAGCCTATGTTTTCCCTGCCCAAAATAGCCTCTTGAGAGCATATGCTTATTAGGAAATCGCTGATTATAGGCCACTCTGTCCAAATGAGAGAACTTTTCTGCATGGGCGCAGAGATAGAGAGCACAGTATCTACTGGTGTTGTGGGTTGGTGGGTTGAGAAGGCAGAGCCTTGCCTCCCAGTGTGTGGTAGGAAGGACGTATGGAAAGTGGGCATGGATTGAGATTTCGTTGAATTGAGCGATTCCCAACAGGCAAGTGTGTTATAAGCGCTTGCAGGGTTTGGGTAGATTCATCCAGATGTCAGACTTCCCCACATGTGATTACCCCTGCTCTTACCATACTGGCCTCTCTGGAAGAGTCCTCGTCCATGTTTGCTATATGGGGAAGGGAGTCTTCTCTAACAATAGAAGGGAGATGGAGTTCAATTGCCTCACATGTGCCCTCAACTTGGGTCCTGCATGAGCAAACAGAAACACGTCGTACATTAATATGTTAGCTGGAAGGAAGGTTTGCAATTCACATGAGATGGCAATATGTGTGATTTGCAATGGGAGCTGCAAATTGCAGTATTCATTTTGTTCACTGCATCCTAGCACTTTGCATTCATGAAGCCTGCCACGTCGAGTAGCGCTGGCTCTGCGCATGCAACATCCCTCCATACATATGGTCCCTCTTATTTGTAAATCTGTTATTTTTTTGGCTTGTGTGTTTTAAATAAGGATGGGATCTTGACTAAAATAAACAGATATAAATGAAACATAGAAACACATTTCAAATAGTGCGGTCAGATTTTTAAAAAACGTGTCTTTTTTAAAGTTTATTACATGATTTATTAAATGAAACAACTATTCAGCGTGAAACACCATTGCTGTATAGGTGCATTATAAATACCCAATAAATAAATAATCTGCTTCGGCCGAATACTTGGCGGTACTATTCGGTATTCGGCCGAATACTAAATATGCTATTCAGTACACCCCTAATTGCAATCCCTGGATGTGGAAGATAAAGGCAACCATGGTTTTTGTGACGGTTGAGGTACCATGGTTAATAGGGTTTGATGGTGTGTTGAGTCGTTTCTCATGAAAGGTCCAGTGTCAATGTTGTCCCCTGTCATGCAGGATGGGTTACGAGTGCTGCTGAATAGGGGTATGAAGGTTGTGAAGATGGATGATGGATTGTGAGGGGTGGTGGGGGTATCTTTGAAAGTATCGTCAGTGAAAATGAGCTGTGATGTGTTTTGGTAGTGGAGTATGGGATGTTAGGGGTTTTGGAAGGGGGTGACATTCAAGCAGCGCTGGCAGTGGTGATGGCATCTGAGGGGCCTCTGTGGTGCTGGATGAGGGAATCTGAGGGGTATGAGTGGTGCTAGAGCCTGGGCCATCAGAGATGCTGGAGGAATCTGTGCAAGGAGCATTTGTGTTGGTGTATGGCAGTGTTATATCTCCAGGCTTTTTTGCTGAGAATTCTGCTGAACATTACTCTTGAAAAATATGGAGGGTGGGGTGGGTAAGGGAATATAATGGGTAGGGGGGGTGGGGAATAGGGACTCAGTGAAAAATAAACTGGCCATCTAAGAACATAGAACCGTTAATGGGGTTTGAATTCTATTTCACTAGTGTACATGGTGTGAGGGATGTTGGTGGATGGGTGTCACTGGTGCTGTTCTGAAGATTGTTTGCTGCACACAGAGGACTGGTTAGTACATCGGTGAGGACAGGGAGCCACATTGTGTGGATTGGGTGATGTACAGAGTTGATTGGGTGATGTATTGGAAGGATAGGGGGCTGTCTTAGAAGGACTGAGGAATTCTCCAGGGCTTGGATGGTACACCAGGAGGATTGGGTAGGGTGCAAGGGAAATCACAGCCATAACATAGTGGGTAAGCTTGTTGGTACTGGGGGAGTTGTGGATTAGGCGAATAGTGTTACTACGCATGAGATGCCTGAAGTGATATTGGGGAATATGTTGGTGTGGAGTATTGAGGAGAGGGATTTTGGAGGTACGTGATTAAGCATTAATGAGGGGGCACGGGGGTGACCTATTGAGTAGTATTTCATTTCCGAGGAGTTCTGGTGGGATGGTCTGGTGAACTGTGTCTCCATCAGGACCACACCATAGCCCATCAGTCCAGGTGAGAGGGGACTGTGGAAGGCCCGGCTGAAGAAGTGCTTGGGAATGGATTGGTGAGAAATAATCAGGAGTACCCACTAATGCTTAACTGATATTAAATTGATGTTTAGATAAAGAGGATGGAATTACCCTTTCAGCTTTTATTTATTTACATTTTTAAAGCGCTCACACAGCCCGTGGGCATCGAGGCACTGTTACAGGAATATGTCTCTTAGTTGCGTATTTATAATGCGCTTAATAGCTGGAGGTTTTTTAGCGCGCACCCGGGGATCGAACCTGTGTTGCTTCGTGTCGTCTTGTTTCCAAGGCAAGCATGTTGCCACTGAGCTACCCTCCCAGGACAGACCTTGGCTTGCCTATACCCTCTTGAAATTATTCTGTGGCCTCTTTGGATTTCTAGCTCTTTGTGTGTTCTTGTGGTGCGCCCTTAAGCCTCTGGGTCAGTGGTGCGCAATATAAATGAATAAGATAGATAGATAGATAGATAGATAGATAGATAGATAGATAGATAGATAGATAGATAGATAGATAGATAGATAGATAGATAGATAGACTGGGGAGGGAAGTGGAGATAGAGGACTTAGGAATCGACTGGCATGAAGGCAGTGCGGTTCATTCTCTGCGAGGGCGGGACTGGCTTCTGGTTATTGTAGTGGGTGGGATTTAAATGCTTTGTTTAAGTGGGTACTGGGCAAGCGGGACTTGCAAGGGAACAGGTTAGTGGGTACTGAGGACTGGAGAATTTGAACGGGTATTAAAGTGGTCCATTCCGGCTATCACTGGTTCAAAGTAGCGATATAGACATCAAACACATATTCCATCTCTGCCTTCAAGAAGTGCTTAAGCCTTTAACACTTAAGCGCCTGGAATATGCAAGCTCCCGTCTCTTGGTCTTTCAGACTATGCAAGAGGCCTGCAGGAGTGCTCTTGGCATGCCACCAAAACAATTCAGGTGCTCCCATTTGCTTACAGGGACACATTTACCAAACAAGGGTGTGGGAGCTTCTCTACTGGGAATGAACATGGGTCAATAACCTGTTCTATGGAATGTCTTCCCCTCAGGAGGGTCTACAACCACGTTTTAGCTCACTGCACCCTTCGCAGAGAAGAAATATCCATTTGCATTTTAGTCTGGTCTCACCCACAAAGGCAGTCCAGCACCAAAATGCTAGGCAATTCTCCTCTCAACAAGATTACTGTCAGTAACCCCAGACACGTGATTCGGCCTTGTTGGGCCTCGTCAGTGAGGTGGAGCTGTGCCTCTCTGAGCACAGTGAGAAAGGGACAAATGTACTGTTGTATCTTTGACTCCCAGCACCACGTGGGATAGATGATTCATCTGTCTAAGCGTTGTGTTCACCAGTAGCGTCCTAGACCTTTTACCACAGCCGGTATAAAGCATTTAATGGTGAGCCCAAAGGTGAGGAAGTTAAAATGAGGAGTTGGGATGTATGGGAGTCCAGGAGCTACAACTTCTAAACTTCCGACAGGAAGTGGAAGATCACAGACTCTTCCACACGTTGCTGAAAACATTTGCTAAAGAGAGTACATTCTAAGAACTGATGAATAGGTTAACGGAAAATGGATAGTGAACTTCTCTTATGATATGATATGATTGTTTATTTATAAAGCGCCTATACATAATGTGTTTCAAAGCGCTTCAAGGCAAGGGAGGGAACAAGGGAAAATACAATTACATTCTTACAGGCCATGAACAGTAAGGATGTGAAATTAACTATCGTACTCGGCCTGACGACATTTCAGATAGTGCAAGAGCTAAGACATAGATAAGGAAGGGAGCGGGAGAGTGGGAAGAAAATGGAAACAGACAGGCGACTACCGTACTAGGCCTGATGACATTTCTGGTAGAGCCGGAGAAAAACAAAAGGTGAGGGAGAGGGGTGCAGAAAGGGAGAGGAGGAACAAAACAAGTGACTATCGTACTCGGCCTGACAACATTTCAGATAGTGCTGGAGGGGGTCGGGGGCAGTAAGGGGAGGTGGGAAGAGACAGACGAGGTTGCTATCATACTAGGTCGAGGGACAATTCTGATAGAGTAAGTGCATAGAAGAAAGCAAGGGGAGGAGAAGGGATATAGGAGGAAAGAACAGAGAGTAAGCAGTCAAAAAGAGCAGAGAAGCAAGAGGGGGGAGCGAATACAATTGCAGAAGTCAGTAGTAACCCATAATGTTGCAAGCCAGGATACAAGATAAAGATGGGAACTGCATGATTCAGGGCCACCATGAGTACAAAATGCAAAGGAAGTCCAGCATGAGAGTTGAGAATGGGTGACACACTGTGAATCAATGAAGTCCATAAAAGTCCAATCCAGCATTGACCCCAAGACAGTGATGGTGAAATCAGAATGTATCAGGAGAGACTCCTGCAGACGTAGGCTGGAGGGGGATAGGGGAAGCAGGGTAGAAGAATCTAGCAAAACAAGCAACACCTGTGTGTGAGAAAGGGGGGCACAAGGGGACATCACGAGGAGACCACAGGGGGTCGAGATGGCCTGTGGGGATAGAGGGTGTAAACACATGTTGGTGTATGCTTGCCTGCTGTCTGAGCAGGGGGTCGGGCCCTCGGTCCTCCTGGTCCAAACAGGTCCAAACAGCAATTGCCCTTTTCTTTGTCTGCCCTTCGCTTCAGACGCCTGGGCGAGAGATGCTCTTGATCTAAGAGTTAAGAGCACGAAGGAAGAGGCAGGGCTAAAAAGGTGAGTGGTGCTTAGGCCAGGTAACCTAGATCCACTTGCACCTGCTCCCCAGCTGCAAAGGAAAAGATGCAGGAGGGCTCCTTAAGTAGGGAAAAGAGCAGCAAGCAGGAAGGCACCAGGTGGGCGGGGCTTAGGCCAGGTAACCTAGATCCACTTGCACCTGCTCCCCAGCTGCAAAGGAAAAGAGGCAGGAGGGCTCCTTAAGTAGGGAAAAGAGCGGCAAGCAGGAAGGCACCAGTTGGGCGGGGCTTGCTAAGTGGTGAAAATGAGTGACAACCAGGAAGGCACCAGGTGGCGGGGCTTAGGCCAGGTGACCTAGATCCACTTGCACCTGCTCCCCAGCTGCAAAGCAAAAGAGGCAGGAGGGCTCCTTAAGTAGGGAAAGGGCAGCAAGCAGGAAGGCACCAGGTGGGCGGGGCTTGCAAAGTGGTGAAAAAGAGCGGCAACCAGGAAGGCACCAGGTGGGCGGGGCTTAGGCCAGGTGACCTAGATCCACTTGCACCTGCTCCCCAGCTGCAAAGGAAAAGAGGCAGGAGGGCTCCTTAAGTAGGGAAAAGAGCAGCAAGCAGGAAGGCACCTGGTGGGCGGGGGTTGCTAAGTGGTAAAAAAGAGCGGCAACCAGGAATGCACCAGGTGGACGGGGCTTAGGCCAGGTGACCTAGATCCACTTGCACCTGCTTCCCAGCTGCAAAGGAAAAGAGGCAGGACGGCTCCTTAAGTAGGGAAAAGAGCGGCAAGCAGAAAGGCAACAGGTGGACGGGGCTTGCTAAGTGGTGAAAAAGAGTGGCAACCAGGAAGGCACCAGGTGGGCGGGGCTTAGGCCAGGTGACCTAGATCCACTTGCACCTGCTCCCAGCTGCAAAGGAAAAGAGGCAGGAGGGATCCTTAAGTAGGGAAAAGAGCGGCAAGCAGAAAGGCACCAGGTGGGTGGGGCTTGCTAAGTCGTGAAAAAGAGCGGCAACCAGGAAGGCAGCAGGTGGGCAGGGATTAGGCCAGGTGACCTAGATCCACTTGCACCTGCTCCCCAGCTGCAAAGGAAAAGAGGCAGGAGGGCTCCTTAAGTAGGGAAAAGAGCGGCAAGCAGGAAGGCACCAGGTGGCAGGGGCTTGCTAAGTGGTGAAAAAGAGCTGCAACCAGGAAGGCAGCAGGTGGGCAGGGCTTAGGCCAGGTGACCTGGATCCACTTGCACCTGCTCGCCAGGTGGAAGATGGAAGAGGTAACGGTGGAATGAGTGTTGTGGAACTCAGTGCTGAGCTGCCAACATCTACCTTAGATTGTCTCCCTTCTATAAACCATTGCATGCAGTCGCCAAGATCATGTTCTCTAGAAGATCAGATTCAGGGGGACAATTTCCCCAGAAAAGGCCATAAGCAGCATCTCCTCTGAAGGCCTGATCCCCTTCATCAGTTTTGGTGAGTTTCCCGAAAGTCTCCCTTTCTCGCCAATTTGGCAATGGCAGGAAAGGATGATCAACAAAGAGGCTCTCATGCATTCACAATATGGCTGGCAGACTGCCCTGACTTGAGCCAGAGCTCCGGCTCCAATGTGGTGGTGGGTAAATGAAAGAGAATACAATGGCAGGGCACAGCCATTTAATACACAGTGGCACACAAGCACAAGACCAAATGGAGAGGCAGATTGAATAGCGATTGCTCATTGGTGTAACCGCAGAGAGATGAAGATACTCTCCACGGGTCCTCACTCTATATATTAGAACGGGGGAAATGGAAACATTGCAAGAAGAATACTAGCAGCATCGTATTGCTGCATCCTCTAATGACAAGAGATAGAATGTTCCACAGTGCATTGTGAGTTCTTTAAATGTAGGTGACCTGTGGCACTGTGTTAGATGCGTTTGGGTGGGATTTAATTGTGTTCAAATGCTAGATTTGGTAAAATGAGGTGAGGTGTGATGTGGTGCTAGACTCTTTAGAAGGAGGAGTGTCACGTAATGCTAGATTATGTAAAATGAGGTGAAGGGTAGTAAGGTGCTGGACTCTAGACAGAGACGTAGTGTGGCACAATGCTAGATTCTGTGAAGTCATGTGAAGTGTGGTGCATGATTATAAGGAGGTGCAGTGCTAGATTTTGTAAAATGAGGTGAAGTGTGGTTTGTTGCTGAACTCTATAGAAGGATGAGTAGTGTGATGCAATACTACATTCTGTAAAATGAGGTGGTGTGGTGCATGACTCTTTGGAAGGAGGAGGAGTGTGACACAATGCTGGATTCTGTGAAATGAGGAAAAGTGAGGTGCTGGACTCTTTAGAAGGAGGAGTGTAATGCAATGCTAGATTCTGTAATGTGGTGTGGCATGGTGCAGGACTCTTTGGAAGGGGGTGCAGTGTGACGCAACACTAGATTCTGTAAAATGAGATGACGTGTGGCGTTGTGCTGGTTTCTTTAGAAGGAAATGCAGTGTGACGCAACACTAGAATCTGTAAAATGAGATGACATGTCGCATGGTGCTGGTTTCTTTAGCAGGAAGTGCAGTGTGGCGCAACACTAGATTCTGTAAAATGAGATGACATGTGGCGTGGTGCTGGTTTCTTTGGAAGGAGGTGCATTATGACGTAACACTAGATTCTGTAAAATGAGATGACATGTGGCATCGAGCTGGTTTCTTTGGAAGGAGGTGCATTGTGACGCAACACTGTATTCTGTAAAATGAGATGATGTGTGGCGTGGTGCTGGTTTCTTTGGAAGGAGGTGCAGTGTGACGCACTGCTAGATTCTGAAAAATGAGATGATGTGTGGCGTGGTGCTGGTTTCTTTGGAAGGAAATGGAGTGTGACGCAACACTAGATTCTGTAAAATGAGATGATGTGTGGCGTGGTGCTGGTGTCTTTGGAAGGAGGTGCAGTGTGACGTAACGCTAGATTCTATAAAATGAGATGATGTGTGGGGGGTGCTGGTTTCTTTGGAAGGAAATTCAGTGTGACAACACTAGATTCTGTAAAATGAGATGAGTGGTGTGGTGCTGGTTTCTTTGGAAGGAGGTGCAGTGTGACGCAACACTAGATTCTGTAAAATGAGATGACGTGTGGCGTGGTGCTGTTTTTTTTTTAAGGAATTGCATTGTGACCCAACACTAGATTCTGTAAAATGATATGATGAGTGGCGTTGTGCTGGTTTCTTTAGAAGGAAATGCAGTGTGAAGCAACACTAGATTCTGTAAAATGAGATGACATGTGGCGTGTTGCTGGTTTCTTTGGAAGGAGGTGCATTGTGACGCAACACTAGATTCTGTAAAATGAGATGACGTGTGGCGTCGAGCTGGTTTCTTTGGAAGGAGGTACATTGTGACGCAACACTGTATTCAGTAAAATTAGATGATGTGTGGTGTGGTGCTGGTTTCTTTGGAAGGAAGTGCAGTGTGACGCACTGCTAGATTATGTAAAATGAGATGATGTGTGGCGTGGTGCTGGTTTCTTTGGAAGGAAGTGCAGTGTGAGGCAACACTAGATTCTGTAAAATGAGATGACGTATGGCGTGGTGCTGGTTCATTTGGAATGAAGTGCAGTGTGACGCAACACTAGATTCTGTAAAATGAGATGACATGTGGTGCTGTGTTGGTTTTTTGGAAGGAGGTGCATTGTGACGCAACACTAGATTCTGTAAAATGAGATGACGTGTGGCGTGGTGCTGGTTTCTTTGGAAGGAAGTGCAGTGTGACGCAACACTAGATTCTGTAAAATGAGATGACATGTGGTATTGTGTTGGTTTCTTTGGAAGGAGGTGCATTGTGACGCAACACTAGATTCTGTAAAATGAGATGACGTGTGGCGTGGTGCTGGTTTCTTTGGAAGGAGGTGCAGTATGACGCAACACTAGATCCTGTAAAATGAGATGACGTGTAGCGTGGTGCTGGTTTCTTTGGAAGGAGGTGCATTGTGACGCAAGACTAGATTCTGTAAAATGAGATGACGTGTGGCGTGGTGCTAGTTTCTTTGGAAGGAGGTGCAGTGTGACACAACACTATATTCTGTAAAATTAGATGATGTGTGGCGTGGTGCTAGTTTCTTTGAAAAGTGCAGTGAGACGTAACACTAGATTCTGTAAAATGAGATGACATGTGGCGTGGTGCTGGTTTCTTTGGAAGGAAATTCAGTGTGACGCAACACTAGATCCTGTAAAATGAGATGACGTGTAGCGTGGTGCTGGTTTCTTTGGAAGGAAGTGCAGTGTGATACAACACTAGATTCTGTAAAATGAGATGATGTGTGGCATGGGGCTGGTTTCTTTGGAAGGAGGTGCAGTGTGACGCAACACTAGATTGTGTAAAATGAGATGACGCTGGCATGGTGCTGGTTTCTTTGGAAGGAGGTGCAGTGTGACGCACCGCTAGATTCTGGAAAATGAGATGACGTGTGGCATGGTGCTGCTTTCTTTGGAAGGAGGTGTAGTGTGACGGACCGCTAGATTCTGGAAAAGGAGATGACGTGTGGCGTGGTGCTGGTTTCTTTGGAAGGAGGTGCGGTATGACGCAACACCAGATTCTGTAAAATGAGATGACGTGTGACATGGTGCTGGTTTCTTTGGAAGGAGGTGCAGTGTGACGTAACGCTAGATTCTATAAAATGAGATGACGTGTGGCGTGGTGCTGGTTTCTTTGGAAGGAAATGCATTGTGAAGCAAAACTCAATTTTGTAAAATGAAATTACATGTGGCGTGGTGCGGGTTTCTTTGAAAGGAGGTGCGTGTGGCACAATGTTAGAATCTGTAAGAAAAGAGTGGAGTGTGGTGCATGATTCTTTAGAAGGAGCTTTGTTGTGGTGCAATGCTAGATTCTGTAAAAGCTGCACTGCTGTGGTGGATTCTTTCGATTGATGTGCAGTTTATAGACCCTGCTGCCCACCCTGGGTTGCCTCCTGCGTAACAGTCTCTTCCTCTTTTGTCATCAGATTTCTGACTCGTGACAGCTGGTTTTGTAGCCACTTATGAGATAGAGGAGACTTTGTTGACGGCCACTCCTCCGCTATACCAGCACGTGGCCAAGTCGCCACACCAATGTCATCGCCAACTGAAAGATAAGAAGTGGAGACAGTGAAAAAGGCTCAAAGTGCAGTCAACAAAGATTAACAACTGGAAGCGCGTAGCTGCACAGATCCACAAACCAACAGAGGCTCCAGACACCAAACCACATCCCAACACACACAAGCGGCCAAAGACCTCCAGACAAAGGCACAACGAGGGCACAAAGCTTGAGAGGACACTGTTCCGAAACCTTAGGCACACAAGGCCATCAGAAAGCATCTGATAACCCAACCCACGAGTTGGATACTCATTGGAAACCTATCACTGGTGGACGACAACAAGCAACAACGTAATATCGCCCAAGGCACAGTTCGCCAAGAAGCCGATGTGAGAGCACCACTGACGCAGTGTGCCGGCACAGGATGAGTTTGGAATGCTTGGGGAGCGAGAAGTGACCTGCGCCCCCCCTAGCTAAGCCCCTGTGGGGCAAAGGCACGGCCCATGCATGTCACACGGGGGCAGGTTTGAATTTGACGATGGTGGCTGCTATGTGGGCGACTGGGAGGACGGCAGGGCACACGGCTATGGGGTGTGCACAGGCCCCGGGCGCCAGGGCGAGTATGGCGGCCTGTGGTGCCGCGGCTTTGAGTCACTTGGCGTCTACACTTGGCCCAGCGGCAACACATACCAGGGCTGCTGGGCCCAGGGCAAGCGCAGCGGCCTTGGTGTGGAAGCCAAGGGCAAGTGGGTTTACCGGGGTGAGTGGAGCCATGGACTGAAGGGCCGATGCGGAGTGCGCCAAAGCCTCTCAGGTGCCAAGTATGACGGCGTGTGGAGCGATGGACTACAGGACGGCTATGGCATGGAGACCTACTCAGACGGAGGTGAGTGACGGTGAGGTGCTTAGTGTCATTACTGGAAGTAAAGTTTAAGCACGTGCGACTCCTGTGTATGCCTTTATCCTTTCTTCACTCCCATATGTTATGTTACCTCATGCAGTAGTTGTAAAGTCCCACAGTCGTCGAACGCATGGCCTCTGAGCACTGCCAGCTGTGTGGGCGGGATAATGATTCGCCACAGGGGTTTCCACACAGGAGCATTTCCTGAGGAGGGAGGCGGGACAGCCTTGCCACTTCCCCTCCATGATAGTGAGCTTACTGACCAGGGTGGGCAGGCTTCGCACCACACCTTAATCCGGGAGGGTTAAGTACCAGTGTGTGTGCCAGTCTGTTCTTCTGGGTGGAGAGCTGCCCATCCGTCCTCCCTGACACCTGTGTAAGATTCTGCGTGGCACGTTGAGGAGTGGCGTGTGTGTGTTTTCAGGTGGATGGTTTCAGAGAGGCAAAGCTTTTTAGCCTTCCCTGGCGCTTGAATGGGATTGTCAGCGCAAACTTCTACGCTCTCAGTGGTTGGGGTTCACAGCCTTCGAAGACATCTGGGATGGGTGTCGTTGTGGAATCATAAAAATACAATATTAAGGCTTTTACACCATGCAAAGGAAAATACACCGACACAGGCTTGTAAAGATTCCCAGAATCTTTATTACAAAACTGAACAGTATCGAACAAAGTACACAAATAGCTTTTTGGCCGTCAATACATCACAGAGACCACCAGCAGGGTTCAATGTGAGCAGTGAGCAGGATTTGCTAGCTGGACATCAGCGTATTTATACAGTTTGTTATAATGATGTCCAGCCTCTTACAAGTTAATTATATACTGGACTAGGGTCGCGCCAGGTTTGTTTCCTAATTTACATATCTTGTGCATGCGGTTTACTTACTACACAGACTATTATTCTTTATTTTTAACGTTACACTCTTTACACATTGCTTTAATACAGATCAAACAAATGTTTCGCATGTCGTATTTGGATAGCGTTATTGTTCTTGTATACTTGTAGGTTAACATCGCCGATTCAAGTAATCCCCTGATCCCGAGGTCAACGAAGGACAAGGTCTACATGACCCTAACATGTAGCCTGAAGGCAGGTTGGACATTAACTCCCCTACAGAGGCTGGAGAGGTTAAAGCAAGAACAAGAGCACACCAGACGGCCATTTTAGACTACAGGGTGACTTTGTACGATAAACTAAAATGGCAGCTCTAACCTAAAATGGAGGCTTGATTCACTTGAGGTCACGACCTTGTAATACGGATTTCCTCACAAAGCAACTGGGCATAGGCCAACATATACAATGAGGACGAAACAATATTATATCAGTTCTAACAAACCCTCCTTTTGGCCTATGCCAAGCGCTAAACTACCTTCAATCGTTTTGCGGTTAACTCCACATTTCAATGTCTATACATCCCAAATGATTGTCTGACATATCTATTGCCATTAGATCAGACACTAGAGTTTATTTCAACACATACCCTTTGGAAACCTTATCTGGGGCGTATATTTTATGCCCTAATATACTTGTTGCTTGCGCGCAACACCCCCCTAATATTGAGCATATACCAGGGAGACACTGTATACAACAAAGAAACAGAAAACTTCCCAAGATAATCAGCAGGGCCAAAAACAACTTCCATCCCCATGACCGTAGGAGGTCCCAAAACCATGCACTAAGTTCCCAGTTTCCCTCATGAACATGTACTTCTGAACTAAGAACATGTAGATTTTGGATAGCCCTAAAGATCGTTGGAGAGGAGTCTGGTGCGTAAACGCAGCAAGCGGACCCCACTAATTTACATACTCCTCCACGCTCGGCCAGAATGACATCTAATGCCATCCGGTTCTGAAGAGCCACTAATCTTATTGCTTTCTGTTCTAACGTCATATTATAGAGTATGTCAGTGGTCCGATTGATGGTTCTCTCCAATACTCTCGCTAGTCCCCTGATATCTTCTAAATTCGTAATTTGCCCAAAAATAATGGCACAAAGGATTTCATGATATCTCCTTGAGTTTGCGCCGGAGTATCCCCTTTCACATCTCGTCGTGGACGAGTTTTCGAATTTCTGCAGTACTGGCAATAAATACCCCAGGTAGTAGAATCCCTAAATAGCAGGTTCCTTGCCAATCCCTGGGCAACCATGGAAATGCCACATCACCGCAAACAAAATAGACAGGTTCGCCTACGTACAGAGGTCTGTTCTCACTAGTCAAATTCACAACGTTGGCGAACTTTCTAAAATTACCCATTGACCGTGTTCCATTCCTCTGTATGCAGAAGGACACTGAATCTGGGCTATGGTTAAGAGAATAAGATGGAGGCGTGGCATCCCTATTGCCTATAGGAGCCATTTTGAAAGAGATTAAAGACTGAAAAGGACAAGACAATCTATCAGAGGGCCTAACAGAAGCAACGTTTGGTTTACTTCTATTTGCAAAAAGCGAGCATCCCAGGGGCATCAAAACAAGCTTTTCAAAACTATTCAAATTTGTACCATCAAAGTTCCCTGAGATGCTGTCATTCCATCGGCCAAAGAATAGTGCTCCAAGAGAAGCATAACAAGCAGTTGGCAAAGGTAAAGGATGAATATACCAACCTAGCCCCTTATCCCCATGTTGCGGTAGATGTGAACAGATCCAGCAATTGGTTCTATTTAAAATTGCATGAGTGGCATTCATAAGTAACAAAAGACTATTATTCTGATAGTTACGTCTATGTGAAGAATCTCTAGGCGATAAAGTATGCAATTGCACGGAAGGAGTGGGGATAACAGATACGTTTTTAATAGGTAAAAAGTCCTCTAACAGATATGCTTCCTCCAGATACCATAACCCAAAACCAACAGTTACTAAAAATCCAGTTATTATTACAAAAAGGCAACAATACACTTTGGGGGTCCCTTTACATGCTTGATCATTGTCTCTGCTAGTCACATTTTTATCTAAAAGTTCGGTACGAGCGGTAGCGGGTGCAGGCATTCTAGTCTTCAATTGAAAAACACCAATTGTTCATTTGCTGGCGACTCCAGTCGCGCGTCTTCTTAATGTCTTTCCCACAACCCTTAGCCAACAGAATCCTTCCGTACAGTCGGGCCAAATGACAAGCCCTCAAATGATTTTCTCAATCGCACAGTCAGACAGTGCTGTACGTCTATTTCCTTGGACGCAAATTATATTTCACAGTTTCTGGTGAGAACAAAGTGTCGTTACTTCCTCCTGGAGGTGGCGAGTGAACGGAAATGGGATCAGAAAAGGATTGATCCGGAAGTTCCACTGTTGGGGAGTGCGGAGACAAGATGGCCGTTTTGTCTGGCCTTGTTTCAGGCACGCTAGTTACAGCAGTGGGAAGGGATTCTGTGTCTTCTGTATCGTATGGCACGGGCTGCGGGATCCGTTTAGTGTGTGTCGCATGGATCCAGTTCTTACGACCCGCTACCCGCACAGCAGTCTGAGTGACTAGCAGGACTTGGTAGGGACCCCTCCACCGAGGTGCAAGGCAAGACGACCTCTCAAAAAAACTTTCGTGAGGATCCAGTCCCCCGGTCGTAGACTGTGACCTGGACCCTCGTACCGTACAGGTAATGCCTCTCGCACCTGGTGATAAATTGAAAACAGATTTTTAGTCAACTGGTTACAGTAATCTGAAAGGAACACATTTTCTATATCCCGCAAAGAACTGCTTTTTGGCAAACCCCACATAAAAGCAGGTCTCCCCATTACCACCTCAAAGGGAGAGAGCCCAGTCTTAGTTTGAGGGGTTGTTCTCATCGACAGCAACACGATCGGTAAGGCGTCCGGCCATTTTAGCTTGGTGCCAGCGCACGTCTTAGCGAGCTTGTTCTTTATAATGCCGTTATGCCTTTCCACTAATCCGACACTTTGGGCATGTCTGGCCGAATAGAACCATTTATCAATCCGCAATCCTTTGCAAATTTGTAGGATTACAGTAGCGATAAAGTGTGGCCCATTAGCCGACCAGATGACTCTCGGCAGCCCGAACCTAGGAAAAACCTCTTTCAACAGAGTTTTTGCCGTGGTTATGGCCGTTGCATCTCTAACCGGGAAGGCCTCAGCCCACTTACTATAGGCACAAATCACAACCAACACATATTTAAGATTGTTGCAACGTTCCATTTCAATAAAATCAAAGTGAATAACCTCAAACGGATCAGAAGGTGGAGCGAAACTTCCTCTAGGAGTCGAGGTACCTTTTCCTACATTGTGCTGCAAGCAGACAATGCACCCTTGGACAAAGCGCTCCGCAGTTTTGAAAATCTTATCATTGGCCCATACACTGTGTAGCATTTTAGCCAATTTACGCGCACAAACATGTGTCGGACCATGAGCCATAATAACCATCATTGTAATGTAGGCATCAGGGAGTAACCATTTTCCTTCAATATTGTCCACCCAACACCCATCATCATCCAGTCTCCCTGCACCCTCGATCCATCTCTTAGTTTCCTCTATGGTAGCATCTGCTTGAATGTCTTTTACAGAATCGATACTTTCACCCAAAGTGCAAATATTTACAGTTTCTCTTACAGCATACATTTCTGAACTGAAATCAGTGGCAGTTTGTTTAGCTATCTGATCAGCGAAAGCATTCCCTTTTCCTACATCATCTGTAACCTTTTGATGTGCTGAACATTTTATAATAGCTAACTGAACAGGGAGTGCGAGTGCTGAAAGTAATCGCACTATTAAAGTGCCATGCTGAATTTTCGTTCCGTGCGAGGTCAAGAAACCTCGTTCTTTCCAAAGTCTACCGAAGTTGTGGACCACCCCAAAAGCATACTGACTATCGGTATATATATTTACTGTAAGCCCTTCAGAAAGTTCACAAGCTCGAGTTAACGCTATAATTTCTGCGGCCTGCGCGGAATTATGCATAATTCTTTTGGTTTCCACAACCGTGCTTAAAGTAGTGACGGCATAAGCAGCCGTGGATGTACCGTTCGGAAGTTTAAAACAAGAGCCATCACAAAATAGCTCTCCTTGTGGGCTATTCAAAGGCGTGTCTTTCAGATCGATTCTGCCTTTATTCTCTTGTTCTGTCACATAAAGGCAATCGTGTGACGTTTCGTCACCATCAACAGTATTTTACGGGACAGGTAAAAGTTCAGCCGGATTTAATACACAACACCTCTGAATTTGAATGTGGGGGGCAAACAAGATTAGTTCATATCTTGTCAAGCGTGCGGAAGTGAGGTGTTGCGTTGAGTTCTATTCAATAAAATATCTACAGAGTGAGGTACCATTAGGGTTAACGCATGGCCCAGGACCATTCCCTCACTCTGTTTTACAGATGCAGCAGCAGCAGCAACGGCTCTCAAACATGTCGGCAAAGCGCATGCAACAGGATCAAGGGCGGATGAGAAATAGCCGCATTGCATATTCTTCCCTCCATGTTCCTGCGTTAACACAGCCAAAGCACATCCATCACGTTCATGCACATACAACACAAAGGCCTTGTCATAATTCAGAGTTCCTAAAACCGGCGCTGAACACAGCGCAGATTTGAGCAAATCAAATGCTATCTGGTGTTCCAAAGTCCATGGCAATGGCAAAGAAATGCCCTTCTTTTTCAAAGCCAGCATTGGTTTAATCGTTAACGAAAAGTTAGGGATCCACAATCTACAGTAAGAAGCCATACCTATCAGGGCTCTAACTTCTTTCTGCATATTTGGGACAGACATGCCAGAAATAGTCTTTATTCATTCAGGTGTCAACCGTCTTCCCTCCTTTGACAGGAGATAGCCTAAATAGGTGACCTCCTGACAACAATATTGGAATTTTTTAAGTGAAGCTTTGTGGCCATGTTTCGCTAGATGACAAAGCAACAAAACGGTGCCTTCTTTACAGGCGCTCTCAGAATCAGCAGCCAAGAGGAGATCATCTACATACTGTAGTAATGTGCAATTAGTAGGCAACTCGAGAGTATCGAGCTGCTCTTTCAATGCCCTACTATAAATACTTGGACTCTCAGTGTACCCTTGTGGTGCACGAGTGAATGTGAACGAGCGTCCACCTAGGGTAAACGCGAACAAATACCTGCTATCCTTGTGTATGGGAATACTGAAAAACGCGTTTTTAAGATCAACAACGCTAAAATGAGTGGCAGAAACCGGAATCATGGTTAGTATCGTTGTAACATCAGGTACAATAGGAAATTGAGGAGCCACAATTTTGTTAATGGCACGTAAATCAATTATAAAACGAAAGGGAATCGCATTATCACCTTTTTTGTATACTGGCAAAATGGGGCTTTTACATAGGCTACCCGTAATTTCCTCAATTACTCCACGATGTACAAAATCAGAAACTATACATTTCAAAGCCTGCTCGCCTTCAACTGAGATCTTATATTGCGGGATGTGAGGCAATTTTACTTCATGTTTCAGAATAATTTTAACAGGTTCAATTTGAAGAATATATATAATACAAAAATAATCAGGATGGAGACAGAACAGGACTATAGATGACATACCTTGGTTGGGAGATACAAGGGATAACATGGTTAGGCTAGATAGAGAAAGACCAGCTGGCGAACAACCGCCTCAAGTGATATTAACCTTGCCTGATAGAATTATTGTAAAATTGAAAACTATAGTTCCTGAAAAAAGAATAATTTGGGACAAGTTTATGTCCTGTGTCCAAGGAAAATCTGAGGGTGCTACCGATTTCTTCAATCAGTTCGAGCAGGTATTTTCAGATTTCAGTGGACAAGACTTAGGCACAGAGTCAGGGAAAAGGCTGCTTGTCGACAAATTTGTACGTGGATTTCTGCCTGACATCCAGTTACAGATTATGTCTTCCGAAAGCGCTTGGCAGGCGAAGTCTCAATCAGAAGTACTGCATATGGCTCAGTACTATGAAAATCGTGTAAATACTGAAAAGGAAAAACTTGAGAAAAAAAAGGCTGACCTGAAAACAAAAGTCTTATTACAACAGATTGTTAGAAGCCCTAGAGGGGGTAATCAATTTAGAGGTCAGTACATCCCACAGGGAAGTGCACCCTTGGCTCCGGTAACCATTAACCAGTGTGCCTATTGTCGACAGGAAGGCCACTGGCGCGCACAATGTCCGACCTTGCAGCAAAGGTCATTTGGGAACATGGGTAGACGATCCAGAGGTCGCCCAGGTGCAGGGGGCCCTGGCAGAGGTCAGTTTGCACCAGAATCACAGCAACCTCCTTCACAAGATAAGCAAGTTTTGAATGTGGATAATAAAAACATTTTTGATCACCCTTCTGCCACGTACCTCTCTGAAGAGCTTCCTTTTGATAATATTCTGTTTCGCTAGGATTGCCCGAAGCAGGATTTGGAACCAACGCCTATTCCCGTTCATCAGAAAGGCCCCTACGATGAGATGGCGGTGGGAAATAGGAAGCATCTATTTTTAGTAGATACGGGAGCACAGAAATGTTCCATTGATCATTCACGGGTTCCAAATATTCCCCTGTCAGGGCAGTCCAACGTTTCCGTAGGGTATTCAGGCACCTGTAGTTTGTCCAGTCTCTTTGCCGGTACCGATAACACTGGGTCCCTTCACGGAACAGTGTCCATTTCTACTTAGCACAAACTGTGGGGAGAACTTGCTGGGGATAAATTTGTTGAAGGCATGGCATGCAGTAATACATTGTTCTTCGGACGGAGTTCGGTTAACAATTTCACCTCAGCAATCACTCGCCTCTCAGTTTTTGACTCGACCCTTACCACCAGAATTCAGTAATGTTCCAGAATGCGGATGGGCAATTGATGATAATGATGTGGGCATTCTTCACATTGGGTAAAAAATATAGGGCACCTGGCGGAGTCCTGATCTACCCAGGTGGGTAAACGTATAATACAAAAATAATCAGGATGGAGAGATCCAACAAGAAACAAAGTGATTCTGTGTACGTGTATTTATTTTGCATTAACACAGAAGGTTTTGGGTGACTTGACAATTTACTTTACAATCCTTTCGATAAGCACGAAAGTTTAGGAAGTACAAACGGACAAGGCTGGTTGTGGATAGTGGTAACACAGATGAGTGTCGACCTCTGGGGTTATTGAGGTCAAAACTTCATTAGAATGCACATTTCCCAAAATGGATGAGGTAGGAAAACCCTACTATGCAGGGAAATATGCGCCTGAGACTTAAACTGGTCCAAGGCATGGTTTACACATGGTGCACACAACAATATTTACATATAACATACACGAGGGGGGATGGTACAGTTGTGTCACGGGGATCGACATAGGGTGTGTTTCGGCCAAAAAAGAGGCTTGATTGAAGCCTGTCTTTGTGCTGGCCTTCGTCAGGAGGGGCACCTGTGGCGGTGCTGTCCGTTGAATCTACTACTGTGGTAGCAGAAGGTTGCTGTTTGGTAATCCTCAAAAGATGCGGGATTGCGGGTGCGACAATGGCACTGGGTGGGTCAGCTGTCGTTTCCTAAGAGCCGACGTCTCTCAGGGTCCCATTCTGTTTCTCAGGGTTTATTCTGTTTCCACAAATCAACTGGCAGGAGTACGGGAAATAATAAATCAATATCACTTAATACCGACAACTGTAAGACCGACTCTATTTCTTTATAGAACCCGGTCGGATTCTTTCTTACATCGGGAATAGATTGCTTTATGGTGTTCACTTCCTGTCTTGAAAACGGGACGTGAACAAACTGTGATACGTAATGTGCAGGAATTTCTCCCGCAAGTATTCCTCGTCCAGCATCGGCCGCAATCTCAGCTTTCGGGACAAATATCGGAGGGACCTCTCTCATAGGCAACTGAGAAGTAGGCAGCTCCGAACGATTACTAAGCAACAGAGCCAAATCAGGCGCTAGGGCAGTCGAAGAAGTATCAATCGAAAAAGCTCTCTTATAAACACTCAACAATTCTGCGGGACAACAAATCTTTCTTTTTACACACTCATTCTGCAGGTACTCTACCATCACCTGTATCACCTTCTTTTGCATTTCTAACGTATACTGACTATATGTGTCATATACTTCATCTGGAGTTATCGACATATCCGAAACCCATCTTATCGCATCCTTTATACAAATTCGCGCTTCCTCACCTTTTAATTCACGGCGAGGAGAAAACTGTTTCTGTAAGTACATATTACCTAAACTACCACCATCTCCTTCCTCATTCTGTAACCCTTCCAACTCCTTCCTATACTCAAAAATCCTCTCAACATGCTCATATACCTTCTCCGCAGTATCTCTGGACAACGCTAAGGCGTTCAAATCCCGTAACCCCTGTGGGAAATCTACATTGTTTAATCTATTCCACATTATACTCAAATGAGTCCGTAATCCTTCAATAAAAACATTTTTCTCAGGAATACCTTTTAAATTTTCGAGTGTGGAAAAAACATCAGCTTGTTCACCCTTCTCCATACAATGTTCAGCCCAAGCAATCAATTCACTCTTTTTGTCTGGGGACACAGTATTACGAGTCACAACCCTTGGTCTCCCTCCCTGGTCTACTACAAGCGATGCAGAATCACTTGGAAGAGGAAGAGTAGGCACATTCTGAATATCAACAGATGGAGGCAAGGGGGCAGACAACGGAGCGACAGCTGGAAGAACAGGAAGAACAGCAGGGAGGACCGGGGGAACTATAGGAGGGGGAATAACAACGGGAAGGGGCAAAGCACCAGGAGGAGGGACGTACGGAGGTGGAGCCGAGGCATCGGGCCTTCGTTCATTCAAAGGTTTATTAATCAATCCATCTGACGTATGAAAATCTTTTGAAGGGTAGATTTTCTGAATGCCTAATTGAAACGCCCTGTCCGTGTTCCTAACTGACTTCAATTGATTATTTTGTTCATATAACCGTGCCTTTTCGACACTTGTCATATGTCTACGCATATGTTTCTCTCTACTCTTTTGTTGCTGCAAAGCTTCTGTTTTCCAACTGTGCAATGCGTCAAATGCTGCAGGTCTAGCCTTTTTCTTTACTAATACAGACTCTATATAGTCTATACAAGGGATTTCAAAACTACCATTGGTTGGCCACCGAAGATTAGAATTATGTCTGGTCTGTCTGTGCCAAATGTCATTAAATGCTATACTACCAAATCCTTTCTTACAGTACATAGTACATGCCGGCGACCCCTCCTGTGGTGCGGGATGGCTATCTTCCAAAGATTGTCTGTCGCTGCGGAATAATGCCCTAAAGCAGGCAGACAATTTCCCAGGCATATCAAAGTTCTGGTGTTACCTGGTCAAGTAATTGTGCTCGCGAGTACAATGCGGCAAATTCAAATTGTCAGGGTTAAATTAAGAATCGGGACACGATTCACCTGACCAAAGGACTGGGAGGCCCAATCGGGTTACTAAGGACAATGCTAAGGACCCACGTGTCTGGTGATTTTTGTCAAATTTACCCACCTCGATATATGGACCCTCGTCAAGACGTCGTCTCGGGCTACAGCTCACCGTTCAGGGATCGGATCATGCAGTTTTGTCGAGGAATTCGCTTCTCGTCTAGAGTGGCCGTTTCTGTTGGCAGCGTCCGATCCCGGTCCGATAGCCGAGCCAACCTTCAACGAGACGAAGTCGATCTTGAGGGTCCCTATTCGGGCGCCCTCTGTGGAATCATAAAAATACAATATTAAGGCTTTTACACCATGCAAAGGAAAATACACCGACACAGGCTTGTAAAGATTCCCAGAATCTTTATTACAAAACTGAACAGTATCGAACAAAGTACACAAATAGCTATTTGGCCGTCAATACATCACAGAGACCACCAGCAGGGTTCAATGTGAGCAGTGAGCAGGATTTGCTAGCTGGACATCAGCATATTTATACAGTTTTTATAATGATGTCCAGCCTCTTACAGGTTAATTATATACTGGGCTAGGGTCGCGCCAGGTTCGTTTCCTAATTTACATATCTCGTGCATGCGGTTTACTTTTCAACATATTTACTACACGCACTATTATTCTTTAGTTTTAACGTTACACTCTTTACACATTGCTTTAATACAGATCAAACAAATGTTTCGCATGTCGTATTTGGATAGCGTTATTGTTCTTGTATACTTGTAGGTTAACATCGCCGATTCAAGTAATCCCCTGATCCCGAGGACAACGAAGGACAAGGTCTACATGACCCTAACATGTAGCCTGAAGGCAGGTTGGACATTAACTCCCCTACAGAGGTTGGAGAGGTTAAAGCAAGAACAAGAGCACACGAGACGGCCATTTTAGACTACAGGGTGACTTTGTACGATAAACTAAAATGGCGGCTCTAACCTAAACTGGAGGCTTGATTCACTTGAGGTCACAACCTTGTAATACGGATTTCCTCGCAAAGCGACTGGGCATAGGCCAACATATACAGTGAGGACGAAACAATATTATATCAGTTCTAACATCGTGTATGCATGAGGTGGCCAGCTGGACTCCTAAGAGTAGGATTTTGGGCTGAGTTTGTTCGCTCAGCATGTTTGGTCTTTGTAGCCTCTCGGACAACCTGAGTGTGCCCTTCCTTGAGTGCCAGGCTCAGAAGGCTGGTGCTTCCTCATTGGTTGGGTTCTGCTTCGCAGGACAGCCTTCTGAATACTTGTGTAAATATGTTCCCTTGTGTTTGGCATCCGTACTCAACACATATGAGGTGGCATGTGTGCGTGTGTGTTTGTGAATCATGCCCTTTTGGTGTTGTTTAGTTCCAAGGTCGGACTGGGACAAGAAATAGGCCCGTTCACCCAAAAAAAGTGGCCCACCCCTCGCCTCATAAAAGTGGCCCATCCCTCGCCTCATGACCCTTGACCTCTGATGACATCACTGGAAGTGATGTAATTTGACCCCACCCCAAAGTGACATCCTGGGAAGCGATGAAACACAAGCTTTCACCCCTAGACAAAACAGGAAGTGGCATCAAATAGCATTGTTCCTAAATACACTAAATTACTGTGAATCCAAGCAGACGCCCAAGGCCAAATGATATGTATAGCACTTACACTTAAGCTCTATTTTATAGAACAAATATGCATACAATATCACCCAACCTGTGTTGGTACTCATTTATCGACCTAAGAAGGATGAAAGCCTTTTTGAAAAAAATTAAATAATAATTCAATGTTTTTTTCTTCCAAACCGGCCCAGGCATGGCCAGAAACCGGCCCCCACTCTCTAGTGACGATACGGGCCGAAAGGCTGAGGGACCAATCCGACCCTGTTTAGTTATTTCTGATTAGTATCTTTTTATGTAACCTTAGGGCACTTGTGTATTCTTCACTTTGACTGCCATTAAATTAGACAATAATAACACGTTATTACTGTGCTTACAACCAGGAGGAATTTTACACGTAACAATGTGCTGAAGAACACAAATAATGATCTGTTAATGCATGGTTTGATCTGTTAATGCATGGTTATTGACTTTGCGTCCTTCAGCAACATCCAGGCATCAGTGTTTGTGTATCTTTTTCTTAGGGTGGTTGTTCTTGAATTTTCTAACATCAGATTTTAAATATTGTAATTGTAATTGTGATTTATGTAGCGCCTTTTACCATTACTATAGTCTCAATGCGCTTGTGGTTGGAACGCCCTCTGGGACTGCAGTCCAGAGTATGGGGAATTCCTATCGAGGTTTAGAATGCGTGCATGCTTATGGCCAAGATTAGGGATTGGTTGGGCTGGCTGGGGTCCGGTAAGCAACCCAAGAGGTCAGGCATGTGGGTGAGCGCCGAGGGGGGGTCAAGAGTGTGTGCGAGTGCAAGAGACTCGTTGTGTGTCCAGCTAAACCAAAAAGTTGTCATAGGTTGTCGCTGTATTCCAATGGCAGAGGTGTTGAGGCAATCTGGAATGAGTAGGCTTAAAAACGTTAAGTGTCGAGCTAGGCCGAATTTTGTCATAGGTCGTGTCAGTTTTTTATATGTGCTTCATGCGCGGTAATAATATCTGTTAATTTTACCCAACGGAAAGGTACTCAATTTATTGATGTGAGAAGGAATGAGTAAGCCGTGCTGGGGATTCGAACTTGCAAAATGCAGGATTGCCTCAGTAAATAATCCCCTCCCCTTCCATGTCTCCCGCACCTGATTGGACATTGTTTGTTTGAGCACTTGGGGAAGACAGTGTACATCCTCCAGGTGTAATATGTTTGTATCTTCTTACCAGGACGTGATTAAACAGCATGTGCCTGAACCCTAGCGTGGTCTGACTTGCTTACCGGTCTTGGCAGCATTATGTGATGGGATTTAATGGGGGGCACTATCGATAGCTTTGTCATTTCCTGGCCATCCGATCCGAATCCTAAATATCATGTAAGAGAGCTTCCTCGTGTTGAGCTCTAATGCCAGACACCCCATTTACTTAATCTGTATTCAGGCCTTTAACTACTGCCCAACAAGTTTTAGACTTCACACACTCTCAAGACCTTTCTCTGTTCTTAGCCTTTAACAAGGGCATTGCCCTCCCATGTCCGCCGCTATCTAGGCCTCCCGTGCTCTGAAGCAGCCGGCAGGTGGAATGGGTGCGCTGCAAGAAACATACCAAGAGAGGATAGCTCAGGGGCAATGTGCTAGCCTTACAAGCAGGACGACACGGAACAACACAGGTTCGATCCCCAGGTCTGTGCTTAGAAACCTCTGGGTAATGAGAGCGTTATAAATAACCTATTACATCATATAAAATAAATAAATAAGCATCACCTGCTACTAATTTGCATGACAGTAAAATGCATATTTCTCTATTCTTTTTTACACTCCTTCCTTCAGGGAGTTCGGGGAGTGGGCAGTGGTGCATAGGATATAGACGGTTGGTCCAGCCGTGCAAAGCTGCAGGCAGACCAAGTATTAAACTCACAGTGCTCAGAGGCAGGCATAATACTACCAATGTGCTTCACAGAACTGGTCACATCCTCAAGAACTGGTCTCCAAGGCTGCACACGGTGCTCCAGACAAAGCCTTGAGAACTGTTAGAATGGATTTCTAAACTCTGCCTTGGTGGAAAGATGTTTAGGAGGCCTCCCTTGTTAGTGAAACAGGGGACACTTCTGGGAAGATAGCCAGACCAATTCACAGTAGCATGGAGAGCAGTCAAGGCGAGAGGAGTGATAGTGATCAGAGGCCGACAATGACCCCTTTGAAACACCAAGAATTACCATTAGACAGAAGTATACATAATATACTATTTATTTGGGGCCCAAGAATCACACAAATGAATAACGGAAAGCATTAGTAAAATACCACACGAGCAACACAGTATGCAAAATCTATACAGTCTCTGGAGTCAATGTGATAAAGTTAATAACTCCACCAATACCTGTAAGAGAAAAGAGTGAGTAGCCTTTGGAGCATAGACAAACTTCAGAAGTAACAATCGTAACTTTAGAAGGACAGCCCTATGATGAATGGAGCCTTGTGCTCATTGTTAGATGCACGTGTAAACACGCCTGGTCGTGCGTAGAAGTCACAAAGTACCTTTTTAGGGAGCCGGAAAAAGTTTGGGTATGAATTCAGAAGGGGTGAAACAAGTTCCAAGAGTCAGAGGCGGATCTGCTGTGATGAGCAAAGCTATTCCCAATTTTCAGAGGGCTTTAGGAAGCGGAGGCCACCCAAGCCAAAGAGAAGACCACAAATGATCCTCTAGGCGTAAAAGTGTGTGGATGAACAAGGGGCCACCGGTAAGTGACATCAGTACTCATTGCCCATGGCTCTGTTTTGGTCCAAACTAGGCAGGTCTGGAAGGGGTCGCCAGAGGTTCGATTTTCCACCCTCGGTTGGGCTTCAAAGTGAACAGGTGCTGCGGGTGCAGATGCAGGTCCGTTATGGAACAGGAGCTGTAACGGAAGAAAACACTGAGGCGGCTGGTCTCAGGGCACAAGAAGGAACGCGGGAAAACTGCCTTCAGTGACGAAGGGGCTCCCAACTCTCGCCATCTGATGTAGACTTCTATATCATGACCCTAAGTGACTAGGACGACAGGTGCTTTGCAGTGCAAGCTAGGATTCCCCGAAGTCTCAAGTTAAAACTCGATGTGGAGCCACTCCTGCACAGTAACCAAAGTTTGAGCTGGACAGTCCACTGGGTGGCCCAAGGAAACTTCCGAACAAACTCTTTTGCAGGGAAACTACGAGGTCATACCACTCCAAAGGTTTGAAGAACCTTCGCAGGTCTTCTGAGATCGAGCACAAAGCAGGGCTCCACCAGGAAATCAACAGGATTCGGGTGCCAACCATCTTCTGCGAGTCTTAGAATCTTTCTTTGTTCTGTTCGGCTCTTCCTGATACTTGGCTCTGTCTCCAGGTCGGTTCCAATCTGTTGCTGATCTACTGGTCGGCATTCAGGACCCCTTCTCATATCCAAATTCCGGCGAGTGCTCACATGCAAGCAGTCAATTGGAAGATCTGCCCCTTGCATGCACAACAGCAGAGTTCCAATCAGAGACCACTGTGTTTCTCATGTGCTCATGCACACCAGACATCCTGGCACCAGTAGTGTGGATTGGGACCAGACAGTCCCAGCCCACTTCCTGGTACCCACACACGTGACCTTCAGGAGCCCGTGAAAGAAGCGGCTTTCCCAGGCAACTGCATGCCCAAATAAGGACGTCCCGGGTCAGGAAGACCGGGGGGGAGGCCAAAGGAAAAAATGGCCAAAGGAACAGTCAAGCGACCTCGTGGCACGGCCATGACTGATACTACCCACAGTCATGAGCCAAACACGGTAAGCATGGAATGTATTGGTAAAAAGTTGTAAAAATACAAAAAAAAACTTCTACTGCCACCATTCTGTTCCTAGGCACACTATACAATCACCAAAAAATCCTTAGAGGATGACTAGGGCCAGAAAACACAAGGACCCCATTGGGCGGTACAGTAATGTACTTTGCGCAGTGACAAAATGTTACCAAAGGTTTCAACGAAGTCGAAAGACTAAGAGAAACAAAGTTTCTCAGTACTGACAAGGACGTGTCAGTTTCCATGTACCAATGAGCAAAAGCCCAGTGCAGTGCAGCTGAAGACTGTGCTCCACTGTAAAATGTCAGGTCAGGATACTGTAACAAAAGCAACAAGTTTGGGGGGTCTATATTTATGCACGGAAAGTTGCATTTAGAGAAATCTTTCCTGACAAGAACCAGGTTCACTGCTCAGAATTTGGCACTGAGAAAGCAAGACAATTACACTGAGTAGGCCCCCAGAACTAGAAATAATCATTCAATTGCAATGAGGCCTCCAGAGCCAGACTCAATTTTCCAGACATGTACCCCAAAACACCATGCATTCCTCCCGACGAGGTGTCTAGAACTCAACATGATACCTCAGACGGCATCTTCATAACATGGGGCTCTGCAACCTGCGGCTCTCCAGATCACACCCATGATTCCTCAACAAGGACAGGCCTCGCAAAGGATAACGGCAGTTCTAGTCTAAAGTATCTGGAGAGCCAAAGATTACAGCGATAACATAATTTGCCCTTTCCTGCTAATAATGGCTGTAGGTGCATTTGTAAAAGTAAATATACAGAAATGCCCCAAACACATGCACAGTTCCATAACACAAACTGAAAGAGGCCCGGCTCAAAATGTGGCAGGGGGCTGCTGAGAATACCACTGCACATAAACATTTCTAAGGCCACTCTAGGCCCCTCAGTAGGTGGGGCCCCCTGTTCCATAGGGGGTGCAGAGATGTCTGTTAAGTCGCAGCACATACCTTGGATGTTGTAATGTAATTGTGAACAAAATCCATCAGTTCAACCTGGCCACTCCAGCCCTCTTTCGCTGAGCCCCAGCCAGCTTCCCAGGTGAATGGCAGGGGTCGAGAATCTGGGTGCATTAAAATAAACAAGGCAGCCACCTCTGGGCCGCAGATGTCGACGACGCCTGTTTCCTCATACGGTACATCTACCTGTGACATTGGACACTGCTGTCCATCAGATCCTCTTGGACCAACTGGAAGGACGGGTTTAAGAGTCAGACCCTGCGCAGGATGGAACCTCAAATAAGTGACCTGTTCACTGCTTTTGCCTCTCGACCTAAACTGCAGTCATAAGCAGTCTTTCTAGGCTACTCCCTTTTCCTTTCCATGCATATCTTCAAGCCCTCGCCTCACGCGCTGTTTTGCATGTACGCGTACGCCACACAAGGCCGCGACAGCTAAAAATTAATAGCATCAAAGGGTCATCATACGCATAAACATCTGCCCTCTGTTCCTCTGCAGTCTTTCAGCGGCTGGGTGATCAGCGATTGGCTAAAACCCAACACAAGTGCTCACATGGTTCCCTCCGCTTATTCCTGGTTATTCTGGAGTAAGGAACTCTGGAACCCATGGTCACGACTTTTCCGCACTCAGAGAAGAAACTCGTTTTTAAGTTTCTATTGGATTTGTCTTTCTTGTCCAGTGGACCAGGTTTGACCTCATCTTACAATCCACTGCGGACTGCTTTCCTTCCTCACTACCCCAATGGAGTAGCTGGCGTGAACAGAGTCCTCCCATTACAATTCAGCAACTGAAAGGGTCAACACCTAGGACTTGCCAAGGTCCCGCTCTCAAGGCTGCAAGGTGTGCATAAGGATGTGTGACTCTTAGTGAGAGCCTGCGAAGGCACTGATGCCACCCCTGCAGGGGGCGCCCTGCCAAAAGACAGTGGGTGGATACTAAGGACATGCCACCCCCATTGAGTAGAAGCTGTACTCAACAGAGTCCTCCCATTAAGATTCAACTGCACGATGAGTCAACACCTGGCACTTGCCATGGTCCTGCTGGACACTGACGGGAGAGAGCTCGAGGTAGTGGTACTGTGATTCCACAATGGACTGTATTAGAGTCAGAGACTCGGGAGTTGACAAACAGCATTTGGCGCATACGACAAACAGCATTTGGCTTGTATGAAGAGAAAAGAGCACTGAGAATATTATTTCAGCATTTACGCTTACAAATTATCACCACCTATTTAGAAGGTGCCCCCCGCTACCACATGTACATTCTTCATTAAAAAGGCAGCTCTATTGGTTTATTTATTAAACTAAAGGATCAGCACTTGGAATTCTGTACGCTCGACATCCAGCAAAGATATACTGAACATCTATAGTAAATGTGTATGACATTGTAATTTCCCCTGAAGAAGTTCTGAGATTTGTTTTTGACTTATGCAGGAATGAAACATGTTGGGAATCTTTTTACTGCTATGTTTAGCAGGATGTTAGAATAAGACTTTTGTGGTCTATTTTGAGGACCTATATATTGGTAACCAACAAAAGTATAAGTCTGTCGGTGCTAGACATTCACAATTTTTATCTAATTGAATGCTAGTAGATATTAGTGTCCTTCTAGAGGGTAAGGTTAACCCTGTTGTGATGTCCTTTTGAGTAAACAGAATCTCGAATTTTGAGAATTTTGTATAATACAAATGTTTTTCCACGCCACTTTAATGATCTTTTGGATATGTTTGATGTAAATGAATTTTATGTATTTTTTCCTTTTTATATTTAAAAAATAAATTAAGAATTCTATATATGATCAAGTGATTATTAGTTTAGGGGTTGTGATATAATGCATTGATCCCTACTACATCATTTATGTCACAAGGTTGTACCATCATTTTGTGTAAGGTGTAGTACCTGTGTATGTCTAGTGAGTCTTGAGTAACAACTGGTGGTTCTTTTTCCTGGGTTAAGTGAGTGGGTACAGTTAAGATGTGTTGGGATCTTTTTTTATATATTTTTTGGACATTATAAGGGCACTATCCCAACCTCTTTTAAAAAAAAGAAAAAACCTAGGTCCTTTTCATGTTGTTTTGGCCCGCTGTCCAGTCTCCAGGATGTGTATAAGGCTACATGACTACTGCTGACAGGATGCAAAGACACGTATAACACCCTTGAAATGGGCGCCTCGCTGAAACACAGTGGGTGGGCACTAAGGACTCAGCCCACCACCATCGAGAGCTGTTTGAGGCCTCTCTCATGTGTGGGTTGTCAAAGTAGGAGGGGTTTACAAGTACCACTCCAAAAACCATATCCCTAGTCCTGCTGATACCCGTTTGCAGGGTCCCACTATTATCAGGAGGACGTCATGAGCGATACCATGAGAATCCAAACGAAGGGCCCACCGGCCTTCGAGGAGGATTCCCAGGGCCAGGTCTTTCTAAGATGGACGACACACATTCTTTGACCTCAGGAAGCAGAGCTGTGGATCGGTTCTCTACTGAACCGCGTGGGGGTGGATAGTTCATGCAGGTTCAGACCAGTCCACATACACGCTTGTCGAACCTGTGACACCCCTAAGCCCAATCACACAGTTACATGTGTGTTACTCACTCCTGTTCCAGCTAGGGCTGGGGCAGTCAGACAAACACAGATTTATGAAGTCCAACTCGGTAAAGGGAGTAGTCCCAAAACATTGTGCAATGGGATTACTATAAATCTGTGGATTGACAGTTTAAATACGTGGAGTGACGTATTGGATTAGAGTAATTCAGAAACAAGCATCATTTGATTTCTTTGAAAATCATTTAATGAGCGCCTTGAGTAAAGTTGCAAACAAATACACTTGAGTGCTGGGTGGGTGGGGATACTTCCAACGTGAGTTTCCCAGCACCACTGTGTTGAACATTTGAGTACAGTCCAATTACCTGTTCATAAAGAAGCCGGGAGTTACCCCACGCAGAGATTCCAAGATGGAGGACATACACTTTCTGACCTTCAGAAGTGGACCTTGGGGGGTTCACTACCACCATAGACAAGTTGGGAATAACAGTCTGTGCAGTTCCAAACCAATTCCCAGATAGGCTCACATCCCTCACACACCAGAGCCCAATCGCACTATAACGCAGCCCAGCTGCGCAAATCTGTTTAATAATACACCAGAAGAGAGACAGAGTTGGCGTTACGCGTTGGAGTGCAAGCAGGTTGTGTGACAGAAAGTAGAGGATAGAGTAGGGTGTGGTGGATTGGCAATGAGGTGGTGATGGGGGAGGAGGGTAGAGAGAGCATGACAGAACAGGCAGGAATGAAGAGAAGGATGTTATGGAGTGACAGGGCACTCCCTCGCATGCAGCGGCGGCACCTCTACACCATGCACACATAACCAAACAAGGGAGGCCCACACAGTCACTTCCGCCCTCATACCCCGTCACATCCATGCCCTGGGGTCCCGCCCCACCCTAGCCCTGCCTTCCACATAACGATGTAGATGTACCCTGAATTATGAACACGACAGAGGACGAGATAGAGGAGGAGAAAAGGTGATGAGTAGGAAGAGAGGGAATGAAGGAGAGGAGGAAGAGAGTAGGCAAGTGAAGATGGGAGGAAGAGCGAGAACAGCGCAAAGAGGTAGAGGAAGAAGAGAGAGAACAGAGGAAAGACAGAGAAGTTGAAGAGATAATTGATGAGTGGAGGAGAGGAGGAAGAGAGAACAATAAGAAGAGAGAAGAGGATAGGTAGTGAATGCAGGAATAGAGTGAACCAATGAAAGAATGAGAACAGAAGTTGGGGCGAGCAGAGATGAGGAGGAAAAAGGGGGAGAACAAAGAGAGGTGGATGCGGGAAAGGAAAGTGAGAGACAACCATCAGAACCTCGGTCCTGAGAAAGTTCATACAGTGGTGTAGAGGTCTAATATTATAACCAAAGACCATGGCGCCCAGCAGGGTGAGATTATTACCCGACACTTGACCCCATCGGAAGACCAAAGGAGTACCAGGTCGGGTTCACTGGTAGGAGTGTGCAAAGGGACCAATGTGTGGTTCTGGTAACATGAGCAAAGAATACAAAAGATGCATGGAAGGCCAAGCAAGAAGCGGGGGCCAGTCAAAATCTCAGAGATTGTGAGTGACTTCCTGCCTTGAAGGAGGCAGAGCTGGTCTAGGAGAGAAGGAAATACTGAGGGCTCCTGTCATAAAGAAATCCGGACTGATACCAATCCTGATGGCGGGGTGGCGGGGTTAAAACCTAATGCCTATTGCACTGAAACTAAATGAAAGAAGAAAGTGAACTTGTATATGGTTTCGAGTTGTCTGTTGACTCTTGAGCTGTGAAAATACCCAACACGTTTGCCAGCAGGATTATCTCACCTGCTGTGTGCGTTTAAGACTGAAGTTCTTCTCAAACTCCAGCCAATGGTCACATTCCTAGGCTTGAGCCCACTACAGGCTCCGACCTGTTCTCCATTGTGGTAGCTCCCACTAGGGTCTTGCCTACCGGTTCTCTGGCTTGTACCAGGTCTTGGTTATAGTCCCAATCATGATAGTAAAGTTACTTTTCCCCCTCGGGGTTCGCTCTTCCCTGCAAGCATTTGGACAGCAACCCCCAGGAGGATTTTGGTGATATGCTTCTAGGCCTGAGCGGCACTTCCCAGCACACTGATACCCCAATTGTCCTTTATCTCTGGCCACTTGCACCAGCTCTGCAGATCTCCTTCCTAATTCCCAGATGCTCTGCCCCAATCTGTATTTTTTATATGGAGACTTAACTCACTTATTTCCTTCAATAACTCCTCGGAATGAACGGGTCATTGGCTAATCATCCTGGTGTTGACGTGCGGCCAGGGCCATTGCTTTCCACATTCTCCCCATGAGTTCTACCTTTTTCATTATGGTATTCAGGTGGTACGGCTTTGCCTGAAGGCTCATCACGTGATAAGGGCTGAGAACACAGGTGCAGTGTTCAGAAGGAGCTAGCGCCATTTTGGAATCAAGAAGAACCGTCATGGCGGCACCGCAGCTCCTTGGTTCGGTTCCCTGACGCTCTATGTTGTGTTTACTTTCATCTCTGCTGTGCTTGCGCGGCTCCCACGCTCGCTGAGCTCTCTCCTGCTTTTCCTGTAATACGAGTAGATAATGCGCTGCAGGAGAGGATCTGCCGACAGCTCACTTGTCCCATGTACGGGTCTATGCGGGCTCCAATCCTCCCACCCTCTCTTCAGTATGCAGTGTAGGTCTAGTGTTTGTGATCCCTGGACCCAAGGAGGCCTCTCAGAGCTTAGTCGGTGGATTCCTGCTTCCGGTCTATCACCCCTCGGTATGGACCCTTCAAACAGATGGCAGGGAAGAGAAGAGCGGCTCTGGGGACACTCCCTGCGACCCCCTCTAGGGTTGGATTCACAGGCCGGAAGGCTTACTCCGGTCAGCAGAGTCTCCTGCTTCACCCCTCTTGCTCCTGACAAGTGACTTTGTCATACACAACCCCAGAGAAAATATTTCTCCAGTCCAATGTGATTGAATAAGGCATAGTCCATGGTGACCCCTCGACAACGAAAAAGGGGGTTCTGTCTCCAGTTCCCCTCACTAGAGCAGATCATGTAGACTGTCAAACCCTCAAAGAGGCAGATCTCGGATTTACTTAAATCACTAAAAGAATGCCAATAAGTGCAGGGCCCTGTGTCTTCATACTGGCAGGCATAGCGCTGTGTTGTGCCCGCTTCCAGTAGCTAAGGCAAAGTCCCTGCTGCTTTACCTTTTGCCCTCTCTGGCGGGCACGCGCAGTGTGAGGGCTCTACAAGCAAAATCCCAGATGGAATAACCCATCAGCCATTCAGACAGTGAGAGTGATTAATGAACATTAGGACCCAGTTTCCACCTACACATGGCAGGCAAGTATGACTTGGCCGAAAGATGACAGCTAAATAACCAAAACACATCTGAAGAATCCCCCTCCATTGCTGGCAGGCCGAGGCTGACACAGTGCTCTGAAACTTCTGCCTTCCCGTGTTCTATAAAACAGACCCAGATTCTAGAAGGCGCATGGATGTGCGGCACGCTTTGCAGGAGCCCGGCAGACACACACAACCTGCACCCTTTCCAAAAGGCAAGTCAAGGCATTGAACAAAGCCGCTAGTGGACGGTTACCATAGCTCCACTAATTGCTGGGCGAGGCAAGACAGACCGGCTAACACAGGGGACAAGAACTGAAAAAGAAAATGAGGGGTGGGGGGGAGAGGGGGGCTCATTAACATACCAATTGAACGTGGCGTCACCAGAAATTAGCATGCCCTCTGGAAAAAGTGGGGGGCCTCTGTCCACCCGCGTGTACCCTCGACAGCTGCGCACTAACTTGTTACAGTGTCAATAATACTTGCACGGTTTTATCCTTTGCCTCCTCTTTTTACAGGACAAAGGGGAAACTGACCCTGCTGATTCTCTGATCAGAAAGCACCTCAAAGTGGATTTGGCGATGCCGGCTGTGGGGAGTCTTTGGTAGCCTTCATGTTTAGAGATGTTCCCTCGGGACACTCTGATAAGAAGTGGCTGTAGAGGGGTCTCAAAGAAATGCCCCCCCCTTACCTCCTAATGATCATTAACTATTTCCGGAGTATTGGCTGAAATGCAGTAACTCTTAGAAATGGGTGCCTCCGAGTGAGCCCTGCAAGCCAAGAATGGACATTCATGCATGGTGCTGGTGAACCAGAGGAGTAGGCCTTTTCCAACCATTCTAGACCTCCACTTCTTCAACCACTTCCTTCCCAAGGGATCCTTCAAGATGGTAACCTGGCCCAGGATCTTTCAGCACTCTAACTCAGGGACCAGGGTCACTTGTCATAGACCTCAAGGATGTGTGCTTTTCACCCATACGGCATATGCACAAGAAATATCTGTGGTTTGTTACCAGATTTGTTAACTAAAGGGTTCTAGTTGATCTCAGCTCTGCAACTGGGGCCTTGAAACACAATTTGCTGTATAGGCACCTTACAAACACCCAATAAATAAAACGTAGACACGGTAGGGCCTGAGTGGGCAAGGCCCACCCAAATCTGTAAATGTCCACTCAGCAGCGCTGTGCAGACATTTACCGATGTTAATGCCACTGCAGTGGGCCCAACTACATTAGCTTCAGGCCCCACTAGTTAGAGAATCCTGGCTACGCCTCTGGGGGCGGGGAATGTAGAGTTAGATGTGCACTCTGCATCCACCTCAACAGAAATGGGTGGCTCCAGTCTCCTTCAGTACAAATGGCCTACAATACCTTACGGGTGGCCCTTTCCAATTCCCAGGCTTACACTAGTATTTTTAGTCCTTTTTGTACTCGGGTGACCCTTGTCACTTCCGGTTACATCATACATCATGGCAGATGACCGCCTCTGGTTGCCTTGACCAACAGGCCAGTAATTCTTCCATGCTAGGAGGATGGGGAGTGCACACCTACCTCAACATTACTAACTGGTTGGCAAGGCCCCTTTCTCTCCCATTTCCACAGCCTCCTGTCCTGCAAGTGACATCAGGTGAATGAAGCAAAGTTGTACTTAATTCCAGCAAAGCATCTCCCATTTAATGCAGTGGCATAGGATCCAGTGATTGGGTGGTCAAGCCCCGCCCAGGTAAAGGGGACTCCTGGCCTGTCAAGATGGTTCCTAGCATAGAATGTCTTGCTCTTTCGTATCATGGAGAGATGTACTCGGTGGAGTGATAATCACAAGGCTTAGTGTCCAAAACCTGCCGGCGGGCATGCTCAGAATTCTGATACACATTCCATTCATAAATGAGGGCAGGCTCCTATGGCACTGAGGGCCTCAGATCTGCTAGAGCTGGCAAGGGGACTATCACTGCTTCCTCCACTCTCAGGGTAGTGTGTGTTTCAGTAGTGGGCCTTGAATGACATGCCTTGTCCTCTACCACTGACCTTTGCTTCTGGGTTCCTTATGCCGTCTCTTCTGATCAACGTGAACACCATGATGGAAAACATGTGGTTGGTTATTCAGGGTGACGAAAACCATTTAATTCGATGCTGTGTCACATGTAAATGTATCCAGTTTGGCGAGTGTTTCACATTTGTCCGGTTTAATTATCCAGATTCAGTCCTGTTAGTCCGGTCTGGATGTGAATAACAGGTAAAGGAGCTCACACAGAATGCATCTTTCTTCAGAATTCTCTGGTCAAAAGACATCTTGATGGAGACCATCAGCGGGCACCGACCAAGATGGCCGCCCAGTGAAGCGCTCCCGGCCCTGAAAGTTATTTCCCGTTCCCTGACTCACCCCACGATGAGATAATGATGAGCAAAGCCCCGGGAGGTGTGCTGGTGGCGGTAGAGATTCTTGGACTTCGTGATCCTGGTGGAGTCAGCGCTCGGCGATAGGCCCCAACCCAGCGGGGGCTGGCGCTGACTGGGTAACACAGTGAGCACATAGACCTGGTGACCGAGGCTTGCAGAGGGACAAGGAGCTTGGCAGCCTGCCGGGACAGGCGGACCGACCGGCACATGCCGTGGTGTGTCCCAGGGCGATCAGGGAATGAAGTGTGGGCTGCATGGGCTCCTGCGACACAGTGAGCACCTTGTTATATTGTCACGGGCTCCGGCATGGTCGGGCCCGGAGTCAATCAGGAGGCTCCAACACACAGCACACATAGCCATACTTGTGGATCAACTGGGGCACGGTCGAGAGAACTTTACGGCTATGCGCTCCTTTTTATTACCTTGGTGATACCACACACCTGACTTTGGCACGAGCCCAGGAGGGGCTTAAGTCACAATATCCCATGCCAAGGGTAAATGTTCAAACAACGAAGAGATGCAACGCTCGATGGAAGGTGGAGTGCGTGCATGGCAAAACTTTACATTACTTATAGCTACAAACTCACTAAGCACATTAAGATCAGACAAGTGGTTACAATGTTATTAGTCCTTGCATTTGGGGCAAACTGGTAAAGCCGCACCCATGGACACCGGGGGCCACGTCGGCTGCTATTCATACGGTGGTGGCAGGGGTGGTTCGTTAGCCATGTTCCAGCTTCTCCAGTCCGGAGCAGCAGCAGGCAGCGGAATTGGCAGTGCCACGCCTGGGCTCCCGCAGGCCGAAGAATCTAACGTGAAGGGGCAGCTATGGGCATCAGTCGGGGACTCTCACAGGGTCCACTTTAAGCACCAGAAGAGATGCAGGACAGCAGTTTCCAGCACCCATCATTCGCTCCCTCCCGCAAACTTAACTCTCTGTAGCACTTTCTCCCCCTTGATTGCAGTGATCATGGCTCCCCTCTTGCCCCCCATGAGGGCGATGGTCACATTGGTGGCAGATGCATTGCTACCTGTTTTCTCTCTCTCTGAAAGGTAGACGGAAAAGGCTGCCCCTCTCCCTCACTCTCTCCCTCTCCCTCTCCCTCTCCACCAGGCAGGAGTGGCCAACATGATGGCAGGGTGGCTTGGGGCAGCAGGGTGGCTTGGGGCAGTGGGGTGGTAGAGTTCCACTCACCCCAATACAGGGCCAGCCTCACGAGCACCCTCTATGTGGAGGGCCGCGGCTGGGTCATGGCTGGCATAGATGTTAGTTGGCCGGTCCAGGGATGCAGCACCAGGCAGCAGCGAGGCTTCCCCAGGCAGGAGTTGGTAATGCTGCCATGCTACGGCGATGGACGCTCCTTCACTTCCCCCCCAGGTGGGCAGTTGCTTGGTTGCAGGCCAGGGGTTCTCCCTGACCACACTCTTTAGTGTCACACAGGTGGCTGTTAGTCCTGCCACCTGGTCAGGCTCACCCCCAGGGGGGAGAATTTCTTCCCATTGGTATTTGCTGCCTCTCCCCAAGTTAGGAGCTCATTGTGGTTGTTGAGGGATGGGGCAGGCATGGCCTCCCCCTACAGCGGTGGCAGCGTAGGTCACACTGCGCATCTTGTCCCCCAAGCGGGAACATGTTATATATTTTCTTTCTTTCCAGCTGCGAACACGCTGCTTCCACTCCCCAGGCGGAGGTGCGTATATTATTTTTGTAAGACCCCTCTGCAAGCCCTAATTAGGGGCCACTGGAAGAGGAGGGCCCAGGCGGTTTGGGCTAACCTGAGGTGGACCACCACTATTCAGAGACTGTGAGATTGGCAGACCATGTAGAAGAGCGGCTCCACAAACTGGAAGGGAAGACTGCCCTGGGTATCCGGGCCCTACAACAGTTTCAGATGGATCTGAGAGTGGCGAGTGGAGGGACAGCCGTACAACCACAAGAGGAAGTGGGGGGCTAGATGCTAACCGTGAGCCACCAGGCAGGACATCTACAGCCTTTTTCAGGAGATTAAGGCTCTCAGAGGAGATAGCCAGGCCTCGATCCCAGATCTACACGTGAGGGTGGATACACTGGACACTAAAGTTGAGGGCATTTAAAATAATCAACTCAAGGCAGATCTCCTAGAGATGAAATAGGATGCTAGATTACTGGAACTAGAGAGTAAGGATGAGGAAGTCCAGCTGAAACTCGATGATCTGGAGAGCAGGGAAAGGAGGCCCAACTTGCAGCTGCTTGGCCTTAAAGAGCAAAGAGGGGAGATGGCCGAGGATTTCATGAAAAAGATCAATGCACTTGTGACCATCCTTTTTTCTGGACGATGGCCGTAAAGATGTTGAGATTTACAGAGCGCATAGGGGTTGTGGTAGCAGAGGAAATGCCCCCAGATCGGCGGTGGTTTGCTTCCATGGACATGGAGAGAAAGCAGAAATATTGGAGAGAGTTAAACGCCTGCAAAATATTCAAAACGAGGGAGATGTGGTGCGAATTTATCAAGACCTATTGACCTTTACGACAGCCCATCACAGGGGCTGTCAACCACTGACCTCATGGCTCAATGAAAAGGGGATACAATATAGATTGGCCGACCCATTTGCACTAATATTTGAAGTCAAGGGTGCAGACTATAGGAACACCAATGGGATGGGGCTTTGCAGGCCTTACATCATCTCTATGAGGATGGGAAGAACTCTCCAGAGGGTGAGGAGTCGACGATGAATCATGGACAGTCCAGGGGCCTTCTGCCAAGAAAGAGAGTGCCACGTGGTAGACATATCTGAGACAGAATCTGCCTTCTCCAATGAAGTGATTATTGTTTTAGGAGCGGCGTAGTGCTCCGGGGGTGCATTCCCATAAATCGGGGGATGTAGTACTTATGGGTTAGGGGGTAATGGGGGTAATACCACTGTTTCTATGCCTATGACCTCCGAAAATGTGACCCCCACTGCCACCCTTGCAAATGTTGTCCTGAATGCCACCACACCTGAACCCCACCTTAATTGCGCCTAGGTCAATTCCCGTTCTATCAATGCACACGCACTAGACATTCATGACCTCATAATCTCGCATAACCTAGACCTCCTTATGGCGACCGAAACATGGCTACATGAAGCCTCAGGCCCTGCACTGTGCATGGCTCTCCCCACAGGCTACTCAGTCACTAGGCAAGACCACCCTCTAAAGGGGGTGGCTTGGCTCTCATAGCCAAAGACTCCCTCTCAATCAGGAAGGTTGACAAAACCATGAACAACAGTGACTACCTTCAACTAAAAATCAACCTCTCCCATCAATGCACCATTGCTATCCACCTTGTCTTCCACCCCCCACACCCCATAGGTGACTTCCAGGCCTCCCTCATTCACCTCCTCTCAGACAACTTAAAGAAACCCTCCAAAGCCATCTTACTTTGCGACCTTAACCTAGGTCTTGACACCAATGACCCAGCAGCCAAAGCGCTCAACTCAGCCCTCCAGACCTTAGGATTCTGCAACACCATCACTGACCCCACTCATACCCATGGCAGGACACTTGACTGGATTGCCCATCACAACTGTCCTCCCCTCATCACAGGCAATGTCCCCACCCCTTGGTCTGACCACCATATCATCACCTTTGGCACCCCCACCACCAAAACCACCACTCGCCCATGTGTACCTCTTTACCCCCTACCGTAGCACGAAGCTCCCACCAATTTGCAAAGGAAAGAATACTTCCATTCCTACAAGGACCAACCTTCAGACCACCCTTCTCCACTGACCCAGAGGCTCTTTCCCTAGCCTATGACACCGCCATCAAATCAGCAGTAGACTACATTGCCCCACTCAAGCCCCGCAAAGCCAAACCCAGTAGTCAAGCTAATGCCTGGTTTATCCCAGATCTCATCGACCTCCGTACCAAAAAATGGGCTGCACTAACACACTGGCAAACTCCCGCTCCGACGCTGACAAACTTAACTTTAAAACACTCTCAAGAGAGTACAAAAAATCAATCACTCGCGCCAAAGCTTTCTCCTTCGATTCCAGAATCGCTGAGTCCAAATCCAAAATGAAAGACATTTTTTCCATATTCAGAGAACTTGAGACCCCCACCCCTGCCCCCCAGAACTTCACTAAAGACAAGGCTTGGTGTGATAATATCCAATCAGCCATGCACAACAAGCTGAACCTAAAATCCAAACCTCCCAACAGTCACTCGCCAACACCCCAACCCCCACCCCCATACCTACATCCTCCCCTGACACCGCCACACCTTTCTCCTTCAAAGCCATTCATGAACAGAACATTATCAGCCTCATGAAAACCATAAAACCATCCAATTGCAATGGTGACTCATGCTTAGCCGCAATCATCAAGGATTGTGCTGACTCTCTCGCCCCCCTTCCTGACAGCCTTCGTCAAAGCCTCCTTTGCCACAGGGAAAGTACCTTCCTGCCTCAAGGAAGCATGGGTCAGCCCTCTGTTAAAAAAACCACCCTCGACCCCACATCCCCCAACAACTACAGGCCCATCACCACTGTCCCTTTTTTACTCAAAATACTGCAGCCTACCTCCAGGTGCAACAATTAATTGAAGAGAACAATCTCCTAGGGCTACGACAATCCGGCTTCCGCCCCAAGCACGGAACAGAAACTGCCCTATTAGACCTAAAAAAAACAGATGGACGACGCTAGAGACTCAGGGAAGTCAGCCCTGCTCCTCCTACTGGACCTCTCGGCAGCTTTCGACCTGGTTGACCACAATGTCCTATGCCATCACCTCACCACCACAACTAAATTCGTTCACCTCCTTCCTACAAGGAAATACTATGCAAGTGTTTTCTGACCTAGCCGCCGCCTCACCCACCGTCATGCTATGTGGAGTGCCTCAAGACTCCTGCCTCTCTCCGACCCTCTACAACATCTTTACCCGCCCCCTCTTCCTCATCCTTGACGCTCTGGGTATCTCCTACACCAACCACGCGGACGATACCCAGATCCTCATCACTCTTACAGGTAACTATGACACAGACACCACGACCCTCAACAATATTTACAATACCATCCAAGCCTGGATGGCAGCTACTGGACTGTGCCTCAATTCTGACAAGACAGAACTCCTCCTAGTAGGATCCTCTGACAGACTCAAAAATCTTGACACACAGTTTAGCCACTTCACCATCGACTCTATCAAGATCCCAGTATCTGACGCAGTGAAAACTCTGGGGGTCTACTTGCACTCCAACCTATCTATGACCAGACAAGTGAATGCCATAGCCTCCGCAGCATCATACCATGCCAAACTCTTAAACGCAGTAAGGCCGTTCTTCTCCAAAGAAATTTGCACCAACATAGCCAGAGCTATCACAGGCTCAAGGCTGGACTATTGCAATGTACTCTTCCTATGGACATCCACATAAAACCTGGAAAAACTGCAAGTCATCCAGAATAATGCAGCCCAAGGCATCTTCAAAAGAGAGCACATCTCCACCGCCAAAAAGCTAGCGCACTGGCGCCCAATGAAAGAACTTGTGATATTCAAAGCATTCACTCTCACCCACTAGTGCATACACCACTCAGCACCTGCCTACTTATCACAAAGGATTCACCCATCTACCTCAACCAGGCCACCAAGAACCCCGTACTCAAATATGCTAACAGTGCCCTTGGTAAAAAAGAGCTAGAGCAGGAGGCGCCAGCTTCCCCTACTCAGCGCCCCTTCACTGGAATGCCCTTCCACCAACTCTTCGAGCAGAAGAATCATTCCTAGCATTCCGAAAGGCAATGAAGACCCCACTATTCGCTTAACGAACTCCACATTATTCTTCTGTAATTCATGCTAACCTGCAAAGTGTACCCTGAACTATGACATCCATGTATAAATGTACCTGGACTATGATATCCATGTATAAATGCACAAAATGCTATATGATCATCCCACCTGTAACCCCTTAACTAAGTTCCTTTCAAGTAACAGCGCCACGATGCCTATGGGCTGTTTGTGCGCTATACAAATGTAAAAAATAAAATAAAATAAAATAAATAATGGGTGAGGAGTTGTGATGATGAAGCGGCAGGGGTGGGGATGAGCTCATCCTGTTGGCCCATTTGCGGATGAGTGTTTCAGGGGAGAGACTCGGTTTTGTTCTCTTCTAGGGGAAGTGGGGATTGAGGGGGGATCGGATGCGGAATATAAGGGTTAAGTATGAGCTTGCTGTTATAAGAGGTGGTGGTAGGTGATAGGCTGCTGTCATTATGGCTGAAATAGAGGGGATGAAGGGAGGTCGGACAAGTCAACTAAGAGCGAGTCCTTTGAATGTCAAGGGTTTTATCCCCTCGACTAAGCGGTCTCTCGTAGCTAGTGAGTTCCGCAGATCTGGTTTGGACATTCTTTTGTGTCAGGAAACTAGGCTTATAGCAGGGGAAGAACGTCATATCCTTTGTGCATTTATTTTCACATAAAAACAATTCAGTCAAAACAGATCTGCAATGAAATTCTGCAAACGTAATAAACAATATATATATATATATATATATATATATATATATATATATATATATACAGCATCATTTTTAATTTAAAAAAAAGGGGGGACTTAGAACAATAAAAAACCTTCAAAGCGTGATACAACCCTGACTCATCAAATTACTTAATGACTTTCAAATTAGGTACAGATGTGAAACAATGTAACCGGATTATATTGTTGATATAATGGGGCATCATATAACCTGAATATAGACCATACTGGAAGTAAATAAAAATACATTTAACCATAGGTGTCTAAGTACAGGCCCCAGAGGTCATTGAATCTGTCTGATTCATCTTTGTACTTCAGAATAGCTTTTTCATACTTTGACACAGTTAGTAATTTTTCCACCCACTCATCAATGTTGAAGCTGTTGGGGGACTTCCAAGCACACAAGATCATTTTTTTTGCAAGCATTTTGCAAGCATACAGCCTCTTAACGCCCATGCTTTCTTTGAAAATGATAGGTCACCCAATGGAGTGACGTCCCCAAGAATCAGAAGCGTGGCTTTCCTCGGGATCAGACATTGGAGCACCAAGCCCATCCACTCACATATTTCTTCCCAGAAAGTTTTAGTCTCCACACAGATTGGCCAGGCCTTTTGGGCGTCTGGGGATTGTAAAAAGGGGAGAGATGGCACCCTCTTGCAGAAGCGGTTTAAGGTGAGTGTTACAGTCTAATTCACTACTCACGATTTGTTGCAGCAGAGCGTGATGACTGTAGGGAGAAACCCACCAGGCATCCAGGGACTAAGGAAAACAGACTCTGTGTACCCGATGGGCTTAGCCCTCGGAAAACCCTTGTGGGGACAAAAACCAGATGAAGAGGTTTTGAATATGGCTGACAATTCGTGTTGAAGAGAGCTGGAATTGGTAGTCTGAGTTTGGCAAGTATTCTAGGTGACAGTACTACGGGAGAATATATTGGCTCCAAGGATATGATGGTGATCAAAGGGGATACTTGCAGAGTAACAGGAATAATACAGAATGAAATGAGGAAGGAGACAGAAGAGGGAAAGGACAGCAAGGTGCAGCGAAGGGAAACGAAAAGAAGTCTGAAGGGAGAAGGAGGCGCGAGTCGCAGAAGAATCAGGGAGGTAAGGCGGAAAAGAGCTGGAGCCGCGAGGGTACGTATGTAACAAGGAAGATAAGAAAAAGACAAGGAACGTCAATCAGCAAACAAAAAAGACTGGGAAGGGAACCCAAAGGACAGGCAGCGGATGCAGAAATTAAGGAGGGATGAGAAAAGGTAGAACAAAGGGAAGAAAGGAAGGGCACAACCATCTCCGTGAAGACTGGATTACTTGAGGTAGAGATGCACAAGACAGAAGTCAAGCAGCGGCAAATAGCTGGAACAAAAACGTAGCAACGCACCTGCTGTTTTGATTGCCCAAAAGATATAGCATTGGCATTCCTACACCCTTTTGTTAAAGACTAGAATGCTTGTCCATCTTACAAACGGCATGTAAAAACTTCCACCTTGAGTGCTGTTGAGATCTGAATGGATAGTATTTCCTCCATGTATTCCATAAGGAATGAGTAGTTTGTTTCGTAACAGTACGTCCCCCTCATGGAGGGAGAGGTCCAGGTTTCCAGG